>NC_137782.1:134022442-135222442 GCF_963455305.1 Plecotus auritus | reverse complement strand
GTTATGGGTTAGGTTGCTTTCACAAAAGCACAATTTAACAATGGATAAGATAAAATGTAAATTTTTTTCCTTTTTACTTAACAATCTGAAAGTACAGAACTGGTAAGGCTGCTATCCCCTGTATATGGCTTCCAGTTTTGCACTTAAAGAGTCTGCTTCTGATCCTGCTATCACACCTGCATCTAGTCCATGTGAAGGAAAAAAGAGGAACGCCAGTGCACACTACATCTTGAGGGCATGACCCTGAGGTTGCAGATGATGCTTCTTTCTGTTCATGTCATGTTGGCCAGAACTTGATTGCAAGGGCACATCTGGTTGCAAAGGAGCATAGAAGAATTAGCCTTTATTCAGGTGCTGATGTGCCCAGCTATCATTGGGTATTCTAATTACTAAAGGACGAAGAAGAGCATGGATATTGGGGGACAACTAGTCATGTCCCCCACAATTGGGAAGGCTGGAGTAACATAGGAGAGGGGAATTTAGATTAGGGACCTTTACTGATATATAGACAGAAGACTTCAGGGCAGCAGGGTATTAGGGGTTGGCTTAGCAGTGGTGTGGCCTCTGGATTAGTGTTGTAGAGACTGGAGTAGGGTTGGGAACCAAGTCTGAAGTTGTCTTAGTTGTTCAGGTAGGAGTAGACAGATGGCTGTGGAAACGGTGAGAAAGGACTGAAACTGAGGAATAACTTGATTAAGTAATGAAGAGACTTGGTAATACAGCAAAAGGAGAGAGGAATTTCAGAGATGTCTTCAAATTTCTAGTTTGTGAAAGTGGAAGAGAGATGATTACACTGACCTAGACAGGAAAGTTGGGAGGTAATAGCAGTTCTTGGGAAAGATAATGGATTTGATAGGCATTTTTTTTGCAGTTGCTTTTGATCATAATTTATGTGTAGGATAAAAAACAGATTGGTATGTGGTCCATCCTAAAATCCCTGAGTTGATTTTGAACTCTCCCAATTTCTCTTTCATTTTTTCCTGCATAAACACACTTGCAACTGCCATGGAAACATGAAAACTGGGAGAGTTTTGAGATGTGAGTTGAAATGAGATTCACATAGTATGCCCCAACTGAGCACATAG
This sequence comes from Plecotus auritus, assembly GCF_963455305.1. Lineage (NCBI taxonomy): Eukaryota > Metazoa > Chordata > Mammalia > Chiroptera > Vespertilionidae > Plecotus > Plecotus auritus. The sequence continues at coordinate 135,221,357 of NC_137782.1, read as the reverse complement.
CCTTCATTTTGTTATTTTTAGAAGATATTCAGAATAGATTAGCAGATTAAATACTGGTAGAAAATGCACGTTTTTTTAATACCCAGTTTTTGCTCAAATCTCATTAAGCTCAGAAACCAGAGGTTTATAATGATGAGTGTTCATTCCTCTTAGAAATTTCTTTTTCAGTAGAAACTTCCTTGGATTTATTTTTGCGATAGTCAAAGCAAGCTGCATATTAAAACAAAAATTTCCAGGAATATCCTAGGAACAATCCTTAAAGTGAATTGTTTTGCAAAAATTATTCATATAATTCTTCTAAATCCCGTGGGTTTCTAAATGTTGAAAGAAGTATGAAAAATTGCATTCAACTGAACATCTAGGTAGTCTCAGATCAAGTGGATGAACTCATTTTGTGTTTGGTTAGTAAAGAAATAATGACTAGTATATCTAAATATAGTCTGGACTTGCATTTTTCACCTCTAAATTGGTTTTTATGTGACGTAAAGGCAAAGAATTCAGATTTCAGAGGAGTCGCTGCCCAGAGAGCTTGTGTGTGAATATGTTTTGACAGCAGGGAGATAAGTAGGGAGGTTTCTTTCCTTCTCTCTGCTCCTCAAGAATGATTGGAACATTTTACTCTTTGTTGGCTTGACATTTTTTTTTTGCCTAGTTTCTAAACAGCCTGTTTAAAAAATATAAGTGAACTAAATCTTTGCCACTCAGAAGAGGAAGATATTGTTGTCTATTGTGAAATGCTTTCTTTTGTTGTAGAGGACATTCTTTACGTCTTCCCTTTTTATTTAATATTTCTTTAAATGGCAAAAAAGATTCTTAACAAAGAACTTTGGTGGTCAGTTGATCCTATTTGAGTCAAGAGATTGATTTTTTTGTATGAAAATACTGTCTTGGAAGATTATACCTTACAAGTAGAGACCAATGGTTCTTCTGAAAAAAAGAAATCTATTTACAGTGCAGCCAGAGATGAAAAGACTGCTACAAAAAGGCATAACTATCTTTCTAAATTTAGTGGCTGATTCCTGCTTAATTTCTTTTTCCTTTTCAAAACAGTCATAGGTATCAGACAACATTTTGGGCTAATGGCCTGGAAAAATCATTATGAAATCATTTTGAATTACTCAGGGAAAAGGCAGGGCTTGAAAACCATTGCCTTCTGCCCTCCCACCCCCTCTTGAATTCCTACAATTTTTGTCCATTGTGGACATTTCTCAGATTTGGAGTATTAATGTAGAGCTTTGAACTTGCTTCTCCTTGTGGATATCTATCTGTGCAATTGATTTTCGATCAGCTGCCTTTCCATCTAAAAGGAAGGAAAAGCAATAAGAATTGGACAAATTTCTTTCTAATAGTAGTAGTTTGGCTGAAGGATATTTGAAATGGTAGTTTAAAAATTTTAATGGTAACATGGGTGCACTAAAATATCATAGTAGAAATAAAGCTGGTGCAGAATTTAGTTCTTAAAAGAATGTATTTTTTGGCTCTTATTCTCTATCAGGAAATGACTATAGCATATCATTCTACAGCTATTATACATTTCAGAGGAGTAGTACCATATTTAGCTTAAAACATGAGCTTTATTTAGTGTGAGTGAGTGTGTGTGTGTGTGTGTATGCGCCTGTAAGCACACAGTGATGGAAAACACACACACACACACACACAAAAAAAAAAACCCTGATCTGAGTGGATGTTGGTTATTCAATTTCTGAGCATTGGATAGATTTTACAATAAGGTTAGAAGAGTATTCTGGTCTGTAACGCCCAATGAGGAGGGAAAGTAGCCCTGCAATTGGCCATCTGAAGGTCACCAGCTAATCTGTGACATTGGGATGGGCCTGGCAAGAGCTAATAAGGTAAAAATCAGCTTCTTCCATCAGCTGTATATGGATGTGGGTATTTGTTATTCTTGGCCAATCCCAATAAAGGTCTGTAGCAGATGGTACAAGACTTTTGTGCATGTGAATGAACATGTTGTTGGGGAGACTGAGAGAGCAATGTATGGAGAACTCACCTGAATTGGATGTGAGGCACACGTTCTTATGTATATAAAGAAATCCATCTGGGCATATGTTTTTGAACACATGTAACTATCAGAAGTGTCTTGCTATAAGTGTCACCATATTGATATGTACAATTATGAAATGTTCGTGTTTGCACAGATGAAGAATCTCTGTGGAATCAGTGATGTTCTGGAGTTAGCTCCTACTGCTACATGAGAGCCCATTGCTAGATTTTCAGAAATTTTGCAAGCTGGTTGTTAAATAAGACATTAGTAAAAATTAGATTACATAAAATTATAATTAAATAAATTCTATTGAAAAACAGATAAGTGTTCCAAAATCCTCCCTTTCTAATTAATTTACTACATTTTACTCTTATCTGTACTCTTAAAGATACCTGGGACTATTGTGTCTACATGGTGGGAGCTCTGTAGGCTAGTAATGTTGTCTATTGTGCATGTCTTACCAACTCTGCATTCAGGGGCAGCCATTTGGTAACTTAAATCCGGTAAACAAAGACCCTGGACACTCCCATTTTTTTCTTTTGAAATATTAAAAAAGAAAGGTGAAAGGGCAAAATAGCTGAAAAAGTCATGGTACATTTTAAATATTTATGTGGAAAAAATGAAAAAATTTAATACATAATAACAATGCATTATGATTCTGCTATTCACAGGAGAATTTTAAATCTTAGAAAAAATGTTAATTCATAATATACTAAAAGATGTGTCCTCTCAGACTTTAACCAGAAAAAAAGGTTGCTGACTTTTGCTGGTCTTGGTTTCTGTCTGTGATGGTATTCCCTCATTTGGAGATAACAACAAAAGTCTGAACTGAAGCCTTTGTGAATACAAGACTGAGGCCACTGGGTATTTCCAGTCACTTCCTCCACGAGAGGCTGTGCCTCATAATGTCTGATTCTTCATCTCTACAAAGATTATAATAATAGTAAATGCTACTGTATAAAGTAGTCATGAGTACTTAATAAGATCATATATAGAAATCACAATGACTGTTCAAGCCATCTGCAAATGGTAGCTATTAGAAATCATCACCATCATCATCATCATCATCGCTTATTGAGTACTTGTGTCAGGACGTACCCTAAGCACTTTGCTCATGTTCTATCTTTTAAACCTCGGACAATCCCCTAAAATGGGGAGAGTATTAGCCTCATTTAACAGATGAGGAAAGAGTGTTTTAGTCACTTTCTAAAATTATATAGTTAGTATGAGGAAAGTTGGAATTTGAACCCAGGTCTGACTCCATAGTCCATAACCATATATCTTGACACTTTCTACTTATTCCTTCAGTATTCCTTACAAGGCATATGTAAGGAATTTTGTTGTTTAATAAAAAAAAGCTTGGATAATATTGTTTATGGAGCTTTTTTCTAAGGTAATCAGCCTCATTTCTTAGCTCCAGGTCACCAGAAATTTCCATTTCTCTTGTGAAGGGATTCAGAGAGAATACTAAAGACAGTACTCAGTAGGAGAAATCTTAGAGTGCTCTGCAGTAGGATATATATATATATATACACACACACACACATACACATACACTAGAGGCCTGATGCATGAAAATTTGTGCACTCGGTGCAGGAGTGGGGGGGTCCCTCAGCCCAGTCTGCGCCATCTCGCAGTCCTGGAGCCCTTAAGGGATGTCTGACTGACTGTCCTACGCCGCAGTCTGGCCCCCCTCTGTGGGAGGCGACTGGGTGGGCCGATCAGGTGACACCCCTCCGCCACCACTGGTCGCTGCCGCGCCCTCCCCCCCCCCAATTGCTATCCCCTCTCTCTGCCCGCTGGCATGCTCCTAGGCTGGCCTGGCACCTAGGCTTGCCTGCTCACTGGCCCCACCCCCTGTCCACTGGTCATTTTGCTGTTTGGTCTATTTTCATATTACACTTTTATTATATAGGATATATATATCTAATATATATATCTAATATATATATATATAATATATATATATATATATATATCTAATATATATATATTAGAGGCCCGGTGCATGAATTCATGCATGAGTGGGGTCCAGGCTGAGCAAGCCAGGGGGAGGGGCGCTGGTGGTTGGCCGGCTGGCCCTGCTACCTAGTTGAACTCCTGGTCAAGGGGTCAGTTTACATATTAGCCTTTTATTATATAGGATATTGGTTTTCTTTTTAAGGGAATTTTTTTCTGGTCTCCATTTGCTATGCTACTAGGAGAAGTTTTGTTTTAGTGGCTAGTGTATCTGTGTTTATGAACCTCTCCCAACAAGGCTCTATAATCTAACACATGGAGACTGTTTCCCTCTAATAGGATTTACCTTTACAAATATCTGAAAATTCTTCCAGGAGAAGATTAAATTGTTTAGCTCAATATTTAATCTGTTACTTCCTTTCTAAAGATACCCCATGGACTTTGTCATGCATTTGGATGATACAAGGGATATTGATCAGTCATAAACCAGAAAAAGCAGGAGAATGGCCAGCACAGTTTCTCCCATCCCCACCTTGTAATTAAATTTTGATTTGAGCTGCTTTGATTAATCTTCGTATTTGTGAGCATGTGAATTCGAGAGGACTGCTAAGTTTCTAAAGTTGCCGAGCATTGGTCTCTGGTGAATGGCTCAGCTAAAGAACGGTATGATTGCATTTTTATGGTTTTCAGATATTTAATAGCTTCTTCCTGTCATTTTCTGAATGACTGAGTATGGTTCAGCCCTCTGGGAGCAGCACAGCATCTGAGAGCTGGGAAGATGACTGAGGTCTGTGTACTTGACTGATTGCCTTGGTCTTAATTGTTCTCTTAATTAGCTGCAGTAGCAACTGCATCTGGGGAGAGATGATGGTATTGGTAAACAGCTCCACCTTGGAGCTCAGGGCAATGCCTTCTGGAATCCTGATAGTGAGCAGCTCATGGCTGGTCTCTCCTCACAGTCAGGGACCTGCCAAATAGGCAGCCCCAAGGCCAAAGTGCCCCTCATGTGATTTGTCACTCCAGCCCCTGAGAAGCAGGCCTCCAACTGTTTGTCCTTAAACAAATTGAGTTTTACCATGCAAAAAGCTGGCTTTAGTGGGCTGAATGGACCAACATGAAAACATAACAAAGGGGATGGGATGCACTGAGAAAGTACCAGCTAGGAAAGCAGGCTTGGGAGCTTGAGGCCCAGAACAGGGCTGCCATTGGGAGGGCGGCTTCTCCTAAGCAATTTTCGTGTTTTAGGAAGGAGTCATGGATGGGTTCAACTCAGCTTGTCTCTGAGGTGTGGCTGGGACCCTGAAACCTGGCCTCACCTTATTCTTCTTACCCACTTAGGATTTTTTCTTTTCTTTTGTATTTGTCCACTGGGGTGTTGCACTGTGACATGAAACTTAACTCCCCCGCACCCCCACCCCTCCTTGCTCCTAAATAGGAGAGAGTTCATCTAATCTGAGAGGTTTGGGACTTGAAGAGTGAAAAACTCCAGGAGGTGACTCAACTTGTTTCTTTTTCAAAGTGACAGCACATTATTGTCACGGGGACCAAACAGGTATTTCAGAGCTGGTAGAACCAGTTCAGACTCACATTCATTTACAGAATGAAAGGAGAACAGGGATCTTAGGTGGCAAATTGCAAGTTCAGCATTTAATTAACTATTTTAAAAGGCTACATAATGCGGTAAGAGATTGACATGGAAATACAGCAGAATCTTGAAAAGGAGATGAACCAATTCTCTGTATTTTGCAAGCAAATAAGCAAATAATAGAGAATCCACTGGCATAGGACTCAAGGGCACAGGGTGAATCTGTGAGCTTTTGGGCAAATCATTTTCCTTCCCTGTGTAGGACTCCTCTTTGACAGGTAGACACCAAACACTATAAAGATCAGATGAGTTGATAGGAATTATTCAAAACAGGCTGCAGGTAATTGTGATTATCTACATTTTGTAGTCACATTGCAAAACTCTCATGACCATGGGTATATTTTCATTGCATTGAAAGTAAGAATACAACTCAGATGTGGTGGCATTTTATGTGCATGTGTCAGGGTTGTATGGTTGGATTTCTCTTTTCCATCAACCTCCCAGAAAACTGCCTACTCTTAATTTAACTGTTCTGTTTGTTTCCTACAGAGCAACCTCTTCCTCCCCCCCCCAAAAAAAAACCCCACACAAAACAAATAAAAAACCCTCCACTATTTTGAAGGTTACCTCTGAACCTGAACTATTAGAATGTTAATAGAAAAGCAATACTGGAAATTAAAATGAGTTAAACTATGGATTGTAGTTTGAATTCATGTGTTATACCATTTTCAAGGTAAGACTGAAAATCCTGGGTCAAGGATGGGGGAAAGTCACAAATTTGCTTAATAGGAATATTGATTAGTAGATATGTCATCATTATTGATATGACTAAAATACCAACACCAATAAAAGCCATTAAAAGCAGCAGGAGATTGGTGTCTAGGTTTCCCCTAACAGAGGCAACCTAGGGATCACTCTTACAGCTCTCCATGGTTAACATGTGTTTGGACTTCTGCCTTAGGATGCGTTTCGTATCACCAGCACAGTGTCCTATACCCAGAGGTGTAGTTTGGCTGCCTCAGTTCTCACCCCCAATACCCTTTCCCTTTCCTTTTTCTACTCCAAAGGCAAATATGAAATTCCCCATTATTTTTCACGCAAGAAAGGGTGGCTATCCAAATGCCGTAGTTCTAGCCAATGAGATATAAGTAGAAAAATTTTTATCAACTGGGTTAGAGGTATTCCTGGGATCACTTTTCCTTTTTGGATAAAAAGAGGTACATTATGATTGGCCCATCCTTTCGTCCTTCTTTTCTGCATCCTCAGAGTCAAACGTGATGCTCATTGGAGCATCAACCATCGAGAATGGTGGAGGAGAGAGCCTGCTCCCAAGGAAGCAGTGAGGGAGGGCAAACAAGCAATGGCAGCAACCATTTAACCCTGCACGCCTTGTTACATGAGAATAAGACATTGCTATTTGTGTAAGTCCATTTAGTTGCGTTTTCTGATACCTGCAGCTATAGGCATTCCTAACTGATCACAGGGGCTCTTTGAATCTGATTGAATGTGTGAAGCACCAAATACGAGGCCTCAATAGAAACCCCCGCTTCTCTAGAAAACTCCGTTTTCCTCTACCAGAAGGTCTGTGCTCTCTAATATAGAGCTTGCCAAACTTGGCAAATGGGCCACGGTCTGCCCTCTGCATGTTTTGGTAAATAAAGTTTTATTGGAACATAATCACGCTCATTTGTTTACATATTATCCATGACTGCTTATGCTCTGCACTAAAAATTGTGACAGAGACCAAATGACCTGCAAAACCTAAATGACCAGTCCAAATACCCTTGAACTCCACGATAGGTTCCCTTTGGAATTTTATAAAGCACCAGAGATCGGTGCTTTAATCTTTTAAGGCATGACTGTTGCAGTGAGGGGTGTCCAGCAGGATGTGCATAAATATTGGGCTTTAGGTTTTTACCAGACACAAGGAGGCAGCCTCTGAAGAGCCTGCATGTACAGGGGATGCACACCCTCAGACCCAGGACTGTGCAGGCCTGTTTGCAGCCAGTCTTCTCTCTAAATTTGATTCCTGTAAAATGAATTCTCACTGGCCACTTGTGCCTAATTCTGATCTAAGCTGATGTCAGCTCTACTCACTGAGGGGACCAGAAGTTCTGAAACCTCAGTCATGCCGTGGTACAAGGCTGCTTCTGTTAGTGCACCATCAGAATTCCTGGGTTGTCAGGTGTTTGCTTACGATCAAGAGCAGAAATTTTGGCATTTTCTAGAAGATGGGGAGAAAATTTCTCAATATAACTGAAAACTTCAAAAAATATTCATGAAAACAGATAAGAACAAAGTTAGCACAGTTCTTACCTACTTTCACCATTGTTATAATCTCACCCCACCCTCTAGATATTTATCTACCTTCAGTGTTCAAAAAACAAAACAAAACCACACTCATTTTCACTCTACTTTGATTTTAGTGCAGGTAATAATGGATGAATTGCTCTCTTTCTCTCCACTCGCCTCAATATACCTTTGTGCTCTTCTTCTAACAGAAGAAATGAAAAAGGCAAAAATAAGCCATAGATTTTGATGTTAAGTCTCCACCTCAAAGGTAGACATCCAATAAAAGTAAAGAAGTAGAGTAGGGGAAAGGACAATTATAGTCCTCAAAGATGAATTTGAGGCAGGTAGTGTTGGGAATTAATCTATTTAGAGTTTCAGTCTATTAGTGGTTTTGGTTTTTGCTTCAGAGGGTCAAAAGGAAAATCCTAAGTTCCCACAGAACATCTGGAAAATGAAACTTCTGTCTTTCAAAATACAGTTGACTGGAGGATTAAGCAAGTCTCCACACTCTGGAAAATACTTAGCCAAGTAAGGTTTTGATAGTTCCTGGCCTCCAAAAAGAAGAGGATCAGATGATACAAACATTGCCTTGGGACTTGGAATATAAAGTTGGGGGGAAGCAGTCTGCTGAGTTCAGTAATCTGGATTCAAGTTCAATGTGCTATTATATGACACCCAGTGACATGTCAACATACTGAATCTGGAAGCCTACGCCTTGGGAGATGAACTAGACATTGCATTTTGCAACATGCTTTCTGTAGAGGAAGAGAGTATATTCATGATGTGCTTGAGACATTTCCAGTACTCACATTAGTAAAGGGGTCAGGAAGATTGGAGAGACCTGTGAAAGGCACCAGGCGATGATGCTTTGGAGTCTACCTGGCAGGTATGGATACTGCAAATGGACAGCTAGAAGAAGGTGCTTTTCCATTCAGAAGTAGAAAACCTGTTTTGGTACAGCATCGCCACTGCATATCATGTCTTTCTGTCTCCCACAGCCCACCATGTGAACACATTTCCATGGTCTATAGATGGCAGGCATGACCACTCATAATTTACAAATGAGACCCAGAGAGGGCAAGACAACGTCTAGGCAGAGCAGAGCTGGGACTTAATTTTCTGATTCAAACCCTCCCTCTTTTTCTGCTACATAAAGTGCCTCTGGTGAAGGAGTACGTTATAGCAATTGGTGTAGACTCTGAGATCTTCAGATAGGCTCACACTTTAAAATTTGTTGCAGTTTAGTCTGTAAAATGGAAATCAGTCATTTATTAGGTTAACTTTGCCCTTCAGCCTACAAGTTAATGAAGACCTGAAGGGGAGAGGGGTGTAAGCATCAAACCCTTGCAATTCCTTGTTTCAGCCACAGAATGTCACCTTTGCATCATGTAACTCTTAGAATAACAGCATTTTCTAGGGGGTAAAAAGGAGGGATTTTTCTTAAAGGGACTACTTTAAAAGTACAGAATGATCCAACCAGTGAGTGAGTAAAGTCATAGATATCATTGATATTTTAAAAATGTCATTTCTCCTCTTCAGCCCATTTTCCCATGTTATTATTATTATTTGCAGGATTTATAGGAATCATTAGCCTACTTTTCTTAATTTCTTCTTTAGCATAAGGTTTTATAAATTACAGATTTTTCCCCAAAAAATCACAACCTATATATTTACATTTTATTTAACCTGCATCCTAAAGTGATTCAATTTTGGAAAATTTTAGGTACCTAATACCAAGGACCCTATTGTCATAAAAGGCTCTTCATAAATGAAAGCATAAACACGTTGTGCTATATTCTGGGGAAGAGGTGGTTTGTGGAGAGTAGCCAGCTGGTGTAGGAGGGTAAGTGTGCATAGAAAAGGCAGCACAGGAGGATTCCTGATGGGACAGTAGAAGCAAACACACAGGTTAACCCCAGGGATCATTGGAATGGTCAGTCACCCAAACTGCTCAAACAACACGTGTTTTCTGAGGTTCTTTATGTATAAACAGTCCTGCAGTTTCCATGATCATGTTGCCTTTTAAAGGAGGAATCAAGAGCTGTAAAGTCATGAAGATTTGTTGACCTCAGAAGTGCTGGGGTCCTGGGCATTTGGTACCCTGGATACAATGGCTCTGCTCTTGTTTTATTTGGTGCTGCTGGTCGGGAGGGAGGAAACAGGCCAGGGGCAATGTTTGCCCTTCCAGGAAGTGCAGACCATGGTGAAGAAGTCATTTCCTGACAAATGCTCACATTTATCATTTCTCCATCCTTTCTGTTTGGAGCACACCTCACCTTACAACTGCTTAGATGAAGAATATCCCTCCATGGCCTTTCCTCACTCCTGGAATTCATGCTTCTTTTTGGGTGTGTTTTGTTCATTTCATAATTGGACTCAATTCAGCAATAGCTCTGGCCAATAGCTATTAATTATCACTTTGCTCTCCTCTTCCCATAGCAATTATTAATTAAACTGCTCAGAGAATCATAATGAGAAATTAAATGCTGTGATAATGTTTTAGGAAGCAGTGTCCCTTGGTCTTGCAGGTCTACCTTCTGTTCCAAAGGCAAAACAGCATTCACTGTTTAATTCACAAATAATTATTGAGCCACCTCTAGGTAGAAGGCCCCATGCCAAGCAGTAGGCATACAAAACGGAGGGCTCATGCTCTAGGGAGGGACTTCAGTTCATGGTGTGGACTATTTTTTGAGTGAACCCTTAACTCCTGTTGTTTCTCTTTTCTCAGCCTGTGCCAGCCCATGGAGGAGCAGGTCCAACTTGCCCTCCAGCTTCATTACCTATTGTCTCCTCCCACAACCTTAAGGGTACTTGGGTTAATTATTCCTTTTCTGAGTTCCTATGGAAACCTTATGTAAACCTCCATTACAGAACTAATATTCTATCATTATGTTTTTTTAAAGCTCAGCTGCCTCTCCCACCCTCAGAAAAATTTTCCAAGGTTGAAAATGATATATTTACCTGGGTGTCACGAGCTCATAGCCAAAGGCTAACATGTGGTGTTTGGTAAATATTGAAGTTTTGCAGTTTCAAGTGAAGATCAGTTGCTAGGTACAGGCTCAGTTCTAGCACAAACTTTAGAGTCAGGGCAGACAGGAAAAAATCTAGACCCAAGGAGTAAACTGGACAGGGTCTTAAAGGTGGCCGGCCTCCCATGGTTCTTTATGCAGAGCCAGACCACCCTACTGCACATTTTCAACTGCCTGGCATCTTCAACATCAACCATACTCAGTGCCTCTCACTGTTCCTTGCTCTTGTGTTCCATGGTTTTCTAATCCCTTGACTGCAAGCTCCAGCTCTAAATGCCCACCTCAGGGCTTTTTTTCTCTATATACTGCTTGAACATAATTTTCCTTAGCATTTTGACCCCTGGTGCTCTCTCTTGGACATACGCTGGCCCTTAACCTCTGCTCTTGGACCATAGCACCAAGTCCCTACTGTTTGGCTACCTCTGTGATAGGATTTAAGGGGACTGGTAAAACCATGATGAATGAGCCAATTAATTCTCCATACTCTCTGAATTTCCTCTCTAAACATACTAGTACAGCTTTCAGGATGGCCTACAGAGGTGTTTGCTGCTTTGGTTTAAAATGCAAAGGCCATGGAAGGGGAAATTTAAGATTCTAGCATGTGTAATGTGTATAAAAGAATTTGGAAGAAACTTTTGCTTGGTATGAAGAGAGAACTTGTAGCTGGAAGGTTGGTTGCAGGATTAAGTTTTGAGGAAAGATTTTACTGCAGTATGGAAAAAGGCTGAAAAGATGAGTGCCACCCATACTGAGGCAGTAGAAACCAATGAACATCTGTAGTTTTGCCACCTAGCATCAATTCACCTTTTTTCTGGTTAAGTACTATGATTCTCCTTGGGAACTATCACTCCACCGATGTCAGCCTATAAAGTTTGAGTGATTTTTGACTCTACTACAGAGTTTGGGGCAGGGGGTAAGGGGTGCAGCACCCGTGAGTCAGACTTGGCCAGGAATATATACCATCCCTGGCCACTGAAATAATTCAGTGAGAATCAAACCCAAGAATTTTATTCAGTCATTTGAGGAAAATAATTCCTTTTCTGCTGGTTTCTGGTTATGAGACTACAAGCCTTAAGAAGGCCACCACTATGGAAGAGATTCCTAGGAGTGAAGTCCAGATAGGTGAGAGCAGATACCAGCAATGGATAGACTTGACATCCTTTGGGGAATAGAACCAGGCATGCTTTCTACATCTCAACAATTCAGCTAATACATATTCTTTTTGCTTAAGCCAGTTTCACTTGGTATTTTTTCCGTCACTTGCAACCAGAGGTGTCTTGATTAACACACCAATTAGAGGCAGCATCCCTAAGTTTGAAGTCAGAAGACCTGAGCTTAAACCCCACCTCTATCTCTAATTGGCTGTGTACTTAGCTTCCCAGAGCCTTGGTTTCTTTATCTGTAAAATACAGTGAATGATGCCTGTATCACAGGTGTATTAGTCAAGAGTTCTCTGTAGTAAACAGCAGAAAATAACTGTAGTTAACTTAATTCATTGGAAGGATATCAGATAACTTGTAGAACTGAGGAGAAGGCTTAGGAACCAGGACTGCAAAATGGGCAGAGACCAAGGGAAGCTGAGCAGTCAGAACCTCAGCTAAGGCACAGCTGAAGGAACAGCCCAGTTAGAATGCTGCCCCTGTCCATGCGCTACTGTATGACACCCCAACTGTCAGACACTGCTTGGCTCTCAGGTCCATTCTTCTTAGTGCCACTAGCTCCACATTTAAGCCTTGCTTTGGATCTGTTATTCTATTGGGCAAGACAGGGAAGGCTTTCTCAGAAGGGGAGAGGCTTGGATGTTGAGCAGCCTAAGAAAATGACAAAAGTTCATGATAAAGGGCTGCTGAGAGACACTCATGGAATAAGGGCTGTGAAGGCCCATGGCCATGCCCAAACAGTGTTAGTTTCTCTGTTTTCTTTTCACATTTCTGCTTAGAACTCTAAGTCTCTGTGTCTTCAGAGAGCCATCTCCAACCAAGCCCCAGACCTAACAGGTCCAAGCAGGCTGAACAGCAGATTCCCTCCTCTGCACACTAAAATATTCAGTGACTTCCTCTCACTTTGGACCTCTTCATTCTGCTGTTTGCCCAGCTTTCCTTTGCTGTGTGGTCTCAGCTGCTCCACTAAATGGGTAGGTTCTTGATTGTATGGTCAGCATTTATTACATCATTTCCCTAAAAATGCCTAGGACATACCCTAGCACATGGCAGGCACTCTTTGGATAAGTGTTTATTTATTGATTGGTTCAAAATTAGGACTGGCTGGATGACTATTCCAGGAAGAACACAGTGGGATATATCCTAGTGCCAATAACTGTGCCTGGTATATATGTATCTTTTGAATGGATGGGTGGATGGTACTGGCATAGGATGTAACATCCAGCAGCACCCTATTGCAGCTCTAAGGAAGCTATTTCTTCCTAAATGGGATCTTGTCCTATGCCGCTTACTAAATATCTCACACATTTCCACCAGATTAATGTAAATGATAATAGTGATGGTCTACTGAGCTCTGCCTAATCTCAGGTAAGAGGCAGAAGTGTGTACTGGGGAAGTGAATACCTTTTTGTAGGGTGGGCATGTAGAGTGGGTAGGCCATTTCAATAATAGGCATCTAAGTAGACCTCTTAAGTGCTGGGCATTGATGTCCAAAGATGACAGAAATACAGCTTGTGCTTTTGAGGAACTCAGACTTCCCCAAAATCTGGCTTGGTAGATGTCCCCAAATTAGTCCTCAGGGGTGTATTCTTGAGAAGTATTAGAAAGAGGAGGAAAGTCTTCTGTATTGCTGACAATGTTTGTATATTGAGGTCTTTTTTAAGTTCCAGAGTATTCTCTTGGAGAAAGGATTTCTTAGCGTTTCTGTAATTCATGCCAGAGGCTTCTCCAACAGTATAGTCTTCTCATTTCCTGACATTTCTAACATTTCTCAAAATAGACTATTACCAGACTTCTAGAACTTAATCTTGCCTGGGCCTTCGTATTACTACAAACTGGTACTTTCTGTATGCATGTGCATGCATGTTATGTGTGTTCATGTGTGGAAATGATGATGTGTTGGGGAGAGGTGTGGAAACCAGGACCAGGCAAGAGAGAGAGCAGGATGATGTGTAACTGTTAGCTCTTCCTTTTCTAACTCACCATCAGTGACCCTGTTAATGCTTTGTCAGTTTAAGTAATTTGTATTAGTCTATTACTAGGACCTTTGAATGTTCAAGGGCCTCAAGGTATGATGATTTCATGAGTTCTGAGAGCCTGGAGGGGGCACAGCCAGGTAGACGGGTAGAAGGAGATTCTTTCCAGACCCACTTCCTTTTTGTAATCTCCAGTCTGCCTTTGATGCCAAGCAAGAGTCTCCTTGGAGGGCTGCCCATTTATTAAAGGAGATAATGTTGTTTCCTCTATAGTGACTTTGGGGGGAAATTAATTCTCCTCCAGTGCCCAGTTCAGTGCCCCAGGCTTAGGAGATGTTCAAAAGCGCGTTGCTCATCACCGCTTCTCATCTGCCCGGTGCAACAGCTTTACAACCTGGCCTTCTGCTCGGTGAGTTTTCCACTCTTAGGTTTTCTCCCAAATGCACTCAATTGTTCCACAATTGCAGAAAGGTCATATGGTTCATGCACCAGGCATGTAATTTGCTGATCCCATGATTAGACATGCACACAAACCTCAGTGCTATTAAAATGAACTCTGCAGATGGCCTTTGGATTGCTTCCTTCTACACAAATCTTCTGGGCACATGTGAATGGAATTAGCAGACCACTCTGGTCTGCAGCATACTAATGGTGATATTTTTGCTTTGTAGTACTTTCATGGTTGTGGGCATCCCAGCTTTCTGTGATCAGAGGTGTCTTTTTTGGGCCAACAGTCCCAAGGTGAGAGGTGCCTCATCCTTAGTCTCAATGTGGTTTGGATTTTTTACTTGGGAGAATATTTCTTGGTTATTTCTTTCTCTGATTTTGTTCTTTTGTTGTCTTGGCAACTAGAATAATAATCTTAAATGTCGGTGTTCGTATATTCTTTGGAGAATATTTTTTTTCACAAATCTTTTCCAAGAATGCCTGTCTCCTGGTGTGTTGATTACTCCTCAGTGTCTTTCGTGTGTGTGTGTGTGTGTGTGTGTGTGTGTGTGTGTGTTTTCTGCAGTTGGAAGAAAGAAATGTTAGCATGATGTAACCAGCTCCTGGTTTGAGGATCAGGAGTCCTCAGTTAGTATAGGACATTTAACCTCATTGGTCTTTAGTTTTCCAGATTAAATGGATCAGATGCTTTCTGTAAGCTCTGAATTACCATGATCCTAAACCCTAATGAAGTAAGAATGTGCCATCACTTACTGTTATTCTTATAAGAATCCTCTCCACCATACATGGGAATTTTCCGATTCTTCAATCTTTCATTGACTGGAATATTTTTCATTTTCTGATATATGTTACTTCGTTTACCTAATCATCGGTATTTTGGGGAAGGGGTAAGTGCTGCCAAATAAGCACATGATACTGGCAGAAGGTTGGCGCTATCCCCAGGCATTGTTTTACTGTGGTTGGATGAACATCATGGAGGGTCCTTCCTCTGTTCTTTAATAGTTCTATACTTGTTTCCTCTTTCCTGAAGCTGACCCTCCTTGCCACTCTTTGTCACTTATCAGCTTGAGGACTTCAGAGGGACTTCAGACATCTCTGAGAAAGGGAGTCCTCATGGGACAGGAAGCCTCCAGGAGGGTGGAGCATCCAAACACACTGCCATGGAATCCCTAAGCACACGTGACACAGTGATGCTTCCTTTAGTCTTGACTTTGGAGTCATTTGATTCTGCTTTGGGCCTGTGTGTGTTGGTTGGGGAAAGATCTGTGATCCTGTGGCAGAATGGCTCCTCACACGAACATTTCAGAATTGGAACTGGAATATCATCTTCACTTAGGGTAAATTTTCCTTGCATCATTGGTCAGAAAAAGCAACATATATAAGAGAACGTTATTCCTTTATTGTAACATTTAGGTAGAAAAAAGAACTGTCAAAAGTATAAGGTATGTACATTTATCACTTAAAATATAATAATATCTCTGATAATGCCATACCAGTTGTTAAAATGTCAAAACACTTTTACTGGGTGGCAAGTAGTTGCTGCCTTAGTTTCCTGTGTGGCCAAGCTGCCACAGCTCCCTGATGATCACTCCCAGGCCACCCAGCCATTACTCCCCATGATCCTGGCATAGTAGGTGGCCTACAGCACCTGCTACAGTTCTAAGACTGCTTGTCCTTTCTGTATAAGGGTTGTAGTATGGTGCCACTTGTTAAAATACTCGCATATTGCTACTAGGTAAATGAAAGTGGTAATAATAGTAATGTTTAACTATGCTCCTAGGACTATCTTGTAAACTTTGGAGGGAAGTGGTCAAGTCTTTCATCCTTAGGATCTGGCACACATAAGCACTCAATAAATCTTTTCTCAGTAGTAACTATCTCATCTGATCCCATCAGTGATATTTCAAGGCAGGAATTTTAAGTCCCATTTTATAATTGGTAAAAAGGAGTCCTACAGAGTCTGAATAGTATGACTTGGGTCTACCAAAGGAGTGATGGAGTGGCCATTTCAACCCAGGAATGTCATTTCAGGTCCAAAGACTAAGCATTTCTAGAGTGCTGTGAGATGTTCTGAAACCTCTCAGGTCCCTGCTAACTCAAATTGTCCCTATATTTTAGGTAATTTCGGTTGAACTTCTCTGTGAAGGATGGGTGGAAAGTAGAGGAGTATGTATGTAAAATGGGGTAGGAGGGAGGGGTTGTGGATTCTGGAGACCTAAGATTATCCCCTCCTCTATATTGAAAGGCTTTTTCTTACAGGAAGTGGAGACAGAGACAGATTTGTATGAGAAAAGGCTAGACAGAAATTAGCCACTATACCACCATACCTGCTCTTCCATGACCCTATGTGGATACAGGGAGAAGGGAGCATCAGTTTTTTAGAGGTACTAATGGTTTCTAATGAAAGCAAGGTCTCCGAGTGTTTGGAGACCTTCTTTGTGGTGTCAAATAAGGCCAGAACATTTGGAGGAAGCTGCTCAGAACAGGGAACCTACAGTTCCAAGGACAAATGTCTTCAGCCTCTTAGTTTGTATAAACCTTTTGGTAGATTGTCCTGACTTATTTGCATCATCAGAGTCTCACAGCAACAGGGAGCACAAGCCTGGGGCTAGGTTTTAGTAATTACAGTTAATAAAATTCATTAAAGAGTAACAAGTGATGTCTAACAGTTGGTCTCATTTTGGAACTTTTGTGTAGCTAGGCATAGATATCAGAAACACTATTTGTTAACCAGCAGTAATAGCTATCATTTATTTAGCACATACTCTGTCCTGGGCTTTATGTATTTTATATCTCATTTAATCTTTATAACTCCTCTGTGTGATAGTTATTTCAGTTGTGGAAGATTGGCTCTCAATTCCTCACTCCCTCTGTGGCTTTACAAAGACTTCATGGGAGGAGGGGTGATACAGTGCACTTCCCTCCTACTTGACTTTAGATTAGTTTCTGTGACTGCTTTGCCCAAAGAGATCTTAGCAGACATGACTTGAGCAGGATCTTTAGATGTGCTTGAGTAGTTTGACTTGCCCCTTTGTATTCCTGTGGCTTGGCATGAGAAGGACATTCTCTGGGTTGCCGCTGGTCCAAGGAGAATAAGGAAACATGTGTACCCAACCCACAGCTAGAGCCAAGCCTTGATGACCCCAGCCTACAACTACTGGTAGAACTGTGAGCAAGAGAGCCAATGTTTTTTAAGACACTGAGTTTTTGATATTATTTGTTATCCAGCAAGTCTAACACACAATCCTAATTTCTAATAGTGGATGCTGAGGTTTAAAGAATTTAAGCAGCTTGGCAAGAATCACTGAATTAGCACAATAGAGAGAGGCTAGAGTCAAACCATGGTCTACCTCATTTCAAAGTCACTTTGTTGTTTGGAAAAAATGCGCCATATTAAAGCAAGCCTATGGTTAAATAAGATAATGAATATCTTAGAAGAGCCTCCACAAACTGTCTACCTAATGGAGGGGAAGGTCAGTGAGTTGGAGTGTAGTTGTCAGAGGGAAGCTGATGAGACCTCTGTCACCTCTCTGCTTTGAGAATGTGGTTTTTTGACATAGGAATGAGAGTGCTGCAAGAGGTATTTTAAGTTGCTGTGGCAACTG
The DNA here is from genome assembly GCF_963455305.1 of Plecotus auritus. Lineage (NCBI taxonomy): Eukaryota > Metazoa > Chordata > Mammalia > Chiroptera > Vespertilionidae > Plecotus > Plecotus auritus. The sequence continues at coordinate 135,203,302 of NC_137782.1, read as the reverse complement.
GCAGCTCTGAACCTCACCAGGTGTCATCTGCTTCCCAGCCCCATTAACTATGGGGTCATAACAGGCTGGGTCTTCAGCACATCTCTTTCCTGAATGTTTAATATACTAGAGACTTATAGAGATTTGACATGGGGAGCCTCATTTTTCTTTTATTAATTGTAATGAGAGTTATTTTTGTTGTCTTAAACATAAAAACCTCCCTCTATGGAGTTCTGGGCCCATTATAGACATAAAGAATCCAACACATCTCTGTTATTAAAGCAGGGGCCATTTAATCAGAATTATAAGGTGAGATGAAACTCCTGAAAGACTTATAATGGTAAACTCCAAGTGAAACAAATTAAGAAGTTAAAGCTTGGCTGCTGTTATCAAATCAGCCCCACAGGGAAGGGCCCAGGACACACAAAGGATAAAAGAGAAAGAGGAGAGGTTAACTAGGATAAGACACAAACTAGTGGTGGGAGGAGTGCCAGAAGGATAAAGGCAGATTCTGAAACCCAGAGACAAGCTCTGTTGGGTGGCCAGTTCCTTTCATGACTTGCCAGCAAGGTGCCCCATTCAATTGGTGCCACAAATGTATATCTTTAGAGCTGTGACACATCCCTAGGACTGACCCCAATTTGAAAGAAGGAGGAAAAGAGCGGAAGTTACTTTACTATTGAGTAGTAGCCAGCCTTACATTTGTGTCCTCATACCAAGGGCAAATTTACTTTTGAAATGTCTTCCCCAACTACTGTTCTTAGCAAGCTCTTTTACCTAAAGCATTTAAAATTAACTCTTTCCAGCCTGAATGCAATATTTTTGCAAGTCCTGATTTAATCTTGGCTGACCTTCCCTCTATGACTTTCTCTCCCAAGGACATACTGGGATGGTACATTGGCTCAATTAAGCTCATGCAAGGCAAAACCCTCAACAATAAAAATGGATAGAGTATTTTCTGTGTATATTTTAGGTAGATTTTCTAAGCCCCTTGTTTTTCACTTTTCTGCCAGTTTCTCTGAGGCCACTTCATAATTCCTGTCCTCTTTAGCAGAATACTCATGAATCTCAAATCAGCCCAACAACAGGCTTCTTCACAACTCTGGGACCAAACAAAAGTAGCTGGAAATAAATTTTTGGTAAATAAGAACAGCTGCACACACACTGTGGTCCTTCCACCACCCAGTCCAAAATATTAAGCAAGCATGGATGTCCTCTCAACCGTAAACCTGCACATCATGTTGAAGCGGTGTCTATATAATTGTATAGTTAATCCCAAATAATTGTTCTGAATGTTTCCAGAAACTCTCAACCTGTTCAAAATACCTACCTTTTGCTGCAGCCAATCTTACTTCCTGAAGCTTTGGCTATAAATCCACATTGGTGGCTGTCTTTTGGGTTATGTCAATAACTCATCGATCTCTAATACGAAGCCCAGAATCTTCCATAAGGTGACTTAGACTGGAGCTACAATATACAATGCCATGATTTAAATTTGCCCAAGTGGCAACTTGAAAACTCTTGGTGCTTGGGTAAGAAGTTCTGGATATGGGTGGACATGTCTGTAAGAAATCTGGTTGGGTGAGGAGTCATCCCTGCACAGCAGCTCTACCTTGGTGACGAAGCCATCAATGGGAAAAGACCTTCAGACATTAGGTTGGTCTAAGCAAGATCCTGAAAAAACTTATTTGTCTTTGGCTCTCTCACGGCCACGTCCAATGCTCCTTTTTGACCCCTTGGTCCCATTTTTCTGCTGCTCGGAACTTTCATGTTGCCTCCTGGTTCTGCTACTTCTCCATTTGGTTTATTTGCTCTTAAAGCCCACAAACCCAGAATTACTTGATTCCTCATTCCTATACTTCCATTGAAGCCCTGTTAATCATTTCAGTTGATGGTGCTTAAGAGAGGTTACAGTCCCCCCACCTTACTTGGATCCCACCTCCAAGGAGGAGGAGTTCAGCTGTGCATGGATTGGTAAGGCTTGAGGGCATTCACTAGGTTTCATTTTCTAAAAGGTAGAGCCTTATCTGGAATGGAGTAAATAAACCTGCTTCATGGCAACTATCCCATTAGTCTTTCTGGATACTAGGGTCTAGGGAGATAAGGCAGGGCTGTGTGAAGACTCTTTATGCTTAGAGGAAGGCCTTTTAGGGTCTGTCTGTCTGTCTCTTTCTCCCTGTATAGCCTATTCTTTCATGCTCAGTCCTTTAGAAGACCAGGGTTCAGAGGTGCCCACTTTCCACTGTGAAAGAGATGCCCCTCTTCCGACTTCCTTTAAAAAGCTAAGTGGAACACAAATCAGAAAGAATATATGCACCCCTATCAGCACTATTTACAATAGCTAAGATCTGGAAATAGCCCAATTGCCCATCAGTGGATAAGTGGATAAAAAAAGCTGTGGTACATTTATACCATGGAATATTATGAAGCTGTAAAAAAATAGGATCTCTTACCCCTTGAGACAGCATGGAGGGACCTGGAGAGTATTTTGCTAAGTAAAATAAGCTAGTCAGAGAAAGACAAGTATCACAAGATCTCACTCATGTGGAATCTAATGAACAGAATAAACTGATGAACAAAATAGATCAGGAGACAGAGAAGCATGGAGTAGAATGACAAATCTCAGAGGGAAGGGGAGGGTTGGGGTTGCATAACCCATAGACACAGACAGTAGTGTGGTGATATCCAAGGGTGGGGTGGGGGTGGGGTGGACAGGGTCAATGGGGGGTGGGAAGGAGACAACTGTAATACTTCCAACAATAAAAATAAACTGGGGGAAAAAAAGCTAAGTGGAAATTAGGGTAAGATTCGGTGGGGAAGAAAGCTACTTCAGCCTGCCTAGTCTAGCCAAGGAGATTTCTGGCAGGCAGCAGAGCTCACCAGGGCTTGAGATCCACCTTGGGGTTTGGGGCGAAGCCCAGGCTGCTAGTAAAGGACAAATGTTCTGTGCGAATAGGTTTCTGGACCACTCCCAGGGTGGTGTGGCTAGCTGACACCAGGATACTGGGGTTCATGAGCCCCCCAGAACAAATGCCTTAATTTTTGAAAATCAGATGATTAAGGGGCCTGTTCAGATAGCTTCATCTCTTTATCCCCTTGATTATTGGAAATAGATGTAAGAAATCTAGCACAATTTTATAACGACCTAATGCTAAGATCTGAATAATTAAAAGTCTACCTCTGCAAGTAAGATTACATTTTAAATGGTCAAGAATTAACCTTAATTTTATTTTATTTATTTGAGCTACAGTACACAAGGAAGGGAATAATTTTTGGAAGAGTAAGAATTTAGGCTGCGGTAACCTATTTTAATATGAATTAAACCATATGTCAATTTGCAATACAAGATTAGCCTCTAACTTTTGATTGTCCTGAGTAGGGATTATGTTTTATAACCTTGGGTCATGATCACCTTTTAAAAAATTCTGCCTGTTGGCTATTTCACACACAGCATGATTTCATGAGGGATTCCTGGTACACGTGTGGGATACTTAGGGTGGGGGTGGAAGTGATTCATCATCCCATCTTTCTTTGAGAGAAAGAGCCTTCAGTACTGAGATAAAAGTGGGTTGTTCATTTGAATCTTGTCAAGTCCTAATTTCAGGGAGTTTTCAGCATGCCTAAAATGTTTAACTTTTAAAAGGCAAGCTGAGATCTTTTAAGTTTTTAGATACTTCAACTAATGAAGCTTACTGTTTTGAAACTTTTATTGTCCTTTTGAATAGTTTTGAATGAGTGAACTATTTAAGCTTATTATTTTTGGATAATCCTATGCACTTTATCATGTAAAGTCTATGTCTTTGGTCTAACCCAGGTTTTCTCAACCTTGCCTCTATTGACATGTTGAGCCAAACCGTTCTCCTCTGAGAGGTGGGGGGCTATGCTCTGCATTATAGGAGGTTTAACAGTGTCCTGGCCTCTATCCACTTGATGCCAGTAGCATACTTGCCTCAGCCCCCAAGTGAGACAACCAAAAATGTTTATCAAAATTTTGTCGAGGTGAGAAGCATTTGTCCGTTTTCTCTGGGGAGTAGCTGACTGTGTCACAAAGAAATTTGAACCTTGCTGGCATATTCCTGATCAGCTGAATGACAAGCTTCCTGCTCTCTTGGATGCCTTTGTAACATGGCAGTCATGCTGGCACAAACACACCCTCACGACAGAATATTCAGGGAGCTCATTTCTTTAGATTTGCTCACACCTGGCACAGCATCGTGGGCAAAATTATTTAAGCATCTTAAGGAACAAGGTATTAGTTATTCCCCAAGAGTAATGCCGAGGGTGATATGGCTGAACACATGTCATATAATCAGATTTTTAAAATTCCAACTCATCAATTGATGATGATAATGTGCTTGGGCATTGCCCATGTTGTTAACCTCAGCAATCAAAATAAAGTAATTATACTAATTATAAGCCTCTCAAAACCTCGCTCAGTGTCCTTGTGCGTGAGAGGCAAGCTGTGTCACAGTTACTTCATGGGCTCTGATACCCTGTAAAGGTTTTAGTAGCTGATCATGGGTTTTAGTAGCTCATTGTGGGGCCAGAATAGTCACTCTGTCAGGGAAAGGAGAATTAGAGGTGAGTCCCTGGAGAGACTGATGGTCTTTTCACTCAGGAATGGCCTTACACACTGGAAATAGTTACAAGTGGCTGGCTGGGCCTGATGATCTGGAACCAGAGATTGAAGGTGCACCCAAGCCCAGCGAGCTATGACCATCCGAAGTGTAATGGCTGACAGAATCACTCATCCACTCGAGCCAGATTGCTGAGTGGACATTAAAGGAAGATCCAGTAAATGCACAGTTATTGGGGACCTCTTTATTGAGAACTGAGGTGCAGAGACCTACAAGGTAGCCACATCTTATTACCAAATATCTTGAATTGTCAGCCAAGCTGAGTAAAATGTGGTAAATCTGAAAGACATGGTAAAGAGATGCCTAATTATTGAATCAGAAATGAATATACCAGCATATGTGAGAATTCAGTTCTGGGTGAACTGAATGGAAATTTGGATAAGCATAGAGAGCATTGAAAAAAGGAAAGGTATAAATATTGAACTGAATTCTGATAGTTTTGAAAACCATGGCACCCAAAGATTGTTTATAAGAATAACATTCATTGTGGATTTGTATTTCTTTTATACTCTGACCTAATGAAAGACATCACACTTTCCAAATTTTCTATTCTACAATAATTAGACCATCATGCATTACCTCAATAGCCAAATAACATATCAGGTCTAAAATAATTGCATAAAGCATTTACTATTGGATTGTTACAGCAGTAGGAAAAAATACTTAAATTAATCCACATCACAGCAATAAAGGGGTAAATAGAGTGAAATGTAATAAAACAGAGGGACAGAAATTTGGGAAGGCCACCAAAGACCTGGGAAGACTTATGTGATATAAAAATAACCATGGATCTGACAGACTAAACAATAAAATTGCTCAGCTAATTAGTATCTTACATTGAATGACTTACGTGAAAATAAGTTGATGGAAATAATTGACAAATGTACACAAAAATTAATTCAGTACTCAAAACACTACAAGAGTAGAAGAAAATTCAGGATTTAAAAATTATGATAAGTAATTCCAGAAAAACCAAATAAATGTTCTGGGGCTTGACAATAGCACCAGTTAGCTCTCACTGAGTGTGTTCCTCAAATACGATGTGTGATTGAATTGTTGGCAAGTGTTTGCAAGGTTCCTGATACCTAGTGCCACAGCATTGTGGTGTGAGAACCAAGGGGGGCAAAGACCATGAATTGTCAGCCTGTTGCTTCAATAACCTCATGTTCAGAGATGATCTGAACATGAGGTTATTGAAGCAACACAAATAGCAATTCACTAGAAAGCAACAGGTTCTGACTCGCAAATAATCTAGTTTTAGAAGCTCCCAATAACATGTGATGGTATTGCAAGATGTTTCCTGCAAACACCCGTCAGTCAGACATAAAGGTTGATTCATGACATCTGGAAACAGCTGCCTTTTACTGAAAGACAATGAAATTTTAAATTGTGTTAAATATAGCTTGCTAATGTGCTTACCTGTCATCCATGAATTATTGGCAGACATTTGGGGCTGAGAAAATTTCCTCACATTATCAGAAAATCAAGTCATGATTGATAAACAGAAAATATGTTATAATTTGGACCAAGAGGTAACAACCATATCCCCCAAAAGGTCAAGGACAGGAAAGCCAATCAGAACCACTTGAACTATGATTGTGGTCTAGGATTCCTTGTCAATGGACTAGCCTGTAATACTGCTCTTTAATAGTTATCTCTTTGGGGAGACACTTGTACAGCTCAGGACCAGACCAGATAAACATCCATAGCTATCACCCAGAAACCTACCATTAAGCCAGAGGCATACCTTCTGTCTCATTTAAACCCTGATCACTGCTAAGTATACACAGTGCTTTTTCCCAGAGCTTAGACTTAGGAGTCAGGAATAACTGGGTTCAAAAGAAGTCCTTCAGCATGATGTTCCTAAGATATTGTGCTTTACTAGTCTTATTTCCCTCATTGTTAAAATGGAGACATCAGCCTGGCCAGTGTGGCTCAGTTGGTTGACCAAGAGGTTGCCAGTTCGATTCCTGGTGAGAGCATATGCCCTGGATGCAGGTTCGATCCTCAGTAGGGGACATGCAGGAGGCAGCCAATAGATGCTTCTCTTATCATTGATGTTTCTATCTCTCTCCCTCTCCCATCCCCTCTCTCTCAAATCAATAAAATCATCTAAAAATAGAACAAAGTGGGGATGACAGTGGTACCAACATCTTTGGATTATTATAAGTTTGGATCAGATTGAAGTCAGATAATGTAGGTAGAATGCTTTCTGGAAGCTAAAATTTAAAATCTGGCTGGGTGGGGAATTTTGTAAGTCATGAACAACCTATTTTCCTAAAGCATTCATGTCCTATTTCTTCTGTAGGAGGTGGGAAAACCTCTGTAGTTTTGTGGGCTGGTGCTGAGTCTGGGCTAATTGATTCAGACCAGAAATGGGCTTAGTTGTCAGCTTCATTGGCCAGAAACCTCAGTCTGAGGAGTGAATGCCTTGTGAACAAAAGGACAATTTAAGGGTCAGAGCCAAGGGGATATCTAGGGATAACACCATGGACAGGAATGAAGCAAAAGTCAAGGGCTGGGCAAGATTGGGATGGGAAGTGGAGTGCAAGGTGGGAAAAATCTGGCATCCAGGAAGAAGGCAGGGGTGCCAGGATCTTGTGCATACTCAGCGCTGGTGTCATGGCACAGAAGTGGTTACTGGACTCAAAGTGTGTAATTGTGGTAGACGATGTAAGTCCCAAGGTTTGCCTTTAGATGTCTTTGTACCATTTGATTGGTTGTCTACTAACAGTGTAGATAGAAAAGATTATTTGGAAAATGCTCACATTCTTTATTCTTGAGGCATCTCCATCCAAATGTAACTATCTTGCTATGGCAGATATCTAATCAGTTGCCTTTTGTTTTTCCAATACTGCCACTGTAGCAGACAGCTAGATGCTCACCAAATCCATTTCCTTTTCTTCCTGAGCATACATTTCAAATACATTTCCCAGCCTTTCTTTTGTGCCCATGTAACTGTGTTCTAGCCAGAGGAATGTGAAGAGAAGTGTAATGCACCACTTCCAGGCCTGGCTCTTAAAATACTCCTACGTGCATCTTCCAAGCTCTCTTCTCCTCTGACTTGCTAGAAGGACATTGACTTTTATGGTGGCTTTGGAAATCACATGTGGAAGATAACAGAACCTGAGCACAGAAGGAGTCAGGCCCTTGATTTACTCCTTGGAGGATGGCCACTCAACTGCTAAATTTAACTGTTATATGAGTATATTTTTCCAAGCCAGTGAAAGGTTGGGGTGAGTTTGTTAAATCAGTCCTATGGCAACCAAAAGAACATTGTGTGACTTGAAGGACCTCATAAATAGCACCCCTCTTTTCCTTACCTGAATTCAGAGCCAACTGAAAATCAGTACAGGAACCAGTCAAATGGAAACCAAATGGTTAACTTCAATTATTACATAGATATGCAACCAAATGGACTTGCTAATATGCTCTGCTGGTCCTCCTACCCCAAATCTAGACCCTAATATCACCTACTTAAATGAAAATAAGCATTTTTAAAGCAGATTTACTCATCTAAGATTGTAGCATTACTCTGGTCCAAAGAAGAGGAGAGAAAAAGAAACAAGAAACTAAATTCTCAGGGTTGTAGTTCTTTCATAACTTAAAAGTGGGCCAGTAGTTTTTGCCTTTCATCTGTGGACTATCTGTGAGTAAAGGGTGGCCCACGAGAGCTGGTGTATTAATCTAGTGGATGTCTCTTTACATGTGAACACAGGGATTGAAGTCCATGTCTACAAACCACACCTGGTCTGATGGGCACAAAACTCATTTCTTTTGGAATTCATTTACTACCATGGCCTTTCCATGCATCCTTTTAAACTAATCAGAAACACCTTTGGCTTTTGTCTCCTGTCAAAATTTGGGGAAGTCATTCCCTTTATTGACCAGGTTGTTGTGTCAGGGATGTTTGTCAGACTAGCTGAGTCAATCTTCAGAAATTAGGAGGTAGCATGTTCAGGTAGGTTATCTGAACAGCTGGCCATATCTATACAACCTGGGTGATGACAGATTGTGTCAATGTTTTATGGAGCATTTTCCATCATGGTTATGATTGATTTGGGTCATCATACCAATTGCATGTGTGCAAATTGGCTATTAATAAAGGCCCCAAAGTTAGGATAGGTGATGAGATGTGTCACCCAGTCACATAAAAGAATGCAAATTTGAACTCTCGCTCACACTTATTAGAGGATCTGTCAGTTTATAAATCCTACAGCTCTTTGTTTTGTTGCCAGATGGAATGAAGCATTATTATAGCTTTCAGCTGGGGAAAGTACCTTCAAATTAAAGGCTATACTCCTAAAGCAGTGACTGTTTCAGGAAGACTTGCTTGGTCTATTATAATCCTGCTTGTGGACTGAATCCCTAAAGGATAAAACTAAATAGCACTGACTTTGGGTTTAAGATCAGACATCAAGACCAATATCACTTTATAAGCCATTTGCTGTGCATGGGTAACTTTGAGACTTCTGCCAACTAAAAAGCACAGCGATGTAGCTATTAAGCAGAATACAAAATTTAAAGATGACCTACAGTTGGAGTGGGGTATCAATGAATGCAAGTCAATCCGAAGGATGAAAAGAGATTCTATTCTGATGGCTGGGTTGTGGTCAGAAAATGGAAATATTTTGAACTTAGAGGACTAGTGGAGAACCACTAACATCTGGGATGTGCCAGCACTTCTGAAGACCCTGCTGCCCAGCAATAGAAGAACAACTAAATAAAATATTCATTTACTATTGTTATTAACAACAGATTTAAATTTTTAAGGCTTTTCCCTCCCATTTATATAAAAAGAAACCTTCACTTCTATAAAGATATCTATGCTAGTAATTATTCTATTACTTCCTTTGAGTTTTACAATAATCCAGGGAAATAGAGGAAAAAGGAGAATATATTTGACATAATACAAGGAACAAGATGAGGGCCATTTTGTGCTGACACTCAATGGGGCATCCAGCAGAGACCAAATGACCCAATCCAGACCTCTAGGTCCCCAGGCAGTGCCAGCAAGTCCTAGGAAAATGATCTGAATTGACTCTCTGTGAGGAGCAATGGGAAGATCCTACAGGCAGGAGAGTCAATGAAAGTCTGCAATGCATTTTCTGCACAGATTGCAAAATTGAATGTTGATTAAATTCAAACGTTCAGAAATTGACCTGTATCTGGGGCCACAAAACTGTTGTCTGGGCCTGGAAATACAAAGCAGCACTGACCACTTCCTCAGAGTTTTATAGATGAGTCAGATTTAGAAATGGAGGGTACTCAAATGTTTCTAATTAGCTAACTCAATGTTGGTTAAAATGAGCTAAAAATGACAGGTCACAGTGAAGTGTTTGGGTATAGGAATTCAGAATAGGATGGTGTGGGAAACATTGAGTTGATATATTTGGATGCAAGAGTACAGTGGCTAATGAGAATTATGCTTGAAATTAAAGGACTGCATCTCTTTTACTTATTGTTAAACAGCTAATGCTATCAAGACAGAGTCTGACTGAGTCAGCAAGTAGTTAATGGGGCACTACAATGTAAAATAAAGTACAACTGCATGAGGCATGGGGAGAATGTATGTTGAAACCATATCCATACATTGGACCAACAGAAAATAGGGTCTCTTATTTGCGTTTTAAAATACTTAAAGTAGTAGATATTATTGCTGTTCACTAAACAGAAATGTTTCCAAAACACATACAAGAAGATAAGAAAGATGGGTCAAATTGGTACAAATTTGAAGATCACAGTTCAAGAAAGCGAGGTCACTCATTAGTCTGGCTACCACACTGACCTCCCGAGAACCTCTTTGCCCTGGACTCTGATGAGAAAGTCATGTGATGTTGTCTCTTGATCACAGACAAGAGTTAGTCTCTATTTCTTGAAGCGTGCTTCACACATCATCTCAGAGGGCTATAATTCTAGACATCTGATCTAATTGGAGGTTAGAAAGCTTAAAAAACAGTTCAATATTACTCAAGTCCATTTTGGTAGACAGTGATTCATGAGAGCAGATCAATCTGAGATATAGAAATCTATACTAATAAAAGGGTAATATGCTAATTAGACCAGATAGACTGGACATCTTCCAGATGTCCTTCCGGACAAAGCCACAGTGGCGGGGCCGAGGTAGAGGTGGTTAGGGGTGATCAGGCAGGCAAGCAAAGCAGTTAGGGGCGATCAGGTCAGCAGGGGAGAGTTGTTAGGGGAGATCAGGCATGCAGAGGCAGTTAGAGCTGATTAGGCAGGCAGGCAAAGGTGGTTAGGGGCAATCAGGCTGGCAGGGGAGAGCAGTTAGGGGCGATCAGGCCAGCAGGGGAGCGGTTAGGGGCATCAGGCAGGCAGGCAGGCAGAGGCTGTTAGGGGCGATCAGGCAGGCAGGCAGAGTGGTTAGGGGTGATCAGGCAGGCAGGCAGGTGAGCAGTTAGGAGCCAGCAGTCCCGGATTGCGAGAGGGATGTCCCCTGAGGGGTCCTGGATTGGAGAGGTTGCAGGCAGGCTGAAGGACCCCCAAACCCTGGGCATGAGTTTCGTGCACCGGGCCTCTAGTATTAAATAACAATAAAACCTAGAATTTATAGGATAGCTCCCTCCCAAGAGTATGAAATGTTTTTATGTATACTCTATTTGATGTAGGTGACTATCCTCTTCATGAAGTAATATAGGGAAGTGGAATCATTCCCATTTAAGAGAGAAGAACCAAGGTGTAGAGCGATGAGGTGATTTACCTAGCACCTGACTCTCAAAGTAGAACTGGAGACAGTCACTCTCCCACAGATGCTGATGGTCCAGATTCTAGTGGGTTACCCTAGGAGCATTAGAAACACTGCAGATGGCCAAGTTCTCCTCTGCTTCCTCATACTGTTTTAATCTTGATGCCAATTGTATGTGCTCTGACTTGAAGATTTCTCATACCTCTGTGAGAGAAGAAGGGCATTAAAGTGTTACTTTTGGAAGTCAAGGGAATCACTGCTATTCTGTGGAAGGAAGGAGAACTTGGCTAATCATGGCCCTGTCACTTTGAAAGTGTTGAAAAATCTGTAGCAAAGACTTAGTTAAAGCTTAAAAGAAATAAAGGCAGGGCAGTAAGCCACCTGCCATGGCTGGGTGGTGCAGGGGCAGTAAATCCAGGAGGTGGTTTTCATGTACAGTGTATAATTTGGGCCCTGACAGAGCTCGGATGAGGAATAGGCCTATATAACTATTGATCCACAGAGCTATCAGGGACATCATTTAACTTGATGGTTTGTGTTGGTCCCTTAAGATGTGGAGTCAGCTTTAACCTGCAAGGAAAAAAATTAAAGATAAATGAAAGAAATAGAACAGAAAAGCCATGAAGAGTCTTCCATACCCTCCCTTTTTTCATACCCTTTCTGTTAATAAGAAACATTTCCTAATGACCTGATTTTCACCTGTCCTGATATGTGTTGGTTTATTTCATTCATTTGCTTATCTAATTATGTAGATAAATGCCAATTACTTAACATTTTATCACATATTTACGAATATATCACCTCGTCTTCAACAGTGATTACTGCCTAGTGGGCAAAGGGAAACTGGCTATCCTTGGTCACAATCCGACTCAATCACAGGCCAATGTAAGGCTCCCAAGAGGGTAAATGGGATATTGCCACCTGGCAGGTGGAGTTGGTTGCCAGTCAAACAGAGTTGTCTTCTTTTATCAGGACTCTGCTGAAGCTGAAACTGCAGACTCTGGTGTGTTTTAACCCTGTGACCCAATCCTGTCACTCCTTTAGATAATCAGGCGTATACCTGAGCCATGGAATCTGCCCCACATTCAGCCCATCCCTGACACTTTTGCCTTCTTCCTGTACCCTTGCTCAGGCTTCCTTACATTCTGTATTCATTCTGCTTCATCACCTGTTTGCCTGTTTCCTGATTTCTAATCCTTTGATAGCCTTGCTTCATCCCATTGACCTAGTTGTCAGGTACCGCTGCTCTTAGTTTTGACCCTTTCCCCCTTCTTTCACCACAGTTCAGATTGTCTGTCCAGTTATATTGCTCTCAGCTACCTTTAGTAAGCACTCCATTTGGTCCTGACCATATTCTGGAAACTTAAGCTTCAGTGTATGCTTTCAAGAAGGTAATGCTCCCTTTGACCACACATCATGCTAAGATAGAGAAACACACATATTTAAAGGCTAAACGATCACAATCTTAATGCAAACGCATAAGTAGTATATTGTTCATTTATGCCATTAACTTGAATAATTTGTAATCAACCCACAGTCATTACTCACTGTTGGTGAGAAATAAGATGCTTGCATGTCAGATCCATTAATATGCACACCTCACTTAGGCTCAGGGTTCTTGAAGGTGAGGAGAGTCTTGTAAAATTAGTGATTCCTTCAAGGTGTATGTACCTTCAATGAGTATTTTGAATTGTTACATTGAGAAAATTTGTGAAAGAAAAATGTTTTATGTCTTGCAGCTTCTAAAAAGGGAAATCTCTGCTCCTTTAGGTACCTGGGCTCCATGCTCTTTCAGTGCCTCATCTAATTGCCTGACCTTCCTTAGTGTCCTTCTCACTGTGTCCTCATCCTTGTAGTCTGGTGTACTTCTAGGTTTGGTCTTGGCAACCTTCTCAGCCCACACAATTTTTCTGATGACTCCTCCTTAATCTATAGATTCAACCCATACCTCTCTCCTTTTTTATCCAAATGCCTAATGGATGTCTCTACTTAATTATCATAAAGAAATTCCCAACAAAAAATGGCCAAACCCATACTCATCAACTTCTCTCCAAACCTGATCATCCATCTGTATTTTGACTCTCAAATTATGCCTATCTCTCCATTCCCACCTTCACTTGATATGGCCTCCTACCCAGGCTTTTTAAAAAAATATATATTTTATTGATTTTTTACAGAGAGGAAGGGAGAGGGGTAGAGAGTTAGAAACATCGATGAGAGAGAAACATCGATCATCTGCCTCCTGCACACCTCCTACTGGGTATGTGCCCACAACCAAGGTACATGCTCTTGACCTGAATTGAACCTGGGACCTTTCAGTCCACAGGCTGACAGTCTATCCACTGAGCCAAACCTGTTAGGGCCTACCCAGGCTTTTTGACCTCACTTTTGTTTCCTTATTTACATTGTGCACAGTATATAATAGGAGTTCAACATATGTTGAATCAATGAATGACTAAATCAGTATATTAATGCTAAGTAGAGAAAAAGCAAAATGCATGCAGTTAAACATTAGGTATGGAAGCACAGTTCTAGTCTCTTGCCAACTGAGATCTAATGGTAGTTGTCTGGAGCACTGTGTTTTAGGAATGTCAGATTAAGGTAGGGTTCAGCAGGTAAGGGTGCTGTGGTCAAATAGGAGGGTATAGAAGGAGAACATTGTAGCCCTTTTTTCCAGGAATTTGCCATTTATACTCTCGAGGCAATGGTATTTTCTCCAATTTATAGAGTAGTATAAAGACCATGACATTGAGAAGTATCATGGATAAATAGAGGTATTTAGGATGGGTCATGTTGGAGAAACACTGGAGCCCCTGTGTGAGTATGTACATATGTGTGTTTGTGCTTGTGGGTACAAACGGAAAGTCTATCTTCATCCTGACTCCCGAAACACGTAATTTTCACATGTCTGTATCTCAATTTGCTCTATTGTTCATAAGTTCCCAGAGGTCGGGATTCTTATTTTTTAACATTTGTGAATAAAAGCTTTCTGTGTTGTTCCCTCCTCATGGAAGCTCAGTAGATGACTTTCAGATCAGTGTCTCAGGTGAACTATCCTAGAATGGATTCTTCCAAGAAGTTTTCAAATCTGGGAACCCCCTTCTCTGATGCTTGTATCCTCCAGAACTGATAGAAAGTGGGTATTTTTTGGCAGGTACAAACAAAAGTGTACGTGTGTTATCACAGGGTACCATGCGTCCCTGAGGCCAGAAGTTATCCTGGGGCAGAATGAGACCAAATGGCTTGACATGTCAGGAAGTGCGCACTTTTATGCATCCTTGCTTTATGTATAAAAGTACAGTGCATGTCATTTACAGGTAGCTCTGCCAAGGCACTTGGGCTGTGTAGAGGTATAGTTATAAAATACTGCTGAAACACAAGAGAGATCAACACCAAAGCTTGATTTTTCTCCTTCTCCTTATATTCTTAACGTTAGAAACAATTTCTCCCCTTCTAAATTGTGCCAATTGCACAACGCCATGGAACTTGGTTAATATTGGAGGGAATAGGTTGCTGTTCCTAGAGGCTCTGTTAACTGTTTCTCATCTCTAAGAATTATTGAACTTTACACATTTAATATTTACTTTGGAAAATCTACTAGGATTAAAAGAAGCTCCAAGTTACAGGACTGTGGGATACTGCTGGTAGAAGGTAAAACTAAGAATAGTCATCTGAGATTGACAAGGGAGTACACTGGTGGCCTGAGGATACATGACTACAGAATATGCATATCTAATTTGAGACAGTGATGAGTGTATACCTGTGTCATCTTACTATGTAGGACCTGAAGCATAGGTATCTACTGCTTTCTATCTGAAGTTGCCTATTGAGAATGAATACAAGTCTACATATTTCAGCATAGTGCTAATGTAACTGTAATTGGAGCAGAAGTTAGGAGATACAAATTCTAGCCCAGATACTTCCCTGCTACTCATTTGTTTAGGACAAGTCACTTAATCTCTTAGTGCCTCTATTTCCTCATCTGTAAGGTGGACACAATACCTACTCTACATACTTCACCTCGTTCTTATAAGAATAAGATAAGCTTTGCCTGTGAATGAGCAGTACATATTGAGATGAAGCTAGCCAAGAGAACCTCCAAATATTTAAGTGGAAAACTTTGAGATACCTCAGTGGTACAAATGGAAGATATCAGGAAATGGAGGTGACTGGAAAAGCAGTGTGGGTATAAGATGCAGAATCTGGCACAAATAAAATATATATATACACACACACACACACACACACACACACACACACACACACAAGCAGGAGGATGCAGATATTTCTAGAATAGTTCAACAATTATTTGTTTAAATCAACTCACCATTCACACACACCATATTCTCATTGATCAGCAAAGGGAAGCAGAGATACTGAATGTCATCGGTGGCCAATATTACCTGATTTATTCCCATTCCAACCCAGTTCATGTGAACACTGGCTCTACTTCTGTGTTCTGGCCTTGCTATTAATTTTTTGTATGGTAAAACTTATTATTTTTGGTGAACCAGTCTATGGACTTCGACACATTTGTAGACCTATGTATCCACCACCAAAGTTGGGTACAGAGTAGTTCAATCAGACCCAAATTTGCTTGTGCCAGACTATAGACAGCTGCTTCTCCTACCACATGTTTGCTGGAAACCACTGTTCTATTTTAGGTCTTGACATTTTAATGTGTCTCTCAGGTTGGCTCTGAATGCACCTTGCAGGAGTTGGACTTGGGCACATCATGGTGGTTGCCTTTATACTAAAGTCTTGGCAGTTGGTTGCCTATTTGCTGGGGCCTGGGCTGGGCTTAACTTGTTTTCCTAAGCGGGGGGCAGGACTTAAAGAGCAGAACTACAGGAATTTAGCTGGATCCTGAGATTTTCTTATCTGTCTTTGTTGTGGCAACATGAGAGTGCTAGTGGTCATTCATATTGGGACTTTGAAGATAAAATGTTCTAGAACTGTGGCATGGTGCAAAATGGGAAGGATATAGGGAATGTGGGCAGAGGGAGAAAGCAAAATATACAGGGGCATGGCTTGTTTTTCTGAGTTTTCAGAAGAAAAGAGAATTTGTGCAGCTCCTGGGAGGGGAGGAAAAAACAGGAATAAACCTTTGGGGAACATACTAGATTTAAATCTTGGGTCTCCCTCTTGAGGCAAAAAGCAGCAACTTATAGACAATATAGTGTGGGAATCCTGATTATGAACTCAGTGAAAGGATGCTATTTATAGCATACGTATTTCTGCAGGCAAGGAGTTCAATGTAAAGTTCAGAGCTACAGAGGAATTGAATTTGGCATGGAGGGCCTACCAGGAGAAAAGGATTGCTGGAAGAACGTGGTGGGTTTTAATGGAGCAGGTCAGGGTCAGAGGCTCTATTCATTCTATTCATGAATGAAAGGGAAAGTATAGAAAACACTGGAACTTTGTTTAGGAGGGATTTTGCTTGTGGTAACAGTTCCAGTAAAGCAGCTTGGTTTGAGGTTTGAATTTGGCAATATGAATGGGAAGTTGGGCTATAGCAAGTTGGAGGATGGTTTCTAATACATGCTAGGAAGGTTTGTGTTTTGTTTTTTAAGAATGGAGAAGGGAATCTTAGCTAGAATAAGTAAAATCTAAAAGGTGAAAATGCAACCTAAGAAATAATTTGTATGTAGCAATGTGTTTGGTTGTGGAAATCAAGGATACTAGGTTACTGAATTTATATAAGCATTTGAGAAAGGTACCTTATAAAAATGGGTTAAAGAGAAATTTTTAGTTATACTTTAAAAATGAAAGTAAGCACTCTTAAATTTTAGTACAAAGAAAAATAAAATTCTAAATTATTTAGAAATGAAATGAGAATACCATACACAAAAACTGATGGAAGGTAGCTAAAGCTGTAATCAAAGAAAAAAATGTAAAATATCAAATGTTTTAATACATAAGAAAGACTAAAATAAACAAGCCAAGTATTCAGCTCAAGAGATAAAAAGAAAGTATAGCCTTAAAAAGAAATCAATAAATATAAAAAAAAGTTTTTAATGAAAAATAAAAGAGCCTTTGAAGAGGTAGGTAACTGGAATGAATTACAGCCCTTACTTCTGAAGGATGGTGAATACCGGTTGCCGTCTTGAGACCATCTCTGGAATCTACCCCAGACTGGTAGCCTATCATGTCATGCAACAGGGGAATGAGAGAAATATGTTCTAATATAGGAAATGTTGCCTCCAGAACCTAGACTAGCAGGCATTATACTTCCTCATTATTATTAGGAGGCATGAGATGTAAAACTTTGTCCCTTGTTTTAGGAGGCATGAATCAGCATCCCTGGATCTCAAAAAAATTCCCTGATATGGCAAGTCCCATAAGCTTCCACTCTAATGGAAGGCCATTTGTGTGCCCAGATATCAACTCAGACCCTTTGTTCAGTAGACCTTGAAGTGCTAGTCTATTTCACTTTCCCCAGTATATGATTACTAGACTAAGTGGCTGTAGGTCTCTTTAGAGAAGGATTGGGGAAATTATTATGCATACTTGCCTTGGTGTTGCAGGGTCCTTCCTTCTGAGTATCTAGCTCTCCGTGAGTCAATGGCCTCTGAGTTAGACAAGTAGCTCAAGCTCAGATACTGGGCAAGGGATCATGCCTTTTTATTAGAGGTATCTGCCCTTTATCATCCACCCATGATTTCTTTTGTTGTTTAGATTGAGCAATACTCTTACTGGCTATCCCGTCCCCCCTTTTTTGCCCATAGAGATACCATCTACATATTTCTGTATGAGTCAGACTCTCTTGGCTGCTACTTGGATCTTAAAACTCATTGTGTTCATGTGCCCTTCTTACTTTTGATAGTTAAGTATCACTTCCAGGCTTCCATAGATTGATTCTATCGTCTTCATTGCTACCAGTGAGTCCAGTGTTTAACAGCATCTCCTTTCCTCTGTTCTGGCCACAGTCAATAGCCCCTGTCACCAGCCCATGCCTTATTACCCGTGTTCCCCGAAAATAAGACAGTGTCTTATATTAATTTTTGCCCCCAAAGACATGCTAGGTCTTATTTTCAGGGGATGTCTTATTTTTCCATGAAGAAGAATACGGTACACATTTATTGTTAAATGAAAATAAAGGAAATTTATTACCTGTATACGGTACGGTAGTATGGTAGTTGTCAACACAAACCAGACAAACTGTGAATCCTACAGTATCAAGAATTTACTCATTTATTCAATGACAATCATGTCATCATCTTCTGGAACATCATCATAACAATCCAATTCCTGAATTTCCTGGTGTATTTCTTGTGACTCCATTTCTTTCAGAATCAGTGGACCAAATCTCTCATGTTTAGCAATAGCACTGTCTTTAAATGAGTACTTCTTGTCAAGGTAGCCTGCTCGCAGTGCATTTGCAATGCAACTGTCAGTGATTTTCTCCCATGAATTCTTCACCCAAGTCACAACTTCTTGCAGTTTAGGTTTCACAAAGTTTCCACGCTGATTTCTCTCCATTCTATTTTCAATGTAGTCATTAATTTCCATGCGCAAATTGTCTTTGAATGGCTTGTTTATTGCAATATCAAGAGTCTGGAGATAGGCCGTCATTCCTGCGGGAATCATTATCTGATCTATTTTTCTTTCGTGAAGAAATGTCTTCATGTCTTTAGCGCGGTGAGTGCTGGCTGCATCCCAGACTAGCAGACCTCTTTGGCTCCCTTGCATAACAAGTGGCAGCATTAAATCGACCCACTTCCTTATAACTGCTTGTGTGGCCCAGGCTTTTTCAGTTTCAAGAATAAAAACGCCCAAAACACGTTCAATCTTTTCCTTCTTGCCCTTAGAAATGATTAAAGGTGGGATTTTAGTGCCATCCAGACGAATTGCCAAAATACAGGAAACACGTGCACTTTCATAAGCAGTAGAGGGAATGTACACTAAGGAGGCACCCCGCTGTTCAATTGTTGTTTGAGATGATTGGCCCATAAACACTGCAGTTTCATCCATAGCAATCATGTTGGAAAGATTGTATTTAGAGAAGTCAGCATCATCAATAAAGGACTTGAATGCAAGTGCTCGCTTAATAACTTGAGTATCTTCCAACCTAAACAATGTTGTAGATCTTCTTAAAGACAGTTCACTTCGCTGAAGGAAATTATCCAGCCAGTGTTGTGATGCTTTGAAGTCTTTGGGGGCTATGTCCAACTGTGGTGCCATTGCAAGGGCAAATTCTTGAATCTGAGCCCTATTCACAACCAAAGCCTTTGCTCTCCTGTCAACAACCCATTCACAGATCAGGTCTTCCAGCTCGGAAAATAATGGTTGCCGACCTGATCCACACTTGCGCTTTTTAGCATTTCCCTTGTCCACTTGTTCAATGAGGTTACCATACTCTGCTTGCCATTTTCGGACCAATCGGATACTCAACATCTTCTCTTTGCAGAAAACAGTAAGATTTTGGCCCCAAGAGTCTTCCACGATTCCTTTCTTGTACTCCACGGAGTAGCTTTTTCTTTTTGTGTTCATTTCTAGGGGTAAAAAAAAAAAAGGAATTGGGGTATCAAGGTGGGGGGAGGGGGATCACTCAAAATGACACAGGGGGGATCAGAGGGGGGAATCAAAATGGCACAGGAGAATCAGAGGGGGGAATTACCATTTTAGTAACCCCTTTTGATCCTCCTGTGTCATTTTGATTGCCCCCTCTGATCCTCCTGTGTCATTTTAAGTGATCCCCCTCCCCCCACCCCTGTGCCACTGAACACCTTCACCAGACATCCCCCCTACCCCTTTATCAGACATTTACCCCCTGGGGCCTGCCTGGGGACTGTCACTGGGCTTGCTGGGGCCTGGATCTGGGCTGGAGAAGGTTCTGCCACTGACTGAGAACCTTCAGTCATCATGAAGGCGGCCGCGAGCATCAGGTAGTGTCACCAGAGACAGACCAGCACTCACCACCTTCGCCGCGTCCCGTCCGCTCTAATCCTCCTGTTCTTCTACACGCATCTGCGAAAGTCTCCTCCTCTCTCCTGCCCCACACTCACCGCTCACTCCAACCTCCGCTCCGCCTCCACACAGCAGTGACGTTAGGACTCCACGTAACGTCACTGGTTGCTAGACGCCAGTCGGGGCGGCCCTAGCGACCAGTTTACGGTAAATTAATTTCCATTCTGAGACAGAGCCTGGGGGCCTTATTTTCGGGGGATGCCTTATATTTCACTCAGAAGGAAACCTGTAAGTAGGTCTTATTTTCGGAGAATGTCTTATTTTTGGGGAAACACGGTATTACCTGTTGTTTTTTAAATGGGGTGTCCTCTGGACCCTACTATAGAACATAATCAATAGGTAAACTACCTGGCTCTACATAGTATATTGACAGTAGCATGCCTACTTCCCTGGGCTTTTAAACCATCTACCATCTGTTAAGGCAGATTTGCCATTTCTGCTTCATTTAGTATGGGCTGTTTCTTTTTCTGGTCTTCCAAGAGCAATCCTAGCAATGCATTAGTATCATTTCATGGGCCAAGTTATTTAGATCCTGTGTTATAGGTTAGTGTCCCCACACTGATAAACTCTCCCTTGCCCAGCTTTATGTTCTGCACTTACTCTTACTCCAGCTCCCTCCATGTCCAGTTCCATACATATGCTCCAGGTCCTATCAGTACACACTGGCTAGGTCTTATAGCATCTTAGGGATATAATTTCTCTCTTCCCAGCACATAATCATTTAGGTTACCTTGTGACTTAACCCTACATATTGTTCTCTTGTCCAGCAGGGAAGGTGGGGGAAGAATTGAGGGGGGATACATGTTGCTTGGTAGGACAGAAGCCTCTACGTCGTCTTTAAGCAAGGGGGTGCTCTAGACTAATAGGGAGCAGCGAGCCACTTCTGTAGGCCCAGAGAGGTCAGGGAGATCTGGAGTGTAAAGGTTTTCAAGTGTATTGACCCAAATAATCCATCTCAAATTTCTGGTTCCCACTCCTTACCAATCAGGGCCCTGACCTTGGCAGAGCAGGCTTAGCAGGGCTGAGAATTCAACTTTCTCTTGAGCTTTGCTGGTCTTATAATTAAGTCTTGGGTTTGATCCTTAACCTCCTCCTCCCCCAGGAGATCAGGAATCAGAGCCTCTTTACGTGCTGCCAGGGAGGTCCTCTGATGTTCACACTTAGCCTTCAGTTAGTGATTAATTACTCTCAGCTCTTTCTTGTCTTTCTCCACTGCATCAGTGCCACTCAGCAGGCCATTAGATTCCATTGTCCTATAATTAGTACTTCCTCAGAACCTCTCAAACCTTAAGCTATTGCACCTGCTAGTGCATTTTCTTCCCAGGATATCCTATCCCAGGTTGTCACTGGTGAAAAGTTTTAGCAATTGCACTGCTGCAGCAAGCCTGTAGTTTTCAGTGCTCCACCTACCACAAGGGATGAGATCTTCATTGCCAGCTGTTTAGCAGGTGATCCAGTTCCCAAACTACATTACAACCACATTCAGTCTTATTTCTCAGATCACTCCTGACAACTCTTTTAGGACTGGTTCCCTGGGAAATAGACTCTGAAATGGAGCCTTACATGTTGGAACTTTATTGGTGAATGCTCTTAGGATCAATCCCTCAGGAGTGTAGGGAGGTGTTAGATGCAGATGCCACAAGAACTACATCCACTTCCAGGGGGATCTTTGGAGCGGGAAAGGTTCTTGAGAATCTCCCTTCTTTGAATCAAAGAGTCTAGACCAAGCATGTCAAACTCAAAGGCTAACATGAGCCAAATAAAAGAGGCATGCAGCCCGCGGGCCACGAGTTTGACATGCTTAGTCTAGACTTTGAAGATACCCCTAACCTTTCAGCCATTGGACATGGACTGTCCGGGGGAGGAGTGTGACTTTGGGCAGCAGCTCTCTCCTGCTTAGAGAAGCTGAGTTCTAGAGAGGGACTAAGCTTCCATCTGTCATCCGTCAACACCCAGCAGCCAGGGAAGTGAGTGCACAAACCAAGAAGTAGGATCTGAGCAGCATACCACAACAGCCATTGCAGTTCCTGTGTACTGGTGATAATAAAATATGATGAGAAAGACAACTCCATTAATAATAGCAACCAGAAATGTAAACTGTGTTCACACAAACTTTATGAGGAATGTGAAAGACTTATTTGAGAAAAACATTTGGGGCAAAAATTCATCTCTCTGACCTCTCCATATAGTACCAAATAAAGTTCCATATGAATTCAATATTTAAGTAGAAAAAGAATCCATAAAAGTATAAGAAGAAAATATGAATGCTTTAAAAAATCATCTTTTGATGGGGAAGACATTTATGGCATATTACCAAAGGTAGATTATATGTAAGAAAGGAATAATACATTTCATTTACTCAATAAAGACTATTTTTTCATAAAAAATAATGAAAGTTTACAAGTAAGTGAAAACTAGCAATAATATTTATAAGCTAGTTTTATTAGAATATTAGTAAAAGACAATCACTCTAGTAAGAATATGTGCAAAGGATATGAGAAGATAATTCACAAAAGCAGAAAAAGTCAGTAAACATAAAAATACCATTACCTGCTAGTAAATACATGCAACTGAAAACAATGAATAATATCATTTTTCACCTATAATATTGGATAAAGTTTAAAAAATTGTAATACCTACTATTGTTCTGATGGTGGAAAGTACACATGCTCATCTCTAGAGAATGTAAATTGGTATAACTTTACAGAGAAGGTAAAGCCCAGATGGAAGGTGATTTTGGTCTGTATCTCCCAACCAAATTTGATTTATATACCCTTTGACCTAGCAGTTGCATTTCTGGGAATGAGTCATAAAGAAACAATCATTGATATACACAAAGGTTCCCCTACAATTATGTTTATTATGCAGTTGTTTCTAAATCCAAATGCTGGAAACAACCTGAGTCTCATAAAAGGAATTGAACTGATAATAGCATATATATATATATATATATATATATATATATATATATATATATTATATATATTATATATATATTATATATGTAAAATGAAATATTACATAGTCTTTAAAAATGATGTTGTACAACAATATTCAGTGACAGAGAAAAATGTGCAAAGTAGAATGTTAAGTAGATTAGGAAGCAGTAAAATGGGATGAACAAATGTTCCAATTTTTTAGCCAATGCACAGGAAGAAAAAACCCCTGCAAGTATATACTGCAAAATATCAATGATGATTATTCCTAGTTGACCAGCTTTTGAATAAGTTAAATCTTTTTTCTTTTTGATTTCCTGTATTTTCTATAATGTTTTAGAATCAAGTTTACAATGAGTACCTTAAGAGTAAGTGAAAAATACTCGATGCTAAGTTAGTCCTGATTCTACTCTGCTATATTCTGATGGTTTGAGAATAATAGATCTAAGAGAGAGAGGGAAAGAAAAGAAACTGTAGAATCCAGATTGGCTCCACAGGTCCTTCTCTAATGAACTTAGATTGTTAAAGATGTACAAAATTCAAAAGAATAAACCTGAAGCCAAAGATGCACAGTAAAGCATGTCTAGCATTAAAAAAAGAGAAAAAAATGAAAATAAAATTTAAAAAGCCAGAAAGCTGAAGCTCAAAGTGAACTGAGGCTTTCCAGAACGCTTAGCAGAGGGAAAAGGATTTAAAACTAAGCATGAAAAAAAAAACACACACAAAAAAAACTAGGCATGGAATAAGAAGAAAAGAAACCATTTTGGCCAGGTGCTTGGCAGCACCAGAGCCCTGTTGATGAATGACCAGTACAGTGAAAACTTCATCAGTCCTATTTTACATTCATCTCTTCTGCCAAAAGGAATGATGCTGGGGCTGTAAAAGGAAGAACAAACATCAGTCGGAAGGAACTGAGGCTCAATGTGAATGAACAGATCTGGGGACCTCCCTGCTCTGGATGAATTCTAATTTCCTAGCTGGGGCAGATGCCTTTCTATGTTCTTGTACATGAGACAGCAGGTCACTGCCAGTGTTCATTGACCAACTTGGGGGAGGGGGATGAGAGAGGGTGAGCAAATGGTATGTGGCTAAGTACAGTTCCTTGTTTCAAAAAGGAAAGTAAGGTGAGGCCTTTAAACTTTAGTTGAATGGGCAGGATTCTCAAATAAATCATTAATAGGAAGGTTCAGAGGAAACCCAGAATAGAAAGCAAATAATCTCTATAAAACAAAGGTGAACTAAGTCAGGGAAAAATAGTAAAAATCAGAGAAGATGACTATATCAACACTGTGCCAGTGATGAGGGACAAGAGGCCAAAGAAGGATAATGATGCCACCTACACAAAGCTCAGGGGCAGCTACAAAATGGTGCATGAGAGAAACAGAAGAGAATGAGAGTTCTTTATGTCACTGTTTTCAGGAAAAGTACAGGGGAAAAAGAAAGGTCATGGACTAGAGATGTGACTGGATGAGACATCAATATATGTTGCAAAGACCAAGGCCAAAGCTGATGATTTCTGAGTTCAGATCACTGTTTACTCATCTTTAAATGTGATGGTTGGATTCGATTTCATAAGTCTTTTTCAACTTTAAAATCCTGTGGCAGGGGTGATGAGTAAAGGAGTGATGAGTTTGAAAGAAGAAACATTTTGGAATGATTCTCTGTACAAATAAGTAATTTCCATTTCGAAGTTGATGACTTGAGACTAACATCAACTTATCTTTGCGACAGCAGAAATAAAACCAGGGCGAGGAAGTGCAAGTAAATACTCTACACAAATAAGGAGGAAAACAAAAGTACTAAAGGATAAGGCCAAGAGCAGGGGGCCATGAAGAGGAAACAAAACAAAATCTGTTGTGAAATTTGTGGGCATCATTGGATCAGGGTTATAGTAGTACAAAAAAGGGAGTTAAAGAAGAAAGAAAGAAAGGGTTATGGGGGAGACTTACCATCTTATGAATAAAAATTCTCAGAGTCACTAGAAATGCAAATACTTATATGTTCAACAATAGTAATAAAATATGTAAAAGAGGAAGAACTAACCAGGATGGGAAAAAAGCTTTAGGAAGGGCAGGACAGTGGAGTGAGAGCAAGATCATTTGAGGCTATGAACAACTGGGATGCAATGTTTACAGAACTATTGCTGGTTTGCTTGGCAGCATTACAATAACTATAACTACAGGTCTCATTTATGGGCTTTAATGCCTGTGAGCATCCGATGCTCTAACAGTTGAGAGAGCTTGGAACAGTAGAAGCTATACACAGGTAAGGATTTCTTTTTAAGCTTCTTCAATTAGAGAAGAAAAATATTCTTTTTTGATGAGGATACATTACTTGTTCTTCCCTACTTAAAACCACAAAGTAGTAGATCAAACAAGTAAAGGTGTGTTTGCTTCTCACACAATTCCCAGAGAAAGAGACGTGTTCATATGTCTTAAGTGGGGGAACTTGGGCAATTCATTCCAGATAATTTAGGACAATAATATTCAGGTTCCTCTGCATGTGTAAGCTATTCTACAGGGAAATACTGCATCTATCAGTTCTGTTGAAGTCTCAGCTTGAAGATGATTTCATTCCTGGGAGTTCCTTTGATAAATCAATGAGTATCTTCATACTCTATAAATATGACCAAATGTAATAAAAAGAAATAACATTGGGAGGTAGGTAGGATTTCAGAAAGGTATTATCCTCCTTTAAGGCTTTCCCAGCTGATTCAGGCCAATCAAAAGAGAGAGAAACAGAGAGAAACAGAGACAAAGACATCTATTCTTCTATTCACTGGAGGGCAAGCACATATTTATGAATGTTCCTTTTTCTCTTAGCCAGTTAATGTAGCTAACAGAGTTTTGATTTTTCTCTGTGGCTGAGCATGAGTGCTTTGAAGTCCACTAAGATGAGTGTCAGCTTAGCTCCTTCCTCATCACCATCTCCTGGCTCCTGACTGAGCCACTTTGCTTAAGCAGAGCCATGGCTTCCATGTGCCATTATTTATAGGAAAGAGAAAAGCTTATTCACTACTTCCAGGTTTTCTTGCAGAGGTTTCCCTTAGCTTCTGCTTGCTTTCATATTGTTGTCTTTTCTCTTAAAAAAATTTTTTTTTAACAACAGAGATGTCAACATAATACCTTGAGAATTTTTTTTTTGCTTCTGGAAGAGAACATCCTTGCCATCTTCTCTCCTTTTCATTCTGTATTGTCTGTCCTCCTTCCTTCTTTTTCTTCCCCGTACATAGTTGGATGGCCAAGACAGGAGAGTCCAGAGTTACACGAATACCTGCCATGAATTCATTGCTGATCCGTCTCTCCTCTCTCCCCCAACTTGAATCACTGAGTCAAATGTCTGGGCTATTATTCCCCTGGAGGAGTGGCTCCTTACCTCCAAGGTGGCTGAGTAACATTCTACATGTGGCAGGCACATGGCTGCATGATCTGCCTTTGCGTGGGATTGGATGTTGATTGAAAAGGCACCAATAGCAACTCTATTTTATATTCCCAGAGCTCAGCTAAGCCGTATTCTTCACCAGGTGGCAAAGGCTGGACTGAAGGCCTGGAGAAACTGGGAGTGTCTGAGTGAGTTTTGATATTTAATTCTGCTCTGATCCATTTGAGAGGCAGGGAGGGAAGACTGTGGGTGGTACAGAACCTCTGGGGTGTAAGTGACACTCTGAAAGCATTCCTTCCTTCCTCAGTGGCTGTTCCCTGATCCAATGGAAACAGAGGGCCACATAGAAAACTGAGCTTTAACATTTAACTGGTGTGTTTGGGGAATTAAGGAAGGGGAGCACTCATCCAAAGTGGTAGAGACCTCCAACATGGAAGTAAGAACAAACCTTGGAAAATAGCTGAAGACATACTAAAATAAATAGGGCCGCCTTGTCCTTTCCCTTTCTGACAAGATTTTTCATGTAGCCACACAAGCATAATCACTGTGCCTGGAAATCTTAGGGACTCCACAAATTCTTGTTGGGTTTAAGACAGAGGCTTAGAGGGCTGTACTGATATGGCTGACCCCCAGAGAAACGATGAAAAGGAATTCTTTTATATTCCCATGTATGAAACCCCCTTCCAATATAGCATATTTCATTGCATCTAAGGTGCCATGGAATGTAACAGATGTCATTATTTTGTATTCCATTACGAAGAAAAAATAAATTCTCAATTAAACTATGATGTGCTGTTGATTGTAAAATGCATCCTGCATGGCTGGCGTGGCTCAGTGGTTGAACATTGACCTATGAACCAGGAAGTCACAGTTTGATTTCCTGGTCAGGGCACATGCCTGGGTTGCGGGGAATCCCCAGTAGAGGGTGTGCAGGAGGCAGCTGATCAATTGTTCTCTCTCATCATTGATGTTTTTCTGTCTCTCTCCCTTTCACTTCCTCTCTGAAATCAATAAAAATATATTAAATAAAATAAAATGCATTCTAATGTTAGAGTTATTAATATGTGAACATCCTTAGGGCAGGTGAAATACAGTAATAGAAGATCTACAAATCCCAGAAGGGAAGAAAGACTAGCAATCCTTCAATCAGTACCCTTTACCAAAACACTGAGCTGAATGGCTGCACTTCCTTGGGCTTCTCTTTAGCAGGCCACACAGACCTTAGTTGGTTTGCTTCATCTGGTTGGTTAGTGACTCTGGCCTCCTGCATATCTTTTATGCACTTTGGAAAGTTAGAATTATTCCCTAAGCCCAGGAATGAGCAATTTGTGAAACAGATGGTCTGTACTTTTCCGATATCTCTGTCTTGCTGAAACCAATTCACTTTTGTGACACTCCATTTACTATTCTCTCCAATACCTCATGTCCCATAATGACTGTCCAGCCTGCACTGTGGAACTCTGTCAGTGTGTGTATTTTGGGAAAGTACAGCAGGTCCTCAAGTAACGTTATTTCATTCAACATCATTTTGTTGTAACGATGAGGAAAAAAAATCAATCTTGGCTGGGGCCACTGTCTGTGTGGGGTTTGCACATTCTCTGGTGTCTGCGTGGGTTTTCTCTGGGGACTCAGGTTCCCTCCCACATCCCAAAGATGTGCACCTGAGGTGACCGGGTGTGTCTAATTGTCCAATCTGAGTGAGTGTGGGTGTGAGCACCCTAAGATGGAAAGATGTCCTGTCCAGGGTGGGCTCCTGCCTGGGATCCTGAGCTGCTGGGACAGGCTCCTGCCACCTGCAACCCTGAATTAGAGTAAGTAGGTTAGAAAATCATTCTCTTACTTGTTTTTATTCATCTTTCTCAAATGTATGTATAGCTCACATTTATTTAAATGTTTACTATTAGAAGTGTTTTGGGGTCTTTATTTAGAAGTTTGATGATATTTGTATGATCAGAAATATGCCTTGGGAACTTAACTCGTGTTTATATCAATTAGACTATGGTGAAATTGGTTTTGTCAAATGTTGTTTTGCTGAAAGTTTCTAAGAACCTACCGATGATGTTAAGCAAGGACTTACTGTACTCCAAATTCCTTTCTTTTTTATCTTCCAAGTCAAAACGTACTGCCCTGGGTTCCCTTAGGCCCTTGCTAGGTGACCAGCTAGTTATTCTGATATTGAGTAGTGATAGATAAGCTGATAATAGCTTAGGTCATTCCTCCCAAGAGACATATTTTAAGGTTAATTGGGACCTTGTTGAAAAATTTTAATCTTAAAAGTGATTATTGAGAAATCAAAATAATTGAGAAAATATTTGGCCTGAAGTGCTTACTATATTCTTCAAATCAGAATATATACATAGCCCCATGTTTAAATTTACCAGGTTAGTACTCAGACTGACATAGGATCAAGGGCAGGTATAGCAAATATCAAAACTGTTCCCAACTCCTAAGCCCATGGCACACACTATTATTTGATCAGAGTCCACCTTTATTGAACTGAGACATAACCTCAGAATCTTTCTTAACAGAATTCTTTTTTTTTTTTTTAGTATATTTTTTTATTGATTTCAGAGAGGAAGGGAGAGGGAGAAGAAGAGAGAGAGATAAAAACATCAATGATGAGAATCATTGATTGGCTGCCTCTACCACACCCTACACTGGGGATTGAACTAGCAACCTGGGCATGTGCCTTGATTGGAATCAAACCTGGGACCCTTCAGTCCACAGGCTGATGCTCTATTCACTGAGCCAAACCAGCTAGGGCATTTCTTAACAGAACTCTTACACCTAGTGGAGTTGACACAGGAAATGACGCCTATTTCTAATATGCCATAGTGGGCAAAGATCTTTATCAGCTCACATATATTTTCTTACTTATGAACACAGTCTGCTCCTTTCCATATGGGGCCTCTTAATCCATCAAGTTAAGATGAAGGAAATAGTAAGAAAGTATATGAAATCTTATTTTCAGAATGATTTTAATGAAAATGCTTGAGAACATTTTCAGGCCAAAACAAGAGGTTGTTTTGGAGAAAAGGATGTGCTTGTCCCATTTGGAGCTCCCCTCGGCAATGTAGACTCAGAGAATTGGGGTAGGTTCTGGGCCAAGGAAGGGAGATGATGAAAGGACTGGGAGGGCAACTGTGTGTGCCACTGTTGAAGAATAGATTCATGTGGAAAGGAAGAACTTAATGGGTAACTTGAGATGGTTATGAAGTGCTAGGAGTATTATTGTATAGAGGGTGTTCACCAGCTTTTTCCATGTCTCTGAAGACAATGGTCCTCAGGCCAGAAGGAAAGCAGATTTGTTTAAAGGAAGTGCTCCCAGACAAGGCCACATACAAATGCACATATGGAATGCACATATTGCACATATTGAGTGTTTAGCATATAGGTGCTCTTGTGGGGGTGCCCATCTGTAATTGGATTGGGGACTACAAATTTTCTGCTCTCTAGCATCTGACGATTGGTGTGGGAGGAGGTAACCTCTTAATTGTGAACACCTACATAGTGCCCACACGGAGTTTATAGGCACTTCTGCGTGCTTTACATATCTTAACTTATTGTCCCCATTTTACAGGTGAGACACTGAGGCCTGGAGAAGTTCTGTGCAGTTCCCAGGATCACACAGCTGGATTGATTTATGAGTTACTTAGCACCAGGATTCCCAGCATACAATTGGGCTCCAAAATCCACACCTGAATCATAACACTGTGCTAATCCTCTCCAAACATTCTTCCACAGGGCAGAATGAGAAAATCTGGAAAAAAGAGAAATATAAAGGGCAGGGAACCTTCCTGGGTCACTTAATCTGAGTTCACTGGGATGCACCTGAGGCTATTGTGAAATTCTCACAGATGAACTGTGTGGTTCTCTTGTGAACTTTGAGAGCAGTACCATGGCTTCATCTTATTTTCATCCCAGTGGAAAAAAAAGCACAGTCCTTCATAGGACAAATGAAAGGTTGATTGAATGAATGAATGGCTGTATGTATGTATGTATGTATAGGTGTTTACACTTGGCATTAGCTTAGTTTGGGAAGATCAACTAGGAGAGAGAAAAGAACCTCTCCAGTTAAGGAGGGACTAATATAGCTCACATTCCCAGGAAGTCTTCCCACTTTTAGCAACAGCCAGAATTCAAGACTCATTCCTTTTGTTGAACTCAAAGATCATATCTTGTTAAGACCTTAGTCACCATCACTTATCTTCTCCACTAAGATCTCCCAGACATCCTCCATACTAAAGGTCTTTTTCTTTGCTCTGTCTCTCAGTCCTTCTGTATGGGCTTTGCAGTTCTCTATTCTAGAATGACTCCTGGTTCCAATAATGAGTTCTAGTACCCAGTGGATTCTGTGAGGTTACACGTGAACCTTAGGAAAGGTAAGGGTGCATGTCTTATTTCTTTCATTCCTTGCTCAGTGTTTTGGTTTGCCTCAGAATGAGTATTTAAGGAATTCCATTTGGGTATGTCCTTCCAACATCTAGCAGGTGAACCAATGCCAGGCCCAGAAAGGGGACTAGAGCACCACACCAGGATTATCATAGTATCTGCTGCCGGTTTGCATTGTTTAGGAAAGAAAAATACAGATTTTGCTGCTGTAATGTTGATCACCCCACATACTAATAGTTGCATTTATTAGCTCCTTTTACTGCAGGAGAGAGGCCATCCAACTCTTTGGTGACAGAGCTGAGACTATAATCTGGGCCTTCTGGCCTTGTAACCCACTGCTTGTTTCTCTAAACCAGTATTCTATTGGAGGCTAGTCTGAGAAGTCCTGGTAGGTGACCGCACTCACAAGTAAACATATTGAACACTAATAATAAGTTAGTCTTTAGGGGAAACTGTCCAGGGCAGTGGTTCTGAAAGTCAGAATTAGCCTGAGTTCTTATTTAAAATGCATACTCCTGGGCTTCTCCTCAGAAAACTGAATCAGAATACCTGCAGGGCAACCCAGGACTCTGTATGCTCTATACTTTCCCCAGGTGATACATCCCTGATTTAATGACCAAGCTGTTCAAATGTTTTCCTGCAGTAGAAACCATTATTTTAGTAGACTTCGTGCCTGAAAAGGCTTTAGGAGATGATTTAGTTCCATTTCTTTCAGTTATTTTCTTAAAAGTTTTTTTTTCCTTTATGTTGTCATTTTTAATCTTTTTAGACATTTGAAATTACATTTAATAGGAATAAAAGAAAAGAATAGTGCACTTGAACTGGTTCCCTTGGACTTGCAGTTTGGGCTGAGTCATATGTAATACATGCACATAACATTTGTTTTCAGTTTGTTCATGCAATCGTGATAGGGCAAGTGTATATGTGCAAAGGGGTTCCCTCTGGAAGAGATGGTTCACCTAAAATGGGTAGTCCCGCATAGAAGAAATTTGGAAAAGAATGAAGTTGGAATAAACTTTCTGTCTGACCTCCTTTCCTTTTGAATGATGTTTTAATGATCTTTCCCACAGCCCCCTTTTCTCCCTTCGATGTTTCCATATGGCTTTTACTGTGAATCCTGAGCTGGGCTCTACCCAGAAGAGGGTTTACAGAGGAGCACTATAAATAAGCAGCCGGAGGCCTAGGACCAGCGGCCCCATCTTGCATAGGTTTCCCTTGGCTTTCACTCAGGCTCCGTGGGCCACGGCTCCTTCCTCTTCTTCATTTCAGGCCCTGCCTTGCCTGTAGATGCAGGGTGAGATGCTCAAGACATCGCTCCGGCTTTGCATTTTGCCACTTGCATAATAGCTAAATTTACACTCCATCAAAGTATATTTTGCACTCCATCACAGTTATTTTTTTTTTTTTTTAAAAAGGTACACTTATGCTGATAAACAGGAGTTCTCTTGGATCAAGACGTTTAAATTTTTGCCAGGAAAGTACTAATCAAGATTGGCCTGTTGCCTTGTCAAAGCCCAGTTTTTCTCCTAGAGACAATTTTCAAATGGGATTAATATTGGAATATCAAAAATTGAGGCACTTTTGGCTGGAGTACATACTAAAATCTGAAGGTCTAGTGGAACCCAGAGAGATACAAAGGATTTTCCAAAGTCACATTGCTAATCAGTGACAGAGCTGTTGAATCAAGTCTCCCGACTCCTGGTCCAATGTTCAGTTTAGAGTAGTGCCAGCAAGGGGCCTGTCTCTTCCATTGCAGATCTTTTTTTGCACGCTCATTTGCATGGCTGAAAAGTGGAAGAGGCCACAGCTGGATTCCCAGGCATCAGGGGTTCGGGTCAAGAGGATGGCATCTCTCAGGCAAAAATCCACCTGGAGTCTTTAGTGTTCTTCAGGACAGACAAGCACTATTTCAAGCAAAAATTGGCCATTGTACAAATCATGCTGACCCAATGTCCTTGCAAATTTTATTAATGCTAAAAAATTAAAACACAGGAGTAGCTTCTTTTTCACCTACTCACATGGCTGTATGGTTCTCCAATTGGAAAGTGACAGCCCTTTCAGTGTTATCTGTAGGTTGTTTTTACAGCTACCCAGCCACACTGTATTGCTTTCTCCTCATTCTTAAAATAGCCCTGAGGGGATCTGCCCTACCCAGCTGTCAATATAGTTATGCAGCAGAAATAACTGTTACGTTAATATTTTAAAAATTAGAAGAGTTATATGAGAAATCCTGAGATCTGCTACAACTGTCATCCTTTTCAAGAGTGCAGTAGTCACTGGATAAAAAGTGAGATCATCAAAGACGAGAATAAGAGGGACAGGACTACCATTTGTCCCTTGCAGCTTTACCAGGCTGGCCAGCCACTCCTACATTTTAGCTGAATGGATGGGTGAGACGTCCACACACCACCTTCAGTCATTTCTTGGCCCCCACTTGATTCAAATTCAAAGTATGATGTCTCCTAGGTATTTTGTTGCCCTTGTTCCCTCTGTCTTGAGTGGAAAGCTCCAGAAAGGTGCAATGATTACCAAATGACATAAACTTTTCCAAAGATTCAGAGAGCCAAAGTCAGCCTGGTGAGAAAACAAACAAAGAAAATACTAAAATAACATTGAGGGCAGGGGCCCCCATAGAACCTGCCAAAAAGATAGGAAGTTTGATTAGAATAATTATTTTAATTGAATTATCATTTTAAATCAATTAAGGGGAAGGATTTCCAGGGAAGGATGCCAAACCCTATGCATGGGATCCATTTGTGGGGCAGCATGTTGGGAGCCTAAATAATTGTGGGGTACACCCATGCCTTTTTTAATAAACATTCTTACACAGACTCAAAAAACCTTTCACAATTGATCTTCACACCCAGGGCTGCAGATCTCAGCTCTACTGAGCCCTGTAATGGGATAACTTGGGGTGATTATGTGGCTTAGTAAATATCCATAAATTAAGGCTAGTGTTTGAAGGCTGCCAGTATCCTCCGTCTCTCCGTAACCCCCGAGGAGTGAAGTAATTTTCCCTAAGAGTTTGGGGCAAAGGCAGGCCAGGACAGAGGAGATTAGCTCCTTATATTTCTCCCCTCCCATAATTGGTTACCTTTCTGGTCCCTCCCAGGACACTGGAAGTGTTTCACGCAATCTCTGGGTCTCAACAATAATGTACTTCCAAAAGGAGGCTGATTACATTGACTGAAATCCATCCTGGCAAAAGGCTTTTGCTGCAGCTGGTTCCATTTACATTTTGTATTTTTGGAACTTGTGTCTGTTCCAGGGAGGGATGGGATAATTGATTTAAATCAAATTATGAAACGTGATACTCTGAATTCCTAAAAACATGTTTCCTGGCACTGCATTCAGCAATGGAGCCCTCACAGGTACGATGGAATGGGATGGGTGAGACTGAGCCTCTCTCCTGAATCGTGTGTGTGTGTGTGTGTGTGTGTGTGTGTGTGTGTGTGTGTGTGAGAGAGAGAGAGAGAGAGAGAGAGAGAGAGAGAGAGAGAGAGAGAGAGAGAGAGAGACTTTACACTCCTCCTTTAGAGCTTGGGCTTGAGTCCCTTCCTGAAACCAGAGTCTGGTCTCCCCTTGTTGTAGGTGAGAAACAGGCATTATGTCACCGCTCTTCTCTCGCCAAATACAGCCATTGATTTTAATAGCGAGCTTCTTGGGTTTCATCTCTTTGATCATGGAGCTGAAATTAAAGACTGTACATCGTGTAAATGACAAAGGAACTAGATGGGGGTTCAGCAAAAGACGTTAATAGCGTAGACTTCACTGCATCACACATTCATTTCCATTTGGAAAGACAATTTGCCTCCAAGATTTTAAAAGCTATTTTAGAACAGCTTCAAAATCAAGATCCTTAATGTTGCTTTGCTCCCATCTGTAGCCTAAATTATTTGTAATTAAGTTAAATGGCTTCATATAAATAGTAGACCTCTGCAGTCTGGGGGATGATTGTTTCACATACACATCCACGCTTTGTGGAAGTGCGCGTAGCAGCAGCATTTTTGAAAGCAGCCCCCACTCTATCTGGTGCAGAACTTTGATGTGGAATTTTGGAAAATGATTTTTTCTGAAAATATTACCAGTGATTCACTTTAGAACCTAGGTTCAGTGACATAGCTGGATTTGAATTATACTTCTGCAGCTTACTAGTTCTGCAACCTTGGGCAAGATATTTAACCTCTCTATGCCTCATTTTCCTTATTTGTTAAATGATGATCAGAATAATACTAATCCCATGAGATAATACAGAGAGCACTTAGAACAGTTTCTAGCACTTAGTGAGGTTATTATTTCTTTTTCCAATAATTTCTGAAGAAATAACATTCATTCTGACAATCTACCATTGTTGGAATGTTTCTAGCCATTTATTGGGGTGGCTTGTTGAGCCTTGCTATTTTCACTTATATGGGTAATCGCTCTTCTCTTCCAGGGGGAGGCTGGGAGGGAGGTCTTGCAACCTTTCGGATTACTTTGAGCTGTTTGGACCTTGGGATTTTACCTCACTGCAGATGCAGCCCACTGAAAGAGTGGGTATTGTTGAAACTCTGCCTTGACCGACCTTATATTTATTTATGAGTAAACTTATGAACAAAGATGGAACTCTCAGACCAGGATAATTTCAGACCAGTATTTGCAGTTGCCAGGCATTATAATCCATCCAGAAAAGTGTGTGGGTGTCTTCTAACTTCTCCCCAGCAGCAATCCCTGGCTTGGGTTTATTTTTTAGATGAGCCAGACTTGATGACACTGTTGCCCTCCCAAGGGAGCCCAGACAGCTTTGCTCAGGCTTGACATACACCTCCTACCCCCACCCCGGGGGCTTGGGAACACAGGGCAGTCTAGGAGATGACTCAAGGGATAGGGTTGGAAAAACACAACTTGGCCTTCTGTGGCACAAATTAAGACCAATAGAGGGGCACCCAACATATGTTCTTTTTAGGAGAGAAATATCAAGTAAAACTAAGTGCATGGAGTCACAATTAAAATTAGTTTTGTTCTAAGTGATACATGCACATAGCTCACATCAAATGGTTCTAGGTAACATGAGAAAGAACAGTCACTTGCTGCAGCTCTCACTCACTTCCATTACCCAGAGCTATTGCTTTCAGTTCTCTAAACTGCTTTTCTGGTATTAATCCACATATTGCTAAAATAATATCCTTTATATACTATTTGTTGATTTATCAATTTTATACATTATATGCTGGCTCTTTTTATGATAGGTAATGATTTAGGTCTCTTAAACCATCATCACGGTTACTCCCACATCCTCCAACCTCGCAATATAGTCATATCAACCATCACTGGTTTGGCTCAGTGGATAGAGGGTCAGCCTGCAGACTGAAGGGTCCCGGATTCAATTCTGGTCAAGGGCACATGCCCTGGTTGTGGGCTTGATCCCCAGCAGGGGGCATGCAGGAGGCAGCCCATCAATGATTCTCTCTCATCATTGATGTTCCTCTCTCTCTCTCTCTTCCTCTCCCTTCCTCTCTGAAATCGATAAAAATATATTTAAAATATATATAATCATATCAAAAATTTTAACTAAATCAGAATTTCCATTATCAGAATGATATAAATATTGTCACGGTAGAATTAGTAGTATACTATTAATAATTGCCCTATTTTTACACGTGTACACATGTGTGGATTTTTATATACTTGTCAGAATGGTCTAGATTCTGTTGTGACAACCCAGCATCTTAGAGACTCAAAGAGGTTTCTTTCTTGCTCATGGTGTATGTCTACTATGGTTGACAAAGGGGGTTTGGGGAGGAACTCTACTCATTATAGTTCCTAAGAGTCATAGGCTCTTGGGGCAATCATCACCTTAATTGAAATATTTGGGTAATTCTGTTTGTGTTATATCTAAATGAAAAATTTTAGGTCATTTCAAAATTCTCAAAAAGTTGCAAACTGAACCTATTACTTTGGATCACCCCCAGCAAGTACTGCTCTTAAACCTGCGTTTAATTCAATTTCTAGAATCCATATTCTGTCCTGTTTAGGTGGTGAGCTTATTCTTACTGGCAAGTTCAAATGAAAGCTTAGCAATCTTTCGAGCTCAGAAAGGCTCAGCCATATCCTGGAAGGTTGAAGTTAGAGTCCCATAGTTTAGAGCAAATGTTGGCAAACTTTTCCTGTAAAGAGTCAAATAATAATTTTAGATTCATACAGTCTCTTTCTCAACTATTCAGTTTTTCCATTAGAGCATGCAAGCTACCATTGACAACACATAAATAAATGGGTCTGACAATGTTCTAGTAAAACTTTATTTACTATCAATGGTGGCAGTTGGGTTTAGCCCTGGGTTATAGTTTGCCAACATGTGGCCCAAAGCATAGGGGGGAAAAGGAGGAACGGGGAGGAGAAAAAGAGAAGGAAACAGAAATCTACCTATGAGGAGAGAAGTCATGTCTCTCAAAAGCAATTTGGTGATTTAAGGGAGGCTTAAGGATTCTGCCTACTGTTGAATCTCCCCGCTCCTCTCTCTGGCTGCCTTATAAGAGGTGACTCTTGGGAAAAGTTGGATGAAGGAAAGATTTTTGAGTAAAAATCTGAGGATCTTCATGCTCTGCCCCTTTTCCTTCACATTCTTTTTAAATTCCCTTTTCCTTGTTAGGTAGTGACTTCAGACTTCTTTCCCTCTTCCTATCAGAGCCCATTAATATGAAAGGGTAAATTACTAGTTAGTAATAGCTTAGACTATTACTCCTTCTAGGGGAATTTTCACTTTGAAAATAAAATGAAAGAACATAATATTTCCTCCTAAAAAATAGATTAATTTTTTTTGGTAATATATACAATGGACACACCACATTTCTAAACTTCACCCTATTCCTAATCCCGTGTGGGGTGTGTTTCAGAGATGGGATGAGGATCCATAGTTTCTGTTGCAAATATTACTTGATATTGAAAACAATGCTTCAACAGTTTGAGTTGTTTTGAAATGATCATGTCAAAATGTCCTGTTTAATCAAAACTATTAGCTTAAGTTTTTAACAGTGATTTGATTAGATAATTCCAGTGGACTATAATATAATAAAATAAAATAACTACCAAAAGGAAAATCATAAACTGAAACCATCAACAACGAAAAGACAGCCTACTGAATGGGAGAAGATATACACAAATGATATATTTGATAAGTTATTACTATCTAAAATATATAAGAATACATACAACTTAACACCAAAACCACATATACAATCCAATTAAAATGGGCAGAGGATGTGAATAGACACTTTTCCAAAGAGGACATGCAGATGGTCAATAGACATATGAAGAGATGCACATCATCAGGGAAATACAAATGAAAACCACAATGAGATATCATGTCATACCTATTAGAATAGATATCATTAAAAAAATAACAAATAACAAGTACTGGCAATGATGTGAAGAAAAGGGAACCCTTGTACACTGTTGGTGGGATTGTAAATTAGCAGGTGTCCTCAAACTATGGCCCGCGGGCCACATGCGGCCCGCGGAGGACATTTATCCAGCCCGCCGGGTGCCACTGCCTGTCCTGCTTAGCAGACCCGGGCCCGCAGTGCACATAGGAATTTGTTCATAGTTGTTTTTTTAAACTATAGTCCGGCCCTTCAATGGTCTGAGGTACAGTGAACTGGCCCCCTGTTTAAAAAGTTTGAGGACCCCTGGTAAATTAGCATGGCTACTATGGAAAGCAGAATGGAAATGCTTCAAAATTTTAAAAATATAGAGAGAAACAGTGAGATCTCAGCCACCTAGGGATCCTCATTAAGACCGTCAGCATGAGACTAAAGCTTTGGTTATTCCAGCTCAGGCATGATGCCCCCTGAATACAGCTGCATGAACCAGGAGAAGGATCACCCGAGCATTATAAAGAATCATGCAAAATAATATATGGTTGTTTTAGGACACCAAGATTTGGAATGGTTTATTATGCAGCAATAGATAAGTGATACATTGGAACTTACTTGGAAACAATTCAAACAAATTTGTCGGAAGATTTTTTGATATAATAGGGGAACTGTGAACACTGGATATTTCATATTATTAAAGAATTATTGTTAGAAATCTGAGAATAAATTTTTAAAAGCTTCATGTTTATATGAAAAGTATTGTTAATTTTTTACGGTGTGATGATGTTTTGGTTATATTTTTAAAAGATACACATATTAGAATATCTACACATACGATATCTGGGAGTTGCTTCAAAATTATCCATGAAGGAAGTAGTTGATGGCATAGAGATGAAATAAAGCTGACCCTATATTGATAATTGTTGAAGCTGGATGATGGCACATGGTGGTTCAATATATAATCTTTCTACTGTTTTGTTTGAGAATTTCCGTAATCAAAACTAATAAAATTAAACAAAGCAAAGTATTAGCTTAGAGGACTTGTGTTCTAGAGGTAAAATTTCAGCCATCCTGCAGCAAGTAAGGATGTTTAATTCTTGAGGAGCAGAACTTGCCTGGCCATCTTGAAAATGCCATGACGACACTTAATTAGCAAGATCTGTCTTAAATTATCATCCTTAGGGTTATTCTTTTGGGGTTAATTATATCTAGAAAATTGATGTTAGAATTCATTCTTTTAAAACCCAAGGGATGACATGTTGGCTTATTTTCACCCATCCTATATAATAAAGAGGTAATATGCAAATTGACCCTAATACCCTCATAAAATGTCTGCCTATGACCAGGCTGGCAGTGGGGTGAGGGACGACCAAATGACTGAACAAGCAGGCTGCGTGGGATGACCAGGCCAGCATGGAGGGGGGGGGCAGTTGGGGTCAACCAGGTTAGCAGGGGGGTAGTAAAAGGCGAACAGGCCAGTGGGGTGGGGCAGTTAGGGGTGACCAGGCCAGCGGGGGGGTGCAGTTGGGGGCAACCAGGCCAGCAGAGTGGGTAGTTGGGGGTGATTAGGCTGGTGGGGGGTGGGCAGTGAGGGGTGACTAGGCCGGCAGGGGGGGAAGTTGGTGGCAACCAGGCTGGCGGGGGGGGGGGGGGCAGTTTGGGACAGTTAGGCTGGCATGCAGAGGCAGTGAAGGGTGATCAGGCTGGCAGGGGGGGCAGTTAGGGGTGATCAGGCAGGCAGGCAGGTGAGTGATTAGGAACCAGCAGTCTAGGATTGTGAGAGGGATGTCCGACTGCCAGTTTAGGCCTGATCCCCGGGATCAGGTGGACATCCCCCAAGGGGTCCCAGATTGGAGAGGGTGCAGGCTGGGCTGAGGGGAGCCCTCCTGTGCACTAATTTCATGCACTGGGCCTCTAGTTTGTATAGAAGATACTGCATTAGAAGTGAGAAAAATCTCTCTTCTTTCAACTAACTGTGAATATTTTATCAGATCATCTTCTAAGTCTCAACTCCCTCATTGGTATCAAGTGGGAGTTTCATGCCTTATTTGACAATGACATCAGGTCCTGAGACAAGCTGGTGATATCCATAGAAAGTATCCAGGGGACAGGCTGTAGGAATGTAATTGTCTCTACCAATGCCCTTGTATAACTGAAAAATACCTAGGACATCCTCTCTTCCTATAGAGATGAGAATGGATAATCAGAGAAATTTAATGACTTGGGTACTGTTATGGGCTGAATTGTATCACCCCCCCCCACCACCACCAATTGATGTATTGAACCCTAAACCCTAGTACCTTTTTGAAGTAGTAATCCAATATGACTAGTGACCTTATAAGAAGAGATTGGGAAAGAGACATACATAGAGGAAAGACCATGTGAAGACACATAAAGAAGACAACCATCTACAAGTCAAG
Organism: Plecotus auritus; assembly: GCF_963455305.1. NCBI lineage: Eukaryota > Metazoa > Chordata > Mammalia > Chiroptera > Vespertilionidae > Plecotus > Plecotus auritus. The sequence goes on along the minus strand of NC_137782.1, from coordinate 135,162,529 downwards.
GAGAAAAAAAAAAAGCAGTCCTGCTAACACCTTGATCTTGGGCTTGTAGCTTCCAGAATTGTGAGAAAATAAATTTCTTTTGTTGAAGCCACCCAATCTGTGGTTCTTTATATGGCAGTCCTAAAGAACTAATACAGGTCAGCAGCAGAACTTTCCCTGAAGTCTTCCCTGTCTCCAGCGTTAACAGTTCTCAATAAGAGAATGGCCTTGATGAAATGGGGGGTAAGCCAGGTGGTGGGAGGAGTTAGAAGGCAGTGAAGGTAGAAAAGAAAAGGCAAAACAAACAAGAGAGAGCAGTATGGAGTCCTGGTGCTTAACATACTGTGTGAGGAAGGTACTGCAAGGGAATGCCAAAAATGCAAATATCATCAAAGAGATTGAGAGCTTGAACTCTACATTTATATTGCACATGTAGAATGCAAATTGTGGGGCATCTCCTCTTGAGGTAGGGTTATGGATACATTATCAGTAATTGTAGCTAGCTAATAGACCTGCAGTAGCTTACTTCTAGGGTAGACAACTATTTCAGAGAGAGAGGCATATGAATATGTTTAAAAATAAAAACACTTTAAAAATTTATAGAGATACTAATTACCTATATTTAGAATTTTAAATGTGCAGTGACTAGGTAAATTTAGTATCAAATTTTACTCTCTGCACTTATCTTAAGCTTCTTAGCTTACTCTGGAATGAACCTTCATGAATGAAATTCTTTTCAAACTTTCAAGTCAAGCTCAAAGTCTCTTTTCTCCATCTGGAATTCCTGGAAGCTCCCTAGTTAAATAATAAATATAAGTATAATAAAAACGCTAATGAAGTACAGAGAAAGTCTTTGTGCCTTTATATTTTCTCTTCTAACTAGTTATTCAGGTATTTTTCTTTGGTGATAGAAAGCCCTTTGAGGTCAAAACTGTCTGGATTTTTGTAGCCCCACATTACCTAGCAGAGTGTGTATTATATGTTGACCCTCAATACATATTTATTAAATTACATTTGTTTCATTTTCAGAACCTCCAGAAATTTATAAGTAGCCATAGGCTGGTTCTAGTATGGTACAAAAAGCCCTCAAAAGGCCTGGCCAGCATAGCTAGTGGTTGAGCGTTGACCTATGAACCAGGAGGTTTGATTCCTGGTCAAGGCATATGCCGGGTTGCGGTCTCGATCATGTTGTGGGGTGTGCAGCACGCAGCAGTTGATCAATGGTTCTTTCTCATCATTGATATTTCTATCTCTCCCTTCCTTTCTAAAATCAATAAAAATTTATTTTTTTTAAAATGCCCTCAAAAGGCTTTGGACTCTATTTTGTCAAAATGAAGCACTACCATTCTCATTCCTGCTACTGGAAAGGAGACCAGGCCCTGAGCAGGTCTGCCTAGGGCTGTCTGGTAGTGTGTAGGTTCTTGACTTTGTGCAGGAAAGATTTCACAATGCGAGTCCAGGTGATTTTTAGAGGATGTTTATTAAAGCTGAGGACAGTGAAACAAAGAAGGCCTAGAATAGAAGAAGCAACAGGTGAGGGACTAGGTGGGAAAATGAGCCTAGGCTGGGCTGCTTTGGCTTACTAAGAAGTCAAAGGAAGGGGGTCCTGGAGGACAGGGTCAGGGAGTTAGCCAGGAATAAGCTGCTGCTAATTGCTCTCTGGTTGTAAGTCTGATGGGATCCCTTAGAGCAGTGGTCGGCAAACTGCGGCTCGCCAGCCACATGCGGCTCCTTGGCCCCTTGAGTGTGGCTCTTCCACAAAATACCACGGCCTGGGCGAGTCTATTTTGAAGAAGTGGCGTTAGAAGAAGTTTAAGTTTAAAAAATTTGGCTCTCAAAAGAAATTTCAATCGTTGTACTGTTGATATTTGGCTCTGTTGACTAATGAGTTTGCCGACCACTGCCTTAGAGTTTAGGAGATACATTCCTTTGGGGGAAGAAGAGGGGAAAGGAAAAGCTCAGTTGTGCTGGGAGGGAGAGTACATGCTGTGACCTTCATTTTGAGGGTTTTTAAAGGCTGAGAGTTTAGGGAAGGTCCTAGGGGAGGATCAAAAGAATATTCATCAATTTTCTGCTGATATGCCAAAATGATGTTTATTCCTTTAATTTCATCTGTCCTTGGGTGCGGTTGGCACAAATGGCACTAATTGGATTTCTGCTATCTCCCAGAGTAGGGTGATTTAAGCTATTTACCCTCTGGTTGGGGAGGAGAAGTGCAAACCATTTACTCTCAAGTGTCCTTGCTTAGGGAAGATAGGATTTACTAGGTGGCTGCAAACTGCTTGGCCTTTCAGCTATCTGTCTCAGTTTCCCTATTCTGCTTGTCCTGGCTTACTAGCCAGTCTCATCTCTTTCTACAAACTAGCAAAAAATATCAAGGCCTGATATACATCTTGGGTGCTTCCTTTCTTTTTTTTTTGCTACTCATTCTTGTTTGGGGGGATTTGGCTCAGCACCACCTCTTGCTTATATGGTCATGTCAGAAAACCCATCAAATGTGGGGCAAACCAAAAAACTCCCTCCTTGTCCCCCCACTCTGTAACCTTACCTTTCTGCTAATTTATTGCACAACTAAACTTGGAGCTGTGCGATTCTCTCTTCTATACTTTTCATTGTTGTTCCTTATATCTATCTCTTTCACTTAAAAAAAATAGGTGATTGCCATTGCGTAGCTGCTTTTCCTTGGAGTCCTAAGGTTTTGCATTATACTACTTGCTGCAGATTCAGTATAAAGAGGTTCAGCTTTGTTTTCTTTTCTGTGTTTTCTGAAATGTTTCTGATTGTAATATAATAGGTCAGTAATTAAATACTGATTTAGGGAGTGATTTCCTTTTGTCTCATTTCATCATCAAGGGAAGAAAACAGTCATAGCCATCAATCTATGGGGCTCTATGGTGCTAATGTAAGGTTTTGATTAGAAACTTTTCATCCACCATTCTGGGACCATTTTATCAGTCCTTGGAATTTTCTCTTAGGTTTGCGAAGGCTTCCCAGGGGAATCCCCAAAATGTCTTAATGGCTTGGAGACGGACAGGATAATGCTATATACCTCAGGATTTCCTTACATTTTCACATGTGCACTCCGTGTAGCCTCCGGGTCCAGGTAAAATGCTGGCGTGGGTGGCTGGTTTGAAACGTGAGCCTTCCACACATCTGCCGAGGACACTGACTATGGCAGAGAAAGTGACCCTCTCCAAGTTTTATTTGGGTCATAAAAATTCATGCTGTGCACCACCTCTTTAAGACTCTATGCCATTAAATGTGGCTGGATCCAGAGTACACTCCGGAGGAAGCCAGAAAGGACATTAAAATGCTTAGTCTATGACACACTTCCTTATTTTTGTCATTTTGACATTTATGTGTTATTTCATTAGGGATTTTTAAGAGAAGACCCTTTTTGGGCAAGAAGTTTTCCCCAGATATCCATAAGAATCAACAGTTTATAATCAAACAGCTGTCTGGTTTGCATTTCAACTGAACTGGACCACCTGCTGGCCGTTAACCTCTGGAAAGTTATTATGATACAATTGTTGTTGTTGTTTGTTTTAAAAGTTTCAGAGCTCAAGGAAAATATTAGTAATGAGTTACTTAACCTACAGTGTTTACTGTTCCCACTCAACTTGCAGATGGTGTTCCAGTGGCCAGCGAGAGGGAGAGCTCATCTGAGGCCAATACTATTTTGCACTTGTTTTGGAGACGGACTGTAAAAATAGGCTTGGCAAAGAGGAGGACTGCCTTGTGGGAGGAGGAGTGGGCAAAGGCCTTTTAAAAGGAAACACAACCGTTGATGATGAGTGAGGCTGAGAGGCACAATCTCAACATAACCCTTAGCTCAGCACACAATAAACTGAAGCTGAGGTCAGTAGAGCAGTGGATCTTCTGAGCACGTGTGGTTCTGCCTTCGTGTGTTGAGGCTTGCTTGCCATCTGCTTTCCTCACTTATATGCACACCCCTCTGAGTAATGGAAGTGATGGCTGCAAATTCTCTCAAGTGGTCGTGCGGGTACAATTTTCTAGGCTCTATAAAATCCACTCCTTGCACATCCTTGTGGAGGTTCTGATTACAAGATGGCCTGCCTCTCCTCAGGACCGGGTGGCCCAAGAGCATGAGCATCCTTTGTAGAGGCAGGAGCATCTTTATATGAGTGAAGGGGGTTCCCCTGACTAGATCACCGACCACAGGGGACAAGGACTTGCTGGGATAGGTATTCCGTTAGGATGGGGATTTTGTCTGCTTCCTTCCCTTCTTCATCCCCAGTGCCTAGAACAGGAACCAGCATAAGGTAAAAATTCACTAGATATTTAAAGACAGAAATAATAAAGATTTTTTTTCTGTTTTCTGTTCACCTTCTAATTTGTCCCCCAAAAAATAATGAATATTGGTCAGTAAATATGGTTGTCTCTCAGCACTCATATCACAAAACTACCCAAATCCTTTCTGGCCATGAATTTCAGAACACTTAGTATAAAGATTCTGGCAAGATAGCAGTCAGAGGCAGACTTGAGATGATTTGTGAGGCAGAATAAATGGGAGAAGTAATTTAGACCTTGGTCACAGACAGACTTGAATTTGCAGCTGAAGAATGTCTCTTGCTCTCTGACCTTGGGTACATTAATTAGCTTCTCTCAGTCTCAGTTTTTTAATGTATAAAATGGGAATAATGATAGGTATCCTACAGGTATTTTTTTGTTTTTGTTTTTGTATTAAAGATTGTATAGGTAAAGCCTGGCATAGGATAGAGGGGCAGTGAGTAATGATGATGATGATGATGACTTATATGTTATCATTACTATACCATCAATACAATTATCTATATATATAAAAGCCTAAGCGACTGGCTGACCAGCCAACTGGCTGGTAGCTATGACACACACTGAACACCAGGGGGCAGACGCTCAATGCAGGAGCTGCTGAGCAACAGCAACTTTGCAGAGTGCCCTCTCACACTCCGTGACCCCTCGGGGGATGTTGGACTGCCGGTTTGGCCCAATCCCTGCAGGCCAGGCCGAGGGACCCTACTGGTGCACAGATCCCTGCACTGGGCCTCTAGTATTACATAACAATAAATTATTATCATTACTTCTCTCTCACACTCAATTACCACCAAGGAATTTATTCTCTGTGGACTACAACATTTTGTGACAGAAACTTCCCAGAATTTGATGAGTTCTAGTCCTGTCTCCACCAGTAGCTAGTTATGTAACCCTGAGCAAGTCACTTAACTTACCTGTTAAGTGAGGAAAATAATTATTCTAATTCTAACTGGTTGGGAGCATAAGAATGATTACCTTGCAAAGATTATACATATAACCCTGGGATAATTAGTGTGAAGCTACTTGGTCAACTGTTAAATATCACACAGTTGTGTAGTTCATTGCAGCTTAACATATGGTTATTAAATATCTCCAATGTGCCAGGCACTGCACTAAGTGCAGTTAGGTGCAGAAAAAAATAAGACACTACTTCTACTTCTGAGGAGCTTTTAATCTGGAAGAGGAAATGGTCACCTACCAGAGCACAGTTACATTTGTGATGGTGAAGTTTGTGCCTCTTTATTTTGCTCATGATTGGCAACTTAGAAAAAGAATTTGGTGAAGATAGATGTTGGGGCACCTTGTGTGGGATTTCTTCTTCTCTTGCATTCGTACAGAGAGTTGGCAAAAGACTGTGCTACTTTATTTATCTGATCACCCTAGAACCATTTTAGGAGACTCATGTAGCTCTTTGCCTAGATTTCTCTTTTCTACCCCTCACCACCCTTGTCCAGCTAAATCCCACTCATTTTTAATGTCCCAACTAAGATCTTTCTTTCTTGAGAAACCTTATCTTACTACAGCAAGTTCAAACTGTTAAGTGTTTATATGTACTTCTGCTCCTGATTTTACACACTTATTATTGTATATTTTACTTACCTGCTTGACTGTAAACTATGATTAAGATCCTTGAAGGCAGAGGTTATTACTTGCTTACCTTTGTCTCCCTAGTACCTGCTACATGGCAGATAATATTTGCAGAATTAATACTAAATGAACAAAATAATATCTAAGCTGAATCTTGAAAGCTAGCAACATGAAGAACTATGGGGAAGGCATGCTTGGCAGAAGGAATTGAGTGAGATAACTAATGAAGTGATGCCTCAGCAGAGGACAGGAATTTAGCGAAATGGATGGGTAAAAGCATAGAGAATTCTTGAGATTTCTAGGATTTGAGCTTCCATATGCCATTGAGCAAAATTTAAAAATAATTTTAGTGAACCAACAACAGATGGTTGACTGGATCGACAATGTGTTTAATTAATTGGTCAGTTCAATGAAATAGTGCAATTGGCTCTGAACCTTAGATTGTAAAACTCAGTGATGGCCCAACAAATGCCCACCAATATTTTTAAAATAAGGAACAGTTAAGAGGAAGAGCATTAAATCTCTCTCACTGCCGAGGCTTTCTTTAATTCTGGAAAACTGTTACTTATTGTTTCTTCAAATATAACTTCTATGCCATTTCCTCTTTTCATCCTTAAACTGGGATGTTAGAATAGGGAGCTGCAAACTCTTCTATAAAGGGCCTGATAGTAAATATAAATAGGCCATGCAGGCCATTCAGTTCTTGTTGCAACTACTCAATTCTGCCATTTAATCCAAAAGCAGTCATACCAAATATAAATACAGACAAGTGTGGCTGTGTTTCAACAAAGCTTCATTTATGGATTCTGGAAACTAAATTTTGTGGATTGCAAAATATTGTTCTTCTTTTTATTTTTATTATAACCATTAAAAACTGAAAGAGCATTCTGACTCACAAGCTGCATGTACCAAAAGAGCCAGACTGGACTTGGCCTATGGGTCACAGTGTGCTGACCCCTGTGTTAGAGCATTTTGGTCTATAACCGGTGTCTCTTAGCTACTCTTTCATGTTGTCACCTTGGTCTCCCTGTGCTTCGTACTGGACAGATTCCTTAATAATATCTTTCAAATCCAGAATTCTGCCCTTGATTGTTTCCAGTCTAGATTTTAATCTATCTGTGCAAATTTCCTTTTATAATTTTAATGACTATATTTTTATTTCCAGTATTACTAATTAGTTCTTTTTCAGACTCACACATTCTTATATTTCTGCCTGGTCTTGTTTCATAATTTTTTTTGTTCTCTTTTAAACAAAGACTGTTATTTCATTTTCAAATGAGTACCTTAAATAAACTTATTTTAAACTCTTTGTTATACTGTTCTGTGAAATCAGTTTTATCTGGCACAGATTCACTTTCCTAGTGCTAACTTTTCATATGTCTTTCTTAGCACTACATATGCTATCTCATGCCTCCAACTATAATTCTGTACCTCAGTGATCACCTCTCCTTGCCTAGAGGGCTTATGGTTGCCTGTGCTTTACCCTTTGTTTCCTCTGCCCCATGTTCAGGATCAGACCTCATAATAATATTATGTTGTATTCCTTCTTAAGATGATATTAGAAATGTGCAGGTCTAGGCAACTGCCTATATGGATGTCTTAACTCAGTTATTGTTTGCAAAGCATAATATGCTTCTACCCTCTCCTTAGATCCATAGCCATAGTGGTAGGCAAAATAAGGCAGTAGTCTACCATCCCCACTCTCAGTTTATTTCATCAACCTGGGAGCCTCAGCTCAATCTCTAATTTGAACCTCCCATTTTATATGAAACTGACACCAATGCTTGTTCCAAGATCTGGAGCCCAATTGGCCTATTGCTCCAACCAAGATTACCTCTTTGCATTTCTAGTTCAGGAATGTTTAACTATTGAGCTTAGTAATGACTTTGTGTTATTTCTACAGATTTGGAGAAAGGGATTGTATCAAAAATGTTGTTCACCATTCTTGACTAGAAATAAATTTACTTATATACTCTTTGGTTTAACTGCCATAATTAAGCAACTTGAAGTTACGGCCTCTGTCTATCCATTTGGCCACTAAATTGCCAGTGAAAAGCACAAAGTTGCTACATAATTAATATTTATTAAAATACTCATTTAAGACATGATATAGATAATGACAAATGAATAATCTAGATATACATTAAAATCATATCTTGTTCTTTATGCAAGTTGCAATTTTACTTGATGACAAGCATAATTAACATCACACTCACCCATCCATTTATTCCATGTATTCAGTGCCTGCAGGAGATATTTGTGGAAGTCAGATGTGATCATGTATTTGTAAGTTATTCTTCTGCCTCCCATTAGCATTAGTCTTTGCACCTGTGAGCAAAAATAAATAGAACTATATAAATATCAAGTATTGACATCACTTTTACTACAACATTATTATGCTACCTGTGCTATCAACTGTAAGGTTAAAATAAAGGGAGTTGAAGCAATGACAAGGGCATTTCTTGATGTCCATTTTGCCTGCTCTTGCCATATGAGAGACAAATACCAATACAAGGTAGGGCAAAAGTAGGCTTACAGTGGTTTGCATGGAAAATAATACAGTAATTAATAAAAATACAAGAATAAATTCTGTGTTTCACATACATACAACTGTAAACCTACTTTTGCCAAACTCTGTATATCATTGGAGACCTTCACTGAAGTTCTAGCACTTCCTTGGTTTTATAAAGCTGCTTTCCGCTTTTGTTGAAAAGCATTGTGGAGCATACATAGCCTGCTCTTGACCCTTCTGTTAAGACTCCTAGGAATTTAGAAGTCCTAACTGTCCACTTGGGTGAAGGATCTCCAGCATCTCCATTGGGAATGTCAGCCTTGTGGGATTTTAGGGGCTGGAAACTTGATAGACTAGTCAGAGAAGACTGCACATTAACAAGTCTAAGACTCTCTGTGGTCCCTTCTTTGTCTAATTTGACAAGGTTCCCGAGACAACAGCTTCTTCTGAATTGTGCTCTCTTTGGAGCCCAGGGAATGACTTGCCAATTCTGCTGAGAACTTTCCTACAAGTTGAGAGGCAGCTGCCTTCTTGAGGAAGGGGTACAATCTGTCTACTTCGTGGGTCTCTGTTGGAAGTGCACGGAACCTGTTGAGCCCATCAGAGGGAGATTTATTTAGCAGAGAGGCAGTGCATATGTGTTAGGTATTGTTATTAAGAGCTAGTTGGCTCCCATTCCAAGCCATGCTAAGTGCTGAAGAACGATTTATATTGCTAGCTAGAATACTAATAGCGGGAGCTTACGGAGATGACAGAGTAATCTTGTTAGCTAGACTACATTTCTATATTGAAAACATAAAGTATTCTGCATCAAATCATACAATCTATAGTTTCCCTTCCTCTTTTTAATTTGATTATGAACTATTACTGTGATTTGCCATGAAATATGAAAGTTTTACATTTTGATAGTTTTTCAAATGCTGATTATACTTTCTGTGCAAATACTTCATATCTTCCCAGCATAATTATTTAGCAGCCTTTTCGGGTTAATTATTGTCATTAACAATATGAGTCCTATGAGGGAATATCAATTAAAATATGCACAGCTGAACTTTCAAATGAGTAAATAATTTAGTTTTGGAAAATGACTGGAAACAGCAGGGTAACAGTCAAAAGGGGAACAATTATTTTAATGCTTATTTGACAAATGAGTCATTTTTACAGCAAATTAGATTCTTATCATAGCACCCCTACTGGTTACTACAGGAAAGCTGTTAACACGAGTTTTTAAAATAAAAGCTGTTAACTTATGCATACAAAGTTAAGGAAATCATTTGTATGAAGAGAAGGTGATTAGGATATGCATTGTTAGCCGATGGAATACTGCCACTGGGATCTAATTAGGGCCATAAATCACGCAAAATGATGTGTGTATATAGGGCTAGAAGCATCTGAGTGATGCGTGCCATTGACAGTGAGATGGATGGTTTCCCCAGCTCTGACTTTCATGGTTGTCCTTGTGTTTGTGCTGGCCAGGCCCTGAAATCCTGCTTAATGACAGGGTGGAGTTGGGGCCTGAGCCACGAAGTTTACCACTGTGTAGAACATTGGGAAAATTCCAAAATGGGTCTCCATCCCTTTCCATTAGGGAAAGGCTCAGGAAAAGCAGAATGGTGGCTTTTAGGGCAAGTAGACTTGATATGAGTTCCAACTTACATTTTGTCAATTTAATTCAGTTAAAGAATTTAAAAAACAAAACAAAAAAACACAACAACTTAGTGATTCCAGAAGGAAAGAAGGGAGGGAGACATTTATAGAAACCTTATATTATTTCTAAGATACAAATAGTGCTTACTCCAATCCCCATAGGGTTCAGCATAGGGTTGAGGCAAAGCCTGTTCATAGATTTTTGGAGTTCTGAAAGCAGATAAACACATGCATCAGTTCCTCAGCTTTTTGGCTGGTGTCATTGAATTGCTTCCCTAAATCCGCTTACATCATTATGCTGTGGACCTCTTTCTTCTGGCCACAGAATTGATACTATATTCATCAACCTGGATGGAGAGCTGTCCTCTCTCTGCCCTGGATAGAGTAAGTTGGACCAAGGCAGCCACCAGTTATACAAAAATTAGACCCCGAGAAATGATCTAGACCAGTGGTCGACAAACTCATTTAGTCAACAGAGCCAAATATCAACAGTACAACGATTGAAATTTCTTTTGAGAGCCGAAAACTGACTTCTGCGCATGGGCCACGAAGTTTCAATTGCGCTGTACATGCGCGCCCGCATGTGGTATTTTGTGGAAGAGCCACACTCAAGGGGCCAAAGAGCTGCATGTGACTCGCAAGCTGCGGTTTGCCGACCACTGGCCTAGACCATTCCCCGATCTGCTGCATCAGCATCACCTGGGAATTGTTAGAATTACAAATTCTCAGGCCCCACCCCAGATCTGCTGAGTCAAAATCTCTGGAGTTGGGGCCCATCAGCCTGTGGTTTTATAGATTCTTCAGGTGACTCTGCTGCACACTTAAGTTTGAGAAGCACTGATCTGGGCTGGCACCTGGAAGAACTAAACTGATACTAATTATTTCAGGTGATTATCAAAATGGTTACAAGAAGTCTGCAGAAATTAAGAGCCCTTCTAAAACATCAACCCTAGTACCTTCTACTTCCCCCTGCCATTCATTGTTAGCTACAGCTGTGACCATATAACTTCAACTTAATGTTTTCAGGGTCATAGTTCTTTTCCTGTAGGGAGATAGAAATTTGGACAGATTAACATTTGAATTATCTGCCAGTTCTTGATTTCTGATTTTAATATGGTCAGGAAGATTAAAACAAGTAAGAATACAGCCCAGCTGGCATAGCTCAGTGGTTGAGTGTCGATGGTTTAATTTCCGGTCAGGGCATTTGCCTGGGTTGCAGGCTCGAGCTCCAGTGTGGGGCGTGCAGGAGGCAGTCAACCGATTCTCTCTCATCATTGATGTTTCTATCTCTTTCTCCCTCTCTTTTTCTCTCTGAAATCTATAAAAACTTTATTTTAAAACAAAACAAGATACATATCAAGATACATTTTCATTACAGTTTTCTTGAATTCTTTAAAAATTGTCACTTCTGAACTATCTCCCCTTGCATACTTTTTATAGAGAGATCCAAATTTCAGGCTTTGAACTCTACCTGGTAAACATCTACTGAGCACCTATACTTCAGTTCTGAAGAGTCCACTTTCAGCGTCACACCCTGTATCAGATTTCTAGAGCTCTTAGCTTCAGAGAAAATTTCTGCTTCTCTTTCCTTATATTGCCACACCCAGTGGGATTCTGATTTCATACCTTTCTCATCATTGAGAGATATGATGTTTGTGTCTGTTTTGAAATCCTGTCTAAATCGAGTTCTTTTATTAAGTACCTTTACTTTTCACCTAAAGCTAGACTGAGCAATTTCCTTGAACCATCTAATGTTGATTGGAATGAACTTCCCCACCCAACAACTTCACCAAACCAGTTCTGCAGAAAGTCTTGACTCACTGGGATGGGGTTGGGAGGTGGGGACAGGAGAATGGGGGCCAGGCGGTAGTATATCAAATTTTTAGCAACTATTAATTGGGAGGATCTGTCAAGGGCCCAACAGGTGAGATGGACGTGGTGTGCACATTTTGGAAATGCCATGCTTAGACTTCTCTCTTTGGGCAATGTTTGGGAGTGTCTAACTCATATCTAATTGATCTTTGAATAAAGTCATCAAGATCATATTTATTTGAGATTTCCAGGAGGCATCACTTCTCCCATGTGACCTCTCTATGGTGATCACAGTTTTCTCAGCTCTCAGAAAGAATGTATTTCACAGAAGAATCAATGTGATGAAAACCTAGGTGATGAAAGGACAAAATGAAGGGCACAAGCTAATTTATGGCAGAACTAGACATAGAACATAAGCTTTCAGACTCCTGGCCAAGTGTGCCAAAGGGGCTTCCAAGACCTAGCAAGACTTAGTAGTCACCATCATCTATATATATATAAAAGCCTGAGTGACCATTACGACCGAATGGCCAGAACGACTGGAACAACCCGTTGACCAGTCGCTATGACGTGGAATGACTACCAGGGGGCAGATGGTCAATACAGGAGCTGCCTCCTGGTAGTCAGTGCACTCCCACAGGGGGAGCGCCACTCAGCCAGAAGCCGGGCTCATGGCTGGTGAGCACAGCTGCGGCAATGGTGGGAGCCTCTCCCGACTCGGAGGCAGTGCTACGGAGTGGTGGTGGCCAGGATGAGTGTGAGCTGTGCGGCTTCTGGCCGCCTGCCACTTGGCGTACTGCTACATCCCCCGACGGGTCCCAGATTGCAAGAGGGTGCAGGCCAGACTGAGGGACCCCCACACGGACCCCCCCCCAACCCCGTGCATAAATCTGTGTACTGGGCCTCTAGTAATATATATGACTGAAATGATATATATCCCCAAACCCTATATGGTAGCTCTTTATTATTCTCATTATATAGGTGAAGAACTGAGCATTAGTGATCTTATAGAACTTTCCCTCTGTTATGTAGCTGGTTAACCACAGAATTTGGACTCAGACACCCATCTGATGACCCTGAAGCCTATTCATGGAACCACTTCATTATATGTTATGTGGATCATAGCTTCTGCACAAAATGGACAACGCAGTTTGCTTTTTAATTTTATTGTTAATTTCCAGGACATATCTCACAATATATGTGCTAGGTCATGATAGTAAGTACGTGAAGGGACTGTTTTAAGGGCATGAGTTGTAGAGATTGGCACAATGAGAGATTAGCACAGTTAGAACTGATTTTATACACATAAATAAAGATTTTTAAAAAATCAGTCCTTTCTCATCCCTCAGGAGTTTTTGCCCCTAGAAGTAACCCCTCAGAGGCCCCAAGTTTTACTCTTGCAGAACTCTTAACTCTCTCTGGCTCTCTTTGGAAGAGGCCTGGTATAGTAGTAGCTTACATAGGACCTTCCTTTGACAGGGAAGTTGGGGTTCTTAGAGGATTCTGGTTTCTGTTAAAACATGGTCTACTACTGGAATCATTCATTTCCAGCACCCGAGGCAGATTTCAGGCACATACAATCCAAAGATCTTGGTGGCAGAGGTAGTGTCCTGACAGCAGCTGTTAGAGCTAATAAATACTGAAAGAGGCTATTTGGATTTGGGGAAGGCAGTCAAGGCTAGAACTCTAAGGATTGGCCATGAGAAACACTGCATGCATCAGTTTCTTTCTGCCTCTTGGCTCTTGCTATCAAGACACACATCTGACACACACTCAGACACACATCTGATGACAAGTCCTCCCCATGCGGACTTCTAAGAGCATACAGATACTATGACTGAAGTATTGGTTTCATTCTTCCCTCCCTCCCTCCTTCAATCTCTCCCTTCTCCCCTCCCTTTTTCCCTTCTTTCTTTTCTCTTTTTCGGTCTTGTCTCTCCTCTCTCCCTTTCTATTTCCTCCTTTCTTTATTTCATTGGCTTTTCAAGGATTTGTTTTTGTTTGTGTGTTTTTTTTTAAATGTATTCTTATACATTTCAGAGAGGAAGGGAAAGGGAAAGAGAAGAATATCAATGATGAGAGAGAATAATTGATTGGCTGCCTCCTACACATGCCACACTGGGAATTGAGCCTGCAACCTGGGCATGTGCCCTGCCTGGGAATCGAACCATGACCTCCTGGTTCATAGGTCGATGGTTCAACCACTGAGCCACTCTGGCTGGTCAAGGATTTGTTATTTTTTTAACAGTATTGAAAAATAATTTGTCCCCTCCATACACAGTTTCAGTGATGTGAGTTCAGCCCTGTTGAACTGTTGACATGGGTCCACTGAGGAATAAAGTTCAATCAGGAGAGGGTCCACTTATATTGTGTCCTGGTAGTGTAGAGGAGTGAATGCAGAAGTTTGGAATGAAGCAAGCAGCTGGATGACCCCATCTGTGGTGGATAGTGTGCGTATGTGAGTTAAAACAATAGTTTCTGAACAAGAATCAGACTTTGTTCCTATCTGGAGGTTTACACTGGCTGGTCCCTTTTAGATCCTGGGAATTAGATTTACACAGTTTCCTAGAACACCGCTTTCATAATCTCACACACGTCACATCCATGTTCCCAATTCTTTTGGAATGATGACAATCCAGCTTAATGTCCCTCCAACTCTTAAATCACTTTCTTTCAGCACCTTCTCTTTCCCTCCCCTAGCTCTTTCTGGTTCTCAGCCTTTTTTATATCCTTGCCAGCCAGAACCTTCACTGGCATGCCTTAATCAGCCCTACTGCCCTCACCAGTGTCTCCTAGTTAAAATTTACTTGTCGTACACCGCTTTCCCTCAAAACCCTGACGACTTCCCTTAAACCAACATGACAAATTAATCACCAGGAGATTTTATGCCTGATGGCTGTTTGTTAGCAACACACTGCATTTTAGGAACTTCTGCAACAGAATCCTTGACAATCTAGGAGAGAAGAGATTTTCAGCATGCAGAGACCTTCCTACAATGTTGGGATTATAGAGTGTACCATTTGAGCTGCCACGTTATCCTATCTAATTGCTAGGACTGACCCCGTAATGTGGTGTTCTTTGTTGGTTTTATTGCTTGCTGGATATAAGAGTCAAAGAAATATCAATTTAGCCTTGTTAGGAAGACTTTTGAAGGGTATCAGAGCAACCTTTGAGGTAGCCCCATGGTAGCTACGTTGACACTGCCTCTGGATATGGCCCCAGATTATCCAATGTATGTGATGGGAAGTGAGAGGTTGTCCATCTCTCTAATGTATATGTCATCTCTTAATGAGTTTTTAATATCAGTAGTCACATTCCCACACATGGAACAAGTAGATTTGTCAGACATTTCAGAATTTCTAGCAAATAGGTATAGTGTGAGTGCATGGACTAGGAATAGAAGCGGAATAAAAATTAATTATTGGCCATTGCAGAGGCCATTTTTTACTCTTTTCAATGAATCATCAATCATTTAAACAGGCCATGCATCTTGATTGCACATCATTTCACCAAACTCAAGCTGATGAGGTAAGCCACATGAAAACTAGAAAGTCTCAGACACTGTCCTTGCCCTTAAGGATCTCATAGTACAATCAGTGCAAGAATTCCCAATGAAATGTGATGTGAGGGGAGTAAAAGGAGGGTGGGCACTCAACAGAATTATCTGGAAAGCTTTTTAAAAATACAGTTACCTTGGCATCACTTTATATCTTCTGGATAAAATCAACAGGATCAAAGCCATCTGATGTCTGTACTTTGAAAGCACTTCCCCAGGTAATTCTGATACAAACCTCTGTTCAAGGACCCCCAGGTTAATGAGCTAAAGTACACAGGCACATGAAAGGGTAAATAGAAACATGGGTCATAGGAAAGACTGCCCAGTGACAAGTGAAGGTGAGTGCAGGGCAAGGAGGGAGCACCACGGATTGTAGTGGTCCGAGGTCCTTGGAGGCAAGAACTGTGAGCTAGGCTTTGAAGGACAGGTAGGTTTGAAACACAGCAAGGTAGGAGAAGGGTATTTCTTCCACATTACTAGTCGTCATATTGCCCAACTTGGTTGAGCTATTAAAAATTACAGTTTCTGCTTGTGAAAAGGCAAATCCCCAAATTTTATCCCAGAGCTGAAGGATCAAGTTTATTTGGGGTAGATCCTCAGAAACTGTATTTTAAACAAATTCCCCAGGTAATTCCAATAGTTAAACAATTTTGTCAAGTCCTGCACTTTATCTTGACTTCAGGAATCTCTTGGGATTTTCAAATTGTATTTGCTTCACTTGAGAGTGGTGGGGGATATTGAGGGGGGATTATTATGGTTAACAATATGGTGAGCCTTCCATGTCAATTCATAAAATTTGTATTTTCTAAGTATGAGAATGCCTTTAAACTTTTTTGAGTAGGGGAAATCTCAGGTAATATATTATTTTGCAATAGAGGTTGAATGACTAGCCTAATAGAGATCCCAAGGGAAGAAGAGGTGGGGAAAGGGAGAAAGAAGCCTAGATAACCTGAATTAGTGTCAGGAACCTTTTGTTTTAGTGTGGAGTGAAGGGTCCAAGAAAGAACTACAGATGTTGTAAGACACAAGTTGGAACTTGTAGGCAGAGGGTCACCAATGGGACAAGCACAGCTGCTTCTATCTGCCATCCTATGGAGAGGCCTGCGGGGACTGGGCACTGTTGGACACTCTAAAAGTCATGCTCCAGGAAAGGAACTCTGCTCTCCTATTTCTTTTCCTTTTCATAGGTGTTGTGGGAGTGGGGAGCCTCTGTTCAAGTGGTTGAGAATGGGGGCTTTTGCTTTCATGAGGGTACCCTGCTAGAAAAGACAGACATCCTGTAGGTAATGTTAGCAGCTCAGAGGAGTGACATACCCGTGCTGATAGAACCCAGAGACTTTGTGGGAAGACGAGGCTGCTGAGGGCAAGAGAAGCCACTTACTAGCCAGCTCTTGCCAGGCAATTCAGAAAGAGCTGCCAGAGTCAGCCAGGGTAAACCTAGTTACAGGCGTACCATGGTGATATTGTGGGTTCAGTGTCAGACCACCACAATAAAGCAAGCATTGCAATAAAGCGAGTTGTAACCTTTTTGCTAGTGGAGGGTCTTGCCTTCCATTAAAAAAACAACAATACACATCTTTGTCAAGCACAATCAAACAAGGTCTGCCTGCATTCTCCTTGAGCAGTCACCCAAGTTAGGAGGGGAGGGCCGGTTGGGAACGGAGGGTGTACTTTTTCTCTAATGCCTGTCCTTCATCTACATGTTGTGCAATGGTGTCAAGGCACAATTAAGGAAGAAAACTTTGCAGAAAATCATTCTATGAAAGCCCCTTTTCCCTCTTACATCATGGGTGTTTCAACAGGTAGGACGGTCTCTGAGAGTTTTTAATTAGAGGAGGCCGCACCTTCAAGTAAGCCACTCTTCACATTCCTTCCCATCAAACTGCTTACTCTGTAAATAAGCTTGTAGTCACCTTTCCATAAAGGCGTTTAATATATTAGTGTCTTCTCGGGGGATTGGGGCAAAAGAAACTAGACAGGATCTCTTTCTGTCAGTTAGGATTGTGTTCATCTGCATGCTACAGAAAGCTGGATTTTGGTGGCTTAAACAAACTTGGAGTTTGTTTTTCTCCCATAACAGGGTCAGAAGTAGGTGAGTGCTGAAGTTGACTCAGAGGCTCAACAATGTCAATGCTGACACGTCTGGGGTCCTCTTGGTTGGCCTTCCTCTTATAGTTCATGGCAGGTCCAGCCACACATGAGTGTTCAAGGCAGGAAGAGAGTGAGGCAAGAAGCATTAGACACATTTGTCTCTTTTTATCAGAACAAGATAAGCCTTAAAGAAGCCTTTTCCTCTGACCCAGCAGACCTCTGATCTTGGCCCAGACCTGGACACATAGTCACCCCTAACTTTAGTGAAAGGTGAGAAAATGAATCATTTCTTCTTCCAGCCTTCATGGAAGGGAGTGACAAGGGAGAAGGGGGTTGGAGGTAACTTTTGGGTTGCCAAATATCAGTGTCTGTCTTACTATTTAAGCTCATTTAATTAGAGTAGTGATTCTCAACCTTGGCCACACATTAGAATCAGCCAAGGGAGTTTTAAGAATCCTGAAGCCCAATACACCCAGACCAATTTCACTGAGATCTGGGGGTGGGGCACAGGCTTCAGTATTGTTTGCAGTTCCTCAGGACAGCTGAGTGTACAGTGGGGGTTGAGAACTATTAATGTAGCCCATGTCCCAGGACATTTTCAAAAAACGTCCCCAGGCAATACTGATGCAGGTGCCTCATAAATCCTTTTGAAAAATGCTGTTAAACCCTTGTTTATTGACAACTTTATATGTTAATTCAGAGATATCTACTGAATGCTTCCCACGTCTATGAGTATAGGAGAAAAGTAGGAATGGATTTATGTTTTATGCCCTACAGTTATTTCCAGTACCTTCTGATTGTAATGTACTTTACAATGAAGAGAAAATACTTTTATATACATGATCTTCTTTAAACATCAGAGCCAGGCTATGAGGCATTATTATTTTAGTTTAAGGGCCAACGAAACTTGAGAGTCAAGAAGGTGAAGTGAGTGTTCCAAGTCACTTGATGTTGGTGTGTGGTAGAGTTGTCACTGGGAAAGAGGTTTGCAGTCTCCACATTCAGTGCTTGCTTGTCCACTTGAAGATAAAAGTCACATGCACAGTACTGCTTAGACATTGTGTAAATTGAAATACATTTTGCAAATCTGATCTGAGTGAGTGATGCTGGAATATGGCAAACATTGATTGACCAATTACTATCTAAAGACAATATTCTCAGTGGTAGATTGCATGCACTCACTCATTAGATCTTCATAACAAGCCTATTTGGCAGGTACTCCATTTTCCACTTTACTTATAAGGAAACTGGAGACTTAATTGCTTATCTAAGGTCATAGTGTTAGTAGAAAAAGAAGATAGGATTTGAACCCCTGCATCTGGTTCCAAACCTGTGCTCTGAAATCGGAGTTGCCTTGCACAGTTGAGCAGGTTTTCACTGCATAGAGGGGTCCAGTCAGTAAGGCTAGTGGGAGCTGAAACTCAGCCCAAACTCAGTTTACCAGGCCTCCACCTGGCACAGGGCTATAGGCTTCAAGAGGGACAGTGTATCTGTAATCCTGTGCAGGTAACAGACTATGTGTGCTCCAGCCTTAAGCACTACCTATTGCTCTTTTATTTTCATTCTTTCTAAAAATATATTTTTATTGATTTCAGAGAGGGAGAGAGAGATAGAAACATCAATGATGAGAGAGAATCACTGATTGGCCGCCTGCTGCATGCCCCACACTAGGGATGGAGCCCTCAACCCGGGCATGTGCCCTGACTGGAAATCGAACCATGACCTCCTGGTTCATAGGTCAACACCCAACCACTGAGCCACGCCAGCTTGGCTACCTATTGCTCTTTTAACATGGCTTTATTTCATTCATTCATTTAGTCGCTCACCCACGTACTTATTCACAGATACCTATACAGGCACACTTCACTTTATTGTATTTCACAGGTGTTGTGTTTTACAAACTGAATGTAGAACCCTCCACTAGCCAAAAGATTACAACTCCCTTTATTGTGATACTCATTTTATTATAGTTGTCTGGAATGGAACTTGCAATATCTCCAAGGTATGCCTGTGGAGGGCCTTCAGTGCTAGGGACTCTCCATGAGACATTAACCAAGATAGCCCCAGGCCTATTTTAAGAAGTCTTTTTATAATTTTTGCACGAGCTTGCAAGAAAACAAAGAATACTTGGGCATAGGACTGGATGAAAGTGGGAGCTCAGTTACTGCCATGAGGGCATTTTCTGGGTAAATATGATCATCATTTTTCAAGGCCTTGTGGGGCTTGGGGTTTGAAAGATACAGCTTAGGGCCCACCTATGATAGGTGATCTAATAGAAGACCCTCCAGGAAGCTGGGACTCTTGGGGGGGCTACACCAGCAGTGCAAAGATGAATTAAAAATAGAACTAACAATCTTTACAAAGAAAAGTTTCCAAACCTTGGCAATGAACTAAAGGGCGGGGGTGGGGGGTGGGGGAGGGTTGATAGCCATAAACTATCTCTCATGAAGCTTTGCAGACCAGATTCACACTCTTTGGTGGCCTAAAATATCTCAAGCTGATAGATTTCTTTAAAGTTTTCCAGTATTGGTACCAGTATTGGTAATGTCTCCACTCACTGGCATAAGCTAACACTAATCTCTTCTTGAGGAATTCACCTTTATTGTAGGCCTCAAAGATTTTCTACAGGTAAAACTACAAGTATAATTAGCTCTGTAGTATAAACAATCATTAAACATACAAAGAAATGACACCATTAGCAAGAGCCAACAGAAACAACAGATAGCAAAATAAGACCTTAAAAAAACCTTCAGTTTAGAAAGATCAGGCACAGACTATAGAATAATATGTTTTATAAGATGAAGTAAAATATGAATAAAGAGCAAGCAGATTGGTAAAGAGAATTTCTAGAAACAAAAAACAGATTACATCCTAATGACTATTTTTACATATAATGTTTTAATATCAACACATTTTATACATTTATAACATGTTTTTACACTATTTTTATTATAGTCTAAATTCAAGTAAAATATTCTGTTGATATTTACTTATTACAGTTTTATTTTTATTTTCATAAATTTCTATTTGGATATCAATTTACACATGATCATGATGCTCTTAGTTTTAAAAACCAACCACAGTAAAAACCGTTGCATTTTTCTGTTTAATAACTAGATGGTACTCTCTGGGAGGTAATTCACCATGCAAAATTTTATTCGGTGGTGATAATAATACCACATTTTGTAGAATTGTTCTGAGTGTGGGGATTGAGACCTTGTCTACTTGAGTCAGACTGACTGGGCTCAATCCCATCTCTACAACTCACTAACTATGTGTGACTTGGAACAAGTCTTTCATTCTCTCTCTGCCTCGGTTTGCTCATTTGCAAAAAGGGAATACTAATATTACATGTCTCATAATGCTGTCAGAAGGGCATATGGGACAATGCATATCAAGTCCTTTGTGCATGGCTGGAACATAATTTATATTAATTGTTGTGATTACATAGTTTATTAGTGGCTGGTGCATAGCAGGCAGCCAATATATGGCATTCTATTAAGTATTATTATTCTTAATCAAATTATTTGAATATATTTTGTTAAGGATGGCATCTATTAATTTTAAGCTGGAAAATGCCTTTAAGTTCAATTAGTCCAACCCCCTACCTATACAGGCAAAAAACTTCAGGAAAGTGGAGTTTGAATCAAGGCAGTCTTCCTATCTTATAGATCTGTGGAAATGGCAGTGAAGGAGAGAAAAAAATACAAGGATTTAAACATTGATGGGTGAATCAAACCTTTATTCTTCTGTAATTCAAAGATATATTTGAGTCTCAATGGGCTTTTTCTCACGGAGCAGGACTGTCAGTGTGGCTGGCTGGAATCTCCGGGAACAGGCAGAGATATCAGGAGATGCTGAATGTGGAAGCTGCTTTTATCTCCTGGGAGTATGACTGAAAGCGGGCTAGGTAGTGAGCTCAGTCAGCAGAAGTGCAGGCAAAGTCAGGCACTGAGAAGGTTAAACAGAGGAGAGGTGTATGAGAGAAGGAGGAAAGGGAGGAAGTAGAGGAGGGTGGAGAGGATGTGAAAGAAGAGGAAAAGAGAGGGTTAGACATTTTGTATCAGAAAAGGAGAACCTATGGGGCCAATTTATTAATAATACTTTAAAAATTATTCTATTTTTACTTTCTTCTAAAAGTAATGTACAAAGTTGTTTTGAGTTTGAATGGGTTGTAAAATAGACCCCCAGAGCAATATGGAATACATGCCTGTCATGAAACCAAGTTAAATCTCTGTTGAAAATTATATAATTTTCTGTCATAAAAGTTATCTGCTCTGCAAGAGAGATGTAGGTGCTCAGAATGTAGTTTCTGAGGCTTTTGTTTTAAGTATCAGTGAGATGTTTTATAAGGCCGGAAGATCTGAGTATATTGCAAGGTAGTTGAGAGTTTGATGTGACTAATTAAGTCTTCTATAGAAATTAGTTTTAACAAGTTCTGCCAGATGTTCTCATTGGAAATAGCTGCATGGGGATTAGGAAAGTTGGGACAGAAATGAATAAAGTGGAAACTGAACTACTTATAGTTGTAGAGAAATAGAAAAGAAGGCTTGTGTGCTCTCTGCTGTCACTTGAAGAGAAAGGAAGAAGAAGCGTTGAGCACTGAATTCATTCCTGCAGCTTGGACGAGGTACCTAGAATATCTGTTAGTGAGACAGCAAGGGAATATGTGGATGTTAGCAAAGCCCGGAGGGCTATTTGAATAGGAGGGAGCTCAATTTTGGACAGATTGCTGAGAGGAGATTTTGAAGTCAAGCTTAGCGATTCAGATGAGGTTATTTAAAGAAAAGCCAAGAATTAGTGAAAAGGTACTTAGTTGTACCTTAGATGTTTCTTTGTTTAAAACTTGCTCTAAAATATAATCTTTGCTATTATCCATTTAAACGTGGCTATTGGTATTTCATATATAGAAGACAATTCTGTTCTACTTAGCATTTTCATTCTGAAGGAATTTATGCTAAAGGACAAGGAAATATATGATTAGATGCCTGCAATAATGGCTGTTTTTTTTTACTTGACAGTGATGGGAAAATAAGTTGGTAAAGAAGCCTAATAAACCTATACAGAGGAAGGAAGGTGTTAGTAAGTGATCTACTTCTGGATGGCAGGCAAAGCCAAAGGTTTTTGTTTGATTCAGGCAACTGAACAGGACTGCCACTTGGTGGCAGCATACTTAAAATGTGTCTACTAGTTTTTGAGTTGGGGTGATGAATAAAAGTTCTTTTAAAAGTTGAAACTGTGAAATAAAGGTTATGAAGTGACAAAAAAAGTTATAGCAATAGTGCTTGAATGGCTTAAACATGGCCAAGAAAATATAAAGTATCTCTTGTGCTACTAGGAATGAACACAGGGCTAGAAGATATTTTCCTCCCTGTATTTTGTCTAGTTCTTTAAATTGTGTCTATTTATTTTGGTGGTTTGCCTCAATTTTATATATATATATATACATACATATATGTATATATATATATATATATATATATACATATATATATATATATATATATATATATATATATATAATATATTTTAGTTATTTTTAAAGTTGTCACTTTCCTTCCCTTTTTGGGGGGTGGGGAGAAAGAAAAACTTTAGTTATGATTAATCAACGTTTTAGAGACCAGGAAGTTATTCTCTCCTTTGGCTCTTTAATCACTGGATCATAGCATTTAAGTGAGGAAAAATATGGATATTTACTCTCAAGAGGAAAAATATTTCAATGTCAGAGACATATTTTTTTGTTTGGTAGCTTGCTTTTGTTTGTTCTTAGCATGAAAATCCATGCGTTGAGTTAAATGAATTAGTGACTTGCTTTAGGTTTAGCTCATAGTATTCTGTTCTTTCAGATTTGTCTAGTTCAACAATATGAGAACAACGTATAGGTTAATACTAACTAAACCAAAGTAGGGCACTGGGCCTAGATTTTTTGGGAAAACATATTTTAGTTGGTGACTTCACTGAAAATGTATTTGCTATATTTCACCCTAGTTTGTGAATCTAGTTTGATAGACTTAAGTTCCTCATAGGAAGTAACAGGAAAATCGAAAATATAAATATAAAGATATAAAACATCTTTAATTTACAATATCCTGAAATCAATTATTTTATTTTTGCAGATATTTATTTAAACATGCTGGTGCCTCTCAGCCTTTTTGCTGCACTTTGTCGCATGATGGTTTGTAATCCGAGATATATTTGGCTCATCCAGTCCCTTCTCTTTCTCTCTGACAAATGAGAACCTGAGACAGAACGTCAACGCCTGACTCACTAGTAGTCACCTCCTTCAGGTGGCAACAGGGTCAGGCTGACAAATTCTGTCTACAAATCAAGCCTGGGATTATTACTGAGAGCTAATATGGGTACTGATTTGTTATAAGAACCTACCATGTGTTTGGCCTGGAGTAGCTTTTAAAAAACTGTCCCACAATAAAGTGAAGAGCTGAAAAGCCTCTGTCTGGTCTTCTGAGGTCAAACCTTTGTGCCTCATTGACAGATGTCCTCTAAACAGAGGGAAAATGTTATTACTTGAAGCCAGCATTGTCTTTAAACCCTAACCCCAACTGTCTTCCACCTTTTGAGAGAGTGGTATAATTTGTACCAATATCTTTGTGGCTTTCTTCTAACTAGAATTAGAGTCAGCAAAATGATGGAAAACTTTATTCAGGGTCATAGTGAAGCCTTATATCTCTACAAGTGCCCAGGTGCATGGATTCCTACACATTGAAAGGAAATTAATTAGAAGGTGGCCAGCAGGGCAGGACTGAGTGAGAAGGTCCGGACATGCCCTGGAGCCAACCTCCCATGGTTCCTCCCCAGCCATCCGCACCTGGGGCAGTGCAGTGGCTCGAAGGGCATCTGGGGAGTGAGTGGGGTCCCTTGGACAGGTGGGGTCCCTTGGCCTGGCCTGCGGGGATCGGGCTAAAACCAGCTCTCTGACATCCCCCAAAGGGTCCTGGATTGTGAGAGGGCGGTTCTTGGGTGATGCACCCCAGACTCGGGCTCCTTCCTCTCTGGTTCTGGGTGTGTCACCCGAGAACTGCTGCTGCCAAGTCACCACAGCTCAGCAGCTCCTGCATTGAGCGTTTGCCCCTTGGTGGTCAGTGTGCATCATGCCTACGGGCCGGTTGGATGGTCACTTAGCCTTTTATATATATAGAGATAGGACTTGCCTCTTTCTCCATGCTTCCTTTACAGACTCTAGAATTCTAAAGAACACTTGGAATTAGCAATAGTTTCAGACTATGGAAATATGCCTTGGAGCAACTACCATCTGATTTTAACCCAATAGTGACACAAAAAGCTCACAGTGGCTTAGAGCTTGATTAAGCATTTTGAAATTATTGAAGTATTTTATTTCCACATAAATACCTATAAAGTAGGTATCATTGTTTCCCCATTTTACAGATGAAAGTTCAAGGAGGTTAAGTAAATGGTCTCAGGTTGTATAGCCAGTTGAGAACTAAAATTTATTGGTCAGCCTTTGGTTGGTCAGTCTATGTCATTGTTTCTTAACAGGGTGGCACTGCCCTCCAAGGGACATTTGGAATGTTTTGGAAGCACATTTTGGTTGTCACAGTGATGAGTGGCAGGAACAGCAATGCAAGGACATTCTTATACAACAGAGAACTGTCCCATATCTGTAGGGCTTATAATTATCCCATTGGACATTCATATGGATAAAACACTTACACATGATTAACCAATATATTATACTAGAGGCCCGGTGCACAAAATTCGTGCACGGGGGGGGGGGGTGTCTCTCAGCCCAGCCTTCACCCTCTCCAATCTGGGACGTCCCTCTCACAATCCAGGACTGCTGGTTCCCAACCACTCGCCTGCCTCTGCCTGATTGCCCCTAACTGCTTCTGCCTGCCAGCCTGATCAGCCCCTAACCACTCCCCTGCCAGCCTGATCGACACCTAACTACTCCCCTGCTGGCCCAGTCACCCTTAACTACCCTCCCCTGCAGGCCTGGTCCCCCCCTAACTGCCCCCCCTTGCCAACCTGGTCCCCCCCACAACTGCCCTCCCCTGCAGGCCTGGTCCCCCTCCCCAACTGCCCTCCCCTGCAGGCCTGGTCCCCCCCAACTGCCCTCCCCTGTTGGCCTGGTCTCCCCCAACTGCCCTCCCCTGCTGGCCTGGTCTCCCCCAACTGCCCTCCTCTGCCGGCCCAGTCACCCCTAACTGCCCTCCCCTGCAGGCCTGGTCCCCCCCAACTGTCCTTCTTTGCAGAACTGGTCCCCCCCAACTGCCCTCCCCTGCTGGCCTGGTCCCTCCCAACTGCCCTTCCCTGCTGGCCTGGTCTCCTCCAACTGCCCTCCTCTGCTGGGGCAGTCACCCCTAACTGCCCTCCCCTGCTGGCCTGGTTGCCCCAAACTGCCCTCCTCTGCTGGCCCAGTCACCCCTAACTGCCCTCCCTGCTGGCCTGATCGCCCACAACTGCCCTCCCATGCAGACCTGGTCCCCCCCAACTGTTCTCCCTTGCTGGCCTGGTCACCCCCAACTGCCCACAACTGCCCTCCCCTGCAGGCCATCTTGTGGCAGCCATCTTTGACCACATGGGGGCGGCCATCTTGTGTCTTAGAGTGATGGTCACTTTGCATATTACTCTTTTATTAGATAGGATTCCTCTCAGCGATTTGTAGCTATTGCATGCTTGGTGATTTGCTCTAAGGAGGTAAGCATCTGATTATTTTATTGTACCTTCCAGGGTAGTTGTATCTCTGCAGTTACAAATTAAAACATGTTTGTTTGTTTTTTGATACATTACCCATATCTTACATGATAGCTAGAACCTTATAGTTAAATTTTTGAATTAGATATATAGGTAGGTCGTGCTATCTGTAAATATTAAATTAGGAAAGGAAGAAATATGTTTCAAAATATTTGTTATAAGAAAGGGGGAACTATGGATGCCAGAGGTCAAATTAATGGTGCCACTGAGGCCGCTACTTTTAGGTGAGAGGTTACAAATTGATGGCTCACCAACCAAATTGAACCCACAGACAAATTTGGTGTGATCTGCAGAATATTCCAAAAGGTATTCAAATGTATTGCAAACGTTTGAACTAGATATTTCAGAAAACTTTTGCATTTCTGGTTTCTTTTGGAAATTATGACAATCTAGCAATACATGGGCTTGGATGGTTATAGTGACCACACCCCTTTGGAGGGACATCAGCCCTCCAAATAGGCATGGTCCTAACCTGGTCAACTTGACTCATGGAAGTTTCTGTCTGGTCCCCAATGGCAATGATAGTGTTAGGATAGTGATTGCGCTGTTGGCCATCCTCTTGTTCTGCATGGGGTAAACTGTGCTGAAAAGACTGGAATCCAGCTTCCTCTATCTGCATTGCCAATGCTCACCATAGGCTCCCTCACCTATGTAACTCATCCAGCCACCTAATGTGTGCCCTGCAGTGGTAGTGCCTGCTGGGATTTGGCCTCAGACTTGTGGTTCAGACAGGAGAGGCTTTGCTATCCATGCCTAGCCTCCTGAGTCATCCTGTCCCCCAAGACGCCCATAGTTACTGCATTTTCTGAGCACCTGTTCCCTTTCACTTTTCTTTGTCATATTCATTTGGTGTTTGGATTTTGACGTTAATGTTGAGATGAAGCCTAATAGTTGAGAACTGTTTTTTAAGCAAGGAGAAAAACACTCTAGAGAAAGAGAATGTGAGATACCCCTAAAATCATTTGCTATGTTTTTCTTCTGCATGGGTTTCAGTTATTATATTTTCTGGCTATAGAGAATGAAGAAATAAAGTCTAAAAAAGTGGGCTCTCTAGAAAGAATTATGAATGCTATATATCTGCAATGGAAATTAGATAAATTTTGAAATCAAATTCATAGAGTGTAATAAGAGGCTCTAAAAGTTCAGGAAGTAAATGATAAGGCAAAAATTTTTTGCCTATTTTTGAATCCTTACACTGGTCTGGTATCTCCATGATGTTTTGTTCTCTCAGAGGCAGGCCTGGTTGGGGACAGCCTCTCTACCTGTTGGAATCTCGCCCAAATAATCAGACAGGCTTGGGTAGATTCTCTCCTCCCGGCTAAGGAGAGGCCTGGTTGGTGTGGTAACCAGCACCCCTACTTCAGTAATAATAGTCTAGGGGCTTAGTCACCCTGAGAGTACACACTCCACCCTGCTTCTAAACACAGAAAAGGGGGGAAGCATACAGTTAGAGACAAAGTTAAAACCCCCTTTCAATAAACGCCCTTGTAGCTCCTCACATTCCACAGATCAGCCCTTGCTGACTAAATCTGTAGAACAAGAAATTGTCATAGTGAGCAAACTGTGTCTTCTCACCTGTATGAACTCAGCATTTTTAAAATATAAGCACTTGATAATATGTGTGGAAAGAATAAATGAGCAAATGAAATTTGGTTAGCTCTAATCTACTCTCAAGTACTGATTTCTTTACAGCTTTATTCACTCACTTACTCATTTATCCATCCAAGAAAAATATGCTGAGCATCCATCCGCTCCATGCGTGGGCCCTGTTCTACCTGCTGGGCATAGACTAGTGGATAAGACAGGTTCATGCCCTCAGGTTAGAAAGACAGATGGTAGACCAGGAAGCAAATACACAGGCACATATAGATAGTGAAAGGTACACTGCGAAAAATAAAACACAAGGGCTTTGGAGCAAGTGACTGAGGATGGGGATACTTTAGATTGGGTGGCGTGGGAAGGCTGCAGAGATTAGATGATATTTGAGGAGATTTGAATAAAAAGCAACCTGGAATGCAAATAACTTGGAATGCAATGGTCCAGGCAAGGGCAACAGCAAGAGTCCTAAGGGAGGAGTGAATTTAGTGTGCTCCATGGGCCCAAAGAACATGGAGGATCAGGGAGAGTGGGATGAGATGAGATGGGAGAGGCAAAGGTGAACTTGGGAAGAGTTTGATGTACTAAAATTGTAGGAGGAAGCCAGGGGAGGGCTCCAAGTAGGGACTGTTGTGATGGCACTACTCTTTCCTAAGAGAAGTCTAGATGCAAATGGATGCATCAGTTGTGCTGCATTTATGCAATGGAATATACTACAAGAGAGAAAACAAATGAACTGTAAGTCTGTCCTGGGAACATGCATGAGTCTCAAAAACTTAATGTTGAGTGAAAGAAGTAACACACAGTGTTATTCCATTTATGTGAAGTTCAAAAACAGACCTAAGCCATACATTTTGGGGGAGCAATTTGCATTCACTAAAACAAAAAGAAATGACATCTTTCTTGAGTATATTCATGTATATAATGCATAGAAAAAGATGGGACTGATAAAAACCCAAACTCATGACATTGAGTACCCCAGGTGAGGGAAGTAGAATGGGTAGGAGGAGAATATATAATCAAGAAGTACCAGTATTTCATCTTTATCTATATAATTTTTGAATTTCATGTTGATAGTGTATGCTATTAGTTTCTTGTGGATGCTGTAACTAATTACCACAAATTTGGTGGCAAAAAACCTACACACATTTATTATATCACAGTTTTGGAGTCCAGAAGCTGAAATCAGATTCTCCAGGCTGAAATCAAGATGTTGGCAAGGCTGTGTGTCTGAGGAGTATCCCTTCCTAGTCTCTTCCAACTTCTTGTGGCTGCTGGAATTCCTTGGCTTGTCTGCCTCACTCTAGTCTCTGCCTCCGTGGTCCCATCACTTTCTCCTCTTCTGTGTCTATCTAATCTTGCTCTGCTTTTCTCTAATAAGGACACTAATGGTATTTAAGGCCCACTTGGATAACACAGGATCATATCTGAAGAACCTTAACTTAATCACATCTGCAAGGACCTTTTCCCCACATATGTAACATTGACAATCCCAGGGTTAAGACATGGATCTTTTGAGGGTTGTATGGGGGGGGGGGGACATTTTCAGCTTCCCACAGTACATTTATTTACTTGTTGCATAATTAAAAAGAAAAAGAATTTTCTGAAGAGTGGGCAGAAAACAATGCTCCTGGTTGCTGCGTGAAAACCAGGTAGGAGGTGATAGTACTTAGCTGGGTGAGAGGTGATAATATTCTGGATTTGGGAGGTGATGAAGGAGATGAGAAGAGGGGAAGGAACTGAGATACAACCTGGAGATAGTTTTTAGGAGTGGGTGGTGGGTCAGATGCGGAGGAAGAGGGACAGAGGAAGAAACAAGGATGACATATTATGGCTTGAGACGCTGAGAGGAGCCATGTACTGAGATGGGGAACACGTGGGGCGGGCCAGTTTTGGAGGAGAACGTCAGCCACAGTATACTTGTAATATGCTAAATATATTTTCAGCCTTTTTAAAAATGATCAGAATTACTGGGCCGAGAGAGTTTTAGTGTTTTAATAAATTGAGTAGTTTCTCATTGTGGGCTATTAAAGTCTGGGAAAGGGGTTTGATAAGATCCCAAGGAAGGCAGAACATTTAGTAGATGGTTTGCAGAGCACCTGGTTCCTTTAGCAGATTGAGTGACACAAGGACAATTATAGACGATGACTGCTCAGATGACAACAAATGGAAGTGGGCAGGTCTAGTGTAGCCCCCCTCAATGTGACCTCTGGTGTTCCCTCTCCACAGTGACAGGAGCTCTCATTTTATAGATTCCACCCGTGGACATGATAAGACAAAGGGCTTACCATTTGCATCTTCTCACCTTTTCACCCAATAGCAACCACACTTAATAAAAAATCAACTTGTTTTATTTTGCAAATTATGTCTTTCTGACCTACCAGGGGCCTTGGAGTCAGACAGAGGCAAGCTCTGCCGCCTACCCCTCGACTCTGAGCTTGTTACCCAATCTCTCCAGGCCTGTGCTTCCTCGTGGGATTGCCGTGAAGGTCAGATATGTGCTCAGTAAATGTTTGATGTTATTACCACTACCAGCTCAGCTTCCTAGCCTTTGGATGTTTCCCTGTAGTTTACTTTTGTTTGGAAGTGCTAAAATATAACATTTCCTTCTTAATAAAAACCAACCAAATATAATCCAGTTACCTTCTTTCCTCCACTCTGGGCAAAGGCTACCTTTAAAGATTGTTCATAAATGAACAATTGTAATATTCCTTCGGATGGCTTCAGCATTTTCTGTTCCAATAAGTATTCTTTTTCTACCCTGTCCAGATAGACTCAGCTGCAGGTATCTGGGAAATGATTGCAAAACAGCTCACCTGCTTCAGCGTGAGTTCTCTAGATCCCAGAGGCAAAAATGGGGATAATTACTGAGGGGGATTATCTGAGAACAGTGATATCATCGCCTAACCCTTCTCTAGGATTCCGTAGTGCAGACTTCACAAACAAATCAGCAGAGAGCCTGTGAAATTTCATCATCCGGTTGGAGCTTTCTTTGTTTCAAAAGTTCAATAATGTCCTGATAATCTCTTTGGCCTTTACTCTTCTCACTTTTTTTTTTTTTTTAAAGACAGCAAATCTAGCAAACAAATTCCATGCAATCACTGCTGTCATATGAATTATCAAACGAGGTCTGGCCTAAGTTTGCAAATGAAGACAACCCAAACTGAATTTGGAAATAACTTATTTGTAAATGCTAAGTAGCTGAACTACATGACAGCTGTTTAAGGATAAAACACATAGTTATAGAAGGAAGAGCCTTAACCATCATAAGCTGTTATTTCTGTTTGTTTGTTTGTTTTTCTCTTTCTTTGCTCTTCAAGTGAAATGAGATTTTCCTAATGAATATTCTGCCTTTAACAATTAGGTCCCTTTTTCCCTGATGCTAAACTTCCCAGTTCCCAGGCTGCTTCCCTTCTGGGTGACGAACACTGTCCTCTCAGTCATGGGGGTTGAGGACTCATCGTGAAGACAGAAGCTCCTCTAAGAATGGGTTGTTTTCTTAAAGTGAGCTTTTGATTTGGTGTTAGGGTGACCTAGGCCTGCCCTTTTTCTCCCTCTTATTTCCTGACACAGCTGTGATGCAGTTTAAGAAAGCCACATCCTTCAGGTCACAATTTAACTGTGTCTAAAGAAACAGAAGCCATAGGTTTAACTCTAATAGTGTGGGCACCAGCAACATCAGTATCACCTGGGAACTTGTTAGAAAGGCTAATTCCTGGGCTCCACCCAACATCTCCTGAATCAGAAAAACCAGGGCTGGGGCCAGCCTCTCTGCCCGTTAATATTGCCTGTGGGGAATTCTGATCGATGCTGAGGTTTGAGAGCCACAGGTCTGGTTCTTGCAAAACTTTAAATCAATTTATTAATTAAAAGTTATTTGTTCTCTCACTTCCCAGTTACACTTTTAGTGATATACAAACTGGACAAACAGAATCAATGCCAGGCAAGGTGTTTGGTTTGGGCCAGTCCCCCCTTAAGGCTGGCAGAAATGCCCCTCCTGTGGTCAGACCTCTCAAAGCAAACATCTGGAAACTTTATTTCTGTATCTTCAGCCTGCATGAGTGGGTGGTAGAGGGGAGAGAAACTATCCCTTTTCTGTTTGGAAATATTTAGCTTGAGTGATATGAAGATTTCTGAAGATCTGTGACAAGATCAAAGACCATAAATTGTTTAACAGTGGTTGTACTTTTGTGGAATTACTTAAAGTATCATAATTGCAGTTCAGCTTCCTATCCTTCATTTTCGAGTCTGGAATTCTGTTGGGAGCTTTCATAATCACTCAGGAGTATAATATTACAGGCTGGGTATAAAAATATCTTTTTAATGACTAGCAAATTAGTGAAATGTCTTGACCTGAGTGGAGACCAAATAGAAGGCGGTGTTTTTATGAAGGGCAGGGGGAGACTAAACTGTCACCACATTGTTATTCTTGTTGAATTATCCACTCCTTAAAATGTCCGTTGATTAGATAAAATTTGTAACACGGTGCATCAGTATGTGATGAGGGACCATGGGGCCTATGGAGGGGTCTTGGAACTTCTAGAGTTTTGTTTTGGTTTTAATGTTAGAATGCAGAGTCTGAAAATCAGCCTCAGGTGACTGATCCCATGGATCCCATGGATCCCATGTGGACAGTTCTGAGGACTCTTCTCCTGATCAGGATAGTAAAACCAGTGGGCTCAGAGACCCACTCCCCACCCCCCGCCTCACAAAAGCTTCTAAAACACTAGGCAAATGGGCCCCTTTACAGTTCCCCCTGTAAATCAAATAACTACCTGCTACACATATTTTCCAGTTTGTTATAACGTCTCTAACTTTTAACCTAAGGAGTCATAAATGGAGCTGTGTAGATTTATGTTTCGAAATAGCATGTGTTCTCTGCACAGCCCAGGCAGAACAGGTTTTGCCAAGTTTATAACCTCACAGGTTGAGCGTTCTGAACCAAAAACTTGAAATTCTTGTGGTGTCAAGACTATTTGCAAAAGCAGCTGAGAATCTAAAAGATATCTTTCTTGACATCAGTTAACACTTTCAGAACCAGGGTCCTAATGAATTAATTTTAAACCAGTCAACCTCAGATGTGCCCTAGTTGCCTTGGAATACACATGCATTCAAGGGGAAGGGTCACGTGCACCCACTAGTAATTAGCTCAGGCATTTGAGGCTTTATTGACTTTGTGCCCACTTTTTAAAAAAATTAGAAATAATTAATGCACACCAAATGTTTCCTATTCAATGGGTCAAGGACAAGAAAGTAAGACTACAGAATGATGTTTGCATTATCTTTTAATCCATTGTGCCTAGGCCTGTGTAAACTTACTCAAGGAAGATATTCCATGCTGAAAGCTGGAACATTTTGGTCAATTTTCCCCAAAGGGTCTGGCATTGTGGTGCAAATGGCTAGTTGTTTCTTTCAGAGGACTGCCCTGTACTCGTCCTGAACCTTCGGATGCCCTGGCTCTGAGGATGAAGAAAGGCTACTCTTGCCTGCCTTTCCTCTTGCTCTGTCACTCTCTCCCTTGCCTATCAATAATTTCTCTGTTAGCCATAGATGACCCCAGGAATCCATGACCAGGTAGGTCTTGTTGATCCGGAGACAGTCAGAGTCAGACCCGTGATTCTCACGCCCACGTGGGATGATCACAGGCTCCCAGGAGAGGAGGGACGTGGAAGTTCACTCAGTTCATTTGGTCCATTTAGAGGAGCTCAGAGAGATTATCCAGAGACTCTTATAAAGCCTCTGGTGACTCATTTCCCAGGAAGGGCTTGTTTGTTTCCCCCTCCCATTCTACAACAGTAGCTTTGTACTAAAGCATCTTAACCCACATCATCTCAATTAATCCCTCTGTTTACATTTCAATTGGCTAATGGAGCCCAGATTTAGAACTAGGGCTTTGATTCTAAGTTTAACTTCCCACTATGCTCTGCTGCCTCTTATTAAGTCCTAAATACATAGCAACTACTATTTGGAGGGTGCCTCCCAGTTCAGGGGCATTCTCATATAAAACCTGGTAGATGTAACCCTCCCATGAGCGCCCCATGAAGTGTGTGCATTAACTATGTTTTACAGATTAGGAATTTGAGGCTTGAGAGATTATAAACTACTTGTGTGAAATCACCCAGCTCTGAGGTGAAGTTAGGATTTGAACTTAGCTTCTTCTTATGGCCATTGCAAAATCCATTTTCCTTCCATGTTTCTATAGATTCCTTGCTGCCTAACCCAAAGCTCATCTGCCATTAATTGTTTATTCTTACCCTTTCTTCTACAGATTCAAAACACCCCCCAGTCACCCCAAAAGTTAACACATAAGAGAACAGAAACACAGCAAACATGTTTTCTTGGATGGTCAGTGCAAAACGTACTGGAATTCCAAGTGGAGAGTGGGTGAATTCGGACACTCGGTTTAACATAAAAGGTCTGTAGATTACATTGTGATACTCCAGCCACTCAGAAACTATACCTCAGCTCTTCTCTCGTGGTCTACCCATTTTATCATCATGGTGATAACCTTGCCTTCTGTATTCCTCAAACTCTGAGGAAAATGAGAAAGCACTCAGTCTTGCATTCTTTGAGAAAGAAAACTGTGATTATAGTTGAACTGATTGGAAAATGATCGCATAACCAGAAGACAGTGTCACCTTTTTTGTAGTTGATTTAGCTTCCATGTAGTGTAACTGTAAGGAGCAGTTTAATCAAGACATCGAATTTCTATTAGGAAGTACACAAATCAGAAATTTTTGAAATGTCTAGAGATGACCTGAGATCCCATTTCAAGAGTCAGATGGCAAAGGGAGGAGGTGGGGACAGCATAGGTCTGCAGAACTAGTTCCGGTTCCATACCCTAGTTTTGCTAGTTACTACCTGTAGGATATTAGGGAAGATACTTAAATTCTCTGAGTTTTAGTTAGTTCATCTACAAAATGCAGAATACTTACTCTGTAGGGATATAAGGAATATTAAATTACACAACATAGTGTAAAAAAACTAAAATGATATGTATACTCAAGAAATGTTAGTTCTTTCTCTTCATTCCCTTTCCTGTTCCTGTAGGATAACCCAGCGTGCTTCCCACCCTCCCCTCCCCCTTTCTCTCTCTCTCTCTCTCTCTCTCTCTCTCTCTCTCTCTCTCTCGGAGGATAACCCTTCCAGGGTACATTGGTTTGCCAGAGCTGCTGTAGCAAAATTCTAGAGGCTTGAAGTCCAAGCTCGAGGTGCTGACAAGGTTGGTTTCTTCCAGGGCTGTGAGGAAGTCCCAGGCCTCTCACCTAGTTTCTGGTAGCTTACTGACAATCTCTGGCTCTCTCTGGCTTGTGACACTATCACCCCATCTCTGCCTTCATTTTCACAGAACATTCTCCTTGAGTGTCTGTTTCCAAATTTCCTCTTTCATAAGGACACCAGTTATATTGAACTAGAGGCCCGGTGCACGAATTCATGCACAGGTGGGGTTTCTTGGGGTGACCTGAGGAGATCGGGCCCCAGCTTGTGCCCCCAGTCTCACACCCCCACAGCCCTACCTGGCACCCTGCCTTGGCCTGGCATCGCCCCCTCACCTGCTCCACCATCCTGCCTATGGGGCAATCGATCGGGGCTGGGCCCCCCGCCCGGCTCCCTCAGTGCCTGGGAGCTGGGCAGTGGCCCCACCCCCTGCTGCTGGTCACTGTCTGTGGGGCGATTGGACCCCCGCTCACACCTGCCTTGACCTGGCGCTGCCCGCTCACCTCCTCTACCATCCCGCCGTGGTCCTGCTCTCGTCGGGGCCCATCGAGTCCAGAAGCGCCTCCACTGCTGCCTGCTGCCAGCACGGCATCACCAACGCCCACAATGTTCTGCGCCACCCCCTGGTGGTCAGCGCACATTATAGTGAGCGGTCAAACTCCTGGTTGAAAGACTGCCCGAGGGGACA
Source organism: Plecotus auritus (assembly GCF_963455305.1). Lineage (NCBI taxonomy): Eukaryota > Metazoa > Chordata > Mammalia > Chiroptera > Vespertilionidae > Plecotus > Plecotus auritus. Next base: position 135,126,796 of record NC_137782.1, on the reverse strand, counting down.
ATTTGCATATTAGGCTTTTATTATATAGGATTAAGACCCACCAAATGACCTTACTTTAATTGGGTAACCTCTGTAAAGATCTTATCTCCAAGTAAGGTCAAACTCTGAACTAATGAAGGTTAGGGCTCTATGAATGTGGAGGGGACACAATTCAACCCATAGCACAGGGTGGGTAGAGATGGTGCTGGTTGGAGAAGGAGCAGTAGAATGGATTAGAATTTGAATGTTCATCTGGGGATTTTGTCTGTGTTAGCTGCAGGCTGATTTAGCTACATAGTGATTTCCTTTATATCATGGCTCCTTTGGGAAAAATGGAGTTACTGCAACAACAGCAGGAAATAAATTTCTAGTGAGCCACAGGGACAAGCCTCATCCCTGTAAGTATTAACGCTGACTTGGCACACACACTTTAAGATGGGGCAGTCAGAATGAAAATTGTGTGCAGAGCTTAAGAAATGGCTGAAGGTAAGCAGTATACCTCCAGAGATCAGAGAAGTTGAAAAGAATTGGTTGTGGTATAAATTTTTGGTTGACATCATATAGCCCCTTTAAATGCAATCATAAGATTATGGCATTTTGTGGGTGACACCTTTTACTCAGCATGTAACAGGAACATTAATGTAATCTTGTTTGATTCCTAAAACAACTTATAAGGTAGCTTTTTATAAATATGGAAACTGAGGCACAGAGAGTTAAGAGACTTGTGGGTCATTTGGCTTTAAATGCTCTTTCTTATACCAGAGTTGCCCTCATTGAGGGACTTTCCTGGGTGACAGTCCAGGGAAAACATGTCCAGCTACAGTAGCACTGGAATTTAGAAAGCATCTCTGCCTTGACAAAAATTACAAGACCTCTCGCATGTCACAGGATAGCCCATGGGAGACTATTCCAATCTCAGCTAAGCCAATCTTATCATCCATGGTTTGTCTACACAGTAGCGCAATTGGCAGAAACACAGGAGTGTTGGTTACTCTGATTACAGTGACTTTGGAGACCATGACTGATCAGTTTAGACCAAAATTCCAGCCACAATCGTTCTGGAAACTTGCACCACCGTGGTGAATGTAGAAATAGTCACAGTCAGAAATTGCATTCATCGCACATACATTTTGTTTATTTTTGGAACTCAAATGGACTCATGGTTTTGACTTTCCACAGTTACCATTACACCTAAAATAGAAGTTCCAACCTGCTGTGGAGTAAAGCCATCCCCTTGACTGCTTTGAAGTTATGGCTTACGCTCTGCATAAAACCATCAGTGACAGGCTTGGTAGGTGCTCTTTAGATTTCTAATTGAGGTGGCAGAAAATGGCATCTCCCTTATTCTAACATCTGTGGACAGTGTTGCTGTTGATAACTCTTCCATTATTATTTTCTAGAGATTTCTGGATTTCTCTATTGTTTTGAGACTTAAATGCATGAGAGTCCCCTGAGAAGTCCTTATCTTGGAGGAGAATGCTACAGTAATTGTCAGCTGAAGTTTGAGAGGCTGCATCATTCCGCTTTGCCATGTTCAATCTAGCCCGCCTGTCACTGTCCCTGTGCAGAAAAAGAAAGGGCCTGAGACATAATCAGGCCCCAAATCACTTTTTCCTTTCTTAGATTTTAAGTTTCAGTGGGAACCAGTGGCCTTATAATTGGATAGAGCCACGTATTCAGTGCCACAGGGGCAAGATTTTGTTGTTTGCTTACCAGACATGGTGATTTGGTATTTTGTGATGTGGTGATGCCTCTGGTGTATATTTTATCCTTTGAGATTTGACAAAGGTACAAGGTGAAAGTGTTCACATGGGATGTTCAGGTACCACACAGGCTCCTGCCATTTCTCCTTTCCTTAACTCGGTCTCAGATTTAAGCTGACATTCCTAGCCACATGGGGTCCTGGTGGCAGCTGCAAGGCCCAGATGTCCAGCTGGGGAAATGTGGCCCATATCCTGTTCATCCGACAGACGTGTGAGTCTGGGACAAGGCAAATTGGCAGCTGAGTTGTCGCTCCTCATATTCCTTTAAGTTGGTCATGAGTGGGTATGTTGGGAGTTTCCAAGCTGTTTCTTTCACATGCAAGATATAGTAATGAAAAATAGAAGTAAGTTTTGTCTGTTCAAACCTAGAAATGTTTTTCTATTGAGCTAATGGTCAGTGGTGAAGAACAGATTTGAAGTAACTTTCCCCAAATAATTGACTGTCTAAATGAGAAAGAACATTTAAATTAATAGAAAAAACAAACCTAACTAATAAATATAATGTGAGCCACAAAGGAGAATGGGGGTTGTAAATAGGTATATTTAGAACTGATAAATGATTTAAAATATTTACAAATGATGTCAAAAGCTTGACCTGTAGTTCATGTGAAAGGATATCCACAGCCTTAGAAACCAGGTCTTCAACATTGAAGCATAATAACTCACTTTCACCCTACCAGCTTCCACTGCCTTCACACTTAGATTTCATGTGCTGCCAATAAGAGGATCTTTTTCAAAGAACTTATATGCATATATGCATAACCCATGGACACAGACAAGAGTACAGTGAAAGCCTGGGGAGGGGCTTGGAGAGTGGTGGAAGGGGATCAATGAGGGGGGTAAGGGGACATATGTAATACTTTCAACCACAAAGATATATTTTAAAAAAGAAGGTCTTTCCCACATATTGATTATTTATACAAGACTTACTCAGATGCCATTTTAATAAAATGTTTCTGAGATCTTTATTGATTTGGGAATCTATTCATATCCCTATCAGTTTCATTGAAATCTTTTGTTTTTTTAACAAGTTGTTAGTGACTGATCCAACAATCAGGAGAACATAGGTTATGATTTACAACTTCAGTGTCCAGTACAGCAGCCACTAGAAATGGGTAACTATTTAAATTAAAATTAATTAAAATTAAATAAAATTAAAAATATTAGTTCGTGTATTGGACGCACAGATTTAGAACCTTTCTATCATTGCAGAAAGTTTTATTGGACAGCTCTGATCTAGAAAGCTTCTTGCTCTTTTGAATCTAGAACCTTTGAACAACTGCCTGCCTTTTGTTAGCTTCCTGCTCAATCCAGAAGATAACAGAGAAGCAGGGCTGCATTGTCAGATAGGAAAATAACAAATAGCTCTTACTTGTGGAACACATGATTCTCCACTGTGACACAGTGTTTGAACGGTATGGTATGGTAGCTACAAGTTCATGGGAAATCTGTATCAATATTGAGAACTGGCATCTATGACTCATCTATGTGGTCCCTGCTGCCTAAACCAAAGGTTAGAGAACTTTTCTCTAAAGGAGGCAGATGGTAAAATATTATCGGTTTTGTGGGCTCTACTACCTCTGTTATGACCACTCAGCTCTGCCTGCCACTGGTGTGCAAAAGCAGCTATTAAAGATGGGTAAACAAAGAGAGATAGCTGTGCTCCAATAAAGCTTGCTTGACAGAAATGGGGCGGGGGAGGGGGGCGTGGAGAGTTTGAAGCAAACACCTATCAATCTTTAGTGAAGTGTGTGTCCAGTATAGTCCTGTGGCATAATAATGCGTGAACTTCAGAGCCTTTGCTGTGTTTGCAATATGCATTACAGAGACAACTCATCACCTGACTTTTATGTTTTCAAAGTAGATTGTTTCTGTGCTAAAGGATCCAGTCAGCTCATATGGATCTTTCCTTTGATCTGCCTAACATTTCCCGAAATGCCACCTTGACCCTCTTAGATCCCTAAAAGAGCAGAGGGTTTCAAAGTGCTCCTTGTGCTTGCCCAGGAAGGAGTCCCAGCCTGGGCATTTATGTGATATTCGCGACACATCAAGGATTGCTTTTTCTTTCTAATTGTGATTCAGTGGAATGCCAACCAGAAGTTTAAAAAAAAAACAAAAACACAAACCACATTGCAAAGCATAAAGCTTTATGATTAATTACCTTGAGTTGAGATATAATTTAAACATATTGACTTGTCTGAAATAAGTGCCAGACAGTGGGGCTGGGGAGACAGGAAGTGCCCGGGTGAGACTGCTGAAACAGGCTGGAGGAGAAGTCAAAGGGGGGTAAGGACATCATCATTTAACTGTTCTCCATGCCGGGCAGAAAATGGCCACAACTGCTGATGGTCAGTGGAATCAAAGGGATAAATTATGGCTGAGCCCTGCCTTTGAAATTAACGGAAAGTTAGTCGATACTTCAGCTTTGCACAAACGTAAAAAAAAAAAAAAAAAATGGTCCTGAGATAATCCATTACAAATGATTTCTTTTCCCTTTCATACACATGATCTGTGCAGAGATTTCTCTGAGGGGCTGGAGCTGCTTTGCTAATTCCCAGCCTCCTTGTTCTGAACCGGTGGGGGTTCAGAGTCCCTGCTTGGCTGAGGCCCTGGCTGGAGGCAGAATGGCACCCGAGGTGGAGATGGGCTGAAAATTCCTCAGCATGAATGAAGCCTTAAGATCGGCACGATGGCCCTATATTTGGAGAACCAGGCTGCTTGTTCCCAGTGCTTTCCATAGCTGGTCTGTGAGAAAGAACAAAACTGATTTCTTTGCAGCAAACTGGGACCAGATGCATATCTCTGTGTAGAAAGTTTAGAAATCCAACCAGCTGCTTTCAGTTTTTGATAATGGATTATGGTGTCGAGGGGCCTGTGCTAACTTTGATACCCATGCATAGAAAGCAGAATGTGAGTGTTTGGGCTAACCTTACCAGTGGATTTTCAACACACCCGGGGCATCTGGGATTCAGAGTTCCCTTGAAGCTGAGCGTAACTGTTTAATGCCATCTGGGTAACAGCGATGTCATCCGAGGAAGCTTGGCTGCACGCAGACCCCCACGCAGACCCCCACTCATTCCTTAGCTGGCTCCATGGTCCTTGGAGAGGGTCTTCAGTTCAGCACTGAGAGCTGCGTGTCCTGAAGTTTCTGGAGAGTTTGGGATCCAGCCTGCTGCTCTTCTCCCTCATTGAGGCTCCCTTGAAGCCTGCAGCTGTGCAAAAATTTCACACATACAGTGAGGGTAGCATTTGCCTTTTGGCTGGCTTTTCAAATAAGCTCATCTCTGATACTAGATTTCAAGCTCCAGGCCATGGTGGAGAAGACATGTGTAGGTGAATTCACCCTTCCTGATGGGAGAGGGTGCCCATCAGCTTCTTGAAGTCTCTGGCCAAGGCCAAGTGTAATGGTGGGCTTCTGAAGGCATCTTGTCAGTCAAGACAGAGAGCTCAGAAAGCCATATAGAACTCAGAAAAGATTCCAGAAGGATTTCATAAACTGATGGCATAATGTAAAAAGGAATTTGGCCATCTAATTTGATAAAATTTTGGATAAAATACCTATGTTAGTATATGTGTATGTATATATGTGTATTTAACTGGAGATTTATTAAGAGATTTATTTTAAGAGATTGATTGGCTCACATGATCTTGGAAGCTGGCAAGTGTGAAATCTGCAGGGTAGGACAGTTTGCTGAAGGCAGACCATTGACAGAATGCCCTCTTCCTCAGGGGACCTCAGTCTGTTTCTTTTAAGGTATTTAACTGATTGAACAAAGCTCACCCACACTATGTAGGATAATCTGATTTACTCAAAGTCTACTGACTTTTCATGCCAATCTCCAGCTGGTGTTTGACCAAATATCTGGATACTATGGACTAGCCAAGTTGATACGTAAAATTAACCATCACATCCCATGCATAAGAATATTTATATTTGTTTTCCCCTGAATACCAAAGGAACTGGAGTGCAAAGGAAGAAGTCTCCATATCACATGAGTTGGTAGAACCAAATGCATTCATCACAAATCAATATATGCACACACATACATATGTGTACTCACACATACACACGCACATACACACACACACACGCCTATGCACCTCAAGCTCAGCCATGTACAAACACAAATGAGCTTCAGGGCAAAAGCAATCAGTAAAGAAAGGAAATCAAAAGTACATAGCCCCCCATGTCCCATACATTTCCTCTGTCTGGTTAAGAAATGGAAAAATTGGTTCTGGAAATTCCACAACCTTCACCCTTTGCTGTTGGAATATCCTAAGGTGAAAGTCTCCCTTTTGTTTCTGAAAGTCCTTAAGGATGATGGATTACCATAATGAGAATTCTCTTCAAAGAATTCTAACTTAATTTTATTTTATTTATTTATTTTTGAGTTTTTATTTATTTTATTTTTTAACTTTCTTTATTGATTAAGGTATTACATAGATGTCCTTATTCCCCCATTACCCCCCACCTCCCATTCATGCCCCCACCCCCCTGTTGTCTGTGTTCATTGATTAGGCTTATATGCATGCATATAAGTCCTTTGGTTGATCTCTCCCCCTTACCCCCACCATCCCCTACCTTCCCTGAGGTTTGAAGTTCTGATTGATGTTTCTCTGTCTCTGGATCTATTTTTGTTCATCAGTTTATGTTGTTCATTATATTCCACAAATGAGTGAGATCATGTGATATTTATCTTTCTCTGCCTGGCTTATTTCACTTAGCATAATGTTCTCCATCTCCATCCATGTTGTTGCAAATGGTAAGAACTCCTTTTTTACTGCAGCGTAGTATTCCATTGTGTAGATGTACCACAGTTTTTTAATCCACTCATCTGCTGATGGGCACTTAGGCTGTTTCCAAATCTTAGCTATGGTGAATTGTGCTGCTATGAACATAGGGGTGCATATATCCTTTCTGATTCGTGTTTCTAGTTTCTTGGGATATATTCCTAGAAGTGGGATCAGTGGGTCAAATGGGAGTTCCATTTTTAGTTTTTTGAGGGAACTCCATACTGTTCTCCACAGTGGCTGCACCAGTCTGCATTCCCACCAGCAGTGCATGAGGGCATCCTCGCCAGCACTTGTCATTTGTTGATTTGTTGATAATAGCCATTCTGACAGGTGTGAGATGGTACCGCATTGTTGTTTTGATTTGCATCTCTCTGATGATTAGTGACTTTGAGCAGGTTTTCATATGTCTCTTGGCCTTCCTTCTGTCTTCTTTTGAAAAGTGTCTATTTAGATCAGTTGCGCATTTTTTGATTGGGTTGTTTATCTTCTTTTTGTTAAGCTGCATGAGTTCCCTGTAAATGTTGGAGATTAAACCCTTATCGTTGATATCATTGACAAATATGTTCTCCCATGCAGTGGGCTTTCTTGTTGTTTTATTGATGGTCTCCTTTGCTGTGCAAAAGCTTTTTATTTTGATGTAGTCCCATTTGTTTATTTTCTCTTTAGTTTCATTTGCCCTAGGAGCAGTATCAGTGAAGCAATCGCTTCGGCATATGTCAGAGATTTTTCTGCCTGTGGATTACTCTAGCATTTTTATGATTTCCTGTCGTATGTTTAAGTCCTTTATCCATTTTGAGTTTATTTTTGTGTATGGTGTAAGTGGGTGGTCTAGTTTCATTTTTTTGCATGTATCTGTCCAATTTTCCCAACACCATTTATTGAAGAGACTATCTTGACTCCATTGTATGTTCATGCCTCCTTTGTCAAATATTAATTGAGCATAGTGATTTGGGTCGATTTCTGGGTTCTCTATTCTATTCCATTGATCTATATGTCTGTTCTTGTGCCAGTACTAGGCAGTTTTGAGAACAGTGGCTTTGTAATACAGCTTGATATCTGGTATTGAGATCCTGCCTACCTTGTTCTTCTTTCTCAGGATTGCTGTAGCTATTCGGGGTCTTTTTTTATTCCAGATGAATTTTTGGAGAGTTCTTTCTAGGTCTGTGAAATATGCCGTTGGTATTTTAATGGAGAGTGCATTGAATCTATAGATTGCTTTGGGTAGTATGGACATTTTGATTATGTTGATTCTACCAATCCATGAACATGGTATGTTCTTCCATATGTTTATATCTTCCTCTATCTCTTTTTTCAGTGTCCTGTAGTTTTTCACATATAGGTCTTTTACCTCCTTAGTTAAGTTTATTCCTAGGTATCTTAATTTTTTTTGTGCGATGGTAAATGGGATTGCTTTTTTAGTCTCTCTTTCTGTAAGTTCACTGTTGGTGTATAGAAATGCCATAGATTTCTTGGCATTAATTTTGTATCCTGCTACCTTGCCGAATTCATTTATTAAGTCTAATAGTTTTTTGATGGAGTCTTTAGGGTTTTCTATGTACAGTATCATGTCATCTGCAAATAAGGACAGTTTTACTTCTTCTTTTCCAATTTGGATGCCTTTTATTTCTTCTTCTTGTCTGATCGCAATGGCTAGTACTTCCAGCACTATGTTGAACAGGAGTGGTGAGAGTGGGCATCCCTGTCTTGTTCCTGTTCTTAGGGGAAATGGTTTTAGTTTTTGCCCATTGAGTATGATGTTAGCTGTGGGTTTGTCATATATGGCTTTTATTATGTTCAGGTATGATCCTTCTATTCCCACCTTGCTGAGAGTTTTTGTCAAGAAAGGTTGTTGGATTTTGTCAAATGCTTTTTTGGCATCAATTGATATGACTATGTGATTTTTATCTCTCAATTTATTTATGTGATGTATCACGTTTATTGATTTGCAAATATTGTACCATCCTTGCATATCCGGGATAAATCCTACTTGGTCATGGTGTATGATCTTTCTGATGTAGTGCTGGATCCGATTTGCTAGAATTTTGTTGTGGATTTTGGCATCTATGTTCATGAGGGATATTGGTCTGTAATTCTCTTTCATTGTGTCATCTTTATCTGGTTTTGGTATTAGGGTGATGCTGGCTTCATAGAAGAAACTTGGAAGTGTTCCTTCCTCTTGATTTTTTTGGAATAGTCGAGGAGAATATGTTTTAGTTCTTCCTTGAATGTTTGGTAAAACTCCCCTGTGAAGCCATCTGGCCCCGTGCTTTTGTTTGCTGGAAGCTTTTTGATGACTGATTTAATTTCTTCCATAGTTATCAGCCTATTGAGATTTTTAGAATCTTCCTGAGTAAGTTTTGGAAGCTTGTATTTTTCTAGGAATGTGTCCATTTCCTCTAGGTTGTCTAGTTTGTTAGAATAGAGTTGTTCATAGTATTTTTTAATAATTCTTTGCATTTCTGTGGGGTCTGTTGTTATTTCTCCTCTTTCATTTCTGTTTTTGTTTATTTGAGTCCTCTCTCTTTGCTTCTTGGTGAGCCTGGATAGAGGTTCATCAATATTGTTTATCCTTTCAAAGAACCAGCTCTTGGTTTCATTGATCTTTTGTATTGTTTTTTTTTTTTTTTTTTGGTCTCTATGTCATTCATTTCTGCCCTGATCTTTATTATTTCCTTCCTTCTGCTCACTGTGGGCTTTTCTTGTTGCTCTCTTTCTAATTCTTTGAGTTGTTGAGTTAGATGATTTATTACCATTTTTTTTTGTTTTTTGAGGTAGGCTTGTAGAGCTATGAACTTCCCTCTCAGGACTGCTTTCTTTTTTTGTTTTTAATATATTTTATTGATATTTTACAGAGAGGAAGGGAGAGGGATAGAGAGCTAGAAACATCGATGAGAGAGAAACATCGATCAGCTGCCTCCTGCACACCCCCTACTGGGGATGTGCCCGCAACCAAGGTACATGCCCTTGACCAGAATCGAACCCGGGACCCTTCAGTCCGCAGGCCGACGCTCTATCCACTGAGCCAAACCGGTTTCGGCTCAGGACTGCTTTCATTGTGTCCCATAGCATTTGCATTGTTGTGTTTTTATTGTCATTAGTCTCTAGTATGTTTTTAATTTCTTCTTTGATATCATTGATAACCCAATCATTGTTTAATAGCATGTTATTCAGCTTCCAAGTGTTTGAATTTTTTGGAATGTTTTTATTGTAGTTTATTTCTAATATTATGCCATTGTGATCTGAGAAAATGCTTGATATGATTTCAATCTATTTGAATTTGGGGAAACTTTGTTTGTGATCCAATATGTGGTCTATTTTTGAAAATGTCCCATGTGCACTTGAGAAGAATGTATATTCCGTGGCTTTGGGGTGAAATGCTCTGAAGATGTCAATTGGGTCCATCTGATCTAGTGAGTCATTTAGAATTGCTGTTTCTTTGCTGATTTTTTATCTAGAGGATTTATCCAGTGATGTCAGTGGTGCATTAAAGTCCGCTACTATGATTGTATTGCTGTCGATCTCTCCCTTGATATCTTCCAGGAGTTTTTTTATGTATTTGGGTGCTCCTGCATTGGGTGCATATATGTTTATCAGGGTTATATCCTCTTGTTGTATCGATCCCTTTATTATTATGAAGTGGCCTTTCTTATCTCCTGTTATGGCCTTTACTTTGAGGTCTATTTTGTCAGATATAAGTACTGCTACCCCAGCTTTTTTTTTTCATTTCCCTTTGCCTGAAAGATGTTTTTCCATCCCTTCACTTTCAGTCTTTATGAGTCCCTTTTTCTGAGGTGGGTCTCTTGTAGACAGCATATATATGGGTTGTGTTTTTTTATCCATTCAGCCACTCGATGTCTTTTGATTGGAGCATTTAGTCCATTTACGTTTAAAGTTATTATTGAAAGGTACTTATTTGTAGCCATTTTTATTTTTTGTGTCTGTGTTTCTTCTTACCTCTTTATTTCTTCTTTTTATACCAGTCCCTTTAGCATTTCTTGCATTGCTGGCTTGGTAGTGATAAACTCCCTTAGCATTTTTTTGTCTGTAAAGCTTCTTATTTCCCCTTCAATTTTGAATGATAACCTTGCTGGATAGAATATTCTTGGATTCAATCCCTTGGTTTGCATCACTTTGTAAATTTCCATCCATTCTTTTCTGGCCTGATGTGTTTCTATTGAGAAATCATTTGATAATCTAATGGGAGGTCCCTTGTATGTAACTTTCTCTCTCTCTCTTGCAGCCTTTAAGATTCTCTCTTTGTCCTGAATATTTGCCATTGTAATTATGATGTGTCTTGGTGTGTGTCTTTTCGGGTTCATCCTGTTTGGGACTCTCTGTGCTTGTGTGACTTTTTTCTTCACCACATCAGGGACGTTTTCTGACATTATTTCTTCAAATAGGTCTTCTAACCCTTGTTCCTCTTCCTGTTGTTCTGGCACCCCTATTATTCGTATGGTTGCTTCGTTTCATGTTGTCCCATAGCTCCCTTAGGCTCTCCTCCTGTCTTTTAATTTTTTTCTCTAGTTGCAGTTCAGTTTGGCTGTGTTTTGCTTCCCTGTCTTCTAATTCTCTAATTCGGTCCTCCGCTTCTCCTAGTCTACTGTTGAAACTTTCCATGGTGTTTTTTACTGCAGCTATATCACTCTTCATTTCTTCTTGATTCTTACATAAGGTGTTGATTTTTTTCCCATCTGGTTTATGAACTCTATAACCCTTATTCTGAATTCTTTTTCTGACATATTGCATGCCTCTGTTTCACTTAGCTGCTTTTCTGGCGATTCCTCCTTTTCTTTCCTTTGGGGGTATCTTTGTCTACCCATTTTTGGTCTCACCGACTGATCTAGATGTTGAGCTATGCAGGGGCTGCTCCTTGGGTGGCAGTGGCTTCTCTGGCTGCGGTTGCTCCTCGGGCAGTCATGGTAGCAGCTGCTTCTCAGTTGGCAGCGGCTCCTCTGGTGGGTGCTGTTCGTAGCAGTGGTGCCTCCTCTGGCTGGTGGGGGAGGCTGCTCGTATAGCTGCTGTTCCTTGGACGGGGGTGGGCTGATTATGAGGTTGCTGCTTCTCGGATGGGGACCGGTTGCTCGTGTCCGCTGTTCCTTGGATGGGGGCTGGCTGCTCACGTGGCTGCTGCTCCTCGGACAGGGCAGACTGCTCGCGTGGCTGCTGTTCTTTAGATGGGGGCTGACTGTGTGCTGCTGCTGTTCCTCAGATGGGATGGGCTACTCGTGATGCCACCGCTTCTTGGACAGGGGCAGGTTGCTTGCAGGACTGCTGCTCCTCCTATGGGTGTGGGTTGCTTGTGCAGCTGCTTCTCCTCAGACGGGGGGCGGTCTGCTTGTGCGGGGAGTGAGCTGCTCGCGCTGTTGATGTTCCTTGGACAGGGATGGGCCGCTCACCCGGCTTCTTCTCATTGGGCAGGTGCAGGCTGCATGTGGGTGCTGCTCCTTGGACCAGTGCAGACTGCACAGGGCTGCTACTCCTTGGATGTGGGCGGTCTGCTTATGTGGCTGCTGTTCCTCAGATCGGGGAGACTGCTTGTGTGGCTGCTGCTCCTCAGAAGGGGGTGGTCTGCTCACACAGGTGCTGCTCCTTGGATGGGGGCAGGCAGCTCACACAACTGCTGCTCCTCGGATGGGGGCAGGCGGTTCGTGTGGCTGCTGCTCCTCGGAAAGGGGCGGTCTACTTACACAGCTGCTGCTCCTCAGACGGGGGCGGGCTGTTTGCACAGCTGCTGATTCTTACAAGGGGGCTGGCTGCTTATGTGGCACAGCTGCTGCTCTTCAGACAGGTGCAGGGTGTGGGCTGCATGCAGCTGATGCTCCTCAGAGGGGGGCCAGCTTCGTGGGGCTTCCACTCCTCAGTAGTGGGTGGGCTGCTCAAGCAGCTGCTGCTCCTTGGATGGGGCGAGCTGCTCCCGTGGTTGCTGCTCCTCAGACGGGGGAACTGGCTCCTCACCCAGCTGCTGCTCCTTGGACAGGGGCAGGCCACATGAAGCTGCTGCTCTTAGGCCTGTGGCGGGTTGCTTGCGAGGCTGCTGCTCCTTGGACAGGAGCGGGCTGCTCACGTGTCTGCTGTTCACATGGTTGCAGTGCCCTGGGCTAAAGCGTTGGGCCAGTTAGAGGGGAGCCTGCTTCCGAACACACAGGAGCCTGTGCCCAGGGTGGCTGGAGCCTCATTGACCATGGCATTACAGCCTAGGTAGCATGTCCCTGGCAGGGGTGGCTGTAGAGTCCCAGGTGTTATCTGAGGGCACTCTGGGAGGAGTTGAGGCTGGGAACCCAGTTACAGCAGCTCTCCCCTTCAAAAATGCTAGGCCTCTGAAGACAAGCTGGCCTCCCGGTACTGTTCGCAATGGTAGCAGAAGCTGCCTAGTTAGGCGAGCCTGATTAGCCTACCCCTGAAGGTCCTGTGGGATCTAACTGTGACACACACACACACACACACACACACACACACACCACCTGACCACACACTCCTCTTTTACTCCCTCACTCACTCATGCTCTTTCCCTCACTGCTGCATTCTTCCTGCCTCTATAGTTGGGTCTGGGATATTATTGACCTGTTCGTGGATGGAGTTTCCTCTCCAGGTGTCTGGTTATGTGGCTTGCTCTCAAGCCCCTTGGCCAGACAGGATAAAATTCACCTCAACAAGACACAACACAGAGGGAACTTAGCACAAATGTACACACAACACTAATAACCCCAATATAAGTGACCACCTGAGAAAAGAGAGTTAGGGCAGAGAAAAGAGAGCACAAATGCTATCGAAGAGAGAGAAAAAGATAAGGGATAAAAGACAAAGGAATAAAAAAGAGGATATATATATGTATGTGGGGGTAAGACACCACAGAACCAATAGATAAACCAAAAAAAATGCAAATATCACATACCCAGCAAAGAGGATTGGGGCAGTATCTGTAGAGGCTGAGCTTATATAGTGAAAATAAGATTAAGAATTGGATAAATATGGGGAGGACCTCAATTTAGTATTGAGGAAGTAGAAAGGGAATAACTGGATGAGAAGAATGATAATGAGAAGAAAAAAATAATAAATTTACAAAAAATTATTTCAAAAATGGTATAAAAAATTAAAAATAGCCAATTAAAAATAGTAATGGAAAAATAATGTGAAAAGAAATAGAAAATAAAGCAACAAACAAAAATAAGAAAACATAGAAGAAAAGAATAAAAAAAGAAAAAAGAAAAAAAAGGGATAATAAAAAAAATAAAAGTGAAAAAAGTGAAGTGTTGTTCTTTAGGCTGGCTTATGATTCCAGTCGTCTGTACCGTACTGTTTCTCAATTTCCGGTTGCTGGGGCTAAAGATTTCTCTTTAGGCATGTTCCTATGACCTCAGGGAGTAGGATTCCTTTGTGTTATTCAGGGTGGGATCTGGGTGTGGCTATATTGGTTGCCTGGAGACTGGAGGGAGGGGCTATCTCTCAGGAGAAAATGGCGACTCAGGTATGACTCAGCACCAGACTTGCTACCACCTCTCCTGGACTGCTGCCTATTCTCCCCAGATTCCACAACTCCACACCTTTTCCCGCACCTCAGCCACGGGTGTCTGTATCCGAAAAGTCCTATGAACTAGGTTCAGTGGAGAAAGGCACAGGCCCCAGCGCGAGGAGGGACTGCTTCCCTGCAAGCTCCTCTCTTGCCGGCACTGCGCGGTCCAGCCAGCTCTTCAGGGCTGCCTCTGAGCTCAGATCCAAAATCCAGACTCCAAGGTCCAAAACACTTACCTCCTGCAGTCCCGTGGACCCTTTTTTCACAGTCAGACGCTTTGCCTTTCATCAGGGACAAGGCTTGGCGCCCTGTAGTTTCTCCCTGACCCTCTAGGCACAGAGGTCCGGCAGACTCTCTTGCCTAGATCCTTGATTTCACCTTTACCCAGGGGACCTCTGCCCTTCTGGGCTGCAAACTGTTTCACCAGCTGCGTTTCCTTCGCCAATTCGGGCTGAATTCCACTCGTTTCCACTGCTCAATCTATTTGCTCCAGGACAAGGCTCAGGACCCGTTCGTCTATTCCGCCGCCATTTTGTCTCTCCCGTAACTTAATTTTAAAGTGCAACAGTGATCTTCATTCCAATGGGGAAACTTTGGTCTGAGAAATGACCAAGATTGTGTTTTTGGAGAAGCGCACGTGTGTGTGTGTGTGTGTGTGTGTGTGTGTGTGTGTGTGTGTGTGTAATTAGATATACTTTTATAGTAAAACTTAATACTAAACAGAAGGCTTTCTTTTTTTCTAAGTATGTAGAAGAAAGTATAGCAAACATTTGGTTATGTTGAAAAAAGCTACCCAACAGTTTTCTTCCTCTGACTTTTGGCTAACATTTGGGCTGGTATTCTGTAGAGTTAGCCTCTCACTATTTCTTTATGGCTAGGCGTAAGATACAAGTCCCAGGGCCTATGGCCAACCCCTGTGCAATGGTATTTTTAAATCTGGTTATAATTCACTACTCAGGCCACTTCTGTAAGATTCCTGCAGGGAATGAGACTATATGATTTGTAAGGTTCTCTCCTAGGCCCAAACCCATTGATTCTGTTCTCAACTAAACAGATTTCAGCCACCCTGCATATTTAATGCTTGCAGGATCCACAGCCTTTACAATCAGAATCAAAGATACACAGATGACCTTCACATTAGAAAAAAATAAAGTCTACCAGGTGCCACTAAGCCACCGATTAGTTGTTCCTTGAGTAGGGTTGCTAGATTTTGCAAATAAAAATCTGTGACATCAGTTAAATTTGAATTTCAGCTAAATAACAAATAATTTCTTAATATAAGTGTATTCTATGCAATACTTGGCACACCTTTATGCATTTAATGTTCATCTGAAATTCAAATTTGACTAAAAATTCTGTATTTTATCTGGTAATCATATCCTTGAGGTGTTCTGTTTTGCTTGTACTTGGGATGGCATGGATCTAATTTTGTTGCTTGTGGATTTGTCTCCCAAGTCATTTTCCCATGACAACATTTTTATTTCCCACTATTCTACAGAGTTTCTTGGAGTCTCTGATGTTTTTCTATCTTGGCATGTCTTCTTGCTTTCCAGTTACTGCCCTGGCTTTTTCTCCACCTGGAATATTTAAATCATCAATTTTCATTCTTTCTTAGTTTTTCCTGAGATGCCAAGAGGATTTCAGAGCAGCAGAGATTCTGTGTTGTGAAAAGGGGCTGTAAATGCAAATCCATTCAGTAGCCATTAGTGATATAAATATTTGAAGCAGGACAGGTGCCATCCAATAGATAATAGTGGAGTCTGTGTCCAACGGCAGAGTACAGGCCCTTCCTAAAGACGTTTCCAAAAGCTTTATAAATCACTGTGCTGGCTAAACCAGGAAATTCTGCTTACCTAATGTGCTGCAATCTTGTATCTCGTGGTTTAAGGCAAAGTACTTCCCAAAGTCTTTTCCTTGGAACATTAGACCTTGCAAATATTAAAATAAGTTTGAGAAACATTGAGTGTCCCCTAAAGTATCAATGGAAAGCTCAGCAACTAGTCCTAATTTCCAAGAAGCAGGAATGACATCTGTCATATTGTCTGCTTTAACCCCAGAGCTTAGCATATAGAAGCCTCTCAATAAATATGTGTTGAATGAATAAATGAAGAATTAAGTCTTAGTTTATTCTCCTCTGTATCATTCAATGAGAAACCGATATTTTAAATATAAACTTTGGATGAAAACCAAGCTGTAGAAGATTGTTAAAGATTCTTGTGGTTGAGAAATTAATTGAATTTAACATATGATACCTAAACTTTGAACCTTGGATTTCCTAGCTGAATCTGGCCCTGGGATGTATTTTATTTGGCAAATGCAGTATTTTAGAAATATGTGACTTTTTATGACTTGAGACAGACATGAGTCCATGGCTCACCAATGTCCTGACTATTTCCTATTGTCTCATTGGCTTTCTCCCCTTACATCACCTACCTGGCCTCTAGAGGCATTTGCATCTCAGTGTTAGGGAATGATTCCTCAACAGATTTTGTTATAAGACAGTTTTAGGTTTAGAGGCCTAGATCTTTCATGTATGACTAACTGTATGACTTTGGACAAGTTATTTCCCTAGGCCTCAGGTTCCTCATTTGCAAAAAAAACCAAACTGCTGATGATAATAGTACTTACTTCATAGAGTTGTTAAGTTTATCACATAACATAATAAATGTAAGCTGCTTAGCACACTTTTGGCACATAGTAAATGTCCTACAGATGTTATTTATATAATAATAATAGTTGTTATTTTTGTTTTGGTTTCACATTTATGAAGGCTAGGTTATAGAATTAACAGAATGACTTTCAAGAAGCCCAGAAATCAGAAGGTATCAATCTTTTCAAAGTCTAGAAAGAAGACAGATGTGAGTTAATATATTTGTCTATTGTTTAGTTTTGCTCACTGATGTATTCCAAGTACTAGAATTGTGCCCAACATATAGTAAATGCTCAATTAGTATGTAGTAAAATAAATGAATGAACTGTAGACTTCTAGGTGGATATCATTAGGATCACAAAACCTCATGAATTTCAGTGGCTTGGCTTCTTCTAAGTAATCTCTAGGCTTGGACAATCAAGTGTTTTGGTGAAGACAGTATATGGAGCCAAGGTCTACATATAAAATACCTGAGAACGCTTCCAAGATCTTCACTGATCCCTAGAACTTCTTTTGTAACCCCTCACACTTTGACTCAGGGCTCATCTGTATGAGCAATAGAATACAGCAAAAGTGATGGAGTGTGATTTTCAAGGCTCAGTCAAAAACATGTATTGCAGCTTAAGTTTTGGTCTCTTGTATTACATGCTCTGGGGAGAAGCTTTCTATTTTATATATATATACTATTTTATTTTTATATTAAATTTATTGAGGTGACATTAATTAATAATCATATAGGTTTCAAGTATACAATTCTATGAAATATCATATGTATATTGCATTGTGTGCCCACCACCCAATGTCAAATCTTTTGTTTTGTTTGGAGAAATACCCAGAAGTGGAATTGCTGGATCATATGGCAGCTATATATTTACTTTTTTGAGGAAACTTCATACTGTTTTCCATAGTGGCTGCACTAATTTATAATTCCACCAACAGTGTGTGAGGGTTCCCTTTTCTTCATATCCTTGACAATACTTGTTGTTTGTTCATTTATTGATAATAGCCATTCTGACAGGTATGAGGTAATACCTCATTGTGGTTTTAATTTGCATTTCCCCAATGATTAGTGATGGTATGCATCTTTTCATATGTTTGTTGTCCATGTGTATGTCCTCTTTGGAGGAGTGTCTATTCAGGTCCTCTGCCCATTTTTCAATTGGATTGTTTGGAGTTTTTTCGTATTAAGTTGTATGAGTTCCTTATTTATTTTGGATAATAATGCCTTATTGGATGTTTCATTTGCAGATATCTTCTGAGGTACTTGTTCTCCCCAGATGATTCTAACATGCAGCAAACTTTGAGAATCACTGTGTTAAAATATCTTTGCAATGATCATGAAGTTATGGAACACTGAACCGAATACCTCCTATTGAGCAGTTTGTCTTTTCATTTTTAATCGTTTCTTTCACTGTACAAAAACTTGTTAGTTCAATATAGTCCCATTTGTTTACTTTTCTTTTGTTGCCCTTGCCTGAGGAGACAAATCCAAAAGAGCAGTGTTGAAGAGATTATTACCTATGTTTTTTACTAGGAGTTTTATGGTTTCAGGACTTCTAATTCTATGGTGAATAGAATTGGTGATAGTGAGCATCCTTGTCTTCTTCCTGACCTTAGATGAGTAGTTTTCAGCTTTTGATCCTGGAGAATATTTGCTGTGGATTTGTCATAATAGCCTTTATTATGTTGAAATATGTTCCTTCTATATGCACTTGGTTGAGTTTTTACCATAAAAGGATGTTGAATTTTGTCAAACACTTTTTATGCATCAATTGAGATCATATGGTTTTTATGTTTTATTTCGTTAATGTGATGTATCACATTAATTGATGTATAGATGTTGAACCATCCTTGCATCCCAGGGGTAAATACTACTTGGTCATGGTGTATAATCCTTTTAATGTATTCTTTGAATCCAGTTTGCTAATATTTTGTTGAGAAATTTTGAATCTATGTTCATCAAGGATATTGGCCTGTAATTTTCTTTTTTGTAATGTCTTGTCTGGTTTGGTATCAGTATACTACTGGATTCATATAATGAGTTTAGATTCTCAGTATTTTTTAGACTCAAAGGATTTTATTGAATGTGGCAGGTAATATGGTAATGTAATGTGCTATGAAATATCAGTGAGTATTTTCTATGACTTATCTGGGTGGTCCCTAAAGAGCCCACCAGAGTGTCTTTTGGGTAGTAAGTGTCTGAGGAATATTTGTTGACTTGAATAAAACATCTTAATATTTAGGGACATGTTATATATGAAGGCACAAATGCACAGTCATGATTGTGTATTTTGGTCATGGAGAAGTTGATGTGCTCCATCTGTTCCAGAATATTGGGGGCAAAGTAATTCTTCTGGCAGTTTAGCATGTTTTCCCTTCTGAAAACTGTATGCAACTGCAACTGTATGCCTTTGGTTCAAATGCTGTAGTCCCTCATGTCTGAGAAAGCAAAAAGTTGGGTTTGGTAGAATCATGTGCAAAGGTAGGATGATATGTCTTCTCCTTGGGGCATTAGAGACAATTCACAGCTTTGGAAAACCACGATGTTGAATCATGATGACCTCATACTCTGTTTCACCCTCCCTGTTCTGTGTGTGTGTGTGTGTGTGTGTGTGTGTGTGTGTGTGTGTGTGTGTTTGTATGTAATGTTTAGTATTTATGTTTGCCTGTTTACTAGGGCTATTTATATGAACACAGGAGCTTTGCTGCTTATGAACACATCATCCCTGTTCACCTGTGGTCTTAATTCTGAGTTTATGAAATCATCAATTGCCATGGAGACAATCATGATTTCTCAAGCTGAGCATAGTAAGTTCAGGTGTGTAATCAACTGGAGGAGCAGTTGGACTGGTAAGCAATGAAGACCCTATTATCATGTAAATGTTCTTAGCAATCGGAACCACAGAAGGAGAGACACATAATGTAAAGACTCTGGCACATCAGCCTCCACTGCGTTGCTCAACATGAGCCCTCTCAAAGCTTTCCATAAAGGACTTGTGTCTTGTTAACACAGCTGGTAAGAGGTAGAAGAAGAAAACACAACAAAATGATCTTTTTTTTTTTCTTTTTGAGCAGCGGAATCCAAACACTCTGCTTTAAAGGGTCTGATTAGTGAGTTTGTAAAATATCTAAACCTCTTGAATTGTTAAATGTTAACACTTGGTTTTGTTTACCCACCTTTCCTTCTTCTTGTAGTACCTGGAATCAGCGCTTCTCAAACTAACTGTACACGTGAGCCACCTGGGGGTGTTTTTAAAATATGGGTTCTGAGTGCACAAATCTGGAATGGGGCAGGACTCTGCACTTTTAACAAGGTGATGCTGATGCCCTTGGCCCTCAGACTGAAAGAAGTAATGAGGACTTTGAAGTCAGAATCCAAACTTCAAGTCAAAATAAGGATCTAATGGGTGAAAAGTTTCCAGGAGCACTTACCCTCTGGTTACTAATAATATTACTCTGTTTCCCAAATTCTAAGCCATATTTCTTCACATTTTAACTTTTCTGAAATTGGTGTGTGGCAATCATATAAAACAAAAGTACAATTGCTGAGCAGACAAGTAAGTTGTGACATATGGGTTGCTATCTGAATATGTGTGAAATTTGTGGTTGTTAGAACTTGTTCATCCATTTGTCACCTCAGTTATTTGCATTGGTAGCAAGCAGCACATGGGGGTCAAATTTTAACTTACATTTGTTCACTGATACTTTCATAAAGCACTTGGTTCCACATTGAATTCATCTGGAAAACTTTAAAAAATATCGAAGCCTGGGTCCCAGACCCAGAGATTCTGAGGCACTTGTTCTCCCCAGATGATTCTAACATGCAGCAAACTTTGAGAATCAGTATGTTAAAATATCTTCACAATGATCATGCATTTACATAACATTGAAGCAATATGTTATTGTGCTTATGTCAAGCCATGTAAAGCAGGATAAATTGGCACATATCATAGAAGATATCATAGACTTCTCAAAGATCAGAGAGGCTGGTTGAGCATGTCTATGAGCCAGGTGGCAATCACCTCTCAATGGAAACTTCCTGACTTTGTTGCAGAGATGTTGTTCCATAGTAGTGAAATATCAAAACTGGAAGTTTACCCAAGTCAAAAATGCAGATGAAATCCTGGTTTCATTTAGTATACCTCAAAATTATGCCAACCCTGAGGAGGTAGAGGTCAAAAAAACACATGTTGTGACACCAAGCATGGCCACATATGGCCAAAAAGGTTCCACAATTTCTTTTATCTCTAATGTGAAGAAAGCTGGGACTTAAGCTTAGATTGTAATACTGAAAAAGAAAGGGTCCTTGTTACAAGAGGGATGTTTTGTGGGTCAGCTGAAGACAAGGTTTCAGCTGCTGTTGATGGAGTAGCTGAGCCGTCCGAGTCCCACCTCTCTGTTCCTGTGACACCTTCTTTGATGGTCTGGCCTCCATCCTCCAGAGAATAACTGAGAAAGGGGCATGATAGGCTGATGTCCCAATGAGATAACATTCAAAACTGGAGTTCCTCACCTCGGAATCACAATTTCTTTCTTTGGTGCATTTTTAGTTTTTACAGAATAGTAACAACAGACACTTGATGCCTTCTGGCCACTGATTCTGTGGTCAGTTTGAGCCCAGCTGCCCTTCCAGTCAATGGACTATCATGTATTCTGGAAAGAAACAGACTAATTGGTTTCATTATCTCATTCTCCACACACACACCCTTGGATGCAGGGATAGCTCTTGAGGAGGAAGGGTCAGAATGAACTTGTTTGCAAGCTTGGCCCTGGGAGGAATACAAGCAACTTGGGGAGGAGGAGGTACTGAGGAGGTTCCCCAAAGAAGGGAAAAGTAATTGGTTTGGTAGGTTTGGTATAACTGAGACCCCCAAACAGCAACTCCACTCCGACTATGACTCAATGCTGGGCTGCACCTCAAAGAGGAACTGGTGCCTAAAGAGACTAGCAAGACTGATAGATGCAGGGTTCCCAGCCTCAGGAAAGACCTTGTAACTAGATGCTGGAGATGAGCTGCCCCATATGCCCTTGGCTTTATCGGGGTTTACCTATAGCTACAATGAATAGTTCACAGAAACACTGACAGCTTCCCACCTCAGGTGCCTGACCTTATTTAAGGCCAACTTCTGCTCTTGGGCTCTACTTATCATCTACTTCTCTGAGACTTCAGTTCTATAATCATTACTATTCTCTCCCCAAGCATCAGTTTCTCCCTACCTGTTCAATTATCCCTATTTTGTATAAGAAATTTTGATATGATCTCTTTTAAAAAATAAAACTCATTTTTTTAAAATCAAAACCTCCCAAAAGTACTTCCTAATGTTACATTCTTACCTCTCATTCTTTCTTCGAACTACTCAAACATTTCACTTTTACTCCGAAATGGCTGTTGTTTGGGGTCAACAATTACTTTATTATTAATCAATTGTCTCTTCTCATTGTACTTTTAACAGTGCTTTGACACAGTGGGCCACATGCTCTTTTTTGAAATCCTCTCTTCTCTAGATTACCCTAATCCAGTAGTCGGCAAACTCATTAGTCAACAGAGCCAAATATCAACAGTACAACTATTAAAATTTCTTTTGAGAGCCAAATTTTTTAAACTTAAACTTCTTCTAATGCCACTTCTTCAAAATAGACTCTTCCAGGCTGTGGTATTTTGTGGAAGAGCCACATTCAAGGGGCCAAAGAGCCACATGTGGCTCGCAAGCCGCATTTTGCCAACCACGGCCCTAATCCCACATTCACCTGGTTTTCCTTCTGCCTTGATGCTCTACTATCCTTTCATTTCTCTCAAATGTTAAACCTCTTAACTGTTGAAATGCCTGAGAGCTTTGTCTTCAGCCCTGTTCTCCTCTCACTGTCTCTTTGCTGATCTCATCAGGTCCCTGGAAAAGAAGTCCAAACCATACCAGATTGAAATCCCTGAGCTTCCGACTCCCATACCTAATGGCCTACTCACTACCTCCACTTGGATATTTAGAGGCATCATAAAATCAATGTGGTCAAGAGGAACTCTTGTTTTCTCTCAATTCTAAAGCTACCCCACCATCTGCACTCCTAGTCTTTTCAGTACTTGCTTATTGAATTACCAGACTCCAGTAGCTCAGGCCTAAAATCTTAGTTAATTTATTTCTTCTCTCACACCTTCCATCAGTAAGTCCCATCAGTTCCACCTCAAAACATCTTTCCAATTAGAACATATCATTTCTACTCTCATAATCCTGGTCTAAGGCACCTGCAGCCTAAACAATTGCAGTGCTGAATGGTTGGTCTTCCTGCCTCTATGGCTGACCCTGCTTCCCTCTCCTCCTTTCATAGGACAGGCAAAAGGACCTTTCTAAGACATAAATCAGACCACAGCACTCCTTTCCTTAAAAACCTTCATTGCCTCACATGGCCTCAAGCTCTGTATAATATGAACTCCTTGCCATGATTTACAAGACTTTACATAACTTGGTTTTTGGTTTACCTTTTGGTTTTTGCTTTTCATTGTATTTGTAGAGTATTTTTCTAGAAAGACTTTTTATATTCTTCTACTTGCAATATTTTTGTACCATTATATTTTAGATGAGTGTCTTGAAAATGTCATATCATTGGATTTTGTTCTTTCTTTAAAAAATTAATCTGCTAAACTCTAGAAAACTGATTAATTTGGCTTATTATATTTCTTGCTATTATAACTATATTTGGATTAATTTATATAATCTTATGTTTTGCTTCTATCTGTTCAAAATTTTCTATGCATATTTTTCTTCTTAGATTGTTTGAGTTGTTTATTAGTTTTTAATTTATTTTTTCCCTTTTCTTATTTGGAGCTATCTATTCTGTGTCTGGTCACATTAACATGTTTTAAAAGAACACTTACTAAGGTAAAAGTTGCCCTTTTTAGGTATACAATTCTATTAATTTTGATAAATGTAAACAGTCATGTAATAATGCCACATCAAGATATAGAATATTTCCATCATCCCCAAATGTTACCTCATGACCTTTTGTAGTCAGTTCTCTTGTTAACGTCTCCCCCTCCCCCTCAGCTACTACTGATCTGTATCTCGTGCCTATAATTTTGCCTATTCCAAAATGTCACTTAAAGGGAATCATAAAGCATGTTATATTTTTAGTCCGGCTTCTTTCATATAACATATTTGGGATTAATGCATATAGTTGCATGTATCAGTAGTTTGTTTTGTTTTATTGCGGAATAGTGTTCCATTATATAGATGCAGTACTGTTGTTTATCTACCCACCAGCTAGCTGATGGACATATAGGTTGTTTCCAGCTTTTGGTGATTGTGAAAAAAGCTGATATAAATATTTGCATACAGATTTATATGTATACACTAGAGGCCCAGTGCACGAAATTCATGCATGGAGGTGTGTGTCCCTCAGCCCAGCCTGCACCCTCTCCAATCTGGGACCCCTTGAGGGATGTCCGACTGCCCATTTAAGCCCGATCCCAGTGGGATTGGGCCTAAATGGGCAGTCGGACATCCCTCTCACAATCCAGGACTGCTGGCTCCCAACTGCTCACCTGCCTGCCTTCATGATTGCCCCTAACTGCTTCTGCCTGCCAGCCTGATCACCCCCTAACCACTCCCCTGCCAGCCTGATTGATGCCTAACTGCTCCCCTGCCAGCCTGTTTGCCCCTAACTGCCCTCCCCTGCAAGCCTGAGTCCCCCCCAACTGCCCTTCCCTGCAGACCCAGTCACCCCCAACTTCCCTCCTCTGCTGGCCAGGTCATCCCTAACTGCCCTCCCCTGCAGGCTTGATCGCCCACAACTGCCCTCCCTTGTAGGCCTGGTTCCTCCCAACTGCCCTCCCCTGCTGGCCTGATCGCCCACAACTGCCCTCCCTTGCAGGCCTGGTCCCTCCCAACTGCCCTCCCTTGCTGGCCATCTTGTGGTGGCCATCTTGTGTCCACATGGGGGCAGGACCTTTGACCACATTGGGGCAGCCACCTTGTGTGTTGGAGTGATGGTCAATCTGCATATTACTCTTTTATTAGATAGGATAGAGGCCTGGTGCATGGGTGGGGGCCAGCTGGTTTGCCCTGAAGGGTGTCCCAGATCAGGGTAGGGGTTCCCTTGGGGCGTGGGGCGGCCTGGGCGAGGGGCCTGTGGTGGTTTGCAGGCAGGCCACACCCCCTGGCAACCCAAGTGGAGGCCCTGGTATCTGGGGTTTATTTATTTTCTACAATTGAAACTTTGTAGCCTGGAGCAGAGCCAAGCCTTCTGCTTGCTCCGTGGTGGCAGCCATTTCTATTGGGATTTATGTATCTTCTATATTTGAAACTTTGTAGCCTTAAGCGAGGCCTGGGCCAGCCAGAGTGTGCAGAAAGCTTGGCTTCCAAAATCGCTGGGGGCAACCCTAGCCTCCTGCTCTTTCCAGCTCCGTGGCTGCCACCATTTCTGTTTGGGTTTATGTATCTTCTATCATTGAAACTTTGTAGCCTTGAGTGGAGGCCTAGGCTGGCAAGGGCAGGCTGAAAGCTTTGCTTCCTCCATCGCCGGGGAAACCCAAGCCTCCCTCCTGCTCTCTGTGGCGGTAGCCATCTTGGTTGGGTTTATTTGCATATTTGCTCCTGATTGGCTGGTGGGCGTGGCTTGTGGGTGTAGCAGAGTGATGGTTAATTTGCATATTACTCTTTTATTAGATAGGATATGTTTTTATTTCTCTTGGGTAAATACCTAGGAATAAGATTGCTGGATTATATAATAAGTGCATGTTTGAGTTTATAAGAAACTCCCAAACTGTTTTCTAAAGTGGTTGTGCTATTTTGCATTCCCACTTCCAATGAATGAGAAGTTTCAATGTTCTGCATTCATGTCAGCAATTAGTACCAGTATTTTCAGGGCTTTATTTTTTTTAGTTATTCTAATAGGTGATAAGTATATTTTATTATGGTTTAATTTGCATATCACTGGTGACTAGTGATATTGAGTATCTTTTTGTGTGCTTAATTACCCTCCATATGTCTTTCCTTGGTAAAATGCATCTCGAAAATTTTGGTATATTATGTTTTCTTTTAATTCAATTCTGAATATTTTCGTATTTCTCTTGTGACTTCCACTTTGAAGCATGAATTATATAGAAGTCTATTGTTTAATGTCCAAATATTTGGGAATTTTCCAAATATATTATTTCTATTGACCTAATTTAATTTCACTGTGGTTAGAGAACATACATTCTGCCATTTCAATTGTACGATTAAATTTGTTGAGGTTTGTCTTAATGCCAAGAATATGGTCTATCTTGGTGAACATTTCATGTTCACTTGAATATTCTCCTTCTTATATTTGAGGATTCATTTCTGCCATCAATCCTAGAGAATTCTCTCTTCAAAAATGTATTCTTTCACACTCACTTGGATAGCTATAATAAAAAAAGTCTGATAATAGTAAGTATAGGAAAGGATATGGAGAAATTGGAACCTTCACACACTGCTGGTGGAGAGGTAAAATGGCACAGCTGCTTTGGGATAACAGTTTGGAAATTCCTCAAATCATTAAACATAGTTACCATGTGACTCAGCAATTTTAATACTAGTTATATGCCCAAGAGAACTGAAAAGCTTGTACATAAATGTTTCTAGCAGCATTATTTATAATAGCAAAAAAAAAAAAAAAAGAAAACAACTGAAATGTCCATCAACTGATGAATAAACTGTGGTATATCCATACAGTGGAATATTATTTGACCATAAAAATAAATGAAATACTGATACATGACATAATATGGGTTACCATTGAAAACATGCTAATTTATAGAGGCAGAAAGTAGATTAGTGGTTGCTTAGGTCTTGAAATAGGTGGAATGAGGGAATATGGAGGTGGCAGCTAAAGAGTATGAGGTTTCTTTTTCAAGTGGTAAAATGTTATAAAATTGACTGTGATGGCTGCATCTCTCTCTCTCTCTCTCTCTCTCTCTCTCTCTCTATATATATATATATATATATACTAGTATATATATGTGTGTGTGTGTGTGTGTGTGTGTGTGTGTACTAAGACATTATACTTAAAATGGGTGAATGTTATGGTGTGTGAGTTATATTTCAATAAAGTTGTGTCAGATAATAATTCCCCCCTTTCTCTCTAGTCTCACCTTCTGGGACAACAAATAGATATATAAAGAGTTGGTTAAAACATCCCACTGGTTATATCTTTATAAAAGGAAGATTAATAATAATTAATATCTTAATCAAGTTCATATTCATATTTTCTCAATTGGCTGTAAAATATAATTTATAGTATTTTTTTAACTCCAGGCCTAATCAAGGTTTACAACTTGCATTTGGTTATTATGTCTTTTTAGATTCTTAATCTAAAACAATTCCTTCTCCTTTGATTGTTTTGTGTGTGTGTGTGTGATATGACCTTTAAAAAAAATAATCCAGGCCACTTGTTAATAGAAAATTATTCATTGAGCTTTTAATGTTAACTATTATATTTTTCATTTCCAGAAATTCTATTTGTTTCTTATTTTTCAAATTTTCACTCTAAATGCTTGTTCTTTGCTCATATTTTTATATTTTATTAATTTATTTAATGTTTTATATATAGTTATTTTGGTGGCTTTCAATAGCGCGATTGCTTAGAAATTTAGTAATTTTTAAATAAGAGCTCCTATTTCACTGAGGTTGGATCCTGAGGGACCTAAATAGAAGATATATTTCTCTAAGAAAAATTTGTATTTTTTTGCTCTTTATATTTTTCCATATTAAAGTGATTCAAGGGGACAGATATAGATAGAGCTATTTAATTTAATATTTAATTTGAGGTTTCCTTATTATAAAAGATAAGATAAATTTGAACCCAACTATTCTTTTCTCCAAATGGAATTGCAATTGAGAGATACAAGTTTCTATTTACTAGCCCATTTTTCCTCTAGCCTATTCTTTTACCGAGGACTGGGGGCCTCATCATCTCCCCAGCTTGTGTGTGCCCAGTCTAGTCTCTTGTCCCCTCATGTTGACATTAATCCCCACATCACTAGACTCCTAATAACATTTGCCCCAGGGCAGACCCAGCTTCCCCATTAGCTCACCACCGTGGCTTCAGTTCACAAGGCAGTTTTTCACCCATGTGAATCTACCTTTCTTCCGTGCCATTTCAGCTATGCATTAAAAAAAAAAATCTGTTGTAATTGATTCAGCACTAGGGGTTGTGCAGCAGTAGGATTTTCAGAGTAGCTCATCTGCCACACTGCTGGAAGCAAAATTCCTTACCAAACGCTGTGACCTCATCTTCCTCAAGTCTTACCTTCCTCACTGTGCTCCAGTCCCATTGGCCTTTTTTCTGTAACTCTAGCATATAAACATCACAGCTGTTTCAGAGCCTTCTCAACTGTTATTTTTTTGCTTAAAAGACTCCTCCAATTCTTCACATGCTTGCATTTTATTCAGGTCTCAGCTCAAATGTTTCATCCTCAGATTCTTCCCTGATCACTCTGTTATTTTCTCTCACCTTAATACATCTTCTACATAGAAATTTCCAGAACTTAAAATGAATTTGTTTATTGAATTTTAAAAATGTTTTACTCTCTGGAATGTAAACTGCTTAAGGGCAGAGAATCCTTTTCTGGAAAAGTACTTGGCACACATAGACACTCTAAAAGCAGATATTTGTTGACTGGCTGGGTAGTATCTCTGTTCTTCCTCTTCTGTTAAAATACCTCCCTATGATCTCTTTTAGGCTAGAAACCAAGGCTATTTTCATAATTACAATAGTCAGTGTACTATAGCAGGGTCACTGTGGAAGTGTCAGCCTGTGTATTCCAACAGGCAAATAAATACTCTGTGTGTGTGTGTGTGTGTGTGTGTGTGTGTGCATATAAATGTGTAGAAAGCATATATACCTGCACAACCCACACCAACAACCCCTTGAATCATAAAAAAAAACTCACAAAAATTAAGATTTAATCTTTGCCTTAGTGCCCCAGGGGAGCCTTACAGAAGACATACAGTGAAATGATCTCTCCTTTAATTCGTAGTTCATGTTGTTAGACCGTTTTTAAGAGTTCTGCAACTATGGCTACAAGGGAATCTCCAAATTTCTCCCAATATTCAAAACACTGAAAGGGTTTTTCTGGTTACAGGCAAGCAATTCACGTAAAGAAGTCTCTTTGAAACTTACATGTTTGATTTTTTTACCGTGATTGAGTAAATGGTTATGCTTTCACTGAAAGTGCTAAATATTTTTGTAGGTATAATATGATACCAATAGTGTTGACCATCAAAAAACTATTCAAGACTGAAGAATTCTGAGTCAAGATAGATGTATTATTCAAATCTTCTACAGGTGTGATATTAAAAATATGTAACACCCATCATGGGGTAGACTCTGACCATAGCATAGGAGCAGAAAGTGTCCTGCCGTGTGACAGGTCACTTGGTGGGGAAGCATCAATGGGCTCAAAGCAACAGCTGTTCAACATCTGATATAGAAGTGTTTCAATATTTTTACAACTAGTATGTATTGGCCTAATACCAATCTTCATTTTATGGGACAATGGCTGCTCTGAGCTTCCAGAGACCTTAGAAAACATCTAGTCTTGAGGTTTTCATATTTATTCCTAACCTATGGAAACTAATAAACTATAGTTGATTTTTAAACTATTCTTAAACTTTTTCAAACAATGTCTCATAGGCCCTTTTACATACATTAGGCCTAGTTTTAGTGATTTCTGATCATGACTATTAGAGCGCTTAGCCTATCTGCTTTCAAAAACCTTATTAAGATGACTGGCTCTAGAGAATTATCTCTGCAAAGAATATCCCATCTCTTAAGTGAACAGATATAATCTCCTTTTCTATTTTCCCATTATGGGTGAACATAAGCACAGTTAATCCAGAAACCAATTTCGCTCTGAGTTTTAGTTTAGATTTCTGCTTCTTCACGTCTTTTAGCAGAACTGCACGTAAATTTATGTAAGGGTCATCCTCTTTCTTCCTTTCTCCTGACCACCTGGGAAGGGGGTTGCAGTCATATAATGAGGTTTGGAGAAGACAAAAGAGGCAGTTCCTAATAAGTACCTATAATATACAGTAGCTGTTCATAAATGTTCGTTGAACCTGAGGTACATGTAGGAAGGAACTGAAAGAAGTCAGATGCTCTTAAAAATTCACAACATGCATAATTAGACTCAGTGCTGTACTTAGTAGGCTTGCTGTTGTACTGTGCATATCTCACACAGGTATAAAGTCCCAGAACCTTTCTTGGGATCTTCCTGAAATACTTATAAGTTTCTAATTATAGTTTTTCCAAGAGTTTGGCTAACGTGGGTGAGTTTTAAAACCATATCAAGGGGAAATAGAAATAACTCTTATAATTTAACTGAACCTTCAGTTAAAAACAGAAAGTAACTTTTTATTTCATCAAGTACAGAATGTTTCATGAGAAGAGGGGATAGGGATGAACTGGGCATTTTGCAGCAGGAAAGAAACAATTAACAGAAATACTGCATTTGTGGTAAGAGGAATAGCAGCTTAAGTTTGGGAGTGGTTGTGCTAAGAAAAGGGCAGGAACGAAAAACTGTTTTACAAATGAGATTTCTTTAGCTTCCAGAAATAGAGAAAGTAGTTTACATACTCCTGCACATCTGTGTAGACTTGCAAAATGTGCTTTGCCTAATTCTTAGGTTGCACTGTTTATGCTATTGATATGCAGAACACCAATGCAATTTTAATATTTATGTTGTTAACAGACTCCTCCATCCCAGCCTCTGCTTATAAAAATGAATCAGGACAAGCACTAGAATTTCAAAGATCATTGAATTTAGAGTCAGAAGGGACACTAGCTATCAACTCCTTTAGAAGAAAAGAGATCTTTTTTTCTAGCTTCAGCGGAAAATGCTTTTCACAAACCATACCGAAAGAGAAATTCCTTGTTAGAAACTACAGAACTCTGTGTGGAATGTTGGGCTTAGATATTCAGACCCAAATATGCTGCCAGGTCATCACAAGTATGTTCTGCAGAATAAAAGACTACTCCCAGGTAGAATGCCCCTCCTAAATCCCCCCATGTTTTTGTTTTGTTTTGTTATTGTTCTTTTCAAAAATTTCAAATACTGCAGCAATTTTGAGTTCTTATCACATTTCCCCCATAGACTGGCTCTCTCATTTTGAGAGGCCCTGGCTGTGGAGTAAGAGAAACAGGGAAGACTCAGCTGACTTAGGTGGTCCCTCAGCTCCACCATCAGCCATCCTGGGACCTGACACATGTTGCTCAAGATGTCTTGATCTCATTTCCATGTTGAGTTACTTGTGCATGTTTGTCTGTCCTCAGCTCCTGCTCAGTGGAGGGCTCCTAGTTTCATATCATTCCTGTAGATCATAAAATTCCTTTCCCTTGACCAGGAGTTTCAGTGACAACAAAGATGAACCACTCAGCCCCTGCTGCTGTGTATCCCGTAGCCCTCTGTAGGGATTGAGAAGGCCTTCCATGGGCCCACCTGGCCCCCATCTCCATGACCATCCTACCATTCAACCATCCAACTGGCTAGTCTACTCTCTAAAAGTGGGATGATGCATCGGCAAGGCTGTTGTTCTATTAAAAAAAGAGGGCTTTGCCTACTCTCTGAGTTTTTCTGTGATTTCTTAGGTGTAGCTAGAGTTCCCATTTCTTTTGAAACTAATTTCTCTTAGTGGTTTAACAAGTTCATTTCAGTTTGATCCAACAATTATCTATAACAATATAATGAGCCCAGATGACCTATTTATAGAGTGTATGTGGTGAAGGACTATCTTTGGGAATAAATAAGTTGGTGAGTATCAAGCTCTGTGACCATCCAGCCTCCGCTCACCACTCAGCAGCTCACCTTGTATTTGAGGATGAGAGGACCTCGCCCTGCCTCATGTGCGTGGCTGGACTTCAAGATTACACATGTTTGAGGGGCACACATTTCCACAGATTCCAATCCTAATTCCCTTGTTTCCAGCGGTCCCCTATTAGTGCTTAATCTGGGAATAAAAAGAATGATAACAGCAGCCAGGTAAGTAGGTGTTTCTTTTTCCTTTTCTTTCTGCTTCACTCTCTTGTTATCTGTTCTCTTTGTCTTCACCTTCTCTTATGTCTCAACTTTACCCTCTTTTCAACACGGGAAGCTCTGTGATCCAGTTAAAACCCATCCCAGGAGGGCTGAGAGGGAGGCAGGGCACCAAGTTGTGAAAGTCACTTTGCTGGCTCTGTATCCTCATAGGGCTCAAACTCAGAAGTCATCCCTGAACAAGGTCCTATACACAGCCTCAGAGAGACACCCACGGATTGAAGAAGGCATGAGTGTACATATTTTTAAAAATCCCTAATTAGCTTGCAAAGATCAGATTTTTTATTTGTTAAATACAATGTATAAAATCAATGAATTCAATCAAAAAAAGAAAAGGAAGGAAGGAAAGGAAGAAAGGGAGAAAGGAAGAAGTGGGTATAGACTGGCCCTCTCTTCATTTTGAGAGACCCTGGCTGTGGAGTAAGAGAAACAGGGAAGGGTCAGCTGCTTAGGTGGTCCCAGCTCCACCATCAGCCATCCTGGGACCTGGAACATGTTACTCCCTGAGCCTTGCCATGCTCAGGTCTGGATTGAGGTGATGGACTGAAGGTCTTTATGGTGGCCTCCAGAGGCGGTGACTTTTGATGATTCTGATGGACCCTTTGGAGAAGTGATGTGTTTAAAGTTAGGGCTTCACACTCCAGATCTTCATGCAAAAGGAAAAAGAAGCCCAAATATATTTTTTAACTGCCTTGCTGTGGAGACCCTTGTAGAGAAAGCGCTTGTCAAACGTCACTTGGAGCAGCCAGATTTAGCAACATGGCTAGGTCAGACTACCAGGAGCAAAGCCAAGCACAGGATTAAAAACTTAACTAAATTCTCCGGCAGAGGATTGGAGACTCGGTCTTTTGAGAAGCACTTACTGTAGCAGGAATTGAAATGAGCTGGAGAGGTGAAAGCAGGATTTCTCATGACAAATACAGATGTGACCCACAGGGGGTTTGTCTATAGGAAGAATACACAGGAAGTCCTTGGAAGGCCATCCATCATATACCTACAAATACTACCTTTAAATAATGGAAAATGCATGTTAATGTGTGTGGACAATGGAAACCTGGGACAGGCCTCCTATTGTACAGTTGTGGAGTAATAACTGAGCCTCATGTCCTTTGAGAAGTCAGATGTCTGCAGGGACTGAAGTGGACTGTGAAATCGGGCCTGCTTCTCCCTTTGTCCATCACAGCAATTCTGACAGTGTGCCAGTGAATTATTTCCCTGGCGTTTTCCAATTCTACACTCTTTATCCATCAGCAGTGGTTTCAGCATTCTAGTAAGTCCTCCTGGCCATTGATGTACATTAGCTGGTCTGCTCTGGGATCCAGGCTGTGGGAGGCGAGCAGGTTCAGGCACGAGGTGTAGCAGTGGCTGGAATGGTATCCTCTGAAATGCAAACCTTTGTGCAGCACATTCCAGTTCAGTTTATATGGATATTCTCCTAAATTAGGTTGTCCATCCAGAAATCTGAAAGTGAGGACAAAAAGTTGATAAAAGGAAAAGATTAACTCAACACCAAAAAACCCCCAAACAATCCAATTAAAAACCATGGCAGATTATTTAAATAGACATTTCTTCAAAGAGGGCATACAGATGGCCAATAGACATGTTCAGTGTCAGAGAAATGCAAATTAAAACCACAATGAGATATCACCCGACACCTGTCAGAATGGCTATCATAAAAAATCAATAAACTAATGCACTAAAGAATGGTGCAACCACTATGTAAAACAGTATGGAAGTTCCTCAAAAATTTAAAATGGAACTGCCTTATGTCCCAGTGATTCTAATTCTGAGAATATATTTAAAAAAAAAACCCAAACATTAATATGAAAGAATATATGCACCCTATGTTCATTGCAGCATTATTTACAATAGCTAAGATATGGAAGCAACACAACTACCCATCAATAGATGAGTGGACAATGAGGTCATGGTACATATACACAATGGAATACTACTTGCCCATAAAAAACATGAAATCTTGCCATTTGTGACAGCATGGATGCACAAGAGGGTATTATGCTAAGTGAAATAAGCCCGTCAGAGAAAGACAAATACCATAAGAATTCACTTATATGTGGAATCTAAATAACAAAATAAATGAGCAAACAAAATTAAAACAGACTCACAGATATAGAGAACAGACTGATGGTTGCCAGAGGGGAGAGGAATTGGGGAACTGGGTGAAAACAGTGAAGGGATTAAGTACAAAAGGTAGTTATAAAACAGTCATGGGGATATAAACTACAGCATAGGGAATATAGTCAATAATTTTGTAATAACTACATTTGGCACCAGGTGGGTACTGGAAATATCAGGAGGAACACTTTTTAAAATATATGCTTGTCTAACCACTGTGTTATATACCTGAAACTAATACAAAATAATATTGAATGTAAACAGTAATTGAAGAATAATTTTTTTAAAACATAAAGATTAGCCAAAACCGGTTTGGCTCAGTGGATAGAGCGTCGGCCTGTGGACTGAAGGGTCCCGGGTTCGATTCCGGTCAAGGGCATGTACCTTGGTTGCGGGCACATCCCCAGTGGGGGGTGTTCAGGAGGCAGCTGATCGATGTCTCTCTCTCATCGATGTTTCTAGCTCTCTAT
Source organism: Plecotus auritus (assembly GCF_963455305.1). NCBI lineage: Eukaryota > Metazoa > Chordata > Mammalia > Chiroptera > Vespertilionidae > Plecotus > Plecotus auritus. Next base: position 135,092,448 of record NC_137782.1, on the reverse strand, counting down.
CCCTCTCCCTTCCTCTCTGTGAAATATCAATAAAATATATTTAAAAAAAAAAACAAAACAAACAAACAAAAAAACATAAAGATTAACACCTGAGCAGGAATTACTGATGTAGTCTTTGTATAATTGTGGTCACACTAGGAGAGTGTCTTATATCCTGGAAAGGAGGAGATGAATCATAGATATTCTATGTGTTCTTTAAGGGTAATGATTTAAGTGTTAAGTCCTATTCCTTTGGCCACCCAGTGCAGACAGAAGGAAAAAAGATATTTATATGTTTCATTTATCTAGGGCTTACTGAGTACCAGGCATCTTACCCACTTTATCCCTTTTATTTCCCAAAATAATTCAATAAGCTGTATACAAGTATTCTACCTGGCAGGAGAGAATACTGGAGGTAGTATGGGGCAGAACCAGGACTCAGATTCCGGCCTGGCTATAAAACATTTGCTCCAACCACCGTATGGCATTTCTCTAGGGCAGTGGTTGGCAAACTCATTAGTCAACAAAGCCAAATATCAATAGTACAACGATTGAAATTTCTTTTGAGAGCCGAAAAACGACTTCTGCACATGGGCCACAAAGTTTTAATCGCACTGTACATGTGCACCCACACGGGGTGTTTTGTGGAAGAGCCACACTCAAGGGGCCAAAGAGCCACATGTGGCTCGCGAGCCGCAGTGTGCTGACCACTGCTCTAGGGGAGAAAAAGGAATCCCTAAATGGATTCGATTACCAGAGCCTAGGGTTGCAATTGAGGACCCGCCTGAAATTCTATCTCTAGGATACTTGAAAAGGATTTAAAATGCCTTGTTGTTCACTTGTTATTCAGTTCTCCAGACAGTTGGTTTTTGAGGAGGATGCTAACCAGATCACCAGCAATCCTGAGTGATACAATTAGTCTCTAAAGTGACCAGTCAAATCAGCTGTCCCTGCTGGGCCTGCAGTGATGTAATATCATCACGCATCAGAAAAGCATGTGGCCATCACCCAATCTAGCAAGTCCATGTAGAAGGAAAGGCTTTTCAGTAGATGGTAAGAAGGAATTCTTGGGTAGAATGCTAGACTGGGTGAACAACAAAGAATGTGGAATCTTCACTTAAAGATCTTTAGGAAGGGGTGGGATGTCATCTGTGTGCATGGGACTGAAGGCCAGAGGTCAGGCACTCACATTCCCTTCCAGTTATAGAATGTCTTATACAATGCCTCCCACTTGTGAAATCCCTTAGTAATGTTTTGCTCTTCCTAAACACCCCTTCAACACAACACTCATCATTTAAGAGCTACCTATGGCTGCCTCATTTGTGGGACATTTTATTGCCTATTGGCCTGGGTGTATTTTTGGCTTCACACACTTTGTAAGGTACTAGAAAGTACCTAGAATATTTTTATAGTCATTTTCCCCAATGCCTAACATTCATTCATTAAACAAATATTTATTGAGTGCCAACTCCGTGTCAGGCACCTGATTTGTAAAACAGAATATGGTTCAGCTCCAGTCACTGGAGAGCTTCCACCTAAGACACATAGCAAATAAGTGGGATGCACTGTGATTACCATTATGTATATAGTTCTTACAGAAGGAAAAGGAGTTTTGTATCATGCACAAAATAGATGCTCAATGAAAAATTTGTTGAATGAATGAAATATATGCTTATAGAATATAATAACTAATGAAAGATGTGCTATCTTAAGGATCATTGTAGCAGGAAGTGTTTATTTTAGGTAGAAAACAAAAGGCCAAAGGTTCATATCCCACTTACCCTGTGCCTTATAGGATCCTACAATTTTAGGTTAAAGGGGCTTTATTTATTTCAATTGGACTTCCACATTTGTACAGAGAGAGAAAACCAAGACCCAAAGAGGTAGGCTTGCCTCAGTTTACCACATTATCACAGCGAAAGCTCATTTTCTCCTTCCTCACCAGCTCTTTCCTCCAGACAACACGAACTGAAAGGACTGCAGCTAACACAGCATCCTTAATAACCCTAGTCATTGCCTTGATTGAGCTTTCCCTAATCAAAGCACAGCCCTGTGGAAGGGAATTTCCAAAAAGCTGCCTGAGGCTGCTGATCAACAATTCATTTTTAGCATTTCTTTTTAAATCGCTCTAAGTCACTGCACCTGGGTCACAGTGACAGCTGAATAAGGGGGTTGAGCAGCAACATTGGGGCACCAGGTTGGTGAGTCCCCTTCACCATGTATATGCATGAGCTCTGTATTTGCATAAAGTGAAAAAAGCATTGCTCCCATTAATCACTGCATTCATCTTAATAATTAGTGACAATAATGTTGAAGAGCGGTGGTCTCCACATCGATCTCTGAAGCACCATGGGCTATTTCGGTTGCAGATGAATGATCATCAAGAGTGACAAGTTGATATCTTTGGATCAACCACCCTCATTCCACGTGCTTCACAGCCTGGCAGCTGGTCAGGAAGTTCGAGTGATCTGTGGGGCTAATGCTGTCCCTCTAACAAGACCAGTAAAAAGGAGTGATGCGACACGTGGGAAGGGGCGTTAGAAGAAGTCTCTGATCACTTTAAGAGGCCCTCTCTCAGCCATATGCATAGTAAACTAGCCATAACTGCAAAGCAAGAGGCGATTTGTCATAAAGATTATGACTCTATGGTTAAGCACTTGAAAGGCTACCACTTGCTCTCAGACCTTCTTCATAAAACATTGGCTTGGGGTCTGTAATTTGCTAATACTTCTGGGTCAAGAGAAAGCCATTTCAAAAATATAATAGAATGCTTTAAGGCCCGTGGTGCCAGAGAGGATGGAAGTATTGATAATTTTCATGGGTTTTTTAAAAGGACCCCATCAGGTAAAAGAAAAAAACAAAACAGAAATCACAAAGGAATCCACTTAAAGATTTGAAGAGAAACTACAAAGGACTTCATTAATACAAAGGGGAAGATTAGAGAACAAAAGAATAAGGAAGGAGGCAGTGAATGGAGAGAGGGGAGGAATTATAATAACATGAGCCAGAGAGGCTGGCGGCAAAAACTAGGGAGGGATTAAAACAAAGACTCCTCAACTTTTTAGATTCACAAGATCATCCTGGATATCTCCCCTTGGTGATGAGACGAAGACAAAGTGTGAGTGGCAGGAAAATTGGAGTATTAGATGTAAATGTGTTAAAAATGTAAGAAAAATTTCTCCTGACATCCAGGTTACCCGAGAGCCATCAGCACAGCACTAGGGTTGACTTGAGAAGTTTGATAATACTCTTTCTTTTGCTTTCTCAACTTGTATTTACAAGTGAAGGTTTCAACCCACCTTTATGAACTCTCATTTTGCCCTTATTAGGAGGAAACATTTACATTATCTACAAAAAAAAAAAATGATAGAAAGCTTCTAACGAGAGTGCAGGTATTTCCAATGGCTACTTGTTTTCTTAGGGATTTTTTAAATACAGCGGTCTTCCTCCATCTCCCCAAAAACATAAAGTGAATCCTCTGTACCCCCTCTACTGCTTATGGGGTGTCTGCACTTGCACATTTCTCTGTGAGAGAGAGACAGCACATTCAATCTTGTCCATGTCTGCACATAAATCATCTTGGAGAAAGAAAAGGCTTAATTTATTCAAGCAACTGGCTATTTTGTATACAACTGGTTGACCTCAGTAATTATTTTTCCAAAGGGTGTGTGTGGGGGGGTGGTGGTGGTGGTGGTGGTGGTGGTGGTGTTATGAATAGCTTGGTATGAAACCCAGCCAATTCAACTTTTGAGACAAGATAGATGATTCTCAAAACTGCGCATTTGAGAAGTTTTGCTTGTTGCTGCTACATATCCTTTCCTCCCCCTTTGTGTGTTATTTAGTTTTGGTATCTAGACAGAGGCTTTGTTACAGTTCTGTGCTGGGTTTTGAAAGGAAATAGGTTCACTTGTAAAACATCTAATAAACATGTGTGTGAATACACACCAGGGCTGACACTTGTCCTTCTAAATGAAGTCCATAATGATTGGGTCTTACACAATAATTTGAACCAATTTCCATTCCTCCCTGAGATAAAGGGTGCTAAAAAGAAAGGGTCTCTTCTATACAGGTTTGGACACAGGACAAGGATGCTGGGATGTGAACAATGGCATTCTTAAAGGGCCTTTACTATTTGATGGCAGGAGGGGAACAGGGGGAAACTAAATGATGGCAGGATCCGGCATGTTTGACCCCAAGAGTCACAACATTTGAACCAACAAAGGAGGAACACAATGGGGGTCATTGGTCTGTCCATTCTGACCTTGGAGGAGGTTGACTCTTCTCAGCCCAAACGGCCACATTCCTAGGGCATGGAGTTCTTGGCTTGTGCCTTCTGGGGAAGCTCCAGGCATTTTGCAAGGCTAGGTTTTCCCTCTTGCCCAGTGTGTCTTGCGGTGCCTAGTTTCGTCGCCCCACTGCTCAGGGTCTGGAGTGTGCAAGGGTGTTTTTAATTGGATTCTCTGAAATGCATTTCTGACACTGATTTGGTTACGTTATATTCTATTCTGTTATCAAACAAATTTGCTGTCAAACAAAAGATCAATGTTACTGTAATGTCCTACTTGATGGATTAAATAGGGTATTATTCAACTCTTATTAAACAAGAAAAACACACTGGGACATGCTTTCAGGCGCAGCTGCTGACAAATACAGTGTATGTGATCTGTGATTAAGAAACAAAGCAGGAGCAGTGATTTTCAGATTAATTAAACAAACAAGGAGGATTTAGGGACCAGGATTTTTAAAACCCAGCACAATTCTTTGGAACATGTTTGGAAAAGGACATAATTTACTTTAACTACATGAGTGAACACTTAAGAATATAAAATCTTTCAGTGACGCAATTCTAGGTTAATTGCCCAGAACTATCGCAGTGCCGTAAACAAAACTGTTCCAGGGATGGACCTTTCAGAGGAATTTTTTTCCCCTTTGTGAGTAAATGTCCATTTAGAGAGCTTTTCTAAATTTAGAAGCAGTGTTCATCAATCATTTCTAATAAGCGCTGAGCACCCACTCAGCTGCCTGCCCGAGATGCTCCCTCCTTGTCGGGAGGCCCCCTCAGAGTGCTTGCCCTGCTCCACAGGCATTCACTCCACGCCGGGGCCTGACCTTGTGTTTCTCAGACTCGACTCTCAAGATGCTCAGAGAAAGCAAATACTAAATCAGGAGAAATTTCTCTTATCTCAGCCTGCCTGGCTCTATATTATCTTTAAACTCCCCACCACCAGCACCCCCATCGCTGGCTTTACATACAGTTGGCTACGTTTTGGCTCCTTCTGTCTGATGCTGTTTCCGCTAATGGCTGAAGAAATGGAACATTACACCATTTAACGTGTGTGGGTCACATTAATCACAGAAAATTCTTTTAATGTCTCAGAAGTAACTGTCACACTGGACATACTGAATCTATTTAAACTAAAGCATGCCATTTTTTATCTACAGTGATCTTTAATTCCCATAAAAGGGTCAAGAAAATGTGATTAAGTGACAGTTTTAAAATGTACTATAATATTAAATAGCTTGATTAAGTGACAACTATAAAATGTAATACAATATTAAGTATCTGGCTATGTCCCAAAAGAACTTTAAAGTATTTTTGAACGGTTTGGGAATTCACTAACCCATAATGGGTTACTAAGGAATTTTTTTTTTTTTTGTGGGGACATAAAAATAGTTGAACTTAAAGTACACACTAAAGACAAAAAAAAGCAACAACAAAAGCTTAAAACATTTATAGATAACATAGAGTCACAGAGTCCCTCTTCGGAGCACCAAAGACTGGATTTTTGGCAACACGGAGTGATCATTTCAGGATTCTGAATTTACTAGTGCTTTTGACTGGAATTGTAATGCCTATAACACAAATAATAGACTCAAAAGTAATTGTGGCAGAGAAACCTCACAGCTGGATGGAAAGGCTGCAGGCTTGTCAGTGTCCTCTCAGGTTACCTCCAAGGGGCTGATCATCAACTCCCCAGGTCCTGGCTTAGCTTGTACATTATATCTCAGCTCCGATGGGGCTGGGGGGCAGAGTGGGAAATCCAACTTGACTGAGCTCAGGTCCTCTTTGCCATCTTTCTGCAGTAGAGTAAGCCAGTGGCGACACTGGAATATAAAATGGGGCCCATACGAGGATCCTTGTTCTGTGTGGACTTCAATGGAAGCCCCATCAGGGGTGCTGAGGTTGGGAGGGGACAAGGCTATGCAATGCCTAGGATAAGTGTCTGGATCAGGAGCCCAGACCAAATGATTAAAGAAGTTTATGCCACCTTGGCTGGTGTTGCTCATGGGTTAGAGCCTTGGTCTGTGCACCGAAGGGTCCTGGGTTAGATTCCCAGTCAAGGGCACTTACCTGGGTTTGCAGGTTTGATCTTCAGCCCTGGTTAAGGTACATGGGGGAGGCAATCAATTGATGTGTCTCTCTCACATTGATGATTCTTCCTCTCTCTATCTCCCCCCCACCTTTTCCTTTCCACCCTCTCTAAAAATCAATGGAAAAAATATACCCAAGTGAGGTTTAACCAAAAATAATTTATGCCATTATTCATGCAATTTAGTAACTCTTGTGCCCTGATTATTTGGTCATATCTTAAGCCTGAGTTCCCCCAGAAAGCAGAACTTGAGCCAAAGGTGATTGTGCTATTATCTTGTTAGTGGGTACAAACTAGGGAGCAGGATTTTGGGAAAAGCAGAGTGAGTCTGGGAGAGCCAATATGAGGGTGCCTGATCCTATTAGATGCTACTACATCTAACTGATTGCTTGATCTTGTGGGACTGTCCCCCAGGAAACCATAATCATACAGTACATCTGGGAGGAGAAGGAAAAGGACTGGATCTGCCAGCTCCCATCTCTCATGGCTCAAATGGTTTCCCTGCTGTACATCAACCCAGCACTTCCACTTGCATTTGGGTGGGTGCCTGGTGGACTCTTGAATCATCCTGCACCTCTGTAGCAACAGGGCATCCCCAAGCAGGAGACAAGGCAGGTCAGGTGGAACCTGTGTGATGTCAGCTGGAACTCAGGCAAAGCTGGTCTGTAATGTGGCATCTGGAACAAGGAGAATCTGAGAGGATCTGAAGTGGCACAGAAGAGGGTCTCTATGTAGCTGAGAATCAGATAGAGGATCTGCAGACAGTTAAATTCACCAGAATGTCTCCATGTGCTCCTGCTGCAAGGACCTCATTGAATTTTCATTATCTTCCTGGCTTCAGGCCCAAGCATAAATTCCCCTCTTCCCCCATGGGCTGAGTACCATGAACAAGTACATACTCCTCCTAAAATTATAAAGTAGATAGTAAGTTTTGGTGATGGTTAGCAAGTGGCTATGCCATGAGCCACATGTCTCTTAAGAACTTCCCAGTGTCCTATAGAAAAAGGATTGATTCTGACTTTTAAGGACACTATTCAAGAGAAAGATGGAGAGCCTTGTAGATACCATTATGGGTCCCATAGTGACAGAGACAAATGGCCGTGACACATTTATGGAGGCTCACTCACTCTTTCTCGGGTGGTGATGAAGCTTCATTTGGAAGATTTGCTCATTTGTCTAATAAATCAGTGAGGAAAGTTTCCCTGATATTTACTCGGACTTGCTTTCCCGTCTTCATTTCATTTCACTCCTCCAATGGCTCACCCTTGTACCAGGCTACATAAATCTCTTCTCTTTCTTCTGCCCCTTTGTCAACCATTAGCCTGCTCCCCCTCTGTCATTGTTTCACCAAACCATAGATGTAACTCTCCTAATCTTCCCTGATAAATCAGGCTCTCAGAATCGCTCCTTGTTGCGCCCTCAAACTCCCTGGAGCTGGGATATAGGGCTCTGAGCGGCTGGTGCAGACGTTTCTTTTATAATGGGCCCTGAAAGGTTGTCAGCTGCAGATAATTAGGATCTCACTTCCCGCCATCCAGCTGCATATATCTTCCATGCAAAAGACCCCCATCACCTTCAAAAGAATTAACACATGCAGAGGCGATATATGAGGGGGCTGGGTGACCACCAAAGGATGGGGCCAGCTCTTCTGAAGGCCAAAACTGCTTCAGGTTTCCTGTGAGAGAGAGAGACACTTTCTCTCTGGAGAACCTGACCCTTCTCACACTATTCTATGGTAAAAATCTATACCTGGCATCTGGTCTGTGCAACACAAAGTAGTGAGAATGTCATTTAAATTAAATTACTTTATAATAGTGCTGTGCCTTCCTGCTCTACCCTGCTCTCCCTTTCTCCCTATTGAGCTAGAATTTGGGTTTTGCGATAAATACTCCAGTATATTTTGTCTGTGGTTTTTATGTTCTAGCTGATGATAACTGGCCTACATCACTGTTAGACATACTGTCCAGTTTTTCTTTAACTGTTGCTGAGAAATATCAGGGATGCAGCTTTAGGAAGACCGTGTTGGCTGTCAGATGGATCTGATATCAGAATGCGATGTTGGCCCTTAATGCAGCCTGGTACAGAGAAAATTCTTCCTGGGCAAGTGATCTATGAGACCTCAGGGCCTGCCATAGTTGGGGGTTGGGCTAATATTCAGAGGGGAGGGAAAAAATCAAGTGGGTTGGGTCTGAGGCTCTCTCCCCACACTCTGTCAGAGCATATTTATTTTATCCATGTTATAGATTCATATTCCATGTAAGATTTCTATTTTAAAAGAGGGGAAAATAAGTTTGACAGCTCCTGATTTCATCATTTTCTATATGAGGAAAGAGACCCATAGATGCTAGTGTCCCATGGCTTATTAATGCCAAACCAAAATTGGAATACAGGATCCCCAGTTTCTGCATTTTTTTCATCTTTTTCTTCCACTTTGCTGCATCATAATCTTCATAATAATGTTCTCAAGTATTGTATTGGGATCATTAACAAAGAGACAGTCCCATATATTTCCAGGGACTGATGTTGATGATAAAGTGCTGTTTGTGGTCTGAGGGGCTCCCACTGACCTGTGCATTTGGAGTGATTTTTTCTGGTGCTGGGGACAGATGTGCACTGAGTCACCCTCACAGTTGCCATCTTCCAAGATGATTGGTGAGTCTCAGGGGTGTGATCTTTGACCATGAACCTCAGTGAAGGGAACTGACCATGCCTTGAGGAAGAAAGCAATGTAGTCTGGACCTCATCAGAGTCACTGCTGGGGCTGACATAGCATTTCAGAGCTAGACTGACTCACAGCCAGCCCCTAGCCCAGTGGTCGGCAAACTCATTAGTCAACAGAGCCAAATATCAACAGTACAACAATTGAAATTTCTTTTGAGAGCCAAATTTTTTAAACTTAAACTTCTTCTAACGCCACTTCTTCAAAATAGACTCGGCCAGGCCGTGGTATTTTGTGGCAGAGCCACACTCAAGGGGCCCAAGAGTTGCATGTGGCTCGCGAGCCACAGTTTGCCAACCACTGCCCTAGCCCAACACACTCCTTTTCAGGCTGAGGACAATGAGGCCCAGAAGGATCATGTGGTTTCTCCACACAGAGCAGTGGGGGGTTCAGGACTGCTGGGCCACAGCCACTGATTCTTGTTTCTTGGCTGGATGGAGCTCTATTGGTCTATTTTCCTCCTTCCCTTCTTTTTGGAACCAGTCCAAGACAGTGATGTGGGTAAAAGTGTCTGCTCTGAAGACTACAGTCACCTTGGGCCTGCTGTTCTGGGGCCTAGAGGGGAGAGACAAAGAGGTCTGCAGGAAGTTATCATTCCTGCTTTCTTCTCACCCAAGTTTAGGTCCTTCCCCTGGGGCTTATCTGCAATAAAGATGATGGCTCAGCCTCAATATATTAACTCATTTTTCTTATTCCCTTTGATTCAGAACGTGGGTGAAGAAGAGGGGTGTTTTTTATTGAGTGCCATCATACCCCAAATCTCAATATCCTACCTTCTAGAACTTATATTACCGGCAGTCTGCTGGCTCTCACCTCCATGAATCTAAACTAACTCCCCTGTGGAGAAGAGAGTCAGCTGGAATCGTTCTTAATAAGAAACCCAGTGGTTGGCATCATTCATTGAACTGGGTGAAGACCAAAGTGATAGTGGGTTTAGACTGAGATTCCTTTTCTAAGCAAGGTTTTTAAAAACATTTCTTAAGAGTAAAACTTGAAACAAATGGGAGGCCTTGTTCCCACCAGGACTTAAAATACCAACATATGTATCAAAGAATCTATTCAATTAGATAAGTCAGTTTAAAGTGACCAGGAAATAATAACAAGAAGCCGGGAATGGAAACAGCATTTGGTGTTTGGAGAATATTAAATACCATCTGTACATGGGTTGTTCTTCAAAATCCTCAAGTTCTGAAACATTCCTCCTCCCTTCTGTTTTCTCTTTCTTGTCAGACATTCATTTATTTTTAGAGGTACAGAGGGCTTTCTCTGATTGGGTCAAGGTGTCAGATTAAAAAGCAACAAAGGAGTCCATTACCAAGGAATCACCTTGGCCAAAAATAGGAGGGACAAGGAAGGAAAGTAAGTTCTGGAGGAAGTGAGAAGAGAGAGCAGTTAATTAGGTCAAAGGTTTCTCTGAGAAAGTCACACTGATGTGGAAAGAAAGTCACTTATTATTGAGAAAGGGAATGATTTGTAATACGTTTTCTCTTCTGGAAGGATACTAATAACACCTACCTCACTGAGTTGATGTCAGGGTAAGATGAGGTAATTATAGTTAACACTTCATGAACTGGAAAATGCTGTAAAACTATAACATAGGATTAAGAGTGGTTGTTTAAAACCCTGAAAACACCACAGCTTCCTGAAAGGAATCTCAGTCTAAACCCACTAGGACTTTGGTCTTCACCCAGTTCAACATCTAGAGTGGATAGTAGGTGTTGGCATGTAGGCTATTCTATGAACTGATTTGCCAGGGGTCTCTTGGCCTCCCTTCCTCTTTATAACTCCACGGAAAGTAAAAAGCACATGTATAGCACCCTCTGAGGATTTTTTTTTCCTTTTGCCTGTAGACTAGCTTGGTGTTGATTATAAATGGTCTCAAACCAGGGCATGATTTGCCTCTTCCACAAACCCCTTGTGGGTCCCCTTCAGTAGCATGATCTATAGGGCTTGATTCTGACATCTAAGGCAGGTACGATTTTTCACTTTTTCCCTGAAATCCCATTGGTTCTTTATGCTCTAAAAAAATAATAAAATAAAATTGTTTACTTTCCAGTGCCATTTTAACTGGTTACTGGAGAGCATCTGGCCTGGGTGTTTTCCATTAGCATGAGAATTCAGGAGGCTACAGAAGGCAATACCTACAACTGTGCAGTGAGAGGGCTGCTTCATTCCCTCACCAGACAATGTGTCTTGCATTTCTCTAGTGTAAATAAAATGATGATTCCAAGAATGTTCCCCATTAATGAGTATCTGATTTAGAATAAAATAAAATCCATGCTGGGAAGTTGATGAGCTTGATTTTGCTGAATTGCTTCTAGCATGCAACTCATATTTATTGGTCCTTTTCCTTTGACAATTGTCCCCAGTCGTCTGCTGTTCTTTCTGCTGAGTGGAAAGGGAGAGGGCTTGCAGTTGATTTTAGTTCTCTGTAACTGGAGGTGACATTTGAAAGCTCAAAGCTATTGAAAAGGTAGGTGATTATTAAAATGTAATGTGTTTCTGCTTTCCTGAGTATGACCTCTGGGTCTTGCAATTTGCTGCCAAGCACATGCCAAAGCTGGAACGCAGGTGGTGATGTGTCTTCCTAGCGTTGGGAGAGTTTTAGACCACATTATCCACCTACTTGTTCATCTTTCCTAATTGTTTTCAACAGCACATAAGCTGAAAAATTAAGATACAAGGAGAGAGAGACAGGGAAGGTTATCTATGGTGTCTTTAATGAAAGAGGGAAGAATAGGGGGAGAGAAAGAGAGAGAAAAGGAAGGAGAGAGGAAATAGCACATAATTAATCAGAAATAACATTTCAAAACAATTGCTCTGGAAGGGTATTTCCCAGAAAAACAATAGAATCCAGTCTGAACCCCCACTCCACTTTCATTAACCACACAAAATACCAATGGCATATTTCACAGACCTAGAAAGAACTCTCCAAAAATTCATCTGGAATAAAAAAAGACCCCGAATAGCCACAGCAATCCTGAGAAAGAAGAACAAAGTAGATGGGATCTCAATACCAGATTTCAAGCTGTATTACAAGGCCACTGTTCTCAAAACAGCCTGGTACTGGCACAAGAACAGACATATAGACCAATGGAATAGAATAGAGAACCCAGATATTGACCCAAACCACTAAGCTCAATTAATATTTGACAAAGGAGGCATGAACATACAATGGAGTCAAGACAGTCTCTTCAATAAATGGTGTTGGGAAAATTGGACAGATACATGCAAAAAAATGAAACTAGACCACCCACTTACACCATACACAAAAATAAACTCAAAATGGATAAAGGACTTAAACATAAGATGGGAAACCATAAAAATGCTAGAGGAATCCACAGGCAGAGAAATCTCAGACATATGCCGAAGCAATTTCTTCACTGATACTGCTCCTAGGGCAATGGAAACTAAAGAGAAAATAAACAAATGGGACTACACCAAAATAAAAAGCTTTAGTACAGCAAAAGAAACCATCAACAAAACAACAAGAAAGCCCACTGTATGGGAGAACATATTTGCAAATGTTATCACTGATAAAGGTTTAATCTACAACATCTACAGGGAACTTATACATCTTAATAAAAGGAAGATAAATTATCCAATAAAAAAAATGGGCAACGGACCTAAATAGAATCTTTTCGAAAGAAGACAGAAGGAAGGCCAAGAGACACATGAAAATATGCTCAAAGTCACTAATTATCCGAGAGATGCAAATCAAAATGACAATGCGATACCATCTCACACCTGTCAGAATGGCTATCATCAACAAATCAACAAATGGCAAGTGTTGGTGAGGATGCGGAGAAAAAGGAACCCTTGTGCACTGCTGGTGGGAATGCAGACTGGTGCAGCCACTGTGGAGAAAACTATGGAGTTTCCTCAAAAAACTAAAAATGGAACTCCCATTTGACCCAGTAATCCCACTTCTAGGAATATATCCCAAGAAACTAGAAATACCAATCAGAAAGGATATATGCACCCCTATGTTCATAGCAGCACAATTCACCATAGCTAAGATTTGGAAACAGCCCAAGTGCCCATCAGCAGATGAGTGGATTAGAAAACTATGGTACATCTACACAATGGAATACTACGCTGCTATAAAAAAGAAGGAATTCTTACGATTTGCAGCAGCATGGATGGACCTGGAGAGCATTATGTTAAGTGAAATAAGCCAGGCAATGAAAGAAAAATACCACATGATCTCACTCATTTATGGAAAATAAAGAAAATTATAGCCTGATGAACAAAAAGATAGATACAGAGGCAGTAAAGCACTGAACAGACTGTCAAATTACAGCGGGAAGGCAGGGGAGTGTTGGGGAGGGGGGGAAAAAGATCAACCAAAGGACTTGTATGCATGCATATAAGCACAAACAATGGACACAAGACACTGAGGGGGTGGGATGAGGGCATGTGACAGGGGGTAGGGGATGCTGGGGGAAGGTCAATGAGGAAAAAAAAAGGAGATATATGTACTACTACGTGTAACACTTTAAACAAGAAAAAAAAGTAAAAAAAAAAAATTAGTGGCAATTTGCTTCTGCACATTCTCTATTGGTTCCTCATTAGGCTCCAATTTGACATACTCCAGTGTGTTGCTCAGATGAGAATGGAAAGCAGGAATCACAGTCAAGTGAGAAAACACTTCACAGAAGACCCAGCACCCAGGATCATCAACAGAGCACAGTGCCTTCTGAAAGACTGGAGGGAAATGACTAGCTAACCTTCCTGACGAGGAATTTGGAATTAGGCAAGCTGGGGAAATTAAAAGAGCAGGAGCTGTGTAGCTTGTTTGCTGTGTGAAGTTTCTTTGCCTGTGGAGGCCTCTGTTTTCCCATAGACTAATGCCTTTGTCAAAAGACCAAATAAGATGATGGCCCTATGCACTTTCAGTAATTCCTGGCACAGTGGGCATGCCAGGTATAGAAAACTGGTACTGTCAGTTATGAGCCTCTGGCCAAGGGATATTTTAAAAACTGCCCTTTGGTATTTCACTAATAGATAATTCAAAAGTTTAAATTAGGGCAGACTCCCAGAGAGAACATCTTCTGCTCTGTGTAGGCTTTGTTTAGAGGAATAAGGCAAAAGAATTCATCTCATGCTTCCTGAATTCATGACTATTCTTTATTCTTATTTTTATTGGCATTCAGTTGATGATTGATTTATGTTCATAATTTCAGACCCATCACCCATTCCTACTCCCCTGCAAAGAAATATTGCATTAAAAGCTACCAAGTCATCATCCCTTCTGAATTGAGTGAGGCATACACAGAACTGGGCCCTCCACTAAATGCAAATAGATTAGGGCTAGCTGACTGCTGACTGCTGACTGAGAGAATCCACATCACTCCCTCCGGTTTCAGAGCAGATGTCCACCTCATACACGAGGACACATCAAGTCCCTAAAGAGGCTCTTCTGCAGGTCTGGGTGGGGAGCGATGGGTCCTCATGGGCTTCATGTGCAGCTCCCTGGACCATTCAGCCCTTCCCTGCTATACACCATGACCGTGTCCCAGGCCGGTGGAATCCCAGGAAAAGTGCATCACAGGCTCTAGAAGGGAACCCACACACAACAAAAGCCACCGCCTCCGTGAAATTTGATCCATCTCTGCCCCTGTGGGGCCAAGTGGCAGTTGAATGTGTTTATAAATGACATAAATCGCTTGCAGAACTTCAAGTAACTATTACCTCAGGTTGAAAATAGCTGCTAAGATTTCACCTCCTTGAATGTTTACATCCCTTCACTTCAGCTTTTAGTTTTGAAAAAGGGAGGATTAAAATTGTTTTGAGGGCCAAATTGCAAGGAAGGGCTGGTTAGCTGGGGCATCTGTTTCACATTCCATGCAATTTGAATAATCACTGCTTTGCCTTCTTAAAATAAAGATATACCAAAAAACAACCCCCCCCCCTAAAAAAAAGAAAGAAAACCAGGAATTGGTTGATCCTCCTGAGACCTCAACCTGGCAGTGTAGAGTGGGTCAGTGGGTTTCAATATAGAGAAGGGGGTAAAGAGATAGATGAAAGCCTCAGAAGAATCTTCTAGAAAGAAACCAAGCTAGCAACAGAGAAGACTTGCCACCTTCCTTTAGATCCACCACCATCCTGTGGCTCCTTCACTTTATATTTGATGAGGCATTATTCGCTCAGCCATTATGGAGCACAGGAAGAGCTCATGAAAATGTTGAGGGCTGGGGAGTGTTTCAAAGAACTATGCTAACAGCAATTGCATTCTTATTTTGAAGGAGTAATTTAAGTTTGTTTTTTTACATTATAAAAACATTATAAATTCATGGAAGAAAACCTGGAAAATACAAGAAATATTTGAAAACATTAAAATCATCTCTAGCTTCACTTCCTGACATTTTGATGCATTTCTTTCCAGCTGGAAAGACCTCATTTACAACCTCAGTGGGGAGGGAGTAGGAAGTGGTTGAAATTTTTGGAGGACTGGCTGAGGACTCAGGAGCTCAAGGCCTTGCTTCCTGGTCAACCAGCTGAGACTTCTCAAGACTAGACCCCTTGGGGGCTCTCTACTTTGTCCATTTCTTTATCCAGAGGAGGGTGGTTGGACTATATTCTTCCCATAGTCCCACTTCTTAGGTTCTGCAAGTCTTTATAGGCAGCTGCAATTGCCCCAGAGGCAAGAGAAAGCAACCCCAATATCTAATGTTTTGTTTCTTTGTTTTTCTTTCTTGGAACCCTGCAGGATGCTCTCTTTCTGCATCCTTATTCTCTATTTGGCATCAGCTAAGAGCCCCTTTCTTACAAAGGGGGGAATGCTTTGGTAGAAAGAACATATGACTGGGAAGCAGGGGTCTTGGGTTCTTTCTACCCTGTACCTAGCTGTGTGATCTTGGGCAACTTGCTTCATCTCTCTGGGGAGTGGGGCTGGAGGGTGGCAAGCAGAAACTAGGTCAATGGCTCATATATGTGGACAGGAGGACAGAATCACGTCACAGTCACCTGGGGAGCTTTTTAAATTAATAAGATGACAATATTTCTAATTGTTCACCTGGGTCAAGCCCTTTGTGACTCACTGGGAGTCTGGAAGGAGTAGAGAAGGGAAGTAGCAGCAGGTGGGGACATGGCCATGGGGATTGGGAGACCACACACTTCGAGGAAGGACACTCTTACTCACTGGCTGTTTCCATGGAGCAACCATGATACCTGGACAGTCCTCACCACCAGTCACCTGAGAGATTACTCAGGGGGGAAAAATGCTGCTGTGAATCGAGAGGTGGGAAAAGTCTGCTCAAATCCGCTTCCTATTTTTGTGCTATGTCTTGCCTAGAGACACTCCCCATAAAGGAAGGAATGAGTCTTTTTCTTTCTCCACTGGCTCAAGGCAAACTATTTCTTGACTCTGGTTTTCCAACTTTCTATAAATAAAGGAAAGGTTGTCTCTGGAGTTATCTTATTATTGTGTTTATTTTCCTGTGCTCTTTTAAGTTATCCATCTCCTTTCCCTACTTAATAAGATTGGTAGGAGCTAAGTTTTAGGGACCCTCATACTAAGCCAGATAAAAGGCTATGTGATGTTACTCAATGGATAGGATTGGGGATGCAAGGAAGCCAAGAACCACACATACCTTTGCTGATATTATTTTGGGGCCCAGTTATAAAAGCCTAGGCCAGCAGATCGTTTAGTTTTCCATTTGAAGATATAGAATGCCTTCTATACTTACATGATTTAACCTTGCTACATCCACTAAAATAAGCCTGTGTTGAATAACTTTACCATTTAGGAGTTTGGTGACGAGAGGGGGAGAAAACTCTCAGAACCTATCACAATTCACCAGGTTAGATACAGGAAAGAATGACTAGAGGTGTAGTGTTATGGGAACTCTTAGTTCATAGGCATGTATACCTTCTCTTCTCTGTACAAGAAGAGTTCTTGTTCTTTGGCCTCAGCAACAAGAAATTAGGTAGCTAGTGGCTGCTTAGTGATAATTATATTGTGAAGTTTTATATTTAAACTAGAGGCCCGATGCATGAAATTCGTGCAAGAGTAGGCCTTCCTTCCCTGGCTGCTGGCACCAGCTTCCCTCTGGCACCCGAGACTGGGGCTTCCCTCACAGCCCTGGCTTCATCCGAAAGGTTGTCCAGAAGGATGTCTGGTCTAGTTATCATATTACACTTTCATTATTATAGATAAGATCTTTTATGTAGTTACTCAGTTACATGACATGTTGTTGAAAACCCCCAAACCAGCAATTGGCAGCAACAGTGGTACAGGGCTGGACATCAAATTGTGATGAGAGCTTCTGAGTGACTCCAGGTTCACCTGAGCCAATGTACTAAGGCAACATGAATGCCAACGAGTGAATGAATGAATGATGTTTTGACTTTGGATTCAATAGGAAATGGACAAGAACATTATTAGCAAACTCTTCATCATGTTATAGTATCAATAGTCCAAGAAAGGGAAGGGGTATGTCTTAGTCTATTCATGCTGCTATAACCAAGTCCCATAGACTGACTGGCTTAAGTGACAGCAATTTATGTATCATTGTTTTGGAGGTTGGGAAGTCCAAGATCAAGATCAAGGAGCTGGCAGATTTGGTGTCTTGTGAGAACCCACTTCCTGGCTTGTAGACAGCTGCCTTGTCACTGTGTGCTTGTGGGGAGATCCCTCTCTTTCTTTCTCTTCTTATAAGGACACTAATCCCATCATGAGGGTCCCAGCCTCATGGCATAATCTAAACCTAATTACCTTTCAAAGGCCCCACCTCCAAATATCATTACATTGGGGAAGGATTTCATAATGAATTTTGGGTGGGCACAAACATTCAGTTCATAATGGTATAATGAATGAAAGGAGTGTCAGTAGAGCATTGGGGCTCAACTCCCTTGTCTATGAGCAGATTACCTAACTTTGCTGAGACTTTTATGTTCATCTATAAGTGGTAATACCTCTCTTAAGGATTGTCTTGACAGCGTTCATATTTGGTTCAACATTTGGTCAGCAAATGCTCAAGATACTACTATTACTTCTGTTGCTATTATTGATACCAGTGTTTCTGCCATTTCTCATTCCCAAAGGAAGATAAGTAATAATCACAATAGACTTACTTTGAAGAACCTTAAGAGTTTCAAGGCTTTCCTAGAGTGATAGTTTCCAACTTTTTTATTATTATTATTTAAAATACCTACTCCACAGACTGCTAAAAACGAATGTAAGTAAGTTCTAGATGCTGTCCTTGCCAGTAGGCAAACACTTCCTGGAATGTCAAGTATTGACTTCTGAGTCAGTGCTATGCATTATGGCTTCATTCTTTTTGTAAAAAATATATTTTTATTGATTTCAGAGAAGAAGGAAGAGGGAGAGAGAGATGGAAACATCAGTGATGAGAGAGAAGCATTGATTGGCTGCCTCCTGCACACCCCTTACTGGAGATTAAACCCACAACCCAGACATGTGCCCTGACTGGGAATCAAACTGTGACCTCCTGGCTCTTAGGTCAACACTCAACCACTAAGCCATTCTGGCCAGGCTAAACCCCTTGTTCTTAGTCACTTTATTTTACAGGTTGATAGTTGAGCCCCACGTGGAAGAAAGAGCATTGGAGTCTGGTTGCTTACTCCTCAGAATGCCATTTACCAAAGGAAGCTAGGTAAAAAGCAATAAAGAAGCCCTTTCTGTTCTTGCAAGAGTCAGTGTTTCACAAATCTCTCCATGCTGATATTTTTATGAGTTCAGCCTCTATGGTAGGTGTTTCTTTTCTTTTTTATTTGTTTTATTTTGTGTTGGTGTTTTTGCCTTAGGAGAAAACTTGCCTTTTAAATTATTACTACCATCTACTGGATGGCTGGGTCTCTCTTGATTATAAATACACTATACCTTAGTTACATCTGTCCTTAATTGGAATTGACACAGTGATTGATCTTATAGACTTAACAGAAATGACCAGGAAATCTACTTCAAGCATCCATATAAATTTTTCAAAGTATACTGGGGAAAACATTTTTTACTCTGATAGAGTTCCTTCACAAAATAGCTTAAAGAACTCCCAGTTCTATCTCATTGAAGTAGAATAGACTTGCTCATACTACACTTGCATTTATGTCATTGGATTGAGGGAATTTGTAGATGGGAAACTTACCTGAGTTGTCACCACCATTCTTTATCACCCTTAAGAAATGGCCAATTTACCGGGCAAGCATAGCTCACTGGTTGAGCATCTACCTATAAACCAAAGGTCATGGTTTGATTCCCGGTCAGGGCATCTGCCCGGGTTGCAGGCTCAATCCCCAATAGGGTGTGTTCAGGAGGCAACCGATCAATGATTCTCTCTCATCATTGATGTTTCTATCTCTCTCCCTCTCTCTTCCTCTCTGAAATCAATAAAAACATATTTAAAAAAATAAATGGCCAATCTGAAAGAAAGAAAAGGCATTCCAACAATTAAGTTCCAGAGGAGAGAAACTGACTAAAACTTTTGCTAAGTTTCTTGTCACCCAGTACCTTCAGGTTCCATGTAACTAATCAGTTGTGTTGAATTAATACCGAGGGCATATTTTATGATTTCTCTTGACAATCTCTCACCAGATAAGATGAGAACTTATATAACCAGAAAAAAAATTCAGAATACTGTTTTTTTTAAAAAATATATTTTTATTGATTTCAGAGAAGAAGGAAGAGGGAGAGAGAGATAGAAACCTCAGTGATGAGAGAGAATCATTGATTGGCTGCCTCCTGCACACCCTGCACTGGGGATCGGGCTTGCAACCATGCACGTGCCCTTACTAGGAATCAAACCATGACCTCCTGGTTCATAGGTCAACACTCAACCACTGAGCAACACTAGCTGGGCTCAGGATTCTGTTTTGACTGTGTGTGTGGCGGGGGGGGGGGGGGGGGAGGAGGGGAGAGAGAGAGAGAGAGAGAATAAAAATCCATCAGACAAAGTTGGGCTCTGCCCCTAGGAATAAAGTGACAGGTGATTGGTCTGAGCCATTCCAGGTTAGGAGAGCAGGTTGGGTCGTGAGGCATGTTCCCATCAATCACTGACTAACATGTTTCTCCCAAAGTGATAGGGAAACCACACAGCTATTAAACCACTACTCTAGAGCTAACTGGCATTGGGTATTCATTGTACCTCCAGCCAAGTCTCCAGGGTCATGAAGAAGAGGAAACAGAAATTCAAATATGACCTCCACACATGCTGAAGTGCCATCACTTGCTGTTTCAACACCAGTTTGTCAAGTTGTTCTTGACCCATAAGTTCATCAGAATCACCTGGGTGACATGTTAAAAAAGAAGATTCCCATGCTCCCCCACAGATGTCTGATTTAGTAAGTCTGGGATAGAGTCTAGAAATTTGCAATTTTAATAAGAACTTGGAGTGTTTTTGATGTGTGGTACATGGACTTTTGGAAATATCAGCCTCGCACAGTGGCTCTGAAACTTGACTGTGCATCAGAAACACCTAATTGGTTTGTTAAAACACTGGCTACTAGATCCAAGGTCCAAAGTCTCTAATTCAGTAAGTCTGCCTTGAAGCCCAAGAACATGCATTTCTAACAAGGTCTCAGGTGATGCTCTTGCTGCTGCTGGGGACCACACCTGGAGAATCAATGGCCTACTGAAACCAGGACAGTTTCAAAACCTGTGTGCTAAAAAGGCAGTTTACTCTTTGAGAAAAGAAAATAATCAAATGGACATCTACTCAGTATCTGCTAGGACAGTGGTCAGCAAACTCATTAGTCAACAGAGCCAAATATCAACAGTACAACGATTGAAATTTCTTTTGAGAGCCAAATTTTTTAAACTTAAACTTCTTCTAATGCCACTTCTTCAAAATAGACTCAACCAGGCTGTGGTATTTTGTGGAAGAGCCACACTCAAAGGGCCAAAGAGCCGCATGTGGCTCGCGAGCCGCAGTTTGCCGACCACTGTGCTAGGAGAAGTTACCTGGCAGAGTAAAATGATATTTATTTTATCCCAGTAGCAGTAACTTTTTATTGTATTCATGTTTTTTACAGATGAGAAATCCAAAGGTCAGAGCAATTATTAGCTTGTTAAAGTTCACATAGCTAGCTAACGTATTTTACAATAGTTTTTTTTTTTTCTTTGAGTTTCTGTGGTTATATATGCAGCAATTTAGAGTAGCGTTGGGCCCAGTAAAGAGGCTGTATTTTGTTATTTCCCAACTCAAACCAGACTTACCAGCCTTGTCCAGTGGAAGAAAATGGCATTCATGCTACACATTTCCTATTTCATTGCTGACATTGACCACTTCAGAAACCAAGACATTCCCCTAGGAGAGAGCCACCATACAATTAGCGAGCCTTCATCCTGCATTAATTTCATTAGTTTGTTCATTCATTTATTGGTTCACTTAAGTATTTACTGAGAATGACTGTGTTTGCTGAGCATTGTGCAAGGCACTGATATAGTAGAAAGTTCCACATGAGGCCAGTACATTAGAATTTGTATGCTTCCCTCTCCACTTACAGGAGCCATGTTTCTCTGGGTCTCAATCTCCCTATTGGCAAACTTTGGGAGTGAGGTTAGGTGACCTCCAAGTTTCCTTTATTTGGAACATTCCTAAATTCAGAACTAAACCCTAACAATGTGCCAAAGCCTTGAGCTGTGGGATGTATGTGTTTAGAAGGAACATGGTAGATGTAGAAAGAAGTGGAGGTAGAAGGAAGAATTTTTGTCTTTGAGAACTGGAAAATCAAAATGTACATGCATGACATCATTGGAGAAGATTGCAATTTAGCCTGGAACCCCAAGGTTAAGTCAGGTAGTCCATCTTCCTGTGGGGAAGTGATCAAGGGTGATGGGATATGAACTGGGGAGTGAAACATGGAGAGGATTAGATTGGTAGAAAGAAAAGGGGGGCAAATTCAGTAAGCGTGTGACCTCTGAAGCAGGAATGCCATGATTTCACAACTCCTTATGGCCCAGAGTCCTCTTTTCTGTGCTGGTCACATCATCAGATGCCTCTGGGGTTGGGTGAGCCATCTGCTTGTGAGTAGTACTGCAAGGATTAGAAAATGAAAATCTAGGGGCCCCAGTGAAATTTGAATTTCAGATCATCAACTCAGTTTTTAAAAGTATAAGCATGTCCCCAACATTGCATAGGGCATACTTATACTTAAAAATTATGCATTGTGTATCTGAAATTCAAATTGAACTGGCTATCCTGAATTTTATCTGGCCACTCAGTGCTATGGCTTACCTCTCAGAGTCTGGCCATGCCCATGAACAGTGAGGGGAGAGTAGTCTTGGCTGTTATTAACACTTTGGTTGTTTCTAACTCCTTGACTGATGGCTCACTCAGAATGCCTAAATAAAGTTCTCTCTGGCCAGAGAACAGAAAGAACTCCACTCCCTTCCCTCTGCTGCTCACTGTCTCCTTAGACTAGAGTTGAAAGAAAGCAGAGCAGCCCTTGGAATCCCCTTCCCTCATGAGCCTGCTTATCACCAGGATTAACATAGAGCAGTTTGGCAGCATTAGATTCCCTTCAATCTCCCTTCTCCAGGGCCTTGGAGGCTCCTAGATACATATGAAAATCTCTCTGTTTGCTTTATCTTACCTTACTCTTATTCCCATCATTTTGCATCTGAACAATAAGAGCGAGAGCTGCTGGAGGAGTAACTTTCTGACACTAGTTGTAGGGACTGGCTAAGCTGTTTCTTTCTAGATAATTGTTTTTTATTTTTTAAGAAAGAGCCCCTGGTTTTCCTGTCCTTTTAATTCTGTGCATCAGGTCATGGGGTTGGGATGAGCTTTTGTCTATTCCCAGGTTCCCTCTGTACTAACCTTTGTCCTCACCTCCAAGTCCTCAGGCCATTGCCTGGATGAGTTTGGCCTGTCTTTTGGGTGGGCTCTCCTCAAGGACACCTGAGGGCTGATTGAGCAGCCTGAACACTGGGATATCCTTTTTCGTGTGATGCAAGCTAAAGGTTTCCTTTGGGACACGCAGTAACAGCTGAGCTTTTTTTAAAATTAAAATAAAAGTTTTCCAGTTACAGCCTACATTCAATATTATTATGTATTAGTTTCAGGTGTACAGCATAGTGGTTAGACAATCATATACTTTACAAAGTGTTTCCCCAAACACTGGAATGGACCAAGTGCTAGAACTCTAGGTTGGTGGATAAAATATGGCGTCAGAAGAAGGCCGCAATGGGTTCTGACTGACATGGCAAGGTGTCAAGTGGAGAAGGCCCCATAATTCACGGAAGTCTTTCAGAAAATAGGGCCCCAGCCAGACTCAGGTTCAGGATAGGACCACTGCTGAGAGGAAGAAGAAAAGCACGCAGGTCACAGGACCTAAAGGACCTGGGGATAACTTTTACCAGCCGTGGGCAAACTACGGCTCGCGGGCTGGATCTGGCCCGTTCGGCTGTTCTATCCGGCCCGCGGAGCCGAAAGAGCAGAGGGTTCTCTTGCTCTCCCCTCCGCTCCTTTACTTTGAATTTATATTAGTTCACACAAACACTCCATCCATGCTTTTGTTCCGGCCCTCCGGTCCAGTTTAAGAACCCATTGTGGCCCTCAAGTCAAAAAGTTTGCCCACCCCTGCTTTAGACAGAGGCCCAGTTACCTGGTAGGGCATAGTAGGGCCTGGATCTCAGAAATAAGAAAAATGCCCTCCCTTGGTCATAGGGACACAAGTTAGGAGCCACAGTAGAAGCAAATGATACGGGGTAATCAGAATCTTGTATTAGAGTTGCTTCAATTCTACTTTTCAAAATCAAAATTGTTCCTTTGCGTACCATGAAGCTGAGGCTGCAGGTGTGGGTGAAGTGGCCTAAGAAGGGGCAGGTGGGATAGGTGGGACCTGGACAGGGCCTGCCATTACTATCAGCCCCTCATGGGTTTCCATGATCACAGAAATTTAATGAGTGTTTCAAGCATTGAAAATGATTCCCATTGGGTGGATCAGTCGAATCAGACTGGATTCCTGGAAAGTCTATAAGGCAGCAAATTTAAAACTTCATTCAGATTACAGAAGCAGACAGATGGTTCTTATTAATAGAGGCTATTTACCTTCCTTTGTAAATAGGAACATTAGCCTAGTGCCCTGCTCGGCAAACTGTGGCTCGCGAGCCACATGCGGCTCCTTGGCCCTTTGAGTGTGGCTCTTCCACAAAATTAGGAGTACCCTAATTAAGTTAATAGCAATGTACCTACCTATATAGTTTAAGTTTAAAAAAATTTGGCTCTCAAAAGTAATTTCAATCGTTGTACTGTTGATATTTGGCTCTGTTGACTAATGAGTTTGCCGACCACTGGGACTCCACAGGTAAAGGAAGGAAATTAGGAAATGACCCTAGAGGAGGCCACTGAAGCCTGATGCAAGTTGAGTTAGGGTACAGAGAGGTGTTTGCCAACCTGTAGTGGTATCTGCTCTCCCCAGAATAAAATGGTCTTTGCACAGCCAAGGGCTGGCTGGAGAAAACCACATGGGCACTGACCCTGCAGAGGAGTACAGGGGAGGTGTTCTAGTTACAGGCCTGCGGGCCAAGCAGACTAGACCTTGAAGTGGTGATGAAGCAAAATGCCTGCAGGTGCTTCTCTTCTCCCGCCTGAGCTCCTGGAATCAGCCTGCAAAGAGCCAGCTGTGTCTCTGACTACAAGTGACTGTTCTCAAGCTGACTGGAGCGTGGAGTCATCCAAGCAGAAAGATCAGCCTATGGTTGAGTGGAGGTATAACAGAAATGCTTGGTGTCCAGCAATAGCTTAAAGGGCTGGATGAAGGACACAAAGGAAGGACAACAGGCATCTGCAGTTTCCCAGAGAGGGGACGGAGGCCAGTGGTGCTGGAGGAAGCTCCACAGCTTCCAAGGCCATTGATAGCAAGAGCTCTTGTCATCATCTGTATAGGATTTGTGGCAGCAACTGGTCTCCCTGGGCCTTGCCCTGCCTGCTCGGTCCTAGAAAAGTCACACAGCTGGCCCTGGATAGAAAGAGATCTCAGCTAATTACACACTCTAAGGACTTGGTTCAATATTTTTAAAGGTCCCTAAATAGACATTTACAAGTGAGGGTTCCCTTTGGGGCTGTTACTATGACTTACCTGGTTTATCAAGATTCTAAAAAAATGTATTGTAAGTGTTCCATATATTTATTCACATTCTAGGCCAACCAGCTACACCAGGTAGCCCCCCTGGCCTGGCCCACCTCATGATGATGGCTGGGTTCTATAGCTCTGGGATTGTTAGATAACAGACTTTTTGGTGTGAAATTCTGGAATTCAGAGTCACCATTCATCTTCTCATGCTGGATGACATCACTGCTCCAGACTGGAAAGAGTTAATTCAATGTCAAGAGATGCTTAGACTGGGAGAGGATATTATAGTAATCCTGAACACTTGCCCAAGACCTTTGACTTTTCAAATGTATAACAACACCTAATAGTTCTTCTTGATTCTTACCCAGAGGAAGTCAGGTTCTTATTATTATCTCAGTTGTTCTCAGTGAGAAAACTGAAGACCAAAGGGATTGAGTGACTTGCCTGAGGCCACACAGCTAGGACTCAGGTGGTTCAGTGCTCTTCTCAGCTCCTACAAGCTAAGACAGGATCCAGGCTCCTGGTGGGTTGCTCATCCAAATTGTTCTTCACATTCTCCCCTTCAGTTGTTGAGAATAAGTGAGCAGGGTTGTTGGTCTCATGTTCCATCAAAACCTCCAGTACTGCTGCTTCCCAAGGATTTCATTTCCTGAGCCTCTTCTTCACTCTTTCTCATTTCACCCACAGCTTTAATCCTGGGCAAGAACCTTCATTTTTTTAAAAAAAAATTAAATTATTTATTGTTTAAAGTATTACATTAGTCTCTTTTTCCCCCAATGACCTCTCCCCAGCTGCCCCCACTCCCCAGCACATGCCCTCACCTCCCCCGCCCCACCATCTGTGTCTATTGGTTATGCTTATATGCATGCATACAAGTCCTTTGGTTGATCTCTTACACCCTCACCCCCTGCCTTCCCTAATAGGTTGGACAGTCCATTTGATGCTTCTATGACTCTGGTTCTATTTTTGTTCATCAGTTTATGTTGTTCATTATATTCCACAAATGAGTGAGATCATGTGATAGTTATCTTTCTCTGACTGGCTTATTTTACTTACCATAATGCTCTCCAGTTCCATCCAAGCAGTTGCAAATGGTAAGAATTCCTTCCTTTTTACCACAGCATAGTATTCCATTGTGTAGATGTACCACAGTTTTTTAATCCACTCATCTGCTGATGGGCATTTAGGCTGTTTCCAAACGTTAGCTATTGGAAATTGTGCTGCTATGAACATAGGGGTGCATATATCCTTTCTGATTGGTGTTTCTGTTTTCTTGTTATATATTCCTCGAAGTGGGATCACTGGGTCAAATGGGAGTTCCATTTTTAGTTTTGTGAGGAAACGCCATACTGTTTTCCAGTGGCTGCACCAGTCTGCATTCCCACCAGCAGTGCAAGAGGCTTCATTTTTCTCCGCATCCTCTCCAGCACTTGTTGTTTGTTGATTTGTTGGTGATAGCTATTCTAACAAGTATGAGATGGTACCTCATTGTCGTTTTGATTTGCATCTCTTGGATGATTATTGACTTTGAGCATGTTTTCATATATCTCTTGGCCTTCTGGTCTTTTTTCAAAAAGTGTCTACTTAGGTCCTTTGCCCATTTTTTTGATTGGATTTTCTATCTTCCTTTTGTTAAGTTTGCATGAGTTCCCTATAAATTTTGGAGATTAAACCCCTATTGAAGATAACATTGGCAAAAATGAAGAACTTCGTTTTTTATCTAAGCTCTTACTCTGTGATAGACACCAGTGTTCATTTTTTACTAATTCTAACTCATAACAGTGAAGGAAAAACTGTCATCTCCATTTAACAAGTCTAAACCAAGGCCAGGGATATTGAGTAGTTGCCTAAGATCCCATAGCACGAAAGTGACAGATTCAATTTAAGCTACTTGCGAAGCTGTTGTCTTAATCACAACAGATTAACCTAGATCGTGATTCTCAAACCATACTGTGCACAAGGACCTCTGGAGAGTGTATTAAAACCCAGATTCCTCTCAGTCTGATTCAGTAGATTTGGGGAGTGAGGCCTAATAATTTACATTTCTAATGAGTAATGCTGCTGCTGCTGGAGATCTCACACTTTGAGAATCATTGATCTGGGGCCGTGGTCGGCAAACTGCGGCTCGTGAGCCACATGCAGCTATTTGGCCCCTTGAGTGTGGCTCTTCCACAAAATACCACAGCCTGGGCGAGTCTATTTTGAAGTAGTGGTGTTAGAAGGAGTTTAAGTTTAAAAAATTTGGCTCTCAAAAGAAATTTCAATCCTTGTACTGTTGATATTTGGCTCTGTTGACTAATGCGTTTGCCGACCACTGGCCAAAAATCCCAGTGTAGCTGCTTGAGAATCAGCTGGGTGAGTTTTTAAAGAATGGCTCCAGGTCTCCATTTCTAGGTATTTTTGATGTAATAGGTTCCAGAGGAGGGACTAGGAATCTGTGACTTTGCAGAGCCCCAGTGGAAATTCTGACATGCAGCCAGGGTAATCTCCTGGTGACAGTCTTCCATGGAGAAGATTAGTGTAAGAATTAGTCCACCTGCACAGGGTTGTCAACTAGCACAAATAAGGAAACCAATGTGAAAGTGCTTTGCAAAGATCAAGTTCTATTTAGAAGCACTTGATTGTGATTGTTAAGCAGTTTGTTGAGGATTTTTTAGTTGAACTAGCCTGCTTTTCATTCTAGCTCTCCATTTCCACCTGTAAACCCTCACCGCTAAGACGGGAATAATAAATAGTGTTCTCATAGACTCCTTGGGAAGTAAAGCTTCAGTGGTGTTTAGCACATAGTAAATGCTCAGGGAAGTTTAACTTCAAGTAACTTAAAAATAATGTATTGGTTTTTGACTGTCTTTTCTTTCATGCTGACAAATGTGTTTGTAATCTGATGAATGCACCTTGATAGACCTCCTCCTCACTTCCTAAAAGTGCATCTGTTTCTTGAACTAATCCCACTCTTTATGTCGTTCATTATATGTTGACATCTCTAAATGTTTCATTTATCTATTCTTAGAAAAATAATAATTAATATCTGTGTCTCTATTTGGAATTTCACAGAACACTTTAATATACAGAGGTGGATAAAAGTAGTTTTACATTTGTTTCTATGGAAAATAATGCAATAATTAATAAATAATAAAGGATAAACTGTTTTGTGTACTCACAACTATAAACCTATTTTTGCCCACCCCTGTACATTGTTTCTGTGGAATAGGAGGAGGAGGAGGAGGAAGGGGAAGAGGAGGAAGATGAGGAAGAGGAGGAGGGAAGGAGGATGGTGATGATGGGTCCTTTTTACCAGTGGGACAAAGAAGCCATAAAGAAAGAGAATTGATTTGCAATATATCCCCCCAATTCTAAATGTCGGGGACAGGACTCAGTCCAGTCTAGTCCCCACACCTGGGCTAGACTACAGAGTGAAATATTTTATCTGTTGAGTGTATTTCCCTGTAGATACATTTTGGTCATTTCTCCTCCCCGCTTCTCCCCTCACAAATATACTGTTAGAATTTTTAGGTTGAATTTCAATACGTTTACTGATTAGTTTTTGCAATATTGAAACTTTTTACCCAAGAATGTAGTTTGCTTCACCAGTTGCCAGTTCTTGTACATATCCTTTGCTCAAGCTCTGTAGTTTGCTTTATGCATGAAATACATGTTTCTCATTAAGTTTACTTTTAGGTAGTCTACCATTGTGTGCTAGTTAGATGGGCTCGTTTTTTCCATTTTATTTTCCAGTTGATTATTGCTGATGTTTAGAAAATTTATTTATTTTGTAAATCTATTAATTTTGATTACTATTTATAAGCAGTTAGTTACTTTAATCTAAACTCTATAGAAGAAAACAATTTTTCAGTAGATTCTCTTGGGCTTTATAAGCAGAAAAGATTATATTATTTTCAGATAATTTTTTTTTCATTCTAGTTCTCCATTTTCACCTGTAGATGAGAACTAGAGGCCCAGATTTTTTGACCCTATATCAATATTCAAGTAATTTTTGCCCTTTCCAACAATTTAATATAAACCATTTACTTTTCTTATTGCTTTAGTATGGTTACTTTTGTAGAATTTGAGACAATGAGGAAGTTGGCTTAGATTTACTTCTTATTGGCAAGATTAAATATGATCTGAAGATTAAGCCACATGAATGGAGTTAAACTTCATGTCTTGCAACAATATCTAAAACAAGAACTTTTGAAGGATTTTTTTTTTACTTTGATAGGTGTCAAAATATATGCTTAGTTATACTATGTAAGCTTATTTAACCTTCTATAGGAAACAGAGAGGTTACAATCTCCACATTTAAGTAGCTAGTCCACTGGCTTGATTGAAGGAAGACCAGCAAAAGTTATTTCTGGAGCAGTAAAATAAAATTCACTGACTGAAATTAGTTTACTGGCTGAAAATAAATTCACCAACAGTGAATGTGACCAGGCTTGCCTATTTTTTTTGCATTGATAACAATTAGTAAGCTTTTCATAAATTTAAAAAGAGCATGATTGTACATCACTTTGTTTTCTATATAGTCTTTGGGTCAAGACTTATGATTGTAAAACTTTTTTACAATTATTTCTGTTGATAAGAAATATTTAAATATATAAGCACATCAAAGCATAGAAAGTAGAATGTTAAAATGTAAAGTTCATTTAAAAATGGAGAGTTTAAATGAAGACACAAGCTCAGAGAGCTGAAGTAACTTAAATAAGTTCACGTAGGGGGCAGTGATAGATAACTAGAGGCCAGATTTCTTGATTCTATCTTTATCAATATTCAGACAATTTCTAACCCATGCCTTGTAGGTAATTACCATTTTGTTGATTCAAAATATGATTAATTGCATTAATGGTCCTTGATGGTCCCCAGGCTTGCTGAATCCTCATAACTTCAAGCAGCCACTGCTTCATAGACCATTGTACTTAGACTGTACATTTAAAGTTTCCAAGGTTACTCCTCCAGGAGTATGAACCTCAGTCCAGGCCCTTTCAGATCATGCCAGTCTACATCTACTCCTCTGGAGCGTGAAGATGCAAAAGGACGATCTTGGTCTACACAGAGCACAGAATGTTGGTAGAAGAAGAACCACCTTTCTCCCCATGTCACAGGTCAGTTCTACCTGCTTATGTTCAGTGGAAACACAATAGTGTTACAAGCACAATTATTACTTACCTTTGGACATTCCTAACTAATCTTTGAAAAGCAAACCAAAAACAAAGCACCTCTACCTTATTAGATAAAAAAATGGCTGCTAGACCTATATTTATTTAAAAATCCTCATAGCAGACATTGTAGGTTGACTCACTACAACTTTCTTTTAGCTTTTCTTAGTTTGTCTTAGTGTTCTTAGGCAGTGCAGACTGGGAAGCTAAAGTCTACGTTTGCCAGACTTCCTTGCAGCTAGAATACAGACAAATAGCTGTGATTCTACCAATTAGAGCGATCCCATGTGTGACTTGGAGAAATAAGAGGAAGCAGCTCTACTAAGGAAAACTGGATTTTCTGGGTCTGAAGACTTTTTCTCAGATAGCAGTGGCAAAGCTTTTGGATTTCAGTCTCAACAGTGGTCAGTGCCTAGAGATGGACAGTGGTGTTTCACTGTAATAGTCCAGGAGTGTAGTTGGGTCTTATTTCTGGCTGCTTTGGTTCTGGCTATTGAATGAACTAGCCTGGGTCCCTGATTATTTTGAAGATTCTATGATCTTAATATCTTCTAATATCCCATTCTGCTTAAGTTGTTAGACTTGACCCTCTTGATTACAACTGAGAATCACAATTTTTATACTCTTAACTATCTATACATATAAAGAGGTAATATGCAAATTTATCCGGGACGCCATAACTGTCACAACTGGACAAATTTGCATATTACCTCTTTATAGACTGCGCACGAGATTGGGGGGGAGGGGACTGCTGCGCGGTGAGGCATGCCATGGATGGCGCAGGCAACAAGCAGGCGTGCAGAGAGCAGGGCGGAGCAGGCCCGCAGAGACCAGGAAGCTGGGCCTGCCAGTCGCCACTGTGACGATCAGGTCTGCAGAGAGCAGGGCAGAGCAGGCCTGCAGAGGGAGCGGGAGCCCAGAGGCAGGGGGGCATGCCCAGGGCGCCACCACTGGTAGACAGCACCCCAGCAGGCCTGCCTCTGCGAGTGAACTACAGAGGCAACACCTTTTCTTACAGCTCATTGGCTAAGCTCCCTGTATGCCACTCTCAGTGTTCTTGATAACTTGGGTAATAAGAATCCAAGAAGGTGGTCCATGGTTTTTCTACCTCACTGCTGGAGGAAAAAACAAAGGTCCACTGTTGGAGGGGCTAAGAAATGTCATATCCTGCCCTAGCCAGTTTGGCTCAGTGGATAGAGCCTCGGCCTGCGGACCGCAGGGTCCGGGTTCGATTCTGATCAAGGGCATGTACCTAGGTTGCAGGCTCCTCCCTGGCCAGGGCCCAGGTCAGGGCTCATGCAGGAGGCAACCAATCGAAGTATCCCTCTCACATTGATGTTTCTCTCTGTCTTTCCCTTTCTCTTCCATGCTCTCTAAAAATCAATGGAAAAATATCCTCAGGTGAGGATAACAAAAAGAAAGAAAGAAATGTCATATCCTATGAAAGAGACATCTTGATCTTGAAAATGCCTAAAGAAAGTTGTCATTTTTTCGTGGTGAAAGGACTGGAGTCCGTGTTGATGAAAACACCTTGGTGTCTGTGGTGGCCAGCAGTGGCAGCAGCAGCGGCGTGATGGGGGTGGCACCTTCCCCTGATCAGCTCACAGAAGGAGGCCAGCCTGAGGGCTTCTGGACTGTGAGAGGGGGCAGGCTAGGCTGAGGGACCTCCCCCCCACTAAGTGCACGGATTTCATGCACTGGGCCTCTAGCCTATTTATATAAAAGGCTAATATGCTAAGTGTCCTTCAACCTGCCTGACTGGTCGCTATGATGCACACTGACCACCAGGGGGCAGATGCTCAATGCAGGAGCTGCCATGACACACACTGGCCATTTACAGAGAAACAGCAGTGTGGACCTGGCACCTACAAAGCAACACTTGGCTTCCCCCAAGTGGGACACAGGCCCCACCACCACCACAGAGCAACAGCCCACGAAATCATAGCCAATGCTGCCATGGTGCAAAATGCAGCCCACAGCCCAGCCCAACCCAGAAACGGTGGCTGTGGGCACCGGGTAATGACATCACATAGCAACACCTGGCTTCATCTCCCTAACAACTAGCCTCCTTGCAGTTTCTTCAGCCCAGGAACACGACTTGCTTTATAAACATTTTACAGTTTAACCAAATGTCTGTGAAGCATTTTCTCATACTTCATCTGAAGTCTTGGAGTGAGTAGATAGGAGACTTGGTGGAATCCTATTTTCTTTTCATTAGCCATAAAATGGTGATTTAGAAAGTTTAGAACTTGACCCGACTGAAAAGAAGTAAGAAATGGTGAACCTTGAAAATGACTTCAGGTTTTCTCACTGTGCAGAATATAGTCAAACACTGCTGCAGTTAAATATTGTACCCTTTATTCTCCCTGCATAATCTACAATAATAATCTGCTTCATGTTGATATTTACTGCTGTGTTGCTAGCAATTACCTGAAAGAGAAGTTGGGGTGCTTCACTGGGCTGGAAAAAGCTTAGCTAAATCAGAAAGCAGGTCTAATTAAGCAAATTTATTCTATATATATATTTAAAAGGCTAAGTTGACTCACACATGCATGATACATATAAAGCTCTCACTGGCACCAATCGCACACATGTGTTTGCATCTGTCATTGTCGATTGTGAATTTGGTTGACACTTCTATTATAGAGAAAGGGCGAATAGCGATATTAAACTATTTCTTCTAATTAATTTCCTTTCAATGTGCACGAATTTGTGCACTGGGCCACTAGTAATAATAATAATAATTAAGATAATATAGAGTGTATCTATGTAACACTATTTTACCAAAGTAGTATTATAATGTATCTAGCCTATTATGTACCAGAAACTCTTCAAGGTGCTTTGCATGTATTACTTTATCAAATTCTCACATATATCCCTAGGAGTTTAGTACATTATTCCCATTATACAGACGAGGAAATGCATATGTAGAGAGGATAAGATGCCTAGGGTCACAGAGCAAACAAGGGAGAGAAGTTCAGATTTAAACCAAAGGTCTATAGACTTTACTTCTTGGGGCTCTGCTCCCTGCCAATTTTATGAGATAGGTATTATTTATTATTATTATTGCCATTTTACAGATGCAAAAGTGAGGTACATTCTGATAGATTCACTGACAGAAGTTGTACAGCTGGTAAGTAACTAGATCCAAGATCTCCAAACTCCACATCCAGGGGACTTTTGGCTCTGCCCAGCGCTGGTCAGAGTCTCACTCTACTGCTCATTTGTCCACACATTTATTCAGGCTGTTGATTATTTATGCACATCTCCATTCATCCAGCTGTATTATTCCTGGGAAAGCACTCCAGACTTTTCTATTTTTGGAAAAATATGGAGCTCTTGGCCCCAGGGTCTCTTCCCATAGTGTGCTCAGACTCACACCTCATTTCCTTTGGGGTCCTATAGAGGTGTAGCATGGCCCATAAAAAATACCATCTCTGCTCATATTTCATGATTTTTGCAAATTAATGATCTAAGTAAAATGGACCATTGCCCTTAAAAGTGTGCAATAAAAAATGATAATAAATGCCAGGCTGAGGATCATAATGGAAAAACAACTGTTTGGGGTACTTTGCCATGGTACAGTTCCCAGCCTGAGTGCTTTAAGTGGAGCTGGCTGGATTTTGGGGGGGTTCCATGTTCAATGCCTCGAGTCTTCACATGTGCCTGGATCCTGAATAAGAACTGCCTGTGAAGTCAGAGAAGGCTTAAATCCGAGGCCTGCCAATAGGCATAGCAATTAGACAGTGACCCAGAAATTCTTGGAAGAGTGATTTTTGAGCTACCTTCTATCTCCTTGAGGTCTCCTTTCCTTCCTGCCTGCCTTCTATGACTTCTTGGTAGAAAACTGGAAGAGCTGGGATTTTTGCCCCAGGAAGGTTTAGGAAAACAAAAATTAACTGCTGTAGCTTTGAAAAATAAACTGCTCTGTGAGGCAAGGAAAAATCGAAAATCTTGAGGGAAAAATGAAGCCACAGTTTCAATTATAACTGTTACCAGGTTTAGATCCAACTTTGGGCCAAAGTGTCATCCAGACAGATGTTCTTACAATTCGGTTTCCATAATAATTGTTGTATTTGTGAAAATGCTTTAACGACATCTCAGCACTTTACTAGGCCTCAGATTCTAGAAGATTTTCCGGTCAGGCAGGAACCATTTGCACCGTCTCACCCAGTGACCTCTTTCATTCTGCTGGGGCTTATGGGGAACATTAAACTTGCAGATCCAATTGTTGCATAATGAAGTATTGATTTCCTAAGAAATCCTGTAACATTTTCTTCTTAATAACTCACATTTACAAGGAATCCACCCCAGAACTTTTATAGAGGATTAGCCACCTATTGCCACTTGAATGAGACACTAGGTACTTTAGTTAAAAGATAAACAACATTAGAACATAGTTTCAGTTCTCAGAACTGCAGATCAGCTGCACATTTCTTACCAAGGTTCCCACAGTGTCCTAGTTCAGATTTTAAAATAATTTTGATATATGTTATAAGCCAATCTAAAAATTCCATTTAAAGGCAAATTGAATTATCTTCCCACAGCTGATAAGGACTTTAGTTTTGCTTGGCAATGGGCTAGCTAACTTGCTGAATTACCTCCTATAGACAGTTTTCATCTGTAAAAGCACCAAAAACAAGAACAATCCACAATTATAAAATGAAATTTCCCCTAAAGTCTAAGAAATTTTCAAGTACAATTTAAAGATAATTTCTCCTGTGTAGATGACTGAGGTTATTTAATCCTCCAAATGAACAAAGGCTATGATGACTGGATGTATTCATGATAGGAAAGCAAAGATTTATAAACAAGCCATCTGAGCAAGATGTTGTTTCACGTATTTCTGGTTTACTCCTGTTGAAATTAAGGGAGTGCTTTGCTTTCATGTCCTTCAAGTGTTCTGTTGAAATTGTCTCCTGAATGTGTTAAAGTTAGCTTTGGGGGGGACTTCAGAAACAGGTTGCTAACGTCAATACAGCACCAGCCAACCTGGACTCCATTTCCAATCACACCACTGATGAGCTCTGTCATGTGAAAATAGTGCCTGCCTTTGGCTGTATGCTCCATCTCTGCTCTTAGGGCAGCAACTTGGCCTTGAAGTCAGGTAGATCATGGTTCCACTTATTCCTTCTGTATCTCCCAGGGAGAGTAGGAGGCATTCATTGAATCAAATAGAAGATTTTTATTGTGCTCCTCCTATGTCTCAGTCTTGGGTTGAATGGAGTATGGAAGAGGCAGAGTTAGAAAGGAGGCATAGCTCTTCTCCTCAGGTCACTGACAATAAAAACATGTCAGAAACACCAATCAGAAAGGATATATGCACCCCTATGTTCATAGCAGCACAATTTACAATAGCTAAGATTTGGAAACCACCTAAGTGCCCATCAGCAGATGAGTGGATTAGAAAACGGAGGTACATCTACACAATGGAATATTGCTGTAAAAAAAAAAGGAATTCTTACTATTTGCAACTGCATGGATGGAACTGGAGAGCATTATGCTAAGCGAAATAAGCCAGTCAGAGAAAGATAACTATCACATGATCTCACTCATTTGTGGAATATAATGAACAACATAAACTGATGAACAAAAACAGAACCAGTCATAGAAGCATCGAGCAGACTGTCCAACCTATGAGGGAAGGCAGGAGGTGAGGGGGTAAGAGATCAACCAAAGGACTTGTATGCATGCATATGAGCATAACAAATGGACACAGACCAGGGGCGGGGTGGGGGGAGCGTGAGAGCATATTCCGAGGGGGGGGGTGCGACTGGGGAGAGGTCAATGAGGTAAAAAGGAGACTTATGTGATGCTTTAAACAAAGAATTTAAATTAAAAAAAACATGTTAAAGACATGTGCACAGATGATCTATCATACATAACTATGTAGGTAGAGTTTTTGTTGATGCTATTTCGTTTGCCTGAAAGGCCTTGCCATTATTTCTTCAATCAACTAACTTGATGGATCTTAAATCCTCCTCCTTTCAGGAAGCTTTCTCCAAATATAATACTCACAGCTTCACCATTTTCCAGAATATGTTGAAATTATCTTTCCATGGGTCTGACTCACTTATTAGAATCTGTCCCCCCCCCCCCCCCACACACACACACTCAAATAAGGATTAGTTGAGTTACTTTTCATATCCCAGGGTATAGTATCTATCTTTTAATGGTATTAGATAAACACTTGTCAGAGAGTTATGCCATGGTCTCCCTGGTTTCAAGGCCAGTGCCAAGTTGCTGCCCATCATCTCTGTCCATCTGTAGCACACAATTTTCCTAATGATCAGATGTATATAATTACCTCAAATTATAGTTATTTGGTTATGTGTCATCTCTTCTAATAGACCTAAGAGTTAGTGATACTTTGCAGCAAAATGACACATGTTTGAACCCTTCTCCACCACTACTGGCCAAGGAATTTAGGCATTTTATTAGAATAACAATATTAACTGCATAGGATTGTTATGAAATTTAAATGACAGGGAAAGTGCCTAACAGAGTTTGACATACCACATATGTTCATTATATGTTATTCTCTATGACCATGGTTTCATTGATGGAAGGAAAGTATTTTGAATTATGTACTTTGCACACATAACTTAAATTAAAAAATAAAAACAGTGGGTGAAGAGCTATGAAGTCAAATTAATTATATAGATAATTAATATAATGGAAGTTCAGAGAAAGGAGATCATTGTGGGAACTGTAGTGCTCAGCAAATACATTATGTATGAAGGGACAGCTGAGTTAACATTGAAGGCTACTTGGGATTTCCAGTGATCACACACTAAGAAAAATAATGATCCCCCTTCCAGAATTTATTTTGTGCCAGGCACTGTGCAGACTACTCTATGTGTATTGTTTAATCTTCACAATAACCCTATAAAACAAGTATTATTATAATTACTACCATTTTACAGAGAAGGAAACTGAAGCTCTTAGAAATTGAATTATTTTTCAAGTTTATGTAGGTAAGGTATTAGTCAGTTATTGCTACAATATGCTGTATAATAAACCACACCAAAATTCAGTAGTCTGAAATTATAATCATTTGCTCTCATGCTCATGGATCCGTAGTTGGCTGTTACTCAGCTGGGCTAGCTGCTCTCCAGGTACCTCTCTCTGGGCCTGGCCTCTAACTGCGATATCTACCATATCTTCCTTGGACTGTGGCTACATGGTACATGTTATCTGCATCATTTGACTCCTTCTGGGGCTGAGGCTGAAGGAATCATAATTAACTGGACATGTTCTTCTCATGATGTACCACAGGAGCACAAAAAGGCAAACCAGACTCTGCAAGTACATTTCAAGTCTCATGTACTGATATCCCATTGGCCAAAACAAGTCACATGGCCAACTCTAAATTCAAGGCATAGCAAGGAAGTCCATGCTATCCACCTTAAGGTTATGGCAAGGGTGTGAATGTGTCTGTCTATAACAAGAGTGTGAAGAATTGGGATCAGTAACTCCATTTCATTGGTAATAACTGACAGAGCTAGTATCTAATCAATTTCTGTTCAATTTAAGAGCAAAAAAATCTTATTCTCTATCATATACCATCTGGGCCCCTTGGTATGCAGAACTATCTTGCTGAATCTCATTCTTTGCCACAAGAAAAAAAAATGTTTATTGGGTAGCTTCACTATGAATTACTTGCAAGAATATATTTTTCTTGAACATTATAATTATTCTTATTTAATTAAAGACAGGAAAGGGCTTTCAGGTAGTGGAACAGCACACAAAGACATGTGAGAAGGAGAGTGAGGAGCATTCAGTCTGGAGCAAGGGAAGCAATGAAAGCACTGTCTGGCCAGAATGCAAAGAGTCCTGAAAGCAGTAAGGAAAATGCATAATTTAGTCAACACTCCTGACTCTGTTAGTGCACCAGTTGTAAAACTCTCAGAGATCCCTAGGTGAGTGGCAAGTATTTGTTTTGATTTTCAAAGTGTTAGTCTATATGGTCCACCTTTGCGGATTAGGAAATGGTCCCCTATATTGATGAGCATCCCAGCCAGAAAAAGATGACAGAGTCAAAGGGTTCAAATGATCCGAATTGAATAAAAGACCATTTACAGAGGTGTGGCCAGAGGAAAGGGAACCCACAAGGGTTGATGAAGCACTGAGGGACCAGCAGCAGTGAAAGCTGAAGGACTAAGGAGGGAACAGTGTTACTACAACCCAGTGAGAGCTGGGGCTGCCAGGCAGTATCACAGGCACTGTCAGAACCACAATGGGACAGAGATGAAGGGTGATGCATGAGAGCAGGGAAGGGGAAGGGTGGTGATGGAGAAAATAAATAACCTGGCCTCTCTTTTCTCCCACCTCTCCCATCTCCTACTGGTGATTCCAGTTGGCCGAACCCCACTGGAATCCAGAAGATAAGGAAGTTTAGATGCATTGTATGAAGGCCACCACCTGGGGCACAGAGCAGGGCAAAGAAAAACAATGAGTGGGGAGGAGGAAATGGAGAATAATCAGCACATAACCCCCTGACCTAGCAAATTAAAAACAAAAACACTGCTGTGGGCAGATGCAACTCCAACAATGAGTGGCTTAGCCATAGTACCCAACTGGGGAACAACATGTCCAGCCCAGGGGTTCATGACTTAGTGAGTAGAGGCCAGCCTGGATTTTAATCCCTATTTACCTCCTAGGCTAGGTGCCTTGTTGTCAGGGGAAGCTGTACAGAATATGCAGCAGCCCTGTCTACACCAATCTTGACTTGCATATCTGACTATTAGCATAGGAAGTACATAACCCCCAAATATAGTTGTGGTAGAAAGCTGGTAAAATGGGTCCCCAAGGAATCCACGATAGCTGAACTTCTATCACTAATGGAGTGAAATACACTTTGACATCTTATCTCCATCTACTGAATCTCATTTCCCCAGACAAGACCCTACTGCCTTGGACTTCCCTGGACCCTGTGTTGCCTCAGGTGATGGGCAAGCCTCCTGTGTTCTGTCTGGGACCAGATCCCCTCTTCCTTTCACAGGTCAGATCATAGCTCTAAGGACCTCCAGTGCATCTGGAGGAGTCTCCATCTATCCTTGCTGGTACTCACATCATTCAAAATTCTTTATGGTCTTGGAATATCTTTCTCCTGATATTATAGAGCCATTGGTTTAAAAGTTTGAAGAGGGAAGAACTAAGTTCATACCTACAAAATGATTATTTTGGATAGCCTTAAGTCTTCCGTAATCTGCACAAACAAGACAGCCTGGCTTTTCTGGGAGTGATCACATACCTGCCTATGTTCTCAGGCTCCCAAGCTCTTTGAAAGGTAGGAGTGTCCCCACCTGTCCTTTTTCTCATTATTTCTGAAAACTTTGCCCTTGGCTGGGCCCCTTGGTATGCAGAACTATTTGCTGAATCTCATTCTTTGCCACAAGAAAAAAAAAAATGTTTATTGGGTAGCTTCACTATGAATTACTTGCAAGAATATATTTTTCTTGAACATTATAATTATTCTTATTTAATTATTTATTCAGTCCAACATGAATGAGTTCCTGTCATGTACCAAGTACTCAGGAAATAAAATAAATGTCTCTGTCCTTACAAACACACAGAAAGTATGTCTTGAATCCCAGATCTTTGAGCTGAGAAGAGCTTAGAGTTCTACTAAGTTAGATTCTTACTTTTCAGCAGCTAAGCTATCTTTACTTTACAAATGACCCATGGGAGGGTCAGAGAGTCAAAGTTTACCATGTCCAAAGCCTCATAGCTGGTTAATGGTAGGTAGGAGGCCAACATGTTGCTCTTTCTCCCTTGTCAAGATGTTCTGGTTAGCAGGAATGTGCTGAGAAGTTCCCATTGCCTGGATGGGAATTACTAGAGCCTGTGTCACCTCATTCACAAGTGGAACCATAAACCAGCCATTCTTGTTGGACATTACATTGGTCTGTAACACTGCTGGATTTAGTGGGAAAATCTGAAAGTCTGAATTTGGTAGTGACCTCATTTTCAAAGCCACGTCTAAGTCCTGCAGAGCAAGGTTTCTGGCTTAGACACATTTCACATACCTCACACTTTGGGCTATAGGGGCAATGGCTTTTAGACCAAGTGCCTCTGGACTAATTCCGGGCTTGGTTCACTTCTTGGCCAAGGGGAGGCACTTGACAACCTCTGGCCTAGAATGAGGTCCTGGGGCTAAATGATACAGTCTTTGCTGAGAGATGACCAAGAGATCCTGGCCTTCCCACCCGATAGCCACACACTTGTACCCCAGTGCCCTTGAAACAAGAGCAGATTCCTGATCTGCATCCATGTGGTTATACTTAGTTACATAGCAGTGTAATTAATGCCACTTAATGTAAAGTGAAAACAGAATTTCTGCAGCTGCCAACTTCCTCCAGCTCAGCTAGTACTATATGCTGACTTCATTTATAAGTATTATTTTCTTTTTCATCATGCTGATTGCAGAAAGAAAATCAGTCCAAGAAAGAGAAACAGACATCAAACTTCAACTGACAACACACAAAATACAAAATTTGGATTGTAGGTATTGATTTCCATCTAGCATCACGCCAATTGCTCCATAAAATTGAAGCTCTCCTGACATCTTTGTCAATGGTCAATTTGCATGCATCAGGCCCATGAGCTCTGCTGGACCTCAGCTAGGGATCTTGGCTGGGCATCATGTTCCCTATTTCCTCAGTTCATTCCCTACTCTCACTCCAAATTCTCTGCTAGAAGTTTGAGAAAAGCTTCATGAAAATAAATAACCTTTTGTCTTTCTAGTCATTCAGTCATTGCTGTTGTTGCACTAGCAAGGGCCTGGCTGCCCCTGTGGGCATTTTCCTACATTCCATCTACTATGCTTGGGTGTGAGATACTTGAGTCACCAAGACCTGTATGGAGCATGGTCTGTTGGGTCACAGTGGAAGGCATTGCTGTCACTGGAAATCTTCAGAGACTAAGCAAAGGCATTTAATGCTTGGAAAATAAGGGTTTCCCCAGACCTTGCTAGATAATAGTAGAGAAGATATGAGTTTTTACATAAGGTTATGGTAAGAGTGAGTTTGAGTGTTGTTCTTTTGCTAACCAGTGTGTGTGGTTTAGTGTTGGGGAGGGTCTTGCAAAGCTGCGTGTTAAAGTCAACACTGTCTCAGAAAATAGATGGGTACTAACTGGACAGCAGCTTAGTTATGAAAAACTCCTTCCAGTAAAAATTCCAGTTCCAGCTCCTAGCTCTTTTGAAGAATTGCTAATGCATCACTTTCCCAAAAGCAACTTACTTTCTGCAGTGATGACACAGACCTAGGGAGGATGATAAAAAAAATCATTGAGCTGGCTCCATTCTTCACATGTTTGCTCTGCTGTCTGTACCCTCTGAAGCCAGTGGCAGCTTCCCTAACCAAGCAGATACACTGGGTGAGAGAGTGGATTGGAAATTAAGCCAGCCCTGGAAATGAAACACCACCAATAAACTCTTCGTCAATGCACATTTTCCAAAAGTAATGGGAATCTCTGAAGGGAGCAATTAGAGAACTCTGCTCTTCAACAATTGAATTTCCCACATGTTGCTTTAACTTTCATGACATATGAAAATGCTAATTTTGTTATATATATAGAGAGAGAAATATGGGAAAATTCCAAAGCAGATTGGAGAAAACAACAACAAAAAATGGCCTCCGCCCTGTCCCCCAGCCCTCTTTGCCCCAGTGGTGCGTCATTAGAGTTGTACAATTTACAGCCTCAGTAATCAATTATGTTCTAACCTTCATCATCTGGGTCCCCACACCCATGCAGGGCAGAGCCAAAGCAGGCTTTCAGAGCAGCTGTGACATCAGGAGATATGTGCAGTCATGGATTTTTCTCTGTAGTTATTGCCACATAAAGGAGGATCTCCCATGTCCTCATGTGTGATCTACCCGAGGATTTAACCATACTTTCGTAGCACCTAAAATGAGGTCCTGTCCCAGGTGAAATAGACACATTTTCTTTTCCATGTTCTCCTATATTCTCTTCTATATAGTTCTGTCTGTCTTTTCCCACTAGCCCCCAGCAGCATAGCCCTGCATCTCCAAAAACCTGTCCTCTTGTGCTTTCTCCCTGGTCCTCTTCTCTCAAACAAAACACTCTTTCTTAGTTCTGTTTTCTTGGTTCTGATTCCTTTCAACTCATCTGATTAACTGATTTAAGCTAAAGTATTAATGGCTGAAAATGAAAGTTAGAGTTAATTCAACCAGCTAGCATATGTAGGAGAGTACATTAAAAATGTTTTCTTCTGAGAGAGTGAATACTCATTGTTTTAGGAAAGTAGCTTATTAAGCCATTTGGGATAGAAGATGACATTCTGAGGGCAGCAGTTGCAAAGTTTTTAAGAAGATTCTTAAAGTGCTTGGCACAAGAGACTAAAAGAAGCTTGTGTTTTATTCCTGAGCCGAGGGAAAAGAAGAAAGTAGATGGGTAGAGAAGTGAGGTAGAGGGAAGAGGACATGGCAAGAACCTGAGTTATTTATGAGATTGAAAAAAATGGCAAAATTTCTACGTGGGAATGGGGCAAAGCAAATTTTAAGAATGATAGTATCTAATATTTAATTTAAAATTGTGTTCATTTTTACAATATAAACTCTTTTTACAATTCTCCAAATCTTTATTTGCATCTATTAGATACACAAATACTTTTTGTGTGTTTGTGTAGTATAAAAGAATTTCACAATTTCATTGATGAAGTACATGCAGAAGAAAGATCCCACAGACTAAAGTGACTCCGAAAATAAAAATCTGCTTTCCTTATTCCTAGGAATTCATAGAAGTCTTTGAGAGGATTTGCCCATCCAAAGAGTATGCAATTGTGGGTTTTATCCCATATTATCTGTATCTAGAGGAGCAGGCACAGCAGCTAATATTTGAGTAGTACCTGTAGCTCAGTGAAGTGGAGGGACATATATGGTAGAATATGTTGATGGAGAACAGAAGTTTCCCTAGAGGGTAAAACAAGTCTGGATGGCTTATTAAGACCATGATCCTTGGTACAGGAAAGAGGGCTGAGATTTTGGACTTCTGAGACCTTAAGCAGAAGTTAGGAAGACTATTTGATATGGAATGGGACAATCCCTCTTTATTGTGCCGGGATCTGTGAAAATTGAACCGCGTCCAGCACAGCCAGTGGTGAACCTGAGGAGGTGAAGGATTAAAGGAAACAAACAAGAGAATATAGTTGGGGCCAGGTGGATCACTGCACCTGGATGAGGACACAGTGACACAGCCTGTAAGCTGAATCTTTATTTTATAGTCAGATCACACAAAGCAAAACAAGGGAGTGGTCAAGATGTTTACAATGTTCTTGTGAGTTTCAAATCTACTTTTTTCCTGTTGTTGCAATTCTCTGAACTCTGTCAAGCTTTGTTTTGGCAGCACTTGCTGCACCTCCGGCAACCCACATTCCTCAGCTACCTAGGACTACAAGGTCGGACTATAAGGTCAAGTTTACATACCAACCATAGCCTTTGGCTATAATTGTGCTGGGAGGGCTTTGCCCTCCAAGCTGGGACTTGTATGTGGCTTTGCCACAAGAGGACAGTGCCCTCTCATCAGTCTGAGGCTTGAACCTGTCCAAATGCTATAGCCGCCCTCCACAGAAAATAACTGATTTTTATATGGTGTAGACTGGAGAGAAGTATTTTGCCTTCATGGGTGGAACTTTCATACAATAAATACTAGAGCAAGTGTGAAGCTAATGGTTTGGGACATGTAACTTTTGAGGGGCAAAAGCAGCAACATGGTGGATGAGGTAAGTTAGCAATGGCTGAAGCATTGAGGTGAAATCACAAAAGCAAAGAATGGCAGCCTGTGAGACATTTTCAGGGTCT
Source organism: Plecotus auritus (assembly GCF_963455305.1). Classification (NCBI taxonomy): domain Eukaryota; kingdom Metazoa; phylum Chordata; class Mammalia; order Chiroptera; family Vespertilionidae; genus Plecotus; species Plecotus auritus. Next base: position 135,048,362 of record NC_137782.1, on the reverse strand, counting down.
CACACTACATACATTTATGGGGCAACTTCCTTGTGCCAGGTACATGGATGGGTATTGACTATTTCTAGGCTTCACAACAACCCAAAAAGGCAGATATTGTTATATATTTTACAGATGTGAAAACAGAGGCTTCAAAGGTTAATGATTGTCTATCCCCAAGGTCAAATGCTAGGATGCTCAGGGAAAGGAGAAATGTTCTAATTGGTTTGACTACAGAGATGATTATCTTCTCTGGTGGGAATCAGTAAACAAGAGTGGTGGCCAATAGTCTGACTATTTATACCTCATGAGCTAAGAGTGGTTTTTACATTTTGAAAGAGGTCTTTTAAAGAAAGATTATATATGACAGATATCATATGTGTCTCACAAAGCCTAACATTATTACTATCTGGCCCTTTGCAGAACAAGTTTTCCAATTCCTATTCTGTAGCATAAACCCAGTGCCTTCCTCTGAGCCAGGGCAGCCCTGAATATAACTGTTGATAAATGCAAACACCACTTCTGCTTAGTGACATGGGAGCTCAGATATTTCAGGTATGTGGTGCTTCTTAAAAACCCTTGCTGGACTGTCAAAATGGTTATCAGCTATAGCCTTAAAACATTAAAACACCGTTTGTAAAAAGAATGCTGCAGACATGATAGGATTATAAAAGCAGAGACTTTTTCTAGAGTATGAGTTTATGAACTAGAGACTGTTGATCACTAAGGGGTTTAGGGATAACCTTAGTGGTGTGGGACCCCCAGAAATAGTGCACAAACTGCATATGAAAAAAATGATTTTTTTTTCTAGGGAGTAGGCCCTAATATCCTCATTCTCAAAGAGATGGTTACTTCTAAAAGGGTATGAAATCTGCTTCTAGAGCTTATGGGGGTGTGGGAATTCCACTAGATCCAGACTTAGACCCTTTTCTCTTCACAGTCTGATCCCTTTCCCTAAATAATTTCATCTACAATTAGGCTTCCTTTACAATCTAGACACATATTTCAATGATCTAGATTCTACAGACAATGCCCTTCCTTCTTCGGAACTCTTGAATATCTCAGTTCTACAAGCACCAAGAGAGGAAATTTTTGTTCTTCCCCTCACACCTGATTCTTTTGAATGTTCCCAGCTGTGCATACCAGAGACCAAGGAGTCATCTTGCTTTCTAACTCTCCTCCATCACTCTTCCCTCTATCCACTTCATCACCAACTCCCATTATTTTTTTTTAATTTCCTAAACGTCTTCTAAATATGCACACTCTCCCTATGTCTCTCTCCATCATCTTAGACCCAACTATTATCATCTTTGGTTATATATCTCCAACCACTCTCCAGATCATTCTCCATATGATTTCCAGACTGTTACAGGTTGGGTTTCTAAGCAAAGGACTCACAATGGAGATTAGAATTCAAGAAGCTAATTAGACAGTGTTTCTTGCAGAGAGGAAGGGAAGTAAGCTTAGGTAGAGGGAGTAGCTGAGCTGCAAGTTTCAACTGAAGTTTCAGCCAACACTGTGGGGACTTTTGAAGATGGAATGAGCCTTCAGAGCTGTCCCAAGGTGGCAGAAGCACCCTGGGCCTTTACACCCCTGCACTGATCAGGATGTGAGCCCTGGAGAGGGGCATAACCATGGCCACCATGGCTCTGCAGTTCAGGCAGTTCTCAAAGGGATTTGATAACTGAGGGTTGTCTTCTGGCAGGACTCTCAGCAGATTCTTCTTTTTTGAAGGGGAATTTGTGTGGCACAGAACTTTTTAATTCAGATCAGGTCATCTTTTGTTTAAAATCCCTCAGTGACCTTACAATGGCACCAAAGTTGTGTAACTTGTGAAGGGCTCACTCCTACTTGACCTTTCCAGCCTCATATCCATCCTACTCAGCTTTGCTCTCTGGGCTCCAGCCACACTGGCCTGTGTTTAGTCCCTTGTATTTATCTTGTTTCCTCCCACCACTCGCCTTTGCACATACTGTTTCCTGTTCCGCTATTGTTTTCTCCTCCTCCACTTCTTTTAGATCTCTCCTCAACAACTCTTCCTACCAACTCACCCCTCCCCTCCATTAGACTCTCACACCACATGTCCCTTTGTGTAGCAGCACATGTATCAGTTGCAGTTTTATAATTGCTTGTGTGATTATTTCATAGTTAACCATATTTCCCTTTAAAGGATTGCTCCATGTAGAACAATAAACAGGCTGTGCCTATTTTTTGTTCATCATTGAATTCCTAGGGCCTCTCACAGTTGCTGACACATTGTGAGTGCTTAGAAAATACTGGTTGAATGAAAAGTCCAAAAAATGCCCTTAATTTGGGTATTAGGTCACCAAAACCTGAAGAGATCACATGGACTTGCTTAGAGTCAAACAGCTGCTTAGTGTCGGAGAAGAATATTTAAAGTCCTGTGTTCATTTGCATACTATTTAGAGATTTATGGCCTATTTATAGGCAAGTTTACAACTAAAAAATGTTTACTGCTTCTGCTTTCTCCTCCCTCTTGAACTGGATTGTTGGTTTTTCTCTTCCTACTGCTAACCCAGGTTAATTGTGGTCTTCAATTAAATAGTCCAAAAAAAAAACAACAACAAAAAAAAACACACACACACACACAAAAAAACACCCTCAATTGGATTGGTGGATTAAATCCAATCAGACAAGAATTAAAAAAAAATTGGTGTCATATTTTATTGGTTATTGCACTGATATTAAGTAAATATCAGGTTAGTATTAGTAACAAAAAGAATCTAACTTTGATTTCAAAATAAAATAAGAAGTTTTTTAAATGACTGACTCTGGAAAAAAAAATGATTCAGGAAAAGAGGGGTGAATGTCCTACAGCAAGAAATTAAAATTGGATACAATGATGTTTTAAAAAAGAGGTTTTATTAACTTTAGATTAAACAGACATGAGGTATTCAATTAAAATGATTTCTGAGGTTTTAAAACCATCATGTTCTGTGATTAATACAGCAAATGTATGTTTGATTGAAATATTAAGCAGAGGGAAATAAATAACAGAGTTTTAAATATATATATTCTCATTAGTAATGCAGGTCTGAAGTAAAAAGTCCAGTAAAAATATGGCTTGCTTCTAGGAGATGAATAATATTATTTACGGAACTCTTTTGGACAAGTTAGGATGTTCTCATTTGCATATGTAGCCTGATTGGTGAATTATGACCCAGAATTTCAAGTCATTGTTCTCTAAACTTGAGTCCAGAAATGTAAGGTGCTTTGTGAGCCAACCACCTTTCTTCTGCTTGTTTCTCTCACTCTCTTTGCATGTAGTCTGAACTTGGGGGTGGTGTGGGACATCTGAATGAAGTAAAGGTTACATCTCTATCATCTTAAAACAACTAGACGAAAAGCAAGAGAATTTTTCAAACTTTGGTGTCAAAAATGGAGAATTGTGTCCAGTGATAAAAATTTATGATGTATCAACTCAAAGTATATTGAGAAGTAAGAAACTCTCAGTTAATGTCAGTCATCTTTAGATATAAACACAATTGAAGGAAAAGTCCTATTACAAGACCTTATGTATTTGCATCCGTGGGAGTTCTGGGGTGAGGGATAGGAGATTATACATGGCACCAAAAGGTATTTCTTTCATTAATTTGGCTTGAAATACCATGAGAGCAACATTTATTGGATTTGGGCATTCAAGCAATGGAATTCATTGTTCTGCACATCTGCAGTGTTCTCATTCCTTCCCATTTACTTTTAAAGTTTTATGCAAGGGTGGGCAAAAGTAGTCTTACAATTGTGAGTACTTGAAACAGTTTATTCTTGTGTTATTCTTGTATTATTATTTATTAAATATTATATTACTTTCCATATGAGCAACTGTAAGCCTACATTTGCCCACCGCTGTATTGTTCTTGGTCTACAGATAATAGGTAATGAATGGCTCTCCAGCTGTCTTTTTTTATCAGAATTCTCTGGCTCCATGTTCATGTTGTAAAGGGAAGAGAAAGATGAGGAGAAAATTTTGTCTCAGAAACATTTGGCATACATTCCCTTGGGCTTCATCTATTTTGGTTCATTCGGCTGGGCAAGAATCATTTCTCTTTTAAACTGTATCAGTGCTGCTTAGCAGAGGGTTTCACATATATGGATCCTCATACACAAACACAATTTGCCTGACAAACTCCGTGCAAGATCAATGAACCCATTCCTTTTGGAGAGTAAAATCCAAGTATCACATAGCTAAGGTGACCATATAATTCTTCTACCAAACTGGGACACTTTTCATAATTAAAGAGCAAGCATTATTGAGTCAGGGCAACAAGTGTGAACCATAGGCATCCGTGGAAAAATAAGATATATGGTTGCTCTATCATAGGGTATCTGGAGCATTGACCTCTTTTCCCTCCAGAGGAACATTCCATGGACACTTTTCTGAAAAAAAGAATCAGTTCATGTTCTAGGCCTCTTAAACCTAGTCTGAAAATCACTTGAACCTTTTAGGACATTTTGATTACAGTGGAAAGTTCTGAAACTTCAAGAAATGACCTGATCTGGAGTAGATATTGGGTCCATCTTTAAGTCCTTCTAGCACATCCCTAGTCACAGTCTCACAATCCTAGAAACCCAAGCTCCAGAGCAGTGATGACAAGTCATTGTGTTCAACTTTCTGTGTGGCTGCAGAACAGCTCATTGAGGGCCCAGATCATCTCTTACTTACAATCTTATTTTTGCCCATTTTAGGTTGTTTTCTGTTCTTCTGAGCCTCTGTCATCTGCTTCTGAAGAAGCTAGGATGTTAAGGTAGGACATCACAGAAGTGTCAGAGATTTTTTTTATTTTGACCCTTACTCCCTAAGAGAGTAGCTATGAGCCAACTGGAGGAAGGTCACAGCCAGTGCAGTGTGGACCTGCCCCATCACATTGTAGATCATTCTGTTCTTAAAAACAAATTTGTGGCAGGTTGCTCATGGCTGCCTTTCCTAGAGTTACACAATCTTGGTATCAGACCCAGAGGTCAAATAATAAATCTTAAATTTTTTGAGGGAGACATTATTTAGGGTTTTTTTCTTCCTGAGAGAATCCTTTGTTTGGAAGTGACCAGAAAGGATGTGTTATTGAACGACTCTTTTGTTGTGGTTGATGGGTAGAGAAAATGCATTGCTTCTGTTATCTACAGACCTTCACGAAGACAAGGACAGTAAGTTGCAGATAATTCACCTGTTCTTAATCCAAATAGTGGAGACAAATATCATCAGTCTGGAGATCTGGGGCAGAGAGAATGTTCTTTCCAACTATGTTATGAAAAGAAGGAAGGAGATTAAAGAGAAAAAATCTTGGCCCATATTTTATATGAATCTCAACCCAAGGAAACCCCAGGTCATTAAAGGGCTTTCTTCTTGTGGTTCAGATCTACCCTGAGAGAAATAGCATAAACTTCACAATAGTGAACATGAGGTGATGAAATTGCTACATCCCTATACTACTTCTGAGTGAGGAGCGCCAGAGGGGAGTTTAATGTGTAACACAGGAGGTGATAGGGCACAATGCAGTGCGGGATCTTTTGCAGCTGGTATTTTCAAGCAGCAAATAATTCTTTCCATGAAATGAGACTTAAAATGTTCCTCCCAATACCACGTATCAGAGAAGACACAGAATAAAGTAGAAAGAAGGAAGATTTAAAAAGCTAGGGCTAAAGTAACATGTAACCATTTTTATTAATAAATAGTCAAGCTGTCATTATTTGCAGGGCATGTTGAAAGGAGGTGGTACTTTTCATAGGTATAAATTGGTAAAGTTTTAGTTCTTAAAAAGTGGAAAATTCAGATAGACTATTATTTCTGTGATTAATAAGAGACTTGTAGTAAAAAACAAACAAACCCAGCCATCTAAATGCTAAAGGTTTGAAACAATAAGATCTGGGACATGGCGAAAAGGCTAAAGGATGATTCCTCCAGTCATAGTCATTAAAGGTTAGTTCTACTTCCTTAATGAGCAGTAAATGGAGATTGGAATCAGTTCACTCAATATAAATATTTATGTATTGTTCTTATCTCTATTATTTAATTATTCTCAGGTTATTTTATTTTTGTCTTCACCAAGGCCCATGTTAAACTATCAATCCAGGTATTTCTGTTTTTCTGCACATACCAGAAATGGAGAAATTCTGTTTTACTCTGGTGCCCAGAATTTATAAAACTGGGTAACTAGCAATCCTTAGAGAATTGAAACTAAGTATGTATTCCAAGGGCATTAGATCTCTGAAATGAAAGGTAATATCCTATTTCCTCCTTTATTCCCATCTATACTGGCCTCCCCACAGACACACAGTAATATAATCAAAATCTCTTTGACACAGGACAGTCATTGGGAAGTGCCTTACCCACCTCCCACATTTAATGTTAGTAGGAATTCTAAAAAGACTTGGCAATACTTATGTTACTAAGGAGTTTAATTATTTTCAAATTCTTTAAATATTTGTTGTTAACCTCAGCCTTCTGAGAAGCTCAGGAAAAGCATTACAATTTCTATTTTGTAGGAAACTATTCCTGTGGTGGTGTGATGCCTTGTCCAACATTTCGTGTCTAGTCGGTGGCAGAACCAAGACTAGAACTCAGGTTTCTCGACTTGTAGGCTTCCCTGCACATCATGTCACACTGCCTACACTGGGGCAAAGATGAAGCTTCCGGTTCCATTTGTCCCCCTGAAAGAAACAGGCATGCACAGCTATCACTGGTAAAGGGGAAAGCAGCAGGACTGAATGGTATAGCCAAGTTAGTGGAGCTTATGAAAATGAACTGAATTACATGGCATGTTGCTTAGTGAGATTGCAGAGCATTCCAGGGGAAAAAAAAACCCCACACATATTGGCACAAGGAATTACTCAGAGGAATAATAAAGAGTAATTTCAGAGAAACACCAACAATGAGTGGTGACAATGGGGAGGGGTAATGTGGGGCAGCACAGAGAAGCCTGGAATAGGCTTGAGGAAACCCGGCTTTCATTTCTGACTACATCACTTACTAACTTCCAGGTCTTGAACAAATCATTTAATCTTGCCGAGCCTCAGTTTCCTTGTATGTTAACCTGCTTTTCCTCTTCACAGGGTTCCGTCAGAACCAAATGCAATAATGAAGATGACTTTTCACGATTCTAAGTGCTCGACAAAGGTAAGACATTACAGAGCATGGCACACAGAGACTTCGCCTTTTATTTCACCTGGAATTGATTACCACTATGCGTGATGATTCCTAAGATTATGTGCCAATAATTATTGCTTTAATGGAAATGGCTAAGTGAATTAACCTGCTGCCAGAATTATGGATCTAATAACATTTTAGAAAATTGTTATTATTCTCCAGCCCTGAGATATCTGGGTATGGAATGCAGTAACAAACATGCACATTCTGGCCAACAGCCTGGGTGTTTTTGCTACTTGATAAAATTGGAATGCTTTAATATAGTTTTTCCATTTGAAAGACACATTACAAAAATCTACCAAGACAAGTTAAGTATGTGTCTCTGGCAAAGGAATTAAACAAATGTAGAGAGTGAGAAACATCAATGCAATGCTAGCTATTTCAGTGCTCTCTTATCACCCACAGAGATTCTTAATGCAGTACGAAAATTCCATGATTACAAATTCCAGCTACATGGCCCACCTTGTAGGCTATTAGGGTCTGCGTCACTAGTAACAGATTCATCTGAATTTGAAAAACTTGCTAACCAGTCATCATAAACCTCCATTGCATATGTGTATAAGTGTACATATATATGTACATCACACACATACATATTAATAAGAAACAACTACCATAATAAACAACAATATTGGTTTTTGTGTAATCCTATCATTTCACCAACAATTAACCCTGTCTCAGAGAACATCTCAGCTATGAATGGCTTCCTGTGGGTATCAAATTGCTTTGCTTTTAACCTCTATGCAATTCTTTTCTGTGCTGCTCTATTGCTTTGTGAAGAAAAAATGAGGTGTCACCCACTGTTGTTGCCTACTCAGACCAATTTTAGGGCCAAATCTCTGGTTTCTTGAAAGCTTTCTTGGGTGCATCATCCTCTAGGCATCTCTGCCCATAAAACATATCAAGCACTTTCAAGGACAAGTTGACCTCTGGCCTAGGGCAAGTCCCTGTTTGAGGGGATTATTTAGTTTCTCCAAGGGTGTGGCTAATGTGCTTTATAATGGGATAATGTCTCTGCATCACCCAGCCTGGGTTAGGTTGCTGCAGCCTGTCTGGGGGCAAGTCTTTTGTCATGACTACGAGGGGCCCCTGGGTGACTGCACTCACAGGTCCTGATGCTCTCTCTAAGCCATAGAAGACTGCTTCCTCTGGCAGTGGCTCTCGAATGACGATTTACCTAACAAAATGAGAAAAACAAAGACAACTTTATGATTTTTTTAATTGGAGTAAAATATATGTAACATAAAAGGGACCATTTTAATTATTTTTAACTGCACAGTTCCATAGCATTAAGTACATTCATATTGTTGTGCAACCATCACCACCATCCATCTCCAGAACTTTTTCATCTTCCCCAACTGAAACTTCATACCCATTAAATAATAACTCCCCACCCTCCACCACTCGCACACTCTGTTCTGTCTCTATAAATTTGGCTACTCTAGGAATCTCATGTACATAGAGTAAAATAATATTCATCCTCTTATGACTGGCTTATTTCACTTAGTATAATGTCCTCAAGGTCCGGCTATGTAGTAGCATATGTCAGAATTTCCTTCCTTTAAAAGCTGAATAATATTCCACTAATGTATATACCATGTTTTATTTATCCATTCATTTGTCAGTGGATACTTGGGTTACGTTAATCTTTTGGCACCTTTTGTGAATAATGCTGCTATGAACACAGGCGTGGCAACATAGTGAGTTTTTAGAACGTTGAATGTGTTTAAAGGTCTGTCCTTCCAATTTTTTCCTTGGTGTTAATCTGCTCTTTTTTTTATGAAACAGTGGTGATAGCAGATAGTTCCCTTTTCCTTACTTGGCAAAGTAAACTGTTGACAACTCTAAGTCAATGTCCTTTAAAAAAATAACTTAACCCATCTGTGAAATACCAAAGTCTGGAAAACAAAAATTTTCTCAGATGTGGTTCAGCACCAGAATCACCTGAAAAGCTTTGGAAACTGTAGTTCTCGGGAGCCTGCACTAAACTAATTGAAACCAAGTCCACAGAGGTAAACGCAGGCCATTATATTATGTTAAAGCTCCCAAAGTTTTCTGACTAATGGCTAAGGTGAGGAATTACTGTGGCTTTCCAGAACAATATGTGAAGCAAGATGTATCACTTAGGTCGGTGATTACACCTCTGCCATCACCAAACCTATCATAGGGTGAGTTCTACCAAATTTCAAGCATACCCAGGACAAGGATATTCTGACTTAGGACTGAAGTTATGCAAAGATTAAATCAGTTGTCCACAGTACAATTTTTATTTTCAAATCAAAGTTGAAGTTTGAATAGTTCCCCCACAGCTGTTTGCACCTGTTCTATGGGGACAGGATAGAATCCGTTTCCATAACTTCTCTCCTTTCTTCCACCTTCTCAGACTTGAACTTGGCCATTTCATGCTTCCAAAACTACTTTTGGACCAAATTATACAATAGCTAGTCTTTTTCTCTTTCTTTCTTTTTTTTTTTTTTCAACTAAAGCCCAGATTGAGAAAGGTTTGTTTTTATTCACACACTTACTGATTTTGTTTTCATGAGTAAATAGCTACGGAGTCTACCATGTGTTCAAAAGATCAATAGATTACACAGAGAAGCATGCCCAAAATGAGGAAAGTTGAGTCCCACAAGAATCTTTTGGGTGCCTTCCATGGAGTGAACTCATCCACATTTGCTCTTTACCTTCCAAATACCACCTCCCGAATGCCAAACATCAGTTGATGGCATGTGATCAGTGAGCAGGCTCTGAGTTGATTAAGTACAGTGGTATTTTGAGAAAAGCAGGACATTCCTCATTATCTGCAAATCCATGAGTATGAGAGTGTAAGCTCCCATATTAGCATTTCCACATATGTCTCCCCATCCTCTCTCAACCTCTAGCAAGGCAGCTTGCCTTTTTAGTAACATGTTTGGGATTAACAGCTTTGCTGTTGTGTTAGTGTCTCTGTCATTACCCAGGGAGGGAAACTGGCAAGTGCTAAGCCAGTTACCAACAGACCTAAAACAGCGCCCAGGATGGATTTCTCACGCAGAAACCAACTTCCGAGCCAAAACCTCGCCAGTTACCAGCGAGGTGTGTGCGCCTTTAATAAAAACAGGCTTTATGATTAGGGTAGGGAAATTTTTAAATGTGCTCAAACTCTCATATCACATTAAAAAGAAATGCCATTCAGATATTTACAAAGTAATGGAACCCCATTCCCATCTGCTCCGGCTTCCTTTCAACACCTCTCCCCTTAGCAGTGCCAAAAGGACAAAAATTCTAGGCTTGCAGTGTGAATTGTAGGACAGCCAGCCTGGAGTGTTGGATTGGGAGGGGCTAGACCTTGAGAATGGCTGGAAGTATTAAATGTGTCTGGCTGGGACAGAGGACCTGTGGGTTCCAGAGATTGTACGGTTGACATACAGTGAGCTGGCTTTCTGCAACTATGAACGCTGGCCAAAATCTCTGGCCAGCACAGTGGAGGAAGCCCAAGAGTGGAAGCTGGGCCAGCAGTTTTTTCCATCTCAAGTATTTTCTGATGGATGTAATCATTCTGGGGACAGTCCCATCCCTGGGTCACTTTCTCTTAAACCACTTTAGATCATGGAGTTGCAAGCAGGAGACACAGGTGCTGGAGAGAAATGTACCCACTGTTCTGGGGCACATCCAGATCCCCATCTTGGTGCTGCTTTGGAGTTGAAAGAACAGAGTGAGTATCTCCCACTACAGTCTTTCTCATTCTTCAGTGGTAACCAGCACATAGAGGTGGAAACTGAGAGTCTGGAAAAAAAGTTTCTTGGATCACTCTAACACTAAACTGAAGAATAAAGCAAGGAATTTGCCTCCTATTACTAGTTAAAGTTTACAGTTTCACATTAGTCTGCCTTGAGCAAGGCTTCTCAAAACCTTCCCAGCTGTTGATAGAATGAATACCGACTGCATGTCGTGATTTCTCATGGTGGTGTGGACCTCTCTGCCCCTCAGTTTCTTCCACCACTTTCTCCATGGAACAAAACATCCTTCTATTAGTAGATTGAAGTTAATATTAGCACCCCCATGTTCAACATCAAGTTCAACCCCAGGACTGACCTCAAACACCCATGCTAGTGAGCCTATGATGATGCTGGAAGCTCTAGGGTCTGATGGTAAGGAACGCTGTGCCATGGGAAAAGAGAAAGAGGGAGAAAAGGTTTGGAAATCAAACTTTATTCACTTCATCATTTTCCTGGATGCAGGTCCTATTTTGGTTTCTAGATCTGGTGATGAAACTTCATGAACCAGAACTTTCAGCATAAGGTCTGACAAGATTTTCTCTGATTTATGGGCTTTCTCATCTGAAAAATCTTACAAAGCAATAACACAAACCCACCAAGTGGCATATTAGAAAATCACTTCAGAGAAAGGAATACAGCTATGGGAAATAGGAGCTGATGTATAAAGCCGGGGACACTCATTGTACTTTGGAACTCAGCAAGTGTGTCCCGGCACGTGGGGCTTCAGATTCCATTCAGCTCACAGCCACACTTGAAGGCAGCTCGCCTCGTGAGGCACTGGCTCTAGCTCTTTTCATCCCCCACCTCTTTTCTACCAGTGTTTTTCCTTTGAGGAAAGTGAGAGAGGGTCCTCTCTGGAGTTGGTGGGTGTGGGTCCAATTCAGTGCAGCTCCTCTGGTTCTCAGCCCAGTGCTCTCCCAGAAGTCCTTGGATCCACTCCCCTGACTCCTCCTTCTCTTCTTCCTTCTTTTTCCTCTTCCTCCCCTCCTTCTCCTCCTCCTCCTCCTCTTCCTCCTCCTCCTCCTCCTCCTCTTCCTCCTTCCTCTCCCTTCTCTCTCTCTCTCTCTTTCTCTCTCTCTCGCTCTCTCTCTCTCTCTCATTCTCCTCCCAGATTTTACCAAGGTGTGAAATCTACTTCATGAACAAGTGTGTGTGTATGGTTTCCTGTATGCTTCACCAAGGTAACTCCTGTGCCCTGGAATCTATCCTAAGGTGGAATCCACCACAATTTAAAACTGGCAATGGCAGCTTTAACACACAACCATATCCGCAAATCACTCACACCACAGTGTGTGAGGATCGAGAGGGGAAGCTACTCACCAAACCCACCTGGAAAGGAGGCCATGGTTCTAGTGCCCCCCAGGTCTTCCACACTCCTTTGCTCTAGTGCCAGAGGGAAGATTTATGAGGACAAAGGACTGAGAGTTCCAGGCAGAGCTGGAAACCTCCAAGAAACTACTCATTCTTTTAAAGGGTTATCTTTCTTCTTCCCAGAAAATAACTGTCTCACTTCACCATCCTCCAGCAACAGACCTCTCTATGCAACGCTTTATCTTCCATCTATAAAAAAGAAAAAAAATTGAGTCTGAGAGGAATAGGTTAGAGCAGGGGTGGGCAAACTTTTTGACTCGAGGGCCACAATGGGTTCTTAAACTGGACCGGAGGGCCGGAACAAAAGCATGGATGGAGTGTTTGTGTGAACTAATATAAATTCAAAGTAAAGGAGCGGAGGGGAGAGCAAGAGAACCCTCCGCTCTTTCGGCTCCGCGGGCCGGATAGAACAGCCGAACGGGCCGTAGTTTGCCCACGGCTGGGTTAGAGGCTCCCTGTGGGCTGCCTCTGATGTCCAGACCCTGTGAACAGCTTTGGGGAAGGAATGCCTGTGAGTAGGCAGCCCTAGTTCACTATGGTTGGTGAATTGAATCACTTATACTAAAAAATTATTTGATGTTTTTCTGAAATTCAAACTTCACTTGACATCCTATATTTTTATTTGCTAAATCTGACATTCCTACTCTGATACCTGCAAAAAATGAGGGGAGGGGAAGATAGGACATTTGTATTTGTAGAACAAAGCTACTCTGTTCCTTCAGGAGCCAGCGATGGTAAGAACACTGGAACCATTTCTGAAGGGCTTACAAGAACCTTCTTGGAACCATTAAGAAGCACCTTTCTTGAGAAATAATCAGAACCAAGGGGAAAAACTGGGACTCCCTCTTTCTTCTCTTCTCCTCACGTCTAGTGACCGTATCATTTGTTGCCCAGACAGGTGCACTTCTTTGAGTAACAAGTACACTAGGGTAAAAGGTGGAAATTAGGATTGTTCCAGCAATCCAGGCTGCATGTTCACTCTGAGTAACCACCAAACTCTATGTATGATGATGCACTGTTTCCTGAGCTATCAACTCCTTTAAGACTGGAATGTCTGAATCATTCTTTGTTGAATTCAACTGAAAAGAATTGAAGTCCCTCCTCCTCTGCACCATGTTTTTTTCTGGGTTTGGGGGGTAGTCAGGCATTTATCTGCCCAGACGCAACTGGATTATAAGCCGTTTTGCCCATGAGGAAGGCTGAAAAGAGAGGGCCCTGTATCCAGAAACCAATTTCTGAAACAAACAAATGCATCTGAAGAATTGAGCATTTTAAAGCAGCACAGCTCTCCACAAGAGCTAAATTACGTCCACTAACCAGTGGTTCTGAGAGCAGTAATATACACTTGAACACCAGTAGGCTGGTGCATTAAGCCAAACAACTCGTCTTCTGAAGGGCCAAAAGAATCCAGCCCCCAGCCAGTCAATGAATGATTATGTCTCTGATCCCCTTCCTCAGCCCTGATCCCCAGGCATGTGATTGAATGTATCTGATTCTTACCCCCAAACTGCTTGTTTTGTCCCCATACATTTAACGTATTCAAGGACCCAATCTCTACAAAATCTATGAAAGCCTCTCTGGTAGGGATTTCTAACAGAAAGGAGAGGAATCAAGACATCACTGTGCTTTTGCTTTCATCAAACTCTGGCACCCTCTGCAGCAGGGACCCCTCCCACACTGTGGGGCTGACCAGCCTCTTATGCAAACTGCACCAGGCCCCTAATGAGATCTTGAAAGAGTATTGCCTGCTTCCAGTTAGACACACATGGACCCTTTTCAGCACTCAGACATACCACATTTCCTTGTGGTTCTCTGAAACCTAGAGGGCCTTGTCATCGGCTACCCAGTGGAGTGGAGGAATTCACCTTTTCCTAGGTTTGTTTATTAAGATAAACATTCTAAAGGATTACTTGGACCAAGTTATTGAACCCATTTCATCTTGGAGGAGTAAGTGGTTGTAAGGAGGAGAAAGTTGCGAAGTTTTGAGGGGAAAACCTTAGGGGGGCTACAGGGAAAGAAACCCACAATGCTGATAAAGGCTGCAATTTAAAAGATATATTCTTGCTCCCAGATTTTTTTCAGATACTTTAGGCTTTAAATGTGTTAGAGTTTCTGATGGGAAATTGTGTGCTTTGAAGAGCTGAATATTATAATCATTCTATCCGTTGTTTTTCTCTAGTATAACTCAACTTTTTTTAAAAGAAACATCAGAAGGCATCAGTTATATCTCACATTAAAGGTGGTATCAGCAGCTGTTCATGGCTGAAAGACAAGCCTTTTCTAGGCAAGCCAGAGTTCATTCTATTGAAAATGAGTCTAAGCTCATTTCCTTGAAGGGTTTCATGGTGATTTTTAAAAATCAGAATTAGGAATGCCTGATTTTAACTAATATATAGGAGGAAAGGGAGGGGAGAGGGAAGACCAAGCTCAGTGATGGCCAAAGGGGGCAAAGTATACCCTTAGGCTACCTTGGGCCCACGGACAGGCTCACACTTCCTGCATAATCATAGCCAACACAGAGTTGTTTGTTTTTGTTATTTGATCTTGATTTCTTAATGAATCCATTGCTGACATTGAAAGGAGGTGCATTTTTACATAAAAATCTACATACATGGCTTGTTTCTATTGAAAATTCAAAAGATCCATGACCCCTATTCTGCATGGCGACAACGTTTTGGCACTGAGTAAAAGCTGCCTTTTTTTTAAAGGACTTAAATACATTTTATTGCTGCACACTGACTGAGTCTATCTGTCCACAGCATCTGGCATGCCTGAGTCTTTTCCACTCTATATTACATCTTTGGGGTGTTTTTTTTTTCATTTTTTATAAAAATCAAAAAATGGGCATAGGACTTGAATAAGCACTTTTCCAAAGAGGACATACTGGTGGCCAAGAGACATGAAAAAAAAAATGCTCAACATCACTAATCACCAGAGAGATGCAAATTAAAACCACAATGAGATATCACCTCATACCTCTCAGAATGGCTGCCATCAATAAATCAACAAACAACAAGTGCTGGCAAGGATGTGGAGAAAAGAGAACCCCAGTATACTGCTGATGGGAATGCATATTGTGGAAAACAGTGGAATTTACTTAAAAAATTAAAAATGGAATTACCATTTGACCTAGCAATCCCACTTCTAGGAATATATTCTAGAAATCTCAAAACACCAATCAGAAGGAATGTATGCACCCCATGTTCATAGCAGTGTTGCTTATAATAGCTAAAGATCTGGAAACAGCCCAAGTGCCCATCAGTAGACGAGTGAGTGGATAAAAAGGCTGTGGTACATTTACACCATGGGATATTATGCGGCTTTAAAAAAGAAGGATCTCTTACTCTTTGAGACTGCATGGATGGATCTGGAGAGTATTATGCTGAGTGAAATAAGCCAGTCAGAGAAAGACAGATATTATATGATCTCACTTATATGTGGAATTTAATGAACATAATATAATGACAAACAAAATAGAAGGCATGGAGGCATGAAATAGATTGACATATCTTAGAATGGAGTGGGGAGGAGACGGGAAGATATTAACCAAAGAATTTTTATACATAAATGCATAACCAATGGACACAGATAGGAGTATGGTGAAGGCCTGAGGTGTGGTAGGGGCTGGGAGAAAGGGGATTAAGGGGGGATAATTAGGGGACATCTGTAATTCTGTCAACAATAAATTAAATTTTTTAAGTAATAACAAAAAATAAATTTATTGAGGTAACATCGGTTAATAACATTATATAAATTTCAGATGTACAACTTTGTAATACAACATCTGTATGTTCCATTATGTGGTCACCACCCAAAATGTAGTCTCTTTCCATCACCATATATTTCACCCTCTTTATCCTCTTCTTCCTCCACCCACCTTACTTCCCCTCTGGTAACCACCATTCTGTTATCTGTATTTATGAGTTTATTTGTTTGTTTGATGCTTTTTGTTTTTTATATCCCACATAGTGAAATCATACAATTCTTGTCCTTTTCTATTGGATTTATTTCACTTAGTATAATACTCTCAAGATACATCCAGGTTGTCACAAGTGGAAATATTGCATCTTTTTTATGGCTGAATATATATCAATCATCTGTTGAGGGACACTTAGATTGTATTGGAGATTATGAATAATGCTGCAGTGAACAAAGGGGCACGTATATCTTTACATATAAGTGTTCTAAATTTTTTCAGGTAGATCCCCAGAAGGACTGCTGGGTCATATGGTAGCTCTATTTTTAATTTTTTGAGGAACCTCCATACTGTATTACTTCATAATACCAAAGCCAAATACCAGTTACCTGTTATCATCATAGTTGAGCTAGTGGTTTTCTTATACTCAGAAGCTTCAATCATTTATGTTACCTGCGTGGTCTCTATGAGCATGTAAGCTTTCATCCCTAATGTAGGGTGATTAGATTTGTCCCCAAATAATTGGCTCAGGTATACCTGCAGGTCACCGTTACTGCTTATCACTTTGAGTTAGCTGATTCCTCATATGACTCTTCACTCAAATCACTGCAAACACTTCTGAGAAGGGGAATGCAGTGCTAACACTTCATATGTTAGGATTTAATCAGGTTACTCTGCCTACCATGTGCAAGAAGAAGCATTTCCCTCATGAGAATGGTACTGGATGGAGTGTACTTGTCAGAATTTTCAGGGTGGCTCGCATCTGTTTTTAAGGAAAGTGTCTCCAAGTAAATGCTACAGGAGACAGACCAGAGTCCAGGGTGGAGCCAGTACCACCTATAGCATAGGATGTGCCAAGATGCTAGGCTTTAGGGAACTCAAAGACCAACAGCCCTCTTCCTTGCACAAATGCAGAACAGATGAGAGGTAGGCAGAGAGGTTGGACAAGTAGTGATCCAACTATCAGCCCTTTACTGATTAAAGGTGGATTAAAGGACATGGCTTAGATGTGGGGCTAAATGGACTTGCTAACACTATGCTGAAATGGATCTGACCTGCTTTCCTAAATCACAGGCCTCACCTCCAGGGTAGGCCAATTACTCCAGGCTCCAAACAGATGGATATATTCTTTTGAGTCCAGAGGAATGAGAGAAGAAAGGCCTAGGCCATGTCTGCCCATTTCCCTCCACAACTCACAATCAATTAATTGACTACTCCTTTGGGAGTAGCATCATAGGTGGTCGGTAAATGAGGAGTGGGAGGAACACCACAGAGGTTGGTCTATCTAGAATCCCACTCATGGTTTTGTGAAAGGGGGGCATAAGTGCTTCCTCCAACAATAACCCGGAGGCTGAGTAGTGCTGGATATAGAAATAGAGCTTTTCTATCTGAATAAATGGAAGCATTGCCTCTTAGCAAATTTGAGCCCAGGGCTCTGGCCCAAGCAGGGTTCCAGAAGAGCAAGAGTAGGGAGAAAACCAAGATGGCGGCATAGGTAAACACCTAAACTGCTGCCTCGCACAACAATTTCAAAACTACAACTAAAAGACAGAACGGACACCATCCAGAACCACAGGAAAGCAGGCTGAGTGAAAATTCTACAACTAGAAGGAAGGAGAAAAGCTCACAGAGAATTGGAGGTACGGCAAAGGGGCTTTGTGCGCGCAGAGAGGAAGGGCGGCTGAGAGCTTGGCTGACTTCCTCTGGCGGAAGTGGGAAGGAAACCTCGGACCGCGAGCTGGGAAAGGCAGAAGTCTGAAGGCGCACACGGGCCAGTGCGCACAAAGGCTGCGGAGGTAGTCATAGGCTTTCCCTAGTGAAAGGGAGTCAGAGGATCCTGACTGAGCCCCAGTTCTGACTGCAGTGAACCCCGGTTCCAGGCGAGCCCCTGGGGACCCACGCTCTTGTAGGGGGAGTCTGGACTCTCGGGCGGAGACTCAGGAGCCGGGGAAGGCGGAGGACTGAAAGTGCGCACACGCGCCGCGCCGGTGCGCACAAAGGCTGCGGGGGTTGCCACAGGCTTTCCCTAGTGGAGGGGAGTCAGAGGATTCTGACTGCACCGAGCCCCAGTTCTGACTGCAGTGAACCCCAGTTCCAGGCGAGCCCCTGGGGACCCACGCTCTTGTGGGGGGAGTCTGGACTCTCAGGCGGAGACTCGAGCTGGGGAAGGCGGAGGACTGAAAGCGCACATGCGCGCAGGGGCGGGGCTGACAGGAAGCCAAGACTGAGACTCCACCCCATCCAAGCTGAGCACAGAGGCTATTGCAATTTGGCAAGTCTAATCCTATAAGGCTGTCTCCAGCACCGGGCTTCTCCCAGCATAGACACAGCTGATCCTTACAGCCAACTGGCCTGGAGGTCAATTCTTCCCAGTGATACCAACAACAATAAAGACTTAATTACAACAAGGCTGTACACACAGTCCACAAAGGGGTGCACCAAGAGTGTCCACCTCAGGTTAACTGGGGAAGCAGACCCACTGGGCCATATTGGAAACCTAGCACAAATATCTACCTTACCAACTCAGGGATTCAGTGAAAATGCGGGGTCAAAGAATCAGATCACAAACGAAAGAAATGGAGGAAAACAAACGACTGGATATAGAATTCAAAACCACCGTTATAAGACTTTTTAAGAATATCCTAGAAAAGGCCGATAAATATAACGAGACCCTCGAAGATATGAAAAAGGACCAACTAGAAATTAAACATACACTGACTGAAATAAAAAATATTATACAGAGACCCAGAAACAGAATAGAGGAACACAAGAATCAAGTCAAAGAATTGAAATACAAAGAAGCAAAAAACACTCAACCGAAAAAGCAAAAAGCAAAAAAAAAAATCCAAAAAGTTGAAGATAATGTAAGAAGACTCTGGGACAACTTCAAGCGTACCAACATCAGAATTATGGGGGTGCCAGAAGAAGAGAGAGAGCAAGATACTGAAAACCTATTTGAAGAAATAATGACCGAAAACTTCCCCCACCTGGTGAAAGAAATAGACTTACAAGTCCAGGAAGCCCACAGAACCCCAAACAAAAGGAATCCAAAGAGGACCACACCAAGACACATCATAATTAAAATGCCAAGAGCAAAAGACAAAGAGAGAATATTAAAAGCAGCAAGAGAAAAACAGTTAATTACCTACAAGGGAGCACCCATACGACTGTCAGCTGACTTCTCAACAGAAACTATGCAGGCCAGACGGGAGTGGCAAGAAATTTTCAATGTGATGAATAGCAAGAACCTACAACCAAGATTACTCTACCCAGCAAAGCTATCATTCAGAATTGAAGGGCAGATAAAGAGCTTCACAGATAAGAGAAAGCTGAAGGAGTTCATCACCACCAAACCAGTACTATATGAAATGCTGAAAGGTATTCTTAAAGAAGAGGAAGAAGAAAAAAGTAAAGAGAAAAAATTATGAACAACAAATACATATCTATCAACAAGCCAACCTAAAAATCAAGTGAATTAAAAACCTGAGGAGCATAATAATCTGGTGAATATAATAGAATCGGGGGCATAGAAAGGGAGTGGGCTGATAATTCTCAGGGGGAAAGGGGTATGGGGGGGTTCATGAAGAGAATGGACAAAAATCATACACCTATGGATGAGGACAGTGGGGGGGAGGTAAGGGCAGAAGGTGGGGTGGGAAAGGGGTGGAGGGGAGCTATGGGGGGAAAAAGGAGAAATAATTGTAATAATCTGAATAAAGATTTATTTAAAAAAAAAAAAAAAAAAAAGAGCAAGAGTAGGCATGTGGAGTCGTGGGATTAAGAAGTCCCAGATGAAAAGGCAGTCTTGGGAAAGAAATTGGACATCCCGTGTCTCACTGGGTACAGGCTATGGGAGCAATAAGAAAATTCCAGAGGGTTCTGGAGGGCAGGGAGGACCAGCAGCCTTTTACTTTGAGGTACTTGAAAAAACTTCTTGTTTGGGAACCTGCAGTCTCTCCTCTGCGGAGCCATTAAGAAGACTTGGACATTTGCTGTATTTTATACCTGATAGGTACTCACTAAAATGCTTGGTAAATTGAATTAAAGAGGATATTCTAAAGTTTACTGCAGTAAGAAAAGGTATACCAAAAACTAATAATCCATGGGCTCAAATCTTCTAAGGAATGTTTGCATTTTAAAAGAGAATCTTGTTATATCAAATTAATCTGTAACTGATGGAATATGCAGAACACGTTTGGACCAAAAGCTCTTGTGGGAGGCTCTAATTTCTCCCCAACATTCATCCATTTCCCAGAAGTCCAGGGTTAGCAGTTAGTCAAGTCCCTACCGCAGTCAGACTTGTCTAGTTTCTTCTAGGGCAGTGGTTGGCAAACTGCGGCTCGTGAGCCACATGCGGCTCGCGAGCTGCGGTTTGTCGCTCTGTTGACTAATGAGTTTGCTGACCACTGTTCTAGGGAATACCGGTCTTTCTCTTATTTTTGCAATTGGTCTGCATATAAACATCTACTGGTCTCACTGGGAATTAAAAATACATATTTATGACTGTTTCCTACCTTAAAGATTTATTAGGAAATTTAATGTTTCTTAAAGTGATAAAGACGAAATATGGCCACCACCCTCCAAAAAAACAAATCTCTCTACATAAATTATGGAATCCATAGTAACTGCCCTATATGGCAAATGTAAAGCCAATGGAATGTGATGCAATAAGGATGGATTTCATATTTATTATGACTTTTGTATCCAGTGGATGGAGAGTTGCTGATGTCAGGAAAGTCCCTAATTGAGAATCACAGCACACGGATTTCTGATAAATGACAACTGCCTCAGCCGGGACCATTGACCACGTGGGTTCCCACTTCATGACCAGGGTCACCAGGGAGACATTTCTCATTGGATCAGCTTATTGTAAATATTAGGTTTCAGCCTTTGAGCATATATTGCTGGTTTTCAGTTACTGTACTTTAGAACATCTGCTTTTTCATAGCAAAGAAAAGTAATGAAGAAGAGGAAAGAAGAAAGAAAGAAATCTCTTAAGGAAGTGTTTAAAAGTCAAGCTGATAGATTTGGCAATTCTCATTTGTGGCAGGAGTAACAGGCATCCCAGGGGCAGTGTGACTTCAATAATAAAGAATAAACGCTTTAATATTATTAAATACATCATAGCAGGTTTTATAGCGAACTTCATAATAAAGTTAGATGTTTCAGTATCAAAAAGGCACACACATTGCTTTAATGGTATCTACATGTTATGGATTGTAACGGCCTGTTATGACATCATCTGTTAGGAATTACTATGAATACTTGGGGAAGGGGATTCAAACAAGCTCCTTCTAATAAGATGCCACGGAGTGTAACTATATCTAATGACAATTGGTCAATTATGAATAAAACATTTTCAAAGAGAACTGCTCTATTAAAATATTAATGGGGCTTAGCAAGAAGTCTCCATTTCTTGCCTGCTGTTCTCATCTGAAAAGCCACACTCTCATGTGACTCTCTCCAGCTCCCAGGGACTGCACAGTTCAGAAAGCAGTTGGGAATCAGAAAGCAGTTGGGAATCATTTTGGCTGCAGACATGGTTTTCAATTGAACAGCAGAACCAGCATTGGGGTTGAGCCTTGGGGCCTAGTGTGATTACAGATGGGTTGTAAGTTTTCAAGCACTTTCCTGCCCAGCCCATCCTGTTTGTCTCTCTGTTGTTTTTTTATTTTATTTCATGGGAAGCATTTGATTGAAATGAAATCCACTGACTTGAAGCTCTGAAAAGAAACATTTATTGGCTGGTGACAAGTTAGTTGCCCTCAAAAAAGTATTTTTTCTAATTCTAGAGATAGTATGGGGTCTCTGACGGACTGACCTTGGGAATAAGCCAGCTCATAGATTTGTTTTGTTTGACAGGTACTATGCTTAAAAAGCATGGGTTTCAGTGCCTTTAGGTGAGGCAAGCCCTCTCTGGTTTACAGCAAGCTTCACAATTTCCTATTGCAATAGATCTAGCACATCATATGTTACCTGTTACCTGCCAGGCTCGGAAAATTGAAAATCGTGATCCTACTTGTGCACAGTGCATGGATCATTCCTGCTTCCTGCACCCTAGATTTGACTTGTTGTCTCTCACTGATGCCTCCCACAGATGGGTCTTGTTCCTCACAAAGAGAAATCAGAATCATAAAGACTAGATTAAGAGAAAAGTCCAAGGAATCCTAGAATCTAAGAATTTGCAGAAAAACTTAAGAGTTGGGGACACTCCGCCCCCTGAGATCAACCTGAGACCCAGAAAAGAGAAGTGCTTGGAAAGGTCAGTCACAGAAGGAATAGAGCAGAGACAGAAAGCCAGGTCTTCTGATTCCCCATCCTGGTATGTTGCACCCACCAGCTCACACAGCTGGCCTCAAACGTGCGTTCTTTGTGTGGTCCTTCCCCACATTCCCAGGAAGAGTATACTAGTATTTTCCGAAGTCACCATCCACACACACAGGATAGCACTAGCTGTGTAGCCAGATCCCTCTTACACTACACTACTGTGTCCAGTGAAATGAAAGTCAAGATACATGTGTTCACATTAAGCCTGCTGAATCATGAAGAAAAGTGCTTCTCCACTGATGGCAAAGAACCTGGGGGTATAGGCGGATTAAGGTTTAAAACAAATCCCATGAGTCAGTTTTGCAGATGACTCAGGTTGAGTCCTAATTCCTTCTTTGTTCAGAGTACACTAAAACTGTCCTTCAGGGCTGGCCTTGGGAGTAGGCAGAATGGTGTGGACTCTCCAAGGTATAACAAGTCCTCACTTATCGATAGGGTCTGCAACTTTAAGCAAAATGATGTACAATGAAACCAATATTACTGTAAGCTAATTGATATAAACAAGAGTTAAGTTCCTGTGGCATCTCATCGTTATAATGAAATGATCTGTTGTATATGGAGCCCCCTCAGGAAAGCTTCCTTCAGCAAACATTGCCTTGTATCCAAACACTACCATCCCAACCAAGGAAAATTTATTTGAAATTCAGCTAGTAATTCATATGAACTAAATATTGCCCCCTCTGTGGAAAATTCCCTGGAAGAGAAGAACTGCTAGATTGGCTGGCTCAATGAGCTTTCTTCATGAGTGAAAGGGATGAAGGCAGGGAAAACCCTGCACATTAGTGAGAGGCAGGAAGTGTTTAGGGAGAGAGATTGGCTAACAGAGAAGGTAGAGATGAAGGAAATATCTGAAAGAAACCAGTGACATCAGATAACTCTGTAAGATTGCTTGGTCTGGACCACTGAAACTTCTCTATGAGGGATTGGCTGTGGTTTCTCACAGAATACCCTTGAAATTTTTAGTCCCCAATTCCTGCCAAGGTCTTTAGCAAATACCTCCAGAAAGGTGGAAGAAGTATGTAACTATCCCAAGCACTAGCTCAGTAACTGGCACACGAGCTCAGTAAATATTTGTGGAATAAATGAATCAAATATTTATAGTGTGTACCTGTGTAGCCATCTTCCCAGGTAAAGCCTTCTAGCTCAATTTCTAGAGCACCTGACCAAGGCTTTGGCACCTATGAAATGGGTTCTAATTTTACTAGTAGGAGATATGGAATAGAATGGACCTGGAGTTAAATGATCTCATATTTCTCATCTGTAAAATAGCAATAAAAATAATGCATACCCTGCCTATCTCAGAGAGTTGCTAATTGAGTCTGAAATGAGAGATTGCGTGGAGATAGAAAAAAGGGTTAGTTTATAGTTCTTCCATTTGAACAATCCCTGCTATGTATCATTCAGAAGTCAGATGGGATACTCAGGAGGAATTGAAAGGGAAAGCAGGTTGCTCCACAGAACTGGAGTAATGTCATAGGTAGAGGTATGGAGTGAAATGCAATTTTGTAGTTAAGATGGGGACCTTTGAGAGGTCACAGGGCACCTTCCATTGGCTCTACAGGTAATGAGAAGCCATGATGAATATGGAAGTGCTACCTGTGGAAGCTGACGGCCACTATTGTTTCCTGAGAATGAAAATAAGGCTAAGGATGACTAAGAGGCTGTTTATTGTTACTGGTTGAGCCTGGAGTGGAATAGATCCAAGATTGCAGGGAAGATGTCAAGGAGTAGAACCAAGAAGTGTGTGTGTGTGTGTGTGTGTGTGTGTGTGTGTGTGTGTGTGTGTGTGTTGAGGGATAGGAATGGGGGTAATTCATTGGCTAATAATCATTTGGCTACAATGGAAGCAAGATGAGAACTGCTCAAATATTTGAGGTCTGAAAAGGGTGAAAAGATTATTAGCAGCAAAAATTGAGAATTTTTGGAAAGAAGAGAATAGGCTGAAAACATCTTTGGATAATTTAGAATAAAATGAGCTTATCTTGTTTTATTTTTCTTTGTAGTTTGTTAATTTGCTGTGGTATAATATTATATATATTCAATGGAATTTTGTATTAGGAAAGTGTTGAATGAATCAAAATTTCCACATGGAAATTAGGGCATTTATGGGGTGAAGGTCAGAAATATGTACCAAAAAAAGGTCTATTTCTTAATTCACAGTTTTATCTACCCCATTTCTGTTATGGAGCCAATGTTCTCTCAGATTTGGAATGCTTTCCTCGCTTATTTGTCATATATATATATATATATATATATATATATATATATATATATGTATACATATAATGAAACTATTTACAGACACACAATTCCAAGAATTTTAAATGCCTTTGTTATTAGTCTTTTGATAAAATTTTCTAATTAAGTCAGTGTGACACTCGCCAAAAAAACAAAATTACCTCAGAATATCCTCACATGTTTCTTTTTGTGCAAAGTTTACCCTGAGAGCAAGACTAAGAAATCAGTTTCAGCTGTCATTAAAGGCATTCAGGTTAGACTGGGAGAAGAACTCCCAGCAAGAACTCTGCAGGAACATGGCCGAATTACCATGTGGGGAATTTAAAATCTCCATCTCTAGATAATTCTAGAAAAAAGTGAAAATAACCAGTCAGATATAGGGTTGCCTTGTTGAAAATAAACATGTCCAGGAAATACTCTGTGCCTTACAAATTTTAATGACCTTCAATCCTATATTGCTGTACTGACCCATGACTTGGCTCAGAGAGCACATGCATTTCTGTAGCATAAGATGGAAGATGAATCCCCAATCTGGGAAACTGATTTCTCACCAGTAATGAGATGGGCCCTATAATTCATTATGTGCCATGTAGTCCTCCTCAGGTCCATCCATCACCTCTCTAGGTCCATCACCACCCTGACCAGTGCTAATTGGAGAGGGATGCCTACCCAGTCCAAGAGATACCAACCACATTATCTCCTCCAAGGAATGGAATTGAGACTCAGAGCAGAACAGCCATGGTTAAGAGCATGGACTCTGGACCTAAGCTGCTTGGATTTGGAACCTATATCTATAACTTATTTCTAGGTGAATTTAGACAAGTCACTTAATTTATCTGCCTCAATTTTGTTATCTGTAAAATGGGAATAAAACTTATAGGTGAGTCAAGAGGATTAAATGAGTTAATACAACATTTAGATTACTTAGACACTGAGTCTAGAAAGTGGTAAGCACTCTCTAAGGCAGGGGTAGGGAACCTTTTTCTGCCAAGGGCCATTTGGATATTTATAGCATCATTTAAAGGCCATACAAAATTATCAACTTAAAAATTAGCCTGCTATTTTGGTCAGACATTTAATTAATTCACCCATAATGCCTTGGCAGGGCAGACCAAATGATTTCGTGGGCCTTATATGGTCCATGGGCCGAATGTTCCTAAACCCAGCTTTAAGGGATAGTTAATTTGTGTTCTTAGCTGGTCACTTGAAGTCCAGAGCTGTAGATTTGCGATTAAAAGACATCACTGTGGAGTGGTCCTCTTCAGCTTTGGACCTGAATAAGGAGAGAAAGCCAGTTTGCAGGACAAAATGAGAGAAGCAGAATGGAGTGAGAAGTTAAAGTAGGAGACCTGAGAGTCAGACAGCCTGATGGACAGAGCAGGTGCCTTGGTCCTTCATGACTTTCTGGTTCCTGATTCTGGCCTCTCCTAATATTGACCTCCCATTGGACTATTGAGTTCCAAGAGATACCCCCATGTCCTTATAGGAAATGTTGCTTTTTAGGTTTAAACTTGTTCAAACACTTGAGTTTTCATTATTGGGAAACTTGGTGAGGAGGGTTAGGTTTATCCTCAGTTCCCCTTGAACACAAATTTCTCAGAAATCAGAACAAAAAGAAGACCTCGAGGAAAAGGTACTACACCTTCTATTTTAGGGTCACCTCCTCTTTCTCATAATAAGAAATGCCACCATTTTGACTTAATCTTTTCAAAGAACATTCATATTCCCCAATAACAACCTCTGGGACTTCAACAACTCAAACTCACTTTTCTTCTGTATAAAAATGATTTTAGAGTTGAGTGAGCTAAATTTCTCATCTAACTCTGTTGTGTTTGGCAGTCTGAAAAAGAATATCATCTTCCTCCATCCAGAAGCGTAGGAGATCCCGGGCAGCAGAGGATGCAAAGCTCACACATTCATTGGTATTTTCCACAGCCAAATCCAAGCTCTCGGGCTCAACCTCCTAGATCCTTTGACTTCATTCATGAAAAATGGCACACATTTACCATGCCTCATAACACATCTTCTAAACCTGTTCCAAACAACCAGTCGGCGGGCGGCATTGCCAGCCTCACCACAGACACCATCATTTTTTCCCTTCCCTGTCTGACTCTGAGTTTTTGGAACAGAGATGAAACTTAACGTTCCCAAACAAAGACCATTTACTAGGCAACTTAGGGCAAGTAATTAGCTCACACACCATAAGGTGCCACAGAGCTGCTTGCAGATCTCTTCCAAGTTTAGATCTTTTTTTTTTTCTTTTCCAAAAACTCACCCTTTTCTCTAAGAACCCACAATCATTTACCACTGCATGAAGGGAGTACACTTATTAAAAGAGTAAAATATTTAAAACCTCTTTCAGGGATGGTCAGACAAGCTCATAAATCATATTCTCCCACTGGTGAGCTGGGGATGGGAAGGTCATGTGTTGACACATTTAGAAGCCATCGGGGTACTGTGGTTTCACAGCTAGGAGGGAAACTTGAGCTTGTTGAAGTTGGAACTTACTTGTATTTTTATTTATTGAATTAATGAAATCTTGGCAACAAACTGTGTTTTACTTTAGGCAATATGTGATTTTTTTTTCTTTGCCCCCACCTACCTCATCTCCCTCCCAGCCCCTCCTAAAGAGACATTTTTATAAATGTTTCAAACACTAGAAAAGCTTCCTGGGCAGCCAAACTAAACCTTAATAAAATCAAGATGAACCAATCAATATGTGGAGATGTGGCTTCCATTAAAATTGGCATTTGGGTGTTAGAAGAAGAAAGAAACAGCATGAAAGTAAATATTTTGAATGTGTTTACAAGGCTGCTGGATTCTAAGTGTTTGCACATTTATCAATCGAAATGTCAGCTTGACTGGGAGTTTTCAAAAACCGTACATCATCAGAATGTAGCCTGCTCAGTTCATGAGATTTTCTCAATTTTTGGTAAAGACTTTATCGGTGTGTGTGTGTGTGTGTGTGTGTGTGTGTGTGTGTGTGATATCCAACAACAGCAAAAATCATCATTATGGTTTGAGGCAGGCATCTTTAACTGGGAGCTTTTGAAAGCCCCCAGGCATCTCTACTTCTTATAAACTCCCCAATTATTTAGTGATGGTCCCAACAGGAAATTAATGGCATAATTAAATTGGCTAACTTGAGGAAAGGTTATAAAGCAACTTTTACAAAGATACCAGAAGGGTTGGGTGCTCACCAGGATATAGAGTTGTCAGTGTCCTAAATTTCGGTTATTCTAGTAAGTGTGTAGTGGTATCTCATTGTTGTTTTAATGGCATTCCTCTGATGACATATGATATGGAGCACCTTTTGGTATGCTTATTTGTTATCTATGTATCTTCATCAATTAAGTTTCTATTAAGATCTTTGGCCCATTTTAAAAATATATATTTTTATTGATTTCAGAGAGGAAGGGAGAGGGAGAGAGAGATAGAAATATCAGTGATGAGAGAGAATTGTTGATTGGCTGCCTCCTGCATGCCCCCTACTGGGGATCAAGCCCGCAACCTGGGCATGTGCCCTAACTGGGAATTGAACCCGGGACATCTTGGTCCATGGGATGATGCACAATTCACTAAGCCACCACAGCCAGGTGGCCCATTTCTTAATTGACTATTTTTCTTATTATTGGGTGGTTTTTATTTTATTTTTATAACTACATTTTTTTCTTTATTGATTAAGGTTTTACATATGTGTCCTTATCCCCCCAGTAAGACTTCTTTATATATTTTGGATAACAATCCTTCATCAGATGTGTCTTTTGTAAATATTTTTTCCCAGTCTGTGGTTTGTCTTCTCATTCTCTTGACATTGTATTTCACAGAGCATAAAGTTTTAATTTTAATAAACCCAGCTGCTCAATTATTTTTAAAGTTGTGCCTTTGGTATTATATCTAAAAAGTCATTGCTATCACTCAGGTCATCTAGGTTTACTCCTATAGTATCTTCTGGGAGTTTTATAGTTTTGCATTTCACTTTTAGGACTGTGTTCCACTTTGCGTTAATTTTTGTGAAGAGTGTAAAGTCTGTATCTAGATTCCTTTTTTTCTTTTTTCTTTTTTTTGCATGTGGATATCCAGTTGTCCCAGATGATCTTTTCTCTATTGTGTTGCCTTTGCTTCTTGTCAAAGATCTGATGACCATACTTATGATGGTCTGTTTCTGAGCTCTCTATTCTTCTACACTGATCTATTGTGTATTCTTTCACCAGTATCATACTGTCATGATTACTATAGCTTTATAGTAAGGCTTGAAATTGGGTAGGGTCAGTTCTCCGCCTCTTCTTCAAAATCCTGTTGCCCATTCTGGGTCTTTTGATGCTCCATATGAACTTTAAATTAGAACCCTCATAGACTGCTAGTGAGAATGTAAAATGGTGCAGCCATTTAGAAAACATTTGGGAAGTTCCTAAAAGGGTTAAAAATAGAGTTCCATTCCACTCCTAGGTGGAATTGAAAATAAGAGAATTGAAAACATGTTTACATAAAACTTGCATACAAATGTTCATAACAGCATTATTCAGAAGAGCCCAAAGTGGAAACAATCCAAATGTCCATCAGCTGATGAATAAATAAGCTGTATTATATTCATATAATAGTATACTAATTAGCAATAAAAGGAATGAAATACTTATCCATGCTAAAATATGAATAAACCTTGAAAACATTATGTTAAATTAAAGAAACCAGTCACAAAATGCCACATATTGTATGATTCCATTTATTTGAAGTGTCTAAGAATAGGCAAATATATAAAGACAGACAGTAAATCAGTGGTTGCCAGGGCCTGGGGATTTGGAGAGAAATAGTCGTGTCTAAGGGGAGAGACTGCTATTGGGTAGGGGATTTTTTTTTGGCGGGGGGTTACAAATATGTTGTAAATTTGATTATGATGATGTTCACACAGTTCTATGAGTACATTAAAAATACTGAGTTGTACATTCTCAATAGGTGAATTTTATTATATGTGAATTATATCTTAATAAAGTCATTATTTTTAAAAATATATATAAAATTAAGGAACTTTGTTACATGTCAATTATATCTAAGTCATAATTTTTTTAAAGAAAGAACCCTCCTTAATTTGATAAAGACTGAAAACCCCCGAATTGTCCATGTCATACTTTAGGAGGAACTTGACACCCATTTCCTTTAAGAACAAGAAGGAGATAAGAAAACCTGCTATTCCCACTACTGTTCAGTATAGTACTAGAGAACCAAACATCCCAAATTAGAAAAAAGAAAGAGCAAGGGCAGAAAGGAAGAAATAAAATTTAATATATGGGGAAGATAAATTATCAACATAGTGAAATCATAAACTGTTGATAGATATAAATGTAACTTTGTTGCTCTGTATTAACTATAAGGAAATAGAAAACAAAGAATATATGACACCATTTACAATAGCAATTTAAACTATAAAGTATATAGAAAACATCCTAGAAAATATACATAGTATCTTTTTTATACTATTCATTAGTGTCTTGAGAATATATAATCAAATCTGAATAAATGGACTGTATGTTTACAGATGAACTATTTCAACATACTAGTAGTACAAGGGGCAACAGAACCCTTATTAATTTATAAGTTAAATACAATACCTATCAAACTTCTAATAGAATTTTTATGATAAGTAAAAGAAGCCACACTTAAAGGCCCACATACTGCCTGATTCTATTTTTATTTCATTTTGGAAAATGACTCCAGGGACAGAAACTAGCTCAGTGATTGCCAGGGTGTGACATTGACTTCATCGAGTCACTGGGGAAATTTTGGAGGTGATAGAATTGTTCTATATCTCAATTGTATTGTTGGATACACAATTGTATGTGTTTGTCGATACTCAGAGACTAATATGCTGAAAAGGATGACTGCATGATCATGGACACAAAAATCCTTTAAAAACATTAGCAAATATACAAAAAGAATAGTACATCATGACCAAGTTTACTTTATCCCTTTATCTTAGGAATGCAAGGCTGTTTTAGCATTCAGAAGTTAATCAATTAGTAATATTAACAAACTAAGGGAGGGAAAAAACCTATATGATTATCACAATAAATGCAGGAAAAGCATGACAAAATTTAAGAACTATTCATTAAAAAAACTCTCAGCAAAGTAGAAAAGAACTTTCTATAAATATTATATTATTTAAACTTGCACTCTTATTTGTAACTAGTGGCCACGAAATTTGTGCACTGAAGGGGGGTTCCCTCAGCCCAGCCTGCACCCTCTCAATCGGGGACCCCTTGGGGGATGTCTGACTGCTGGTTTAGGCAGTCGGACATCCCTCTCACAATCTGGGACCACTGGCTACTAACCACTCACCTGCCTGCCTGCCTGATTGCCCCCAACTGCCTCTGCCTGCCTGATCACCCCTAACTGCCCTTCCCTTGCTGGCCTGACCTTGCCCCCAACTGCACTCCCCTGCCGGCCTGATCTCGCTCCCAACTGCCCTCCCCTGCTTGCCTGGTTGCCCCCAACGGCCCTCCCCTGCTGTCCTGATCTCACCCCCAATGGCCTTCCCCTGCCGGCCTGATCGCCCCTAACTGCCTCTGCCTGCCTGATCACCCCTAACTGCCCTTCCCTGCTGGCCTGATCTCGCCCCCAACTGCCCTCCCCTGCTGACTAATTTGGTTCTGATTGGTCAGTTTCTATGCCAGTCAGCATTAAAAGCTCCGCCTCCTAGGCAGCCATTGGTTCCTCACAGTTCACCCAGATTTTGTTCTCATTGGTCGGTTTCTATGCCAGTCAGCATCTCCAGGCCTATCTCCAGGCCTGATCAGAGTGGGGGGGGGGGGTGCTGATCAGCAGAGGTGCGGCTGCTGGCAAAGCCCGGAGAGAAAGAGAGAGGCAACAGCTGATCAACAGCTGCCATGGAGGCTGCAGATCAGACCCTGCCTCTCTCTTTGGGCCTCTCTCTGGGCCTGATCCACAGCCCCCTCAGCAGTCAGTGCTGGGTCACCATGACAACCCAGCACTGACTGCAGGACTGACTTCCAGTCGGTCTAACCTTCAGTTGTTTTGGATGTTATGGACCCTGGGTTTTTATATATTAGGAAACTGAGGTTACACATTCTTTTATATGTTTATTCACTTTTTAGATTTCTTGTTGTAGAGCTACCTATTCAGGATCTATTAAGGACTTATAGTTCATCTTATCAATTTACATGGTCTAAAAATATGTCATAAAGACTGCTTATGTCACTAGTATTTCATTTTACTCTGCATCCTGTGCACACAGCTAAGCTCTATTTACCACTATCCTTACATCTAGGTAAGACCAGGTACCTTATGTGACCATATCATCTTATGTGAAATAAACACCAATATAAATGTTTTTCTCTTTCCTTTATTCACTCATCCATCAAATATTTTTTAGCGTTCCAGGCACTGTTCTAGTCACTGAGTTATATTTATAACAATAGGAAAATAAAAACAAAATCTCTACCTGAATTGTGCTAACATTTTAGAGTAGAGAAACTGACAGTACGTAGGTAAAGTTATCATTTCACATAGAATAAGTGCTATGAGTGAAAATAAAGTAAAGAAAAAAATAGGGGGGGTATCAGAATGAGGCTTACAGTGTTAAATAGTGTGGTCTGTGAATAGCTCACTGAGAAGGTATCACTTAGGCCAAGGTTTAAGGGAGATGAGAGAGTTAGTTATGCAGGTATCTGGAGGAAGAATGATCCAGGAAAAGGAAAAAACAATTTAAAAAAATCCCCTAGGGGGAAGCATGCCTGGCATGTTAAACACACACACACACACACACACACACACACACACACACTCACACTCACACAAAAACAACCACAAAAAAACACATTCAAGGAGCTCAGTATAGCTTAAGCAGAGCTGAGTATAATAGGAGTGACTATAAAATCATATGAAAGAGCTAGATCGGTAAGGTCTCCTGGCCATTGGAAAGACCTGAGCTTTTCCTCTGAGAGACAGGAGAAGCATTTGTTAAAGGTCTGATACAACAGATTCTGGCTGCTAAGATGCACATGAACTACAAGATAACAAAGGCAAAGTCAGGGAAGTCAGTCAGAGACCACTGCAATTATTGAGGTGATCCATGATGGCGGCTTGGACCAGGGGAGTTGCAGGGTAAGTGGTGAGAAATGGTCAGATTGTGGATATATTGAAGAGAGTAACCAACAGGATTTCCTGCTCAAATAGAGGTGGGGATAAGTAAAAGAGAGGACTGAGCAACTGGAAGCATGGAATTGCCATTTTTTGAGGTGAGAAAGGGGTACATGTATGAGGTCAGGAGTCCCATTTGGGACCTGAAAGTCTGTGATGATTATTAGACTTCCAAGTGGCGATGTCAAGCAGGCAGTTGGATATATGAGTCTGGAGTTCAGGGGAGAAGTCTGGGCTGGAGACATACATTTCCAAGTAGTCATCACTTTCTGGTATTTAGAGCCATAATTCAGGATGAGATCACCAATGGAGTGAAGGATGGAGAAGAGGATGAAGGACTGAACCTCCTTGGGCTTACCGATAACAGTCCATATGTTAATAGTCCCATGTTTTGAGTGCTCTACTAGGCTCCTTAGTCAGTGGAAAGTGGTATGTACAGTGGAATAACCATATACTATGGGCAGCATACCGCGAACTCCCTCAGCCAACTCCTGCTCACTAATTCTAGTGTATTTTCAAAGGCATGGCTTTATCCATTCTATCAGCTCTGTCATGTATTGTATTCTGCAGACGCTTTGATATATAATGACTGAAAAAAAGGGGGTGTAAGTATTGGCACTGGGCCTCAGCAGGGTATCACTCTGGGTGTTAAATGCAAATTTTGAGGTCACTGCAAGTGCCCACACTGAAGTGACTGAGGAAATGAAGATAAGAGTTAGCAGGTGAAAAGTAGAAGCCCTTTGATATGATGAAACATGCTATAAATACCCCTGCAGCCCGTGGAGAGCATCCAGTAACTGTAATCAACAGTGGCTCCCAGAAACTGTTGGGAGGACATGTTTGTCACCTCAGGGGATTTAAAGAGCAAAGAACATTAACGGCCAAGAACACATTTCTATGGGGATTATGTACAGATGATGTGGCTAATGCTACCTATTCCAAAAGCACGGAGTACTCCTCTTCCCACCCCAGACAAGATGTTCAAACATGTGCCTGTGATACTGATGACAAATCACTTCTCCAGTTTGCCTTTGATTCTGTTACATTTTCTCACACACAAGTAGTTTACATCTTATGTAATCAAACCCACAGATATTTTCCTGTTTTATTTCTTCCATTGTTCTTATGCTTAAAACTATATCTCAATCCAGTTCTAGTATTTTAAGAATAGCCATCATTTTTAGTGGTTGTTTCACATTCCATGTTCCATCAAATAGATGCACGAAGAAGAATAAAGGTTAGCTGCTGTTGTGTTGCTTTCTAAATTATTATTAAATTGATTGGGGTGACAATGGGCAACATAAACATATAGGTTTCAGTCCTGGGTTTCTATCTTATAAGATATGTATGTTGCTTTTTTAAAAAATATATTTTATTGATTTTTTTTTATAAAGAGGAAGGGAGAGGGATAGAGAGTTAGAAACATCGATGAGAGAGAAACATGGATCAGCTGCCCCCTGCACACATCCTACGGGGGATGTGCCCACAACCAAGGCACATGCCCTTGACCAGAATTGAACCCGGAACCCTTCAGTCCACAGGCCAACGCTCTATTCACTGAGCCAAACTAGTTAGGGCTGCATGTTGCTTTTTCATGTTGACTCCCTGCTTTGGCTGTGAGGAGAATCCTTGATTATGTGAGACTGGCTGGAGACTCCATGCATTCTCACACTCTCCAGCTAGAACTCTATAAATACCTTTCTAGAAACGGAACGGTAGCTGCTTTGTTCACGCTGTGGAAGGGAACCTCTTACTCCAGGACAAGTCCACACTCATGTTCCTTCAGGGACTGTGGTGCCACAATGTACTGACTCACTTGCATTTCAGCCAGTTCTTAGGACATCCACAGGGCCCCTGAGGATTTCCCGGCTACTTGTTCCTCTCAGTGCTGTCAGTGTCTCTCT
Source organism: Plecotus auritus (assembly GCF_963455305.1). Classification (NCBI taxonomy): domain Eukaryota; kingdom Metazoa; phylum Chordata; class Mammalia; order Chiroptera; family Vespertilionidae; genus Plecotus; species Plecotus auritus. The sequence goes on along the minus strand of NC_137782.1, from coordinate 135,013,553 downwards.
TTGAGGCTCAGGGTCCTTTGTGACCTACTTTTCTGAGATGATGAACTCACAGGTCTGTGGCTAGGACTCTTTTGAATGAGCCTGCCCTCTCTTCCCCTGAAGGACCCTGGGTGAAAGCAGAGAATCTTGACTTCAGCACCCACTGAGTAGAGGGATGCAGCAAAACAAACTCCATTCTTGGGTCCAAAAACCTGAGCTACAGTCTTCTTGCATCCGTGATTCAGTGTGTCCCCCACACAACTTGGTCATCCTCCTGCATCTTACTGCCCTCACCTGTAAAATGAGGACAAGGAACAGCACTGTTTCATTGTGGGTTATACATTAACTTCTCTCCTAAATAGGTATTGATTAAGGACTAGCCTTGATAAAAGTGTTACTTAAAACATCTTCTGTTCAGTGGCTCACATAAGGAACTTCACATGCAAAATTGGGTTGGACATTGATGAACCTGATATAGCTGGGATGGTGTGTGTATGTGTCTTTGTATGTGTTTGGGCATGTGCCTGTGTGTGTATGTGTGTGCATATGTAGGTGTTGCGATGGGAGGAAATTGTCCTTGGAATAAACCAAAGGATTCAGAAAATCTGTGCAGCCAGTGAAGTTGGCTTCTTTGCTACCTGGCACCAGAAACTACAATCCTAACATCTGAGTGTCCTGTCCATAGGCAAAGTCTGCTCTGGCAATACAATTGTGCACTACAGGAGTGTGGCCCCAAGTAGTTTTGGATACTGGATGTGAATGAGTGCTTCATTACAAGAAGGGTGGGGAGGAGTATTTGTAGTGCTCAGATGAGTCTGCAAAATGCAGGGTTCCACAAGTTTCTGTGCTGTAGGACCTGTAGCGTACTGTTTTTATTTTGTTGTTCAGGAACAGGCTATACAATGTTTGCTAAATGTATATGTCCTTGGGGGAGCCTTTTTGTCAAAGGAAGCACTAGGCTAATGCTTCTGGGACAAAAAGTGAAAACTGGTCTGCTAAAACTCCAAGTGTTCCTGGAGACTGTCATTTTAGGCAGGATTAGAATCTTAAACTTGATCTCAGAGAACAAGTTTGGAAAATTCTCTGGGCCAGTGGTGGTCCCCTGGCTGAAATACCATTAGGTTAGAGCAGTGGTCGGCAAACTGCGGCTCGCGAGCCATATGCAGCTTGTAAGCCGCGGTTTGCCGCTCTGTTGACTAATGAGTTTGCCAACCACTGACCTAGACTCTCGATTCCAATAATTACAGGCTGTTGTTGTTCCTTGTGATTAAGCCCCTATCCCAATGGTCAGCAAACTCATTAGTCAACAGAGCCGCAGTTTGCCAACCGGTTAGAGGATTGCCTTCTCTACCTGTAGGTAAGAGGGACCCAGTTTTTGTCACCAAAGGTGAACATTTGCCTGCCTTTTAAGGCATGCCCTCCTCCTATTCCCATCCACCAACCAGAAGCCATTTTTTTGTGTTTGCTTTAGGAACAAATTTTAGAGGACAATGCTAAGTGTTTACCTGCTATTTTCCAAAAGAGCCCTTGACCCTCTCTTCCCTAAAAGTACAGGCAGAAGACAAATATTCTGCCATTATCCCAAGAGTTTACCTCTACCCAAGGACCAAAACTTTCTCTTACAGGATGCTTCTGTTAACCTTGAATTATTGCATTTCCACCAAACCCAATAAAACATTACACAAACAAAAAATAATGATTAAATAAATAAAGTAGGTGTGAATATACAAGCATTCCTATACATAAGCAAATCAAAACAAAACCTTTAAGCAATCTTTTATAAATGCAAAAGCTGGATTTTCATAAATATTATTTCCCTAGATACTTTCATGGTTTTTAAGAAAGTTGTTAATATACTTCAAGGCCAAAATGAATAGAAAAATTTTAGCTGTCTTGAGTAAGAATCCAAAAATATTCAAGGTCTTAACATTTTAGTCATAAGGAATTACAGTTGCTAGACCTGATGACTCCAACTTTATATTTGAAATTATTTTACAATAAATTACCAGATTTGTATAGGCCTATAGAGCTAAGTAGTAAACAAAAGCATTAACAAATACACACATCTAACACATCCCTTTCCTGACCAACTCTGAAGGAGACAGTAAAGGGGTTTTGAATGAACAATTGGGGACCCAAACGAAAGGCCCGATTTCATTTTCAACAAGTCTCAAATATTATCTGAGTCAATTACATAAACATTGGAATGCCCCAACATCTAATTCCAATAGCAGGAGAGCAGCCCGGGTTCACAATGGAGATTTCTCAATGGGCAATGTCGTTTTCCAGGTAATTAAAACTGTTTGTATAGGAGAGTAGATTTATTTTCTGAAACCATTTTAGTGCTAGTGCTCTCCTGAGTGGTATCAGTTGACACACTGCATAATCTAGAACAGACTAATTGCCGCATGATTTCTAATTTTTCTGCAGCCATGTAAATGAGCTAAGTCTGCACAGGTGGAGCCCATTAGAGTGAATGATTTCCCTCTCATGTTGTTATCTTCATTTGCCGTTGTCTTATCAACTCCAAGTAGGAAATCTGCTGTCCTGAAAAGCAGGCAAGGGAACAATGTCTGACTGGAAAGTCTTGTTTCATTATTTTTTAATTCATATAGCCTTACCTGCTTAATGCAATTTTCTGATTAGCATGCTAGGCAACCAGGAATGCATTTTTATTTAAATAAGGAGGCAGGGCTTTCATTTAAATGAAGAAATCATCTCCATTTCTTATCAGGGAACAAGGATTCATGATTCAATAATACATGAATTTAATAATGCATCATGGTAGACTTCACAGGTACTAAATAGCAATGCCAGAGAGGCTTAGTATGCTCCACTGGTTGTCATCTCCGTCCCAATCTGGTTTATCCACAGCCCCTCCCTTCTCGTCTTCCATTATTTCCTTTCAGCAAAAGAGTTGTGCTGTTTGCCACAGTCCTCTGACGCTGCCAAGAGCCCAACTCGTGGGCGGCGTCTTCACTTTACGACCGTGTTTAATAGCTGTTAAACTGCTGGACTTTAGCCTTTGCAAGAGTTCCCAAATTGGACCCAACGGAGACTTGAAAGGATTGGGAGGGAGAGAATCAGGAAAGAAAGTAAGGAACTTCATTCCCTACCACTAATTACTTTTTCCACTGAGCTATCTCTGCATTGCCTCCTTTGAGTGAGGGGAAACAGGCTATAGTGCATTGGCGATATCCAGGGCCGCATCATCTCTTTATAACTCTACTTGTGTTTCCCAGCTCGCAGATTCCCAAGCCAATGAACGTTCCACTCAACATTCCTTCATTTTATGGTCTGTGTGGCTCTCCCTGCCATGGGCTGCCGGTGGATCGCGGGACATTCTGCCTAATCTTGAAAGCAAAATGTGCAAGGAATTTAAGCCTGCCCAAATGAATTACCTGAGTGGCTTGACCAACAGGAAAACCAAGTGACATACATTGCTTTTCATCATCTATTTATTTGTTTTTCATTTTATTCAATTTAGAAAATTAGATAAAGCTGGTACACTCTATTTTCTACTTCTTTCATCTGAACATAGTGGGTTCAGCTTTCTTTTTTTTAAGAATTTGAAAATTTTTATTTAGGGAAAATCAGAATGCACATGTGGAATCTTGTTGGCACAAGTACACACGAGGACAAAACGTGCTAAGTTTGTGAGAAAGATTCATTAAGCATCTAGAGTTTTTTTCATATGCTACAAAATGTTTCTCAATAAGCACAAATGTGTGCTATTGGGTAACCTATATAAACTATTTGGCTGGCTTTAGTGAGTTTGTGAAATCAAATGTGTAATGTGGTCAGTAATACTATGGATTAATTCTATTCTGCTTGTTTTAGGTAAATCAGTGCTAATACCACAAATATATTATAATCATCTTATAATCAAGATGGTATTATCTAAGATATTGTTTGTATACCACACAGAATTATTCTTCCACACAATTATGTACTCAGTATTGTATGTTAGGCATTGCTGGAAACATTGGGTATTAAAAAGATAAGACCCAGGTCTACCCTCAAGAAGCTCACAGTTTGTCCAGACAAATGGGAACAGAGAAAATACACACAAAGACTATGCAATAATATACAGAGACTTGTATGTACCAAATGTTGCAGTAGCACATAGAAGGAATCCTCCAAGAACTAGTCCTCAGAAAAGACTTGTGAAATTGTGATTTCAAGGGTCTGTTCCCTAAGGCGTGATTGCATTGGTGGTACTCTGTTTGAATCAATAATTTTTACTTTCTAGTCAGTTGTTTAGCCAGCAGTTGATCTGGCTTTGACATATTTTATATGGTTCCTTTGGCCAAAATAGCTGAATAAACCGAGCAAAGAAAAGCCCAGTAAAAGTAATTCTCAATGTTTTCAAAATGCAATTTACTCTTCCTTAGCGTTTATGGGTTTGTAAATATATGCATGAAAAGAGATTATTCTATGTTTACTTTTATGTCTTTATAATTTATATTCCACAAGAAGCCTTTAAGGTGAATTATACTAAACACACACATACACAAGTACACGAGCACTGGAGTAGTTAAAGTGGAAAGAGAATAGAACCGTTCGAGAGAAGGGGGTAGTTTGTACCTGGATCAAGGCATGAGAATTATGATAACTAAGCTCAAAACTTCCTGGCAGTTGAATACATTTCTATGTAAATACTTTAAGAAATACAGTTCAAAGTACAGTTCTCTTCACTGGTCTTTTGTCCATTTCTCCTGTGTGGGTGAGTTGGGGAGGGGGCAGTAATAGTACAGAACCCATAAATCAACTCTAATCTCTAATGGCATTTTCCATTCACAGTCATATAGAGGTCATAGAATGAATTTTTCACCCTCTGCAGAATTTAGCTCCCCGTGATACCTTCACTTAAGAAGATTGTATCCCGGGACTTTCTCCCAGGGAGTCAAAATGGGATGTCAAATTCATTATCTTGCACCCTGCTTGGAGTACTAATCCAGACTACTTAGCTACAGAAACTTGCTTCACAGGTGGTGGCTGAAGTTATAGTATTTCTCTTTATATTTAAAGTTAATCCTATTTAGTATCAATAGCAAATCCTCTTAAAACATGTACATAGGAGGCCAAGCCAATATTTTGACATTCCTGGCTGGGAACTGTGCCATTAACACCTTCAATTAATCTCCAGGCAAGGTCATTAGACGACCCAGATTCAAGACCATATGTTAAGATGTTATTAGTTTTCCTGCAAAGGGAGTGTTTGGCCAGTTACAACTAGAAACAGATGCCCACCAGTAGGATCAGAAGGGAACAGTTGCCTTAGTTATGACACCTCACATCTCACCTGTCACCAAGATGGGGCAGGGAGCTCCCTAACTAATCACTGAAGTGGGAATTCAACCAATTTATGAAGTTTATTACTATTAATAGTGAACAACAGAAGAGAGAGAAAAGAATGAAGCTCCATAGAGGAAACTGATCTGATTGTAAATTCCCATCTTAGGAAATTGTCTAATATATTCCCTAGAACATCAGAAAAACAATGGACTAGTATCAGAAGGGTATTTAAACATTCATTCTCCCACCATTTAGGTGTGTGGTCTAGAAAAACTTACCTAACCTCTCTGTTCTTCACTTTTTTTCGTGCCTAGAAATGGAAACAGGGAAGTTGAGGGTGCCAGGAGAGGGTATTATAAAATGAGGTAGTGCATGGGAAACATGTTTGAAAAACTAAAATTCACTCTTTAAACTTAAGGTGTTCTCTATTTTTATAACTGACAAATTATAATTTCTGTGAAATAGCATATATTTGGATGTAACCCCATTGCAACTGTTTGAGCTAATGGCCAAATCCACTTAAAATAATCTTTTGTAGAGATCAGGATCTCTTGATTGTAAGCCATTTGTCTAAAGGACCACCTTTTGAATTGTTTCCAAAGTACAATAGAGCTCTCTGCAATGCTACTACAGTGTAGAAGCAGAAGAGAACCACTCCTAAAACAGGGTGCATATCCTACAATCTCAGTGAGATTTGTCGAGGGCTTGTCCATCTACCAAAGCTGAATTTTATTAAATGAGCCTGCGATGTTCACTGAAAGGCTTGTAGAGGACTAAGTGAACATCCATCAGAATCACCTAGAGGGATTGTTAAAGCACAAATGTTTGGACTCCACCTCCAATAGGTCTGGGGTGTACCTGAGAACTTGACTTTCTAACAAGCTGACTGATGCTGTGCTCAGGAGGCCATGATTTGAGGTTCCCTGCCTTATAGTCCTCTCCTGTTGGTTGAAAATTAAATTAGATGTGGTTTTCAAAGGTGGTTCAGATCCCAGAGCTTCCCAGAAGGGAGCTCTCTTCTTCCCTTCCAATGAGAGTAATTGCATTTTTATCAATTGTATTTATTAGTATCCTGCATAGGAATTAATATGGAAACCAAGACACTAAGTCAAAGGTTTTCTAAAATCTCTTCAGACTCTAATTTCTACAACCATCTGTGACTTTGCAGCCCAGAAGAAACATGAACATCTTTTCATCCTGATATTCTGACATGTGCAGACACAACTGAGTATCCTGGGTATTCCCAAATTACCAACTTGCCTCAAGTTGAAGAGTGACTCAGAAGTAAAAGAGGTTTCATAAGCCTAAAGCACCCAAACTCAGCATCATGTGTCATTTCAATAACTTTAACATGGACAGTGCTCTCTGGAAGGAAAGGACCCAGTTCCAGGAGGGGAACTGATGTCTTGCAAAATTTAAGTAGCCTCAGCCAGCCTTTCCCCTGGTAATTTGAAGTAAATTTAGCATTTGCTGCTTGAGGGTCTCCACACATTTCCTCCTTATTATACTCCTTGGGTCTAGATATTGGATCTGCATTCAGTAAAACAAGTCCATTGGGATTGTCAATATCACTGGCTCACAGGAAGCACAAGAGAGTGTTTGGGGTAGTGAGCCTAAAGACCATGGCGGTAGACAGTGAGTAGCCAGTGGCCTGGTAGATGTCAGATGTCCTCCAGAGCATCGGTCACCAACCTTTCGGACCTCACTGACCACCAGTGGTCCGCGGACCATCAGTTGGCGACCGCTGCTCCAGAGCATAGTTTAGGTGTCTCAAGTCCTTGCAGGCTTTCCCTGAGAAAACTGCTAGTGGCTGGAATGTTGGGATCTTGCTGAATACTAAAGTTACTAATACTGATATCATTATCCATCAGGTGCCAAGCACTCTGCTAGCATCATGCATCATTTTCCTAATCTACACTTCCTCAGACACATTTCCCTCTCAGAAGAAGCATATATAGTTGGATTGGCACCCAGGTGCTTATCAGCTTGCAAACTGTCTATTGGTCCCTCCCCTTTTTACCAGCAACAGCCCCCTTATCTCCTGGGAGTCTGAAGACTGTGAAGATAGGCAGCCACACTGTACATTTGGAAACCACTCCCTTGGGCTTCTTTTAGTTTGGTTCTAATTTCTTTCAGACTTGAGGCCTAGGGCCCTCTGGTTGTGCTGGGCCCCGTGGCAGCCTTTCAAAGTGAATCCAGCTGCACCTCGTCTGATAGGCTGCTGCCCAGCAAAGCTATAGCTTTCACAGTGCATAGCACTCAGAAGCAAGAATCAATTAACTTTTAGGACAGGAAAAATGGATTGCTCCGATTGCTGAAGCAGGGGTAGCTTCTGTAGTAGTCAGAGAAAGGAGTCCAGAGAGCGAACTGCCATGTCCTCAGCTCAGGAGCAAGGAGAGAAGCTGTGCTCTTAATGACCGGAGCCTGGATGTCTGTGTAGAGTGCATTGAGAACACAGGGAATTGATGGTTGTGATTGGGAGAAAATTTAACTAGAAAACATGCAAAGATATCCATTGGATTCTCAGTGCAATTTCCTAGTGACATTAAGAATGCCCCTGTGAGCTGTCCCTATATATTCTACTTACTTTTTTCAACTGCTCATTTATTTTTAAACTAGAGGCCCAGTGCACGACATTCATGCACAGGTGGGGTCCTTAGGTCTGGCTGGCGATCAGGGCTGATCAGGGCCTTCCGGCTGCCGGCCGGGGCCTTCCTGCCGGCTGATGGCTGCTGGCTGATGGCTGCCGGCTGCCATCCAGGACCTATCTGATGGGAGGAGGGACCATGGGAGGTTGGCCAGCCATGGGGAGGGACCAGGGAAGGTTGGCCAGACACAGGAGGTTTGCTGTGGGAGCACACTGACCACCAGCAGTCAGCTCCTGCATTGAGCGTATGCCCCCTGGTCAGTGAGCATCATAGTGACCAGTTGTTCTGGACATTCTGGTGTGGCTCAGTGTTTGAGTGTCGACCTATGAACCAGGAGGTCATGGTTCGATTCCCGGTAAGGGTACATGCCCCGGTTGTGGGCTTGATCCCCATTGTGGGGCATGCAGGAGGCAGCCAATCAATAATTCTCTCTCATTGTTGATGTTTCTCTCTCTCTCTCCATCTCCCTTCCTCTCTGAAATCAATAAAAAATATTAAAAATAAAAAATAAATTAGTTGTGAATCATGTTAGATCCATGAAGGTAGATGGTATAAGCAGTGTTTACCACTGTATTACTGAATGCACTAGAATCCTGCTATAAACCTGGCATTAGACACAGAAATCAGAAATGCCCTCCCCTATCAGTACATGGGATGCAGACCTGTTTCCATCTTGCTGTAAGTCCTCACAAGATACTACTTTGTTCTATGTGGACCCAGTTCCCAGGCTGGAATTTGTAAATGATTTCAAATAGAAATCATCTCCAGGCCAGGCAGCACCTTAAACAACTAAAAACAATGATAGATAGCAACAGAAGCTATCAGATAGCTCTCCTGGTGCAAACAGGGAGACATCTCTGAAATACAGTATTAAATGAAAACCACCTGATGCATATAAGTGTAGGTATACTGTTTGCATTTTCAGGAAGGCTGCACTGAAAGCTAGAACAGTGCTTACCTCTGGGGAGAGTGACTAAAGCTAGAAGACAGAACACAGTCTACTTCACACATTTCATAGACTTTGAATATTTTTTGAATAATATCCACATGTGCATATTATTTTTACTTTCAAACTTTTTAAATCAAAACTACTCTTATCTTCTGTTATCAACAACTCATAAGAGAAAAACATTTTAAAACAAAAAAGGAGGGAGGACATCTATAATAATAAAAGCGTAATATGCTAATTAGACTGGACAGCCGAACAACCTTCCGGACGACCTTCTGGATGAAGCTGGGGCTGTGAGGGCTGGGCAAGGGCAGCAGCCACGGCTGTGAGGGCTGAGCCACTTGAACGAATTTCTAGTAGTCTTATAATAAAGGATTGTTCATCCAATTAAGTTTTAATTAGCTGAAACAAAACAAAACAGAAAACAAACATAAATGAATAGGCACCCCCCCCCAAAAAAAAAGGTATCTTAGTGATTGCTTGCATAAAGTGCAAGTGTCTACTCCAAATGGCAATGGTGTTCAGCCTGTGTGGGTATTGATATAGGTGATAGATGTGGATAAAGAGTATTGCTGGGATATGATTTTCATTTGCTAGCACTTCCCTGGGAGCGAGAGGTGGTCCCTCATCCCCACCAGAGTTGGTGCCCCACCAGGAGCCCCCTGAGAAGGACAGTTACCCTCCTGTCTGTTTTAGCAAGAAGACTCTGCACCTTCCTTAACACGTAATTGCTGGGGTGGGATGCTGTGTATGCGTGTGTGCACACCTGCTCAGTTCAGGAGAAGGCTGCCTGCAAAAGGAGCATCAAAGGATGACAAGGGATATGGAAATGCAGAATCAGAGATAAAAGGGACCACATTTTACTAGCAATCATGGCAAATATCTAACTTGCATAAGTGAAGCCAATTACTGTATTATTGCCTCCTTTTGCACTGTGCACAGTAGGGATGTCACTGGATAATGGTTTGCATGTAGAGTTAATCACTTTGATGCATTTCTGACTGATCCCAGCAAATTATGTTTTGGTTCCACTATATTAAACACAAGAGCCGGGGATTATCATTAATAAATCTAAGGCACAGCATGCATAAATCTTGAATAAATCAAATATCAATTACATAGGCAGTATCTGCTGACATCTGCTTTCATCAAATAATATATTTGAAATAGGTGTTATTCCAATTTTTTGAAGTCAAAGGGCTCTCCATTTGGGGAGCACAGACCCTGGGCCCCAAAGAGGAAGCAGCTGAATGGTTGCCGGGAGAGCCCCTCTGTGGCCCTCAGTTGTGGTCTGTGAGGACTCCATTCAGAAGGCTGCACGCAGTCCAGAGGGAATGCTGTCTTGCTGAGGAAAGCGCTTCTAGCCACATGCCATTTCATCTGGGTACTTTATAAGCGAAGCAGGAGAGACTGAGGGAGAAAGGAGGAAGACTTTGAAGAATCCAGCTGTTGCGTATAGAAACAGGCAGCTGAGGGGCTGTAGGGTCACTATAACAGTCCAGGGAGGCAGGATCCCTTCAGATGTGAGGAATGGACAGTTTATGAGCATGAAGACCTTCCAAAATGAGAGGGTATGAGGGCAACATATAGGATTCATTCAGGGAGAAACAAAGGTAGGGATGGGGGGAAGGTTGACTAACCTCTGCCTTTATGGAATGCCCATCTTTGGGCAAAATTCTAGGTGAGAAATGTCATCTCCTTTCTAACCTCCACAACCTCCCATATGAGGGAGCCCTTCGTATTTCTTCTTTTCCCCTGGGGGATCTGAAACATGCAAAATCAAATGATATATCTAAGGCCATACAGCTCTCAAATGGTGCTGCAGGGTTACGTTCGGATCTGTTCAATTATGCTACATGGCACTGGTAGTGGTATGTGTGTGTGTGTGTGCGCATGCACACGTGCATGCATTTACGTGCATGTGTAAAACAGAAAAAATGTGTGTGGATGGGTAGGGGGTAGGGAAGGGGGCTTTGAGAATATATATATTTTTTAATCCATCAAGTGTATTTAAGTCATCTGGAAAGATGGAGGCAGGAGTGTCTACTACAGCACAGTCCTTCCAGATGGCCTTCCATCAATAGGTTAGAATCATTTCTCTCTGTGGTGGCTTTTCAGGCCTCCTTTGGGGCCCCTTCAAGGAACTTTCTAGGGTTAAAGTCCTCCTCAGGGAGGGTGGAGCTGGGTTAGTAAATGCTCTCTAGGGCAGCGGTCACCAACTGGTGGTCTGTGAGGTCCGAAAGGTTGGCGACCACTGGTTTAAGAAAACATTTGGAGCAGCGGTCACCAACCGCTCTAGGGCACTGGCTTATCATGATGGGTAGCAATGATTGCCTCATATATTCTCCGGGCAAAGGAGTTAAGTCCAGAAATGAATTAATCCAAAGCCGTGCACCTGAAGCAGTCCTGAGGCCTCTGCTGAGGGTGGAGATGGTGCTCCAGAGGGCGGGTACTTCACAAGCTGCCTGTCCCAACCTGTATGTGCTAGCCTGACAAAGAACCCAGAGTTCCTTTCACCATTTCTTTTGACACGTTTGGCATCAAAAGAAAGTACAAAAACCAAAAAAAATGCAGCCTCTCAAAACCAGGCCATCCGAGACCCCTTAGGTTTACATTTTCAAAGCAGAAGTAGGTGGGAGTCAAGGCCATCTCTTTCTGGTCCAAGGATCCCATGAGATGATTTGGAGGAAGCACTTCAAGGAAGCTGAGTAGAAACAGCTCTCGGATTTCATTAGGCCTCAGCTCCCCTGCATACCGAGCTGTACCACATCAGACCTGCTGGGCCCCTCACCACATATTTCCCCTTTTCTGCATTCGGCTTTCTATATCAGAACCTGCACTGGGATATTGAGAACACTCAGTTGTCGACAGATAAGTAAAAACTGATGTGATGTCACCATAGAGATGAGCAGATATGTGCAGAGTTGCAGACACACTTGTATTCATACAGTACATTATGGGTAGGTGCAGATACTGAGTAATTGAATTTAAAGTTTTTTTTAGCATTTTAAATCTAACTCAGGTTACTATTCTTCATATCCATAGGAATTGTGGGTTTATTTGTTTGTTTTCTGTTGGAGTTTCTAATCAGCATCGTAGAGGATCACAAAGGTGTCTTCGGATAGTGACTCTGACTCATAAAAGGCATCATCTTGGTAAAGGAGGGTTGTAGGCTACAAAATTACTTTCTAACAGTTGTGTAAATTTGGCCAAAACATTATTATCAAATGTCAACAAATAAAGAATAATCTCAGTCTACCCCTTTTTGCTTTAGTATCCTCCCTCAAACACACACACATTCACACACACACACACACACACACACACACACACACGCATTCTAGAAACACAAGAGAGCACATGAGCTATAGGAAGGTGTGGGGAACTGAGAACCTTCCTCTCCATGGGGCCCACTCTCCACACAGTTTTTTCCACAGTTTTATTTGGCTCAGTTGGAAGAGCACATCCCATGCTCTGGGCCAGCCGTGGGCAAACTACGGCCCGTGGGCCGGATCCGGCCTGTTCGGCTGTTCTATCCCGCCCATGGAGCCGAAAGAGTGGAGGGTTCTCTTGCTCTCCCCTCCGCTCCTTCACCAGCAGCAGTGTTAACATGGCAACGTCGGGAAACACGGCCGCAGCTCCTTCTTCTGAGTGGGCAGATTTATATCCGCCCATTCAGTAGAAGGAACAACCTCTCAATCTTCCAGAGGCTCCTTGTAATGCCCGCGGACTCGTCTCCTGACATCACCCTGGGAATGCGTAGACACGTTATCGTGGTGATGTAGGGAGACACGCCCCTGGAGAGCACAGTATCAGAGCACAGTTTGAAATGAATAAAACTATTGAAATAATAAAAAAAAAAGACCGTACCCTTTATGTAATGATGTTTACTTTGAATTTATATTAGTTCATACAAACACTCCATCCATGCTTTTGTTCCGGCCCTCCGGTCCAGTTTAAGAACCCATTGTGGCCCTCGAGTCAAAAAGTTTGCCCACCCCTGCTCTGGGCCAATAGGAAAGGAAAACAAAGTTACCAAGGGCAGTTAAAGACTTTCCCATTCAATTCAGAATGAGCCTGATGAACCTGGAAAAGAGTGAGAGATACTGGAGACATCTCCTTTTATTGGAGATAGACTCAGCTCCACAATCCTGATGGGGCTTATCTGAGCTCAAAGGAAGAAAAACTGCACTAATCAGTTTTCTATCTTAAATCTGTGCTTTTGCACAACCACTAGTGAGGAAAACAAGGCAGGCACTGGATTATGGGGTAATAGCACTGGCCAGTAATTATCAGGAGCATGAGAAAGGCAACTGAAGAAGCAGCAGGACATAATTATGCATTTTTAGAAATACGCACCAGTCTTAAAGAGAAGAGGAACTGAAAACAGAAGGATTAGAACATACACAGGCATGTTTTGTGCTGTGTGTGTGTGTGTGTGTGTGTGTATAGCAGGAAAAAGATAGATCTAACATAATTTGTGGTAGTTGGTCTTAGCCACAGCCACAAGTAATAACCCAATCAGGAAGACTACCTTTGGAGAAAATTGATTCTAAGGTCTCCATATAAATATTGCCCTATGAGGCATTATTTGCCATTTGTAATTGGCCCTCCTGAGAAGATGACCCCTGGAATGGAAAACTGAATGTGAATGGTTTTGAATGTAGACTCTGTTGGCATTAATCATCATGATGATGCCATTGGTGGTGCTATTGCTGATTGCAGTGTGTGTAAAAATGGAAATTAAATGACAGTTTATTTTTAAATCATAGTTTATATTCAAAAACCATACACTGATGTAAAAAAGTACAGAAAATCGGAATAGGTAATGATATATAAGACTCAGTCGTTCATTCAGCAAACATTCTAAGAAATGTTTTCTGACTCTTTACTTTCTTCTAGGCCAGGGTCTGAAGATATAGGAGTTACAAGTTAGAACTATCTGATTCTACAATCAATTAACCGAAGTGATTTTTGAACAGGCCACTTAACCCCAGCTTTTAGCAGTCTTAACCATAGTGGTTAGACGACGTAGTCTAAAAATGTCAAAGATATGGAATTCCTCTTTTAAGAATCCTACTGATTCTCATAAGACTAGAGAATAACAATTAGTTCGAGGAGGAGGAAATAAAAGATGAAGCCACCACTAATCAAGGGAGCAAAGTTGGGCACGTTTTTGGTTGTTTACATCTGTGTCTTGTTACAGAAGTCTCCATGTCACTGTACGTTGTTATGTCTCCATGCAACCCTGAGTGTTTGTCTATTTTGGAAAGGTCAGAGGATGGCTGTCCTGAATATCCCTTTGATCCTCTATCACCATATCCAATCAGCCTGCCTCATGGCTGAGGCCTTGGGAGTGGAAAGAGTAGAATTTTGCTGATGCATGTCTGCATTTTGCAATAACTTTCCTAGCAATTTTATTTTCAAATATTACTGGCACATTGCCATTTATCCTGATAGCAAAAGTCACATTGTTCCAACACATAGTCAGCACAAAAAATGCATACACACAAAATTTGCATTCAAAATTTTTGTTTCCCTAGTGTTTTTCCCCTAGGCAGCACAGATTTCATTTCATCATTTTGCCACAACCTTAGCAAGCTTTCAACACAACAGGGTCATTTAGGAATAATTATATGAGCATGTGTGAATGAGCCAAGAGCTCTGATGATACACACATGGTATAAGAATAAGAAAATGCACATTCCACCCATTTGCTTTGCCTAGTATATGCTTGAGGTGAGTGGCATTTTGCCTGTTTGAGCAGGAAGCAAATTGGACTCTTGGTTTTCTAAGAAATATTTATGGCAGGAAACCTCCCCACCTCCCAGCATCTCAAGAAATCAACCTGGACATTTCCTTGGTCTCAGCTCTATTATGAAGAGATCATATATCCCAGTAATTCTTTTTTCCCAATTCTCCCTGATTTTTCCTGGTAACTCCTGGGCAGTTTATTTCTGGGGTTTAGTGAATGATGCTGGCCTTGCTTATTTGTTCTCTGTACATCCTCTGGGAAGAAAACAGATTAGAAAACCAAAGTTGTATAAGCTCCTAGTCTTGGGTACTTTTTAATATGGCTAATTTTCTTATAGGCCTGATGGGAGCTAGATGGTTCAAAACAAGAATGCTACTGCCTGACCGGTGTAGCTCAGTGGTTGAGCGCTGACCAATGAACCAGGAGGTCACGGTTCAATTCCCAGTCAGGGCACTTGCCTGGGTTTGGGCTCCATCCCCAGTGGGGGATGTGTAGGAGGCAGCCAATCAATGATTGTCTCTCATATTGATGTTTCTATTTCTCTCTCCCTCTCCCTTCCCCTCTGAAATAATGAAAAAAAAAGTTTTTAATAATTAAAAAAAAGGAAATGCAAGAGTGCTACTAATTGGGCAGAGCCTTGTAGCACCATTTCATTTTATGAAGATGCCATTTGTTAAGAGGAAGAACCCAGATAAATGGCACCTTAGCTTACCCAATTCAATAATAAATGGTATCCATATGCCCCCCATATCATTTGCTCTCAGAATATTATTATTTATTGAAGGTTTCCTGTAACAAAAGCATATGAACTGGATTCTCCACTCAGGGAAGCATTCTTGGGGCATGTCCTTGTGGCTGGAAGAGAGTAGTTTGACCAACCCATGTGATTCTGGGCCTTCATTACCAGCTCCTACAAAATATGGTCACTATTTAGCTGACATCCTTCACTCTGATGATTAAGAATGATGAGCTATGTAGAAAACGGGTGTTTCTACTTAACTTATTCATCTCAGTGTTTCCCAAAGCCTGAGCTAAAGGACATCTGCATCAAAATTGTGGGGGTGGGAGGGGGGGAATGTTTGTTAAAAAAATCAGATTTATTGTCTTCATTCTAGACCTACCAAATTGGTATTTCTATAAAGGACAAAGAAGCTAAATTTTTAAAGAATTCCCCGTGTGATTCTTTGTACTTACTAAAGTTTGAGAAATCCCTCTGTCAGGTGACTGGACAAACTAGAGTTTAAAAAAAAAGTAAGGGTCTTAATTTAAAGGAAATTGCCAAGAACAGGAGAATTATTGTCAATTCAGTCTCACACCTTCATAAGTACTAACTCTTTGCTACTCAAAGTGTGGTCTTGGGCTAGCTATATCAGCATCAACTGGGGACCTATTAGAACTATGGAACCTCAGGCCCTCCATCAGAACTACTAAATCAGAATCTCCATATAACAAGATCTGTTCAGGTTTCATGTATAGGCTATTGCAGTAATTTTTAATCAGTGTGCCACAAGTATGTCTAAAATACTTGCAATACCTGACTCTTTAGTCAGGGGCACTGAACTCTTTTCCTTAGATTGTCAAATTTAAAAAAAAATGACGGCAGCCAACACAATGGCCATCCAGTGGGAATGAATCAAAATTATACCTATTTTTGGTCAGATCAGCAAAAAATATATTTTTGGTGTGCCGCAGAATTTTAGTTATTAGTTTATGTTTTCCATGAGATGAAAAAGGTTGAAAATCGCTGGGCTATTGGAATCCAGGTTATGGAATCACTTTGGAACACAGACTCAAATTCAAACCAATCAGATTCTCTGTGGCCTGTTCCCCTGGTAAAACTGTTGGATGAAGATCTAAAACCAATCGAGAGACTAAAAACATCATCGGCACCACTTTTATAGCAAACTTTTCACTTCCTATTATTTGAAATAACTGTCTCCAATTAATATTGTTTGTTAAATATTTGTTGGATCCACTTCTCACCTCTCCCCTAGGAGTTAGTTTGGGCTTGTTCATGGATATCTCCTCACTCTCTTTTTGTGCTGGAGACAGGTAAGCAATCATTTCCTCCAAGACACTGCTTAGACGAGAGACTCTTCATCAACTCTGCTCTCAAAGAAGTTCCAAACTAAAGCAAAAAAAAAATTATGTGTGGGCAAGACACCCTTCTAAAGCTATAGGAATACCATGTCTAGACATATCAGATACCTGACTTTCAGCCCAAGGAAATACCATCTGAGAAACATGCAGTATCACAATCTGGCTATATTTTATGTTCCCTTCCCATCAGTCTGGGCTAAATTGTGTGTGTCACGTTTGGCAAGCATGGGTGAGCTAAATGGAGCTGTTAGCTATCTTTCAACATATTTATCTGTTTCATTGCCTGCTCTAGGATGTCTTTGTGATCATTATATTGGGATCACAGATAATAGACCATTTGAAATCTTACTTCAATTAAAACTTAATCATTAGATGTCAATAACAGTGTTTTATACAGAAGGTTACAATAAAAGCTGTATCTTTTATGCATATCATTAAAACAAAAAATAACCCCACCAAGAATAAAAAGTGGCCTCAACATTTTCCAAAACAAGAGGCTTGACACTATGTCATAAACATTTGTCACTGTGGTAAAATTATGGTTATATTTCAATATCCTCTGCAAATTGACAGAGTCACATAAGATTTATGAGAAAAAATCACATGAAATGTATCATCTCGCCACTTTACATTCATTCCCTATTATTGTATAAGAGAGAATTGATTGCAAAAGATGCTTTTATTTCATAAAGTTGAGAATATAATTTAAGATTATAAAGAATTAAGTCTTCTTGTTCATACTGTATATAACAAAATACAAAAAAATAAAGTAACAGAATGTATTTGTAGCTGGAAGAACTTAAAGAAAGACTGGAGTGAAAAAAAAATTTTTAGCAAGCCATGCATTTGGATGAACACTCAATCCATTATAGTGCATCAGGTAAACCATTTCACCAAAATAAATGTTTTGTGAAGGTGATGAAATTTCTTCTCCTTCTGCCCATTTTATAGCATCAGTAGGATTAAAGAAGCTCTCTATAGTTTATTCATCAATAGAATACTTTTGCTATTTGGGGCATTCATTTTTCCTTCCTCTTATTAATAGTGCCCCAGTTTTGGTCTGGGTTTCAACTCCTCTACCATGAAGTCCAAGTGCTTCAATGCAAGCTAAGCCTCTCTCCAGTCCAGGAAGTTATATATGTTTAATTTAAGCCAATCAATATGTCCAGTCCAAGAAGCCACAGTGTTTGGGTCAATGTGGGCATGTGATAGAATTTTCCCAGAGAAATGTCAGGAGACTATCAGAGTTATTGCTTCTAGGTAAGAACTACTCCAAACTTCCTTGGAAGATATTTAAAGAGACTCTCTCTTCCTGTTAGTCATATACAATGTGTCTGTAAGGTCAAACCTTATTACACCACGTTGCTTCTATAAAGTATAAAGTCTCCAAAGGGAAGGGAGAGGGATGGAGTGAATTGCAAAAATAAAACAAAAAATAACTTAAGCAGAGTCCTTATTAATACACTAGAGGCCTAAAGCTCAAAATTTGTGCAAGTGTAGGCCTTTCTTCCCCCGGCTGCTGGCACCGGCTTCCCTCTGGCACCTGGGACTCGGGCTTCCCTCGCAGCCCCGGCTTTGTCCGGAAGGATGTCCAGTCTAATTAGCATATTATGCTTTTATTATTATAGATGCTAGATCACATCTTGCCTCTGAACTTTTTAGTTCATGAAACAATAAATTTCCTTTATCATTTAAGTCAACTAAGTCAACTTGAGTTGCATTTTCTGTTATTTGTAACCACATAGTCCTTATTGTGTGTTTACCATGAGCAAATTACTTTTGCAAGAGCTTTAAATATATTATTTTATTTCATCTTCATGACAACCCTTTGAGTACCCTTAAGGGGCACTGTTATCATCCCCATTCTGAAGAGATGAAATTGAGTTACAAATAAATTAAGGAACTTGTAAGAAATTTTGAACAGATGGTAAGAGTTAAAACCAGATTCAAACATAGGTAGTCTGAATCCAGATCCATGCCCTTAAACACTATGCTACCATACCTCATCCATTTCCCAATATCAAGTGAGACTATGGCAAAACATCCTAAATATGTTAGTCCTGAAGACTTTTTTATAGAATGAATATCAGCATATTATATTGATAAATCAGTAATATCCCTTCCTAAGTATTTCAGTCCTTCTCGCCTATGGCTAATTTATCCATTCAACATTTATTCAACAAGTATAGTCAATAATTATATATTGATTGCCAACTAAGTCCTAGGCCCTGTTCTAAGTATCAAAGGTATAATTTCTACTCTCATGGAACTTATATCTAATGGTAGAAACAGACAATGAACAAACAAATGATGTTGGGCAGTTATAAATATTATCAAGAAAATTAAAGTGGGATAAAAAGATTTTCCAAAGAGGGCTATAAAAATCATGATTACCACAGGAACATTTAATGCAAATTCATCAATATGACATTTTCCAAGGGCAAAGAGCTAAAGATGAGAGTTGAGCAGGTGAAGAATTACTTCATTCTAGTCCACAACCAGACATCACCAGTTCAAGCAGATCAGTGACATCCCATCACTTAATATATTTTCTATCTCTGTCATACCCAACTGTATAAATCAGGAAAACTGGAATCCTCAGAATAGTGTAGAAGAAATTATAAAAGAGTACAATCAATCAAGGAAGTTAATCATAGTAATATATACAACCCGATGATCAAGGCAAGAGGCCTTCAAATAATGTCATCTTCTCCACAGGATTGGTTAAATTAGGTTTCCAGATATCAGATCATCTAACAGCACCAAAGCTTAGCAGATGACCTGATCGGGAACTGTCGGAGAAATAGGAGATAACTGGGTATTGATGGATAGGAGTAGCCAGCCAAGTATGTGTTATCCAGGAAAAATCATAGAAGCAAAGCAGCAGCTAACACCAAATGCAGTATGATTTTGAACAAGACAATATATGCAATTTTATTTCCTTCTATATAACCAGCATCTAAACATAGAAAGCTATTGTCATCAATTGGTTAATAATAGTAGTTACTAATAGTTTAGTAAGACTAACTATTGAAAATGAAGCAGGACCAGTTCTCTTCCAGTTGACCATATAGTTGACATACTTGACTGTTCAGACCACACATCCATAGCAAGGCACCAAAGCAGCTTCTCCCAACTGCAAAATACACAAAAAGGACATTGAAATAAGGTTGAAATTAGCAAAATTGGCACTCCTAGAAAGTCCGAGTGATCCCACAGATTTCCTATTCACCAACAAGAAATGAGATTCGGTTATTACCCCAATCTTTATGCCATTTTCTCAATCAAAAATTGACTTAAGCCACAGTAAAGCATGTTGAGCCATCTACTTAAATTGGATGCCTCACCCATCATAAAAGTTAACCATTTTATGCCTGAGGTTATTTACACTGACCTACATAAGTCATGGGCCTGAATAATAGGTTCCAGGATTCTCACAACGCAGCTTTAATCTGCCACTGTGTATTAGGAATAGCCTTGCTTACAGCGTTTGTGGTTTTCTTCCTTTTTATTCCCATGTAACCTGAAAACTGCCTTTTAGATCAGCAATGTGCCACTAATTTAGAAGTAACCTGGCCATAGGCAGGGGAGAGAAGAAGGCAACGTCTTTGGGGAATTTGTAGTTTAATCATAAGTCAGAGAAAGGTGCTCTTTGGTAGGCAAAGCATAAAGACCACAGAAGGTGTGGCTCTCCCAACCCAGGGAGGGGAGTGTAGCCAGCAGTAGGCTTGGCTCCTGCTTCCCCCTACACACACACACACACACACACACACACACACACACACACACCCCTGGGCTTTGTCTGTGAAGGAGACAGTGCAGAGGTCCTCCACAAAGTAAATAAGAGGTCCCTGAGACAACGTGAGAGTTGGACCTGCTTTGCTTTTCTGTTCTGTCCCATTCCTACACATCCACTCATAGAAAGCAGACAGCTACACATTTTAAATAAGTAACTTGAAGAATTATGTGACATTGAGCCATCCTGCTTTAAAGAAAAAAAGATAATTCTGTGGATTCTAAAAGCCAACGGTGGATTGTAATATAGGGAATTAGACACTAAATTTCTATTAATTCATAAAATCTAAAATAGAATCCATTAAGGATGGTTGGGTATTGGTGCAAAAGGAGATGTAAATTATCCATGATCATGCTTGAAATGCAAAACCTGATCGTGTTTGGCACCAGGCCAGCTACCATTAAAGTAATTATTTTTAATCATCAGCGCTTGGTGACATGAATACTCATATTTGTTGATTTACTGAGAAAAGCACTTTATATTGTAAATAAAAAGGATGGAAAAATATACATTAGGATTTTAGAACAAATAATAATGATTATTCTCACTGTTTGAATATTTTTCCTTTTACAAAGCCATTTTAAAAAGTCTGTTTTCCACGTGACTCAGACTTGGGCCTGATGTAAATGTCAGTGGGGGCAGGTGTGAGCTTATTTTTATGTCCTATTTTTTAATGGGATAGTTGGTTCTACTCTTAAATAAGGATTGGGGAAGAGAGAATTTCTGGTGATTCCTTTTGGTGGTAAAGCCACAGGATATGTAGAACATGGCTGTTAAAATGCACCCTAAGAATTGCCATGGGCTCCCTCAGAAGCCTTGGGACAAATAACTAACTTCCTTCTACTTCAGTTTGCCAGCTTCTGCTGGGATTTGAGAGGTGGCTGGTATTCACCAGTGAAAGGGAGGCCAGTGTGGCATCCCAGGCAGGGCTAAGACACACGCAAAGGAATCTCTAGGGAACAGCTCTGTGTGTGTAGGAGAGAGAAGTGTGGAGTGCAAGGAAACGATGCTTCAAAGTGGATAGGCTGAGGATCGTGGATGACCTTTTGCCCTGTCCAACAGGGTGAAGGTCATTTCCTAAATCAGTGGTTTTCAAACATAAGTGCATTTTTAATTTATTTTTTAAAATATATTTTTATTAATTTCAGAGAGGAAGGGAGAGGGAGAGAGAGATAGAAACATCAATGATGAGAGGGAATCATTGATCGGCTGCCTCCTGCATGACACCTACAGGGAATCGATACCACAACCCAGGCATGTGCCCTTGACTGGAATCGAACCTGGGATCCTTTGATCCACAGGCCAATGCTCCATCTACAGTGCCAAGCCGGCTAGGGCCATAAATGCATTAAAAAAAAAAAATCACCTAACTTGCTTAAAAATGCAAAACTAGGTCTTACAAGCTCCCTTTCCCCCCAAAATTCGGATTTCATTGTCCCAGAGCAGGGCCCAGAATGCTGCAATTTAACCAGCCCGATCTTGTACCACCTCCCACACCCCTGCACTGACTTTGACGCTGATGGTCTCCCATTGGGCAGCCCTATCGTGCATGATGAGGAACCCCAGAGGATTTAGAACAGAGTAGCAGTCATTTTGTTGGCAATCTGGAAACAGACTGCAAGGGGTAAGATTGCAGGCAGGGAGAGCCGTGGCTGTAGAACTTACTAGTAATTCTTGCTATAGTGCTGGGGGTGAACTGCGAGAACAATGCTGAGAGACATCGGAGAGGGAAGTTTGAGAGGCTATGAGGGCAGATACACAGGTGTCCAGGAAGAAGTGACCTGAGTACTTCTGGCGCAGGTGGCTGGGGAGGTGACAGGGACGGGTGCTGTCAATTATGAGGAGGGCTTCTTTTCTTTTGTGTTCTGTGGGTGAGTTGGGTTGGGAAGGAACACTTGGGTGAGATTGGGAAGGAGTGTACTTGTTGGACAAATGTCATTTGATTCATCCATGGGACAACTCAATGGGAGGCATGAGGTAGGTTGGAAGTTCAGAAAGATGAGAGGAGCTTGAGGAACAAAAAGTTGAGAGTCATCTGTTTAAAATCAGTAAATCAATCCATGGGTGTGAACGAGACCACCTGGGAGAAATGTGTGAGAAGATGGGGTTTTTCAAACAATAAGAGAAGATGGCAAGAAACCCACTAGCTCCTCCCGCCTCAGGAAAACCCTTCTTTCTTTCTCTTTTCTCTTCTATCACCTTGCCCTCTGTGAGCCCTGTGAAGCCTAATATTAGCAATATGAAGCACACAGGAATCTGTTCATTTTGATAGGAATGTTATTCAATGAAGAACCATGCCATTAATTTCTCAACCCCCAAAAGTGCCTGGAAACTCACACAGAATTTCCATATAACTCAATCTAAAAACTTTTTCTTCAATTTACTCTCTTTTTCTTAACTACCCATATTTGAGATAAATGCTTCTTTGGATTTTTATTTGTTTTGATGTGTTTAATTGCTGGTACTATTTTTCTATAATCTTCCTGGGCTTTGTTTCTTCTCTTAAATTATCATTTTATCTCAATAATTTCTAAAGCTTTTGGTGGTGGTTGTTGTTGTTTACCATTACAACTATATTGTTATAGGTTTTTTTTTTAATTCAGTTAGACACAATTGTATGGGCTAGCCTGGAAACCTATCACGTGTTGTAAATTTTATGCATAACCATGTTCCAAAAATGTCTTTTTGGAACACAAATAAATTGTAATTGGTGGCTGCCAGCATTTGGGAGTATCATCATGTACTATTTTTAAAATAACATAATGTTATTGTCCACAAACTAAAAGAGTTTGTGTTTTTAAAAAAACACACAAAGTATTATTTTTTAGGAAAAGCAGCTTGATTTCATAGGAATATAATGCCTCATTAGGAAAACATATTTATGCTGAGAAATGCAAGCATATGATTTAACCAGAAGATGTTAAGATTGGAAAGAAAACTCTACCTGTATTTTCCCATATGTGAAAACAGCATGGCCAAAGTCTGGGGAACAGGCCCCAGGAACCTAAGGGGGCCCCTATTCTTATGGCTCCCACTAAGTCCTTATGATACTGCCCTCAAATCATTCTATCAAAAATACTGGCCCTAGCCAGTTTGGCTCAGTGGATAGAGCGTCAGCATGCGGACTGAGGGGTCCTGGGTTTGATTCCAGCCAAAGCATATGCACTGGCTGCGGGCTCTATCCCCAGTGGGGGGTGTGCAGGAGGCAGCCAATCAATGGTTCTCTCTCATGATTGATGTTTCTGTCTCTCCCTCTCACTTCTTCTCTGAAATCAATAAAAAGATATATTTTTTAAAAATACTGGATCCTTACTCTTTAATCCCCAGCAGAGCCCCTGGGCCCATGATGAAGAAGAAAGGGGACTTATTCCTAGAAAAGTACACTAAGCTCCTTTTTTATCTTTTCATTCTCAAGTTCTTGGACAAGAAGCCAGAACACTGATGGGGGTGTTCAAAAGAGAGGTTTGGGGTTGAGGTAGGAGATGATATTGAGGGGGGATGAGTTTTCTGAAAGGGCAGTACAGACTTGCCCTTTCAGAAGTCAGCTCTTCTCATAATTTAGCCAACTTCTTTCTATGAGCTAAGTTACCATAATTTGCCTCAATACCAAGATCTTCTGTGCTGTCTTTGGACTCATGCATATTAACTAGCCCAAATGTGTTGCAAGTGTGGCTTCCCATTCTGATTGAAAAATGAATCTGATACCATATGTTAATTTCAAATATAATCCCGTATATTAATTTTAATCACACACTCTACATGGCAAAAACACAAGTCACTCCCTCTTTTTTGCTGACCATGACCTGAGCTGGATATTGCCTGTGTATGGCCGTGTCTCTGAAAAGAGTGGTGCTGGGAAAGAGTTGGCCAGTGCTTTCTCCTTGGCTTTCAGGTAATGTGTGTGGAGGTTGGGGATGTGGCCTGAATATACCTGTTTCATTCTAAGGCAGCTACATAGACAAGCACAAGCCTTCTTCTGGCTTGGCGGGAGTTCATAATTTAGAATCCTACATAATAAAAGGCCGGGGACCATAAGCGTAATGACCGGAATGACTGCTTGACCAGTCGCCATGAGGTGCATTGACCACCTCTGGGTCGCTCCCCTCCACCACCTCTCCCACCCCCTACCCCCACGCGCAGGCAAACGGGGAACCACAGAGAAGTGGGTGGGTAGTGGCAGGGCAGGACTGCGGACTGACCTCTTGGTCCCTCTCCCGGGCCCGCAGGCTCCGATGGATCAGCAATGGTGAACGAGGGAACTGTGGTGGGTGGCGGGAGGACCAGGCTGGCTGTCAGGCCGTTGGGATCCCCAGTTCATCCCTGGCTGCTCAGGGGCTCAGGCTGGCAAGAAAACAGGTGCTGGCGACTTCTCCTCCATGCATGTGCGCCAGCTTACGTGGGTGCCGCCGCTGCTGCTGCCGCTGCTGCTGCTGCTGGGGCTTGTGGCGCTGACGGAAGCTGCAGGGTGCGCCCGTGACCTACCCGCCCAGGCAGTGGAGGTGGCATTCGACCTGGGGACTGGCAAATGGGCAGAAGATGGCCCTGATTGGAGGCTAGGCCTAGGGACCCTACCTGCATGATTTCGTGCTCTAGGCCTCTAATTACATCATAACTGGAGAGAGCGCCATCAATTCTTTGTTTTATTCTATAATGATATAACTTCTATTTTAAATGTTTTATGTACTCTTATTTTGGAGACCTTCTCAAATTTTATGGTAGATCTTTTATTCCCCTAACATATCTTTGAGATGTAGTCGGCAATTTTAGGCATTTAAACATTATACTAAACTAGAAATTACATTGCTTTATCAAAGAATCTTAACAAAAATCTTCCTCCCTTTCCCATCATATCAATCTCTTTTCTTCTTCCCCTGTCTTTTCATGTTTCTCCTTTTCTCTTGTTTTCAGGGTGTGTGTGTGTGTGTGTGTGTGCGCGCGTGCGTGTGTGTGTTGAAAAACAAAAACCAACCTGCCAGGAGTTTTCAGCTGTCAGGTTTATTAAGGTATAATTTACACAAAATAAAATTCATACTTTCTGGACATACAGTCCATTGCAATTTGGAAACATATACAGTCACGTAATAACCAAGATACAGAGTATTTAAATCACCCCAAAATTTTCCTTTGGAGTCAATTTCCTCTCCCTACCCCCCAGCCTCAACTTATCTGTTTTCAGTTCCATAGTTTTGCCTTTCCCACATTGTCATGTGGATGGAATCACACAGTATACAAACCTCTGAACCTGACTTCTTTCACTCAGCACGCTTCTGAGACTCACCTGTGTTGTTCTCCTTTATACTGACAAGCACAGTTCCATGGTATGGATATACCACCATTTATTTATCCATTGATGGACATTTGGGTTGCTGGAATTTATGAATAATGCTTCTATAAACATTTGCATTCACATCTTTGTGTGCATAGTTTTTTAAGACATTTAATATATGAGGCTGCAGGGAAACAAAGAAATATTGAAAGAGAAAAATCGAATGTATACTTGTTAGAGAGAGGGTGAGTATGGGAGAGGGAGAATTTGTGCATGAGGATGTGAAAGAAGATGACCGATGGAAAGTGTGTATATATTTACAGCCAATATCGAACGGAGGAAGGTGGGAACACAAGCTGGCAGTAGTTGGTGGGGTCAGTTGTCAGGTGTCCCATGGGGACACAATCCTAATTATATCCCCATCTCCCATCACTATGCCTGACACATAGGGAGGTGTGGTGATGGAAAAATATTTGTTGAATAAACAAAAAGATAAAAGATGAAATCCATGACCATTGATACAAGGAATGAGTTTTATTTGAAAGGATTGAATGGCAGGTTCTGATTTTGTAGTATTCTGACTGAAAGAATTTCAAGTACATGGCTTTCTAGTTTTCAAAGAACATGGCACCAAAGATAACAAAATTTTTCTTTGTGGTGTCTAAAAGGATCATTGATACTTGAAGAACAGGGCCATGGATGTGGGTGACATTGATGACATCTGTTCAGCCTTGGAGACTTCTGAGCATCTTTCTGCTCATCTCCAGGTTTTCTATGAGTTCCACCTCACTTGTGGTACCCGACTCTTCTACTCTGCTCAAGACCCTAGCCCCACTCCCTTCCCAGGCACTCTGATGACCCAACCTCCTATTTCACTGTGACTGAGGCACTCTTAGAGCTCTATAACTGTGCTACTAAACATCTCTCCACTTGTTTCATAGAACTTTCTTTCTCCCTTAAATTTCTGTTACTGGTAAAGCAATGTGGAGTGACCATATATTTTAAGAGTAAAAATTAGACCCCCACCTCTTCCTTCCATAAAAACCTTTAGTGGCTTCCCATTGTAGTAGACAGAGCAAAATCTAACCTGCTTTATGCCCCACAAAACCCTGTTTGAGGGCCAATGTCCAACTCACCTCTCACCTCCATCAACACACTACTACCACCCTCTCTTCACAGCTGCTACCCTACACCTACCCCCCTCACTGGCCCCCAAGTTACTCTGCTTTAGCTTCCTGGACTTCCGTCAGTTCTCCAATGTGCCAAGTTCTTTCCTGTCAGAGGCTTTTATATTGCTGATTTCTGTGCCTACCTCTTATAGAAAATTTCCTTTATAGCCTTGAGCTCTTAGCTTAAATCACATCTTTTAAGAAAAGCCTTCCCTGACTATCACAGTTTCACTGCATATTTTCTTCATTGTATATTCAACAATTCCTAAGTGTTTTATTTTAGTATTTAGTTCCTTATCTACTACCTGTCTTTTCTATGAGAATGCAAGCTCTGTGAAGGAAGGAATTATAAGTCTTGTTTATTCCTGTGTCTCAACCTGGAACCTGGTGAATACTTAATAAATATTTAATGCATAAATGAAAATTATGCATTAAATTTATAAAGTCTTTGCTAAAGTTTCCATTTGGAAAAGAAAGTTTTCTTCCCAACATCATATGAATATTTTCTTACAATATCTTAATGGTTTCACTTATGTATATTATATAACACTAGAAGCCCCATGCACAAAGATTCATGCAAGAATGGGCCTTCCTTCCCCTGGCTACTGGCAGTGCCTTCTCTCTTGCTGGAGCCGCCTTTCCGCTCAGGCCCGGGAGCCACCTTTCTGCCTTCCCACCCTGCCCAGAGGCCCAGAGCAGCTGGGGTGGTGTGGAACACCTGAGTCGTCACCATGGCGAAGACGCAAGCGTCCCACCCCACCTCCAGCTGCTTGGCGTCTGTGTATGCAAATTAACCTTTCATCTTTGTTGGGTTAATTTGAATACTCACTCCTGATTGGCTGGTGTGTGTTGTGAAGGTATGGACAATTAGCATGTTACTCTTTTATTAGGTAGATTATGATATTTATTACATGTGATATTTTATATATAAATATTTAAATGATATTGGTATAGCTAGAGATTTAATTTCAAATTTTCAAATTATTTTATAGTATATAAGAATTGTTTATTGAATAATTTATCCTTGCTTCAATAAATAAAATATCTAGTCATCATATTAAAAACTTTAATAAATACTTGGGTTCATTTCTAGATTTTCCATTTGGTGTTATACTTTCTTTGGCTATTCTTGTACTGCTTACTATGCTGTTTTGGTTATTATAGCTAAAACTATTAATATATGGAAAGACATCTGCCTCCCCATTGCTTCTTTTTTTTTTATAATCACATTTTTGTTATTTTTATTATTCAGGTGGACTTTAAAATAATTTCTAACAAATTTTGTAAAAATCCACTGAGCACTTGGAAAATAATTATCTTACATTTATAGGTTAATATAGGTATGATTCACCTTTAATAAGATTGAGACTTCTTATTAAAAAATATGGTAACTCAAAGATTTATTGAAATCTTTTTTATTGGATTGTTTATCTTCCTTTTGTTAAGTTGTATGAGCTCCCTGTAAATTTTGGAGATTAAACCCTTATCAGAGATAACATTGGCAAATATGTTCTTCCATGCAGTGGGCTTTCTTGCCTTTTTTTTTTTTTTTTTTGGTTCCTTTTGCTGTGCAGAAACTTTTTATTTTGATGTAGTCCCATTTGTTTATTTTCTCCTCAGTTTCCATTGCCCTAAGAGCTGTATTGGTAAAGATATTGATACAACAAATGTCTGCTGTTTTGCTGCCTATGGCTTCTTCTAAGACTTTTATTGTTTCCTATCTTTCATTTAAGTCCTTTATCCATTTTGAGCTAATTTTTGTGTATGGTGTAAGTTGGTGGTCTAATTTAATTTTTTTGTATGTATCTGTCCAATTTTCCCAACACCATTTATTGAAGATACTTTCTTGATTCCATTGTATGCTCTTGCCTCCTTTGTCAAATATTAATTGAGCATAATGGCTTGGGTCAATTTCTGGGCTCTTTGTTCTGTTACACTAGTCTATATGTCTGTTCTTGTGCCAGTACCAGGCAGTTTTGCGAACAGTGGCTTTGTAGTATAGCTTGATATCTGGTATTGTGATTCTTCCAACTTTGTTCTTCTTTCTCAAGATTGCTGCAGCTATTCAGGGTCTTTCTTTATTCCAAATGAATTTTTGGAGAGTTTATTCTAGGTGTTTGAAGTATGCCATTGGTATTTTAATGGGGATTGCATTGAATATATAGATTGCTTTGGGTAGTATGGACATTTTAATGATGTTGATTCTACCAATCCATGAACACAGTATATTCTTCCATTTGTTTATGTCTTCCTCTATCTCTCTCTCTTTTTTAGCATTCTATAATTTTCTGAGTACAGGTACTTTACCTCCATGGTTAAATTCATTCCTAGGTATCTTAACATACAGAAGCCCAAGAGACATGTAAGAACATGCTCAAAGTCACTAATCATATTAGAGATGCAAATCAAAATGACAATGAGGGACCATCTCACACCTGTCAGAATGGCTATCATCAACAAATCAACAAATGACAAGTGCTGGAGAGAATGCGGAGAAAAAGGAACCCTCTTGCACTGCTGGTGGGAATGCAGACTGGTGCAGCCACTGTGAAACACAGTATGGCGCCTCCTCAAAAAATTAAAAATGGAACTTCCATTTGACCCAGTAATCCCACTTGTAGGAATAATTCCAAGAAAACAGAAACACCAGTCAGAAAGGATATATGCACCCCTATGTTCATAGCAGCACAATTTACAATAGCTAAGATTTGGAAACAGCCTAAGTGCCCATCAACCTATGAGTGGATTAGAAAACTGTGGTACATCTACACAATGGAATACTACGCTGTAGTAAAAATGAAGGAATTCTTACCATTTGCAACAGCATGGATGGAACAGGAAAGCATTATGCTAAGCGAAATAAGCCAGTCAGAGAAAGATGAATATCACATGATCTCACTCATTTGTGGAATATAAAGAACATCATAAACTGATGAACAAAAATAGATATAGAGACAAAGAAGCATTGAACAGACCATCAAACTTCAGCGGGAAGGCAGGGGAGGTAAGAGATCAACCAAAGAACTTGTATGCATGCATATAAGCATAACCAATGGACACAAACAAGAGGGGGGTGAAGGCATGTGCCGGGGGGTGGGGGAGGCCAGGGGGAGGTCAATGGGTGGGGGGAAAGGAGTCATATGTACTACTATTTGAAATACTTTAAACAATAAAAGAAAAATTTTGTAAATTAAAAAAAAAATCTTCTTTATAACTTTCTCAAGATTTCTTAAGGTGATTCATATATTTCTTATTTACTTTATTCATATTTTTATTTGTTTTCTATTTTAAATGGAATACTTTTTCAATTGTATCTTTTTATTTTTTATTTTTTTATATATATTTTTATTAAGGTATTATATGTGTACATATCTTACCATTGCCCCCCCCCCAACCCCACTCCCATACATGCCCTCACCCCCCAATGTTTTGCATCCCTTGGTTATTCTTATATGCATGCATATAAGTCCTTCGGTTGATCTCTTATTTCCCCCATGTCTCCCTAACCTTCCCGCTGTAATTTGACAGTCTGTTTGATGCTTTACTGCCTCTGTATCTATCTTTTTGTTCATCAGTTTATAATGTTTTTTTATTATCCACAAATGAGTGAGATCATGTGGTATTTTTCTTTCATTGACTGGCTTATTTCACTTAGCATAATGTTCTCTAATTCCATCCAGGTGCCTACAAATGGTAATAATTCCTTCTTTTTTATAGCAGCATAGTATTCCATTGTGTAGATGTACTGTGGTTTTCTGATCCAGTCATCTGCTGATGGGCACCTAGGCTGTTTCCAAATCTTAGCTATTGTAAATTGTGCTGCTATGAACATAGAGGTGCATACATCCTTTCTGATTGGTGTTTCTAGTTTCTTAGGATACATTCCTAGGAGTGGGATTACTGGGTCAAATGGGAGTTCCATTTTAAGTTTTTTGAGGAAACTCCATACTGTTCTCCACAGTGGCTGCACCAGTCTGCATTCCCACCAGCAGTGCACGAGGGTTCCTTTTTCTCCGCATCCTCGCCAACACTTGTTGTTTGTTGATTTGTTGATGATAGCCATTCTGACAGGTGTGAGATGGTATCACATTGTGATTTTGATTTGCATCTCTCGGATAATTAGTGACTTTGAGCATATTTTCATGTGTCTCTTGGCCTTCCTTCTGTCTTCTTTCGAAAAGATTCTATTTAGGTCCATTGCCCATTTTTTTATTGGATCATTTATCTTCCTTTTATTCAGTTGTATAAGCTGCCTGTAGATGTTGGAGATTAAATCTTTATCATGATAACATTTGCAAATATGTTCTCCCATACAGTGGGGTTTCTTGTTGTTTTGTTGATGGTTTCTTTTGCTGTGAAAAAGCTTTTTATTTTGATGTAGTCCCATTTGTTTATTTTCTCTTTGGCTTCCGTTGCCCTAGGGGCAGTATCAGTGAAGAAGTTCTTTTGGCATATGTCTGAGATTTTGCTGCCTGTTGATTACTCTAGTATTTTTATGGTTTCCCATCTTATGTTTAAGTCCTGTATCCATTTTGAGTTTATTTTTGTGTATGGTGTAAGTTGGTGATCTAGTTTCATTTTTTTGCATGTATCTGTCCAATTTTCCCAACACCATTTATTGAAGAGACTGTCTTGACTCCATTGTATGTTCATGCCTCCTTTCTCAAATATTAATTGGGTGTAGTGGTTTGGGTCGATATCTGGATTCTCTATTCTATTCTATTGGTCTATATGTCTGTTCTTGTGCCAGTACCAGGCTGTTTTGAGAACAGTGGCTTTGTAATACAGCTTGAAATCTGGTATTGAGATCCCATCTACTTTGTTCTTCTTTCTCAGGATTGCTGTGGCTATTCGGGGTCTTTTTTTTATTCCAGATGAATTTTTGGAGAGTTCTTTCTAGGTCTGTGAAATATGCCATTGGTATTTTAATGGAGAGTGCATTGAATCTTTAGATTGCTTTGGGTAGTATGGACATTTTAATGATGTTGATTCTACCAATCCATGAACATGGTATGTTCTTCCATCTGTTTACATCTTCCTCTATCTCTTTTTTCAGTGTCCTGTAGTTTTCCACATATAGGTCTTTTACCTCCTTGGTTAAGTTTATTCCTAGGTATCTTAATTTTTTTGGTGCGATGGTAAATGGGATTGCTTTTTTAGTCTCTCTTTCTATAAGTTCACTATTGGTGTATAGAAATGCCATAGATTTCTTGGCATTAATTTTGTATCCTGCTGCATTGCCAAATTCATTTATTAAGTCTGTTAGTTTTTTTGATGGAGTCTTTCGGGTTTTTTATGTACAATATCATGCCATCTGCAAATAAGGACAAGCTTTACTTCTTCTTTTCCAATTTGGATGCCTTCTATTTCTTCTTCTTGTCTAATTGCAATGGCTAATACTTCCAGTACTATGTCAAACAGGAGTGGTGAGAGTGGGCATCCCTGTCTTGTTCCTGTTCTTAGGGGAAATGGTTTTAGTTTTTGCCCATTGAGTATGATGTTAGCTGTGGGTTTATCATATATAGCTTTTATTATGTTGAGGTATGATCCTTCTATTCCCACCTTGTTGAGAGTTTTTATCAAGAAAGGGTGTTGGATTTTGTCAAATGCTTTTTCTGCATCAATTGATATGATTATGTGATTTTTATCTCTCAATTTGTTTATGTGATGTATCACATTTATTGATTTGCAGATATTGTACCATCCTTGCATTCCTGGGATAAACCCTGCTTGGTCATGGTGTATGATCTTTCTGATGTACTGCTGGATCCGATTTGCTAGAATTTTGTTGAGGATTTTGGCATCTACGTTCATGAGGGATATTGGCCTGTAATTCTCTTTCATTGTGTTGTCTTTATCTGGTTTTGGTATTAGGGTGATGCTGGCTTCATAGAAGGAGCTTGGAAGTGTTCCTTCCTCTTGAATTTTTTGGAATAGTCTGAAGAGGATAGGTTTTAGTTCTTCCTTGAATGTTTGGTAAAACTCTCCTGTGAAGCCGTCTGGCCCCAGGCTTTTGTTTGCCGGAAGCTTTTTGATGACTGCTTCAATTTCTTCCATAGTTACTGGCATATTGAGCTGTTTAGATTCTTCCTGATTGAGTTTTGGAAGGTTATATTTTTCTAGGAATCTGTCCATTTCCTCCAGGTTGTCCAGTTTGTTGGAATAGAGTTTTTCGTAGTATTTTTTAAGAATCCTTTGTATTTCAGCAGGATCTTTTGTTATTTCACCTCTTTCATTTCTGATTTTGTTTATTTGGGTCCTCTCTCTTGCTTCTTGGTGAGCCTGGCTAGAGGTTCATCAATCTTGTTTATCCTTTCAAAGAACCAGCTCTTGGTTTTGTTGATCTTTTGTATTGTTTCTTTGGTCTCTATGTCATTTATCTCCATTCTGATCTTTATTATTTCCTTCCTTCTGCTTACACTGGGCTTTTCTTGTTGCTCTTAATTTAACTCTTTGAGTTGTAGGGTTAGGTAATTTATTACCATTGTTTCTTGTTTTTTGCAGTAGGCCTGTAGAGCTATGAACTTCCCTCTCAAGACTGCTTTTGCTGTGTCCCATAGATTTTGGATTGTTGTGTTTTCATTGTCATTTGTTGCCATGATGTTTTTTATTTCTTCCTTGATCTCTCTGGTAACCCAGTCATGGTTTAATAGCATGCTGTTTAGTCTCCATGTGTTTGATTTCTTTGGGTTGTTTTTATTGTAGTTGATTTCCAGTTTTATGCCACTGTGGTCTGAGAAGATGCTTGATATGATTTCTATCTTCTTGAATTTGAAGAGCCTTTGCCTATGACCCAACATATGGTCTATCTTTGAAAATGACCCATGTGCACTTGAGAAGAATGTATATTCTGTGGCTTTGGGGTGAAATGTTCTGAAGATGTCAATTAATTCCATCTGGTCTAGTGAGTCATTTAGGATTGATGTTTCTTTGCTGATTTTTTGTTTAGAGGATTTGTCCAATGGTGATAGTGGGGTATTAAAGTCTCCTACTATGATTGTATTGCTGTCAGTCTCTCCCTTGATATCCCCCAGGAGATTTTTTATGTATTTGGGTGCTCCTGTATTGGGTGCGCATATGTTTACCAGAGTTATTTCTTCTTGTTGGATTGCTCCCTTTAGTATTATGAAGTGGCCTTCCTTATCTCTTGTTATGTCCTTCACTTTGAGATCTAATTTGTCAGATATAAGTATTGCTACCCCAGCTTTTTTTCATTTTCATTTGCCTGGAAGACCTTTTTCCATCCCTTCACCCTCAGTCTGTGTGCGTCTTTTTTTCTGAGGTGGGTTTCTTGTAGACAGCAGATATATGGGTCTTGTTTTCTTATCCAGTCCGTTACCCTATGTCTTTTGATTGGGGCATTTAATCCGTTTACATTTAAAGTTATTATTGATAGGTACTTATTTGTCGCCATTTTTATTCTTTACCCCTGTGTTCCTTCTTCGCTTCCTATTTCTTTTCTTTTTTTTTTTTTTTACAGCAGACCCTTTAGCATTTCTTACATTGCTGGTTTGGTGGTAATAAATTCCCTTAGACCTTTTTTGTCTGTGAAGCTCCTGATTTCACCTTCAATTTTGATTGATAGCCTTGCTGGGTACAGTATTCTTGGATTCAGACCCTTCCTTTTCATGACTTTGTATATTTCATTCCATTCCCTTCTGGCCTGATGACTTTCTGTTGAGAAATCAGTTGCTAGTCTGATGGGGGTTCCTTTGTATGTAACTTTCTGTCTCGCTCTTGCCGCTTTTAACATTCTTATTTTGTCATTGGTGTTTGCCAATTTAATTATAATGTGCCTTGGCGTCGGTCTTTTGGGGTTCATTTTGCTTGGGACTCTGTGAGCTTCCTGGATTTGTGTGGGTTTTTTCTTCCCTATATCAGGGAAGTTTTCTGTCATTATTTCTTCAAACAGGTTTTCTATTCCTTTCTCAGTTTCCTTTCCTTCTGGAACCCCTATTATGCGGATGTTGTTTTGTTTCGTGTTGTCCCAAAGTTCCCTTAGGCTCTCCTCCTGCGTTTTAATTTATTTTTTTCCAGAAGCTGCTCTACTTGGGTATTTTTTCCCATCTTGTCTTCTAGCTCACTGATGCGGTCCTCTGCTTCTTCTAGACTACTCTTGATGCTTTCTATTGAGTTCTTTACAGCAGCGATGTCGTTTTTCATTTCTTCTTGGTTTTTCTTCATTTCCTCTTGGTTTTTCTTCATTTCCTCTTGGTTCTTACTCATATTGTCGAATTAGTCTTCCATTCTTTTCAGCCACCTTATGACCATTTCTCTGAATTCTTTCTCTGGAAGGTTACTTGCCTCCATTTCGTTTACTTCCTTTTCTGGTGATGCCTGCTTTTCTTTCATATGCGGGCTGTTTCTTTGCCTCCTCATGGTCTCTCTTCTCCAGATATCTGGTTATGTAGTGCTCTCTCTCCTTATCCCAGGTGAAATCTGACCTTTCTGTGGTGGAGTGTAGAGCTCCTCTGAATCCATGTGTTTGCACCAATTGGGGACTGGTGTTCTAGGGCTCGCAGCTGTTCCGTGGGTGCCGCAGTTGTGGATTTTCAGGCTTCAAATAAGCTCCACTTTCCCTTTCCTGCAGCTCTGCCCAGGAAAGGCAGGGAGCACTTTCCCTTTCCTGCAGCTCTGCCCAGGAAAGGCAGGGAGCCCTTCCCACTGCCCTCGGGCTCACTTCTCTTTCGGCCTCTATCTTCCACGTATTTTCCTCAATTGTATCTTTTTAAACCAATTGTTAGTGTGTAGGAAAATTATGATTTTAGTACCACATTTTTAAAAATGTTCAACTTGTTTGACTTTTTTTATTCATCCTTAGAGGTTTTTCTCTTGAGTTTTCCTAGTAGAAAGGAATATAATCTGAAAAGAGTGATAATTTTGCCTCTTGCTTCTATCCCCACTTCATCACAGTTGTCCTGAAATACTTTAGCCTCACATAGATGCAAGGGCTTTTTAATGCTTCTCCCTACTCCTGTTACTTCTCACTCCAGTCTAACTTACATATTGCTGACAAAGCTAATGGTTTCTCTATTCAAAACTATCAGAATCTTCCCTCTTTTATTCATTAGTCTATTTGCAAAACCCTAAGGAGTACCCAGCCTGTGCCAAGCAATACTAGTAGTGAACAAAACTGATATGACTTCTGGCCTATGAGCCTTCCATCTACATGGAAGAGTGACAGATGTTAAACATACCAACCAACAAACAAGTATATTATTATAAATAGTAGTGAGTGCTTAATGGAAAAGACTAGGCACGATGAGCAGAGAATTCTAGGTCAGAAAAGCCCCTCAGAGGATGTGACCTTTGGACTGTGACAAGCAGGATGAATGGGATCTGGCCAGAGGAAGAGCCGGGGAGTCTTTCTGGAAGATGGAAAGCAGTACAAAGACCCCAAGGCAGAAAAGAGTGGTGCTTTTAAGAAACTGGAGAAAGGTCAGTGTGCCTACAGTGTGGTGAGTCAGGAGGTGGGCGGTGAGAGGCCTGCACTGCCAATTAAGCTTGATGCCAGTCACCTCAAAGATTTTGAGTTTTATTTTAAGTACATTGGAAACCATGGAAGGTTTTTAAGGGTGGGAATAACATGATATAGTTTGCATTTCAAAAGGGTCTCTCTGCTCCTGAATTTACCCATCATTTGTTTTTGTGACAAGGAGGATGGTCAAGTAAAAAACTTGAAGAATATTAACATTTAATGGGGAAGCAATAGAAGAATCTGCAAAGAGTGAGAAACAGTCTTGGTCTGAAATGGAAAAGGCTTAAAGTGGAAAAACTTTCCATCTAAAATTGGTGAGCAATAAAATCCATCAAGGCCTCAGTCAAATGCCACCTTCCTATAAAGCCTTTGGCAATTACCCCAAAGTTTCTATTAATAAGATTCCTAGCCTTCACTGATGCACCCTTCCCCATAAAACTTAGCATTTGCCCTTAACTACATTACTTGCTTGTATTGCTCTCTTAGAGTCTCTTACCGTATCTAACGCTTGGCTCTCCAATGAGTTTATAAATTCTTGAAGTCAGACTCCTTATTTCTCACCCTTTGGTTTTTCTCAAAATCTTAACATAATAATAATTTTGTAGCAAAAACTCAACAAATAATTGTTGATTGGATATGGGTTGCTTTCAAAATAGAAAGAGTTGGTGCTTTAAGGAAAATACCAGGTTTGGTTTTATATTTAAGCTCCTGGTGCATCAATTGTTTAGCCAGGTTCTCATCAATAGCCTGGTCATCCTTCCCTCTTACTGCCCTCCCCACAAATCTATTTTCCTTTGGCAATCTCATGTAACCCTAGAACCAATCCATCCTACCACACGTGAAGTTCCTGTCAAGTGTTCCACTTTCTATTCAATGACTTCTCTTATTTCCTACTTATTTATCCTAATGCATTGTCCTTTGGACCCCAAGAATTATCTAATGGTTTTTACAGAAGGTGTGCATAAACATAGTCTCCTTCAATTTAACCATAATAGTACTTAGTATATCTTAAAACTGCTTTCAGACAACAACTAATTCACTGCTTTTTAAAAGAACTCCTGCTAAAGAGTTAAGCAACTGAATCTCACTGGAAAGTTGGAGAGACTGAATCCGTGAGTTAAGCATTGACTAACATCCCTGAGGAAGTCACTGCGTCAGACTCTGTGAAGGTTCCAAATGCTGAGCTCCTCCTGTCAGGCTCATTTCATCCCTCACCACCTGCAATCATTTCGACCGACTTCACATTAGATACAAAACACAATGCAAGAGGAGTCCATGCCAAGAGTTTTCCATTAGGAAACTTCCAATGGAGTAATTCCCTCCATTTTTAGTGGTGAATTTACCCTTTCCAGTGTATAAAGGTGGCCTTTGCCTAATGAGCTCTTATAGAAACAGAATTTCATGTCTCATGACATGAAAATTAATGCATATGTTGAGGAGTTTTCTTACCCTCCTATAATTGTTTCATGGTATTCATACTTCCAAACTTGAGAATAGAAAGAAGTGCTTGCTGCTTCATAGACTTTCCAGGCTAACAAATTACTTCCATATTCTCTACCATTCAAGAGTAAAAAGCATCTTCTTGCATAATAAGGTACAGCTCACACAAAACACAAAATACCTTTTTGGAATACAGGAGTCCTCTTAAGACTTAGCCAGAAAAGGTAGCTAGCCCTCTGAATAATTTGTAAATATAAAATATAATAGGAGAGACATGTATTAAACATAAGCCTAACCTTTCAAATAAATTCCATTTTATGGCATATCCACAGCAGCTGGTAACCTCTGACATTCTTATCTTCTAAACTTTTTGTTTTCTATCCATCTGTTAAGTATTAAACAATGTCAGTTCTTCCTTCCCAACTCTAGATCTACCCCCATCACACTAGACTAAATAGAACTAAATTCAATTACTACATTAAGATATATTCTGCCTTACTGAAGAACAAAATATCTCCTTTTTACCTTAAATCAAAAGGCATGCTTGAACTATGCCCCTTCTGATAACTGCGGCTTCTGAGATGAAGAGGGAAAGCAGGAGCTACGTGCATTTCTTCTTATGTGTTTCCTATGAAATTTGTTCTTAGGAGCTTAAATCTGTCATCCATGAAGTCATCAAAAGTAGCTTAAGAATGCTCCTATTTTGACCATATTCACACTATGTGAAATCTAAGGCAGCAAACTTGGGAAGTGCTGGGACACAGTTTGAAGATCCCCACAGGGACATCTTAGGAATAAAAGCTTTCTTATAGAAGAATGTCACTCTTCTGTCCAGTGACAGTATGAGGGTTGATGCATGACCTAGGAGAGAGTGGACAGAGTATAGAGAGAGGGAAGGAAAAGGATGGACTCAGCTCTAGTCGGTACTCATCAAGCATGAGAAGCTAAGACCCTGCCCCATGTGAGCCAAGGGGAGGGAAGAAAGTGCTCTGCCCAAAAAACTCCCATCCTCTTCCATATCGCCTGTCAGTGAACCATTAGAGTCATTGCTCCAAGAAAAGGCACTACTAGATCTACATAATGGAAATCCTTAACAGGAATAAACTATAATTGCTCATTAGCGATAGTAATCTGCCAAATTCGGTTCGTGCTCTTTGGGGGCCACCAAGTTGTCCCACCCCAAGTCATGACAGAAGCTACAACTGGATGAGCCAGGGATGAGGGCATTCATCTGTGGGCTAACCATTGGGGTTGTGTGCTGTATGGGGTGGGAATAAATGGCGTTTTTAGATGTCATCGATGAAATGCAAACAAAAAACAGTTGCCTTTTAAATAATTCTTTTAAAATAAAATAAAAACAGGATTATACATGGCAAAAAATCATGAAAGTAGTACCAACATGCCTGAAGTGTGGGCAACACTGACATTAAGAAAAATGGTAACTGGAAGGTGGCATAGGCTTACCTTTTGTTTTCTGCCCAATGACCCTCACACACCTTTCTCCAGGGCAGGTCTCAGATATTTGAACTGGAAGCTGGAGCTCCTACTCAGCTCTATGGACACCCAAGAGATGTCCTCCTCCACTCACCTTACCACAGCATTGGCACCCTCCCGGATCTAGGCCAGAAGAGAACAAACTTCTCTTGAGCCATGGGGCTCAGTCCTAATAGAAGATCCCATAACTGCTCACACAGGAAATAAGATACAGTGGGAATTGTCTTGTGTGAAAATGCCCGTGGGCAAGAATGCCCAGTAAGGACTCTCTTTTGTGAGGAGACTAAGCCTCTCGGTCAAGGACTGTGTTTTGCCGGCCCACCAGGGTCACTGTCAACTTGGAACCACCACAGGGTGTGTGTAGAACAGGCCGGTTGCAGGAGGCAGAGTGCAGACACCCCCTGGGTCCCAGAACCACCAGACTCCTGATGGTGATCAGAGCACCAAGAAGGGACTAATTTAAAAACCAAACAATATGGTAATTGCCCCTGGTCACCAGGTTGCCTTGCTTTGGAAGGCCGCTGTTTCCGATTAGTGGGGCCTGGATCTGATGAGGACTAACAAAGTGTAACGAATGATCAAAGCAGCAGTTACAACAGTGCGGGTGCCCAGTGATTGATCTGGATGACATAATAATGGCAACCAATGAGGTGAGGCGGTGGTGGTCCCCTCCAGGTAAGGATGGTGGTGGGCCCCTGGGCAGGTCAGGACTTTTCTCTGTTTGGGGAAAAGAAGGTCATAGGGTAGAAGCAGAGGCACGTGGAAAGGAAAGAATGAAGTACTAACACCTAAAATTTTGGAGGGGAAGAGAGAGGGTCAGCCATGGCTGGAAATGAGATCCTTGGTCAGAGATGGAGATAAAGATTGTGAGCCCTGGAATATCACTAACCCAACTATTCATGTACCACACAGAATCATTTATAATGAAGAAAACTCAGCTCTCTGTAAATAATTTAAATTTCAAAAGGGCTCATTTAAAAGTTATTTTTGATAGTCATGTTTTCTAAATAGCACAGGAATTACCCTTTAAAAACCAATAAAAGCAGGGTCCCAAATTGATATTTGCACACCCATGTTTATAGCAGCACTATTTTCAAAAGCCAAGAAGTAGAAACAACCCAAGTTGTCCACTGATGGATGAATGAGTAAACAAAATGTGGTATATACATAGAATGGAATCTTATTCAGCCTGAAGAAATCTTGTCACCTGTTACAACATGGTTGAACTTCAGAGTCATTCTGCTAAATGAAATAGCTAGTCATAAAAAGACAAATACTGTGTGATTCCATTTATATGAGGTAGCTACAGTAGTCAAATTCATACACACAGAAAGTAGAATGGTGGTTACCAGGGCATGGGGAGAGGAGGAAAGGGAAGTTGTTGTTTAATGGGTATAGAGTTTCAGTTTTGCAAAATGAAAAATAATACAGGTCTCTTTCACAACAATGTAAATGTACTAACATGAGTGAACCATACACTTAAAAAATGGTTAAGCCCAGCCAGTGTTGGTCAGTGGTTGAGCAATGACCTATGAACCAGGAGGTCAGGGTTTCATTCCAGTCAGGGCACATGCCCGGATTGCAGGCTTGATCCTCAGTAGGGCGCTTGCAGGAGGTAGCCAGTCAATGATTCTCTCTCATCATTGATGTTTCTATCTCTCTCTCCCTCTCCTTTCCTCTCTGAAATCAATAAAAAATATTTTTTGAAAATAGTTAAGATGGTAAATTTTTATGTGTGTTTTTTTAACCACAATAAAAAAATAGAGCCTGACAGATTTACTATTTGGATAAAAATAATTTTTCAATAATATTATAAATTTTCTGTTTTTCAAGAAGTATGTGCCGAATCTAAGTTGACTCCTTTTTCTGAAGTTCACATGTTATTCGGGGAAATGGAATAGTCTTGACTTGAAAGCCCATTGAGGTGGGTTGTGGTATTTGCCCCTAGACAAGTGGCCAAAGAATGATGAATATCTGTGGTTCTGAGGTCTTGTGGGTTTTATGCTGCTTTTGTTGTCAGGCTCTCAACTCTCACTTCTTTTCTGTGGGCCAGTCTCTTACCTCCTCCAAAACTGTCCAAGAAATGAGGAACTGTGTTAAACACACTAATTCAAGTTTTGCATTAAAAAAGGATGAAAAGATGCAGACTCCGGACACAAAGGTCCCACTAATCACCTGAGCTTCAGTACC
Organism: Plecotus auritus; assembly: GCF_963455305.1. Taxonomy (NCBI): domain Eukaryota; kingdom Metazoa; phylum Chordata; class Mammalia; order Chiroptera; family Vespertilionidae; genus Plecotus; species Plecotus auritus. The sequence goes on along the minus strand of NC_137782.1, from coordinate 134,971,991 downwards.
TGGTCTTAGGTACTCCTGCTTTTCTCTTCCCTGCTTACCACTGTCCATCTTTCTGCATTACTGACATGGGAACTGTTACAAGCACCGGAACTGTGGATGGGGAAGGCAGAGGTTTACTATCAACATGACTCAAAAATCATAGACATATTATCAATTCTAAGGTTCCTTCTGATCAAAATTAAGAGACTCTGTGACTAACATAAATCCATCTTCTAAAAAAAGACTGACCAGCTTTCTTCAGCAAATAATCGATGTTATTCATATTTCTAGTCTTTAATGCTACTTTTTTCTTGCTGAATAAGAAAAAAAATTTATTTTATCCATGGGGGGAAACGACTGGTATTTTTAAAAGGCTATATTCTCAAGAACTCTTCTGATCTTCCGTTATGCCCAGTGGAAAAAAATGAGATGCCATCTCCTTCTCCACCAAGTCTACTGCTAGCTCTGCAGGCAGAGTTTCTCTGTAGAATTTTATTTGTGAGCCTCAGGACCCCAGGCATCTCACACCACAGCTTTTGTATTCTGTTTCTGCTCGGGGCTGAAGGCAGGTCCCTCTTGTTCATTTCCATATGGAGGCTGCAGATACAAACAAGGGGAGAAGGGGAAGAGTACATGAAGGCAGGAGGAGAAATGGACAGCTATATCCCAATGGGCAGCGGATATTGGTCACAGTCTCACCACCCCACCACATGATCACAGAGTAGCCCAAGCTCTTTGCTGGAGGGTGGCCCAGCAGCCACATGGGGTGGGGACAGGGACTGAGTAGAGTGGGAGGACCAGGTGGGAACCCTCCCTCTACCCCTCACTAGCTCTGTAACACCTTACAAGATCCTCTCTGAGTCCCCATTTCCCCATCTCATCTTTGAAATGGGGAATAGTCACCTTCCTGCAACACCCCCCCCCCAAGTTTACCATAAGGATCCACTAGAGCATAGCTGTGAAAATAGGCTGCAGTGTGTGAAGTTCAGACACAAATGCAAATGGAGAGGCCTCTGCTGATTACCATTTGGCAGATGCAAAGCCCTGTGCTGTTGACACAATTGTCCTTTACAGCCCTTGGCTATTTGGACTTTGCTGACAAACAGGGAAAAGGTGGGGAACATTTGCCTCTCCCTTCAATTTTGAACCAAAGTTTAAAAGGTTTTTCAGGAAACTTGCAAAACCAGGTTGTCTCAGGTTTTGCATATCTCTTGTCCACATTGACCATTTTCCCTCAGCACCTCTCAGGCTCCCCTGACCTTTCTCTGACCTCTGTCTCCACACGAGCCTTCTTTCAAAACAAACCAACCAGTAAGCCAGCATCATTTCTCTTTTTAAATAATCTTAATGCAGTTTCCAGGAGACTGGCGCAGCTCTGGTGCCGCACCTTGAACCAGGGTGATACCAGGCTCGCTGCCATCACCCAGGTCCCAGGCAGCCTCTGATGTCAGCTCAGGTGTTCCCCCGAACAGTCTTTCATTGTCACACTATATTCCTGCCGGGTCTTGGAAAAGCATTAGTAGCGACAACATATTTTCCAGAGCTCCAAGATTTTTCTTCCTGGCGACTTTTAAACCTCTCAGAGCCTCCCTGTTCCATCAGTGCCCACCCTTGGAGGCTCCAAGCGTATTCAACTTAATTCGCTTTAATTCTTTAACTGATAGTTAACAGTAGAACTTCAACTCCGAGGCTCCTCCTTCCCACCCCCCACAACTGCCTGTGTGTCTGAGGTTGTCAGATCAAGATGGAAAAATACCTCTAATTGTTTCCAGACAATACATGACCCTCTCACTCTGGATGAGAATAAGTATAACTTACATTTTCACAAAGGACCTCGGGGAGGCCCGTGGGAGATTCCTGTAAGCGGCTTCTTTGTACAATAGAGTCCACTGGAAAATAAAACCCAGTTTCAACCCTGAGCCAGGAGCTTTCACTTTCCGAGATTATTCCTACGTGAGCAGCTATAGCAGGTTTTATTTTTCCCCCAACAAACAACATTTCTTTTCAGATCTTATTAGATTTTTTCCTTGGCCTCGCATATCAGAAAGTAAATATCTTGGCCCAGAGGAAGTGACAACTGTGCATTGGCATATGGCACAACAAATAATCTGCATGGTGGTCTTTTTCTGTCTCTCGGCATCTCTCCCTGCTCAAGAGATTCACTTCTGGGCCTGAAATCCTGTTGCTAAGAGATTCATTCATTTGTGTGTAGAAGATTCACTAGTTTTGACTCCCTAGTTTTGAGAACTTGCACAATTTGAATACAAATACAATTATTGACAGTTAATACCTTAGTCAAACTCTGATTAACCAAATTGCCCAACCGCCAGAATGAGACTCTGGATTAGAAATTGGGGAAGGACTTCCTGGGGGAGGAAGAGAAGAAAGGACAGAGAGGAGTCAAACCTACACTGATTCACACCCTGCATGTGCCAGGCACCTTCTACGATCTACAGCGTGTCATCTTCCTAACACTCCAATGAATGAGGAGGAGACAGGGATTCAAAAGGGCTGAGAAACTTGCTCAGGCTCACACAGAGAGTACTTACTTTAACTTTGGGAATACATGCAAATTTAATTTTTTTTTAAATATATTTTATTGATATTTTACAGAGAGAAAGGGAGAGGGACAGAGAGCTAGAAACATCGATGAGAGAGAAACATCGACCAGCTGCCTCCTGCACACCTCCCACTGAGGATGTGCCCGCAACCAAGATACATGCCCCTGACCAGAATCGAACCCAGGACCTTCAGTCCGCAGGCCGACGCTCTATCCACTGAGCCAAACCGCTTTCGGCGCAAATTTAATTTTAAATATTTTTCTTTCAATCAATCCATGTCTCTTGTGTTAGATATTAAGTATCTTTTGGGATTTGTTTGTGTTTATTTTGTAATGAATATTAAACTAATAGTTCCCCTTTATTTGTGGTTTTGCTTTATATGGTTTCAGTTACCCACAGTGGTTCAAAAATATTAAATGAAAAATTCCAGAAGTTATCAATTCTTAAGTTAATTCCAGAAATGAACAATTCTCACCTTTTAAATTGTGCACCATCCTGAGTAGCAAGATGAAATCTGGCACCATCCTGCTCTGTCGAGCTCGGGACATGAATCATCCCTTTGTCCAGTGTGCCTACGCTGTATCCATGTCTCATCCCTTAGTCATTTACTGGCTCTCTGGGTTATCAGATCAACTGTCTCAGTACCACAGTGCTTGGGTTCAAATAACCCTATTTTACTTAATAATGGTCCCAAAAACGTAAGAGTAGTGATGCTGGCTTTTGGATATGCCAAAGAGAAGCCGTAGAAGCCATAGATTGCTTTCTTATTATATACAGTACTAGAGGCCCAGTGCACGAATTCATGCACGGGTGGGGTCCCTTCGCCTGGCCAGCGATCGGGGCTGATTGGGATGGCAGGAGGTTGGCCAGGGGAAGGGGCCACCGGAGGTTGGCCATGGTGGAGAGGCGCCATGGGAGGTTGGCTGTGGGAGCGCACTGACTACCAGGAGGCAGCTCTTGCATTGAGCGTCTGCCCCCTGGTGGTCAGTGCACATCATAGCGACTGATCATCTAGTTGTTCCAGTTGTTCAGTTGTAACCGTCACTTAGGCTTTTATATCCTATCTAATAAAAGAGTAATATGCAAATTAACCATCACTCCGCTACACCCACAAGCCACGCCCACCAGCCAATCAGGAGTGAATATGCAAATAAACCCAACCAAGATGGCTACAGCCACAGAGAGCAGGAGGGAGGCTTGGGTTTCCCCGGCAATGGAGGAAGCCAAGCTTTCTGCACACCCTGGCTGGCCCAGGCCTCTGCTTAAGGCTACAAAGTTTCAATGATAGAAGATACATAAATCCCCCCAAAAATGGCTGCCACCTCGGAGCAAGCAGAAGGCTTGGCTCTGCTCCAGGCTACAAAGTTTCAATTGTAGAAGATAAATAAACCCCAGATCCCAGGGCCTCCACTTGGGTCGCCAGGGGGCGTGGCCAGCCTGCAAACCACCACAGGCTCCTCGCCCAGGCTGCCCCACACCCCAAGGGAACCCCCACCCTGATCTAGGACACCCTTCAGGGCAAACCAGCTGGCCCCCACCCATGCACCAGGCTTCTTTCCTATCTAATAAAAGAGTAATATGCAGATTGACCATCACTCCAACACACAAGATGGCTGCCCCCATGTAGTCAAAGATCCTGCCCCCATGTGGACACAATATGGCCACCACAAGATGGCCTGAAGGGGAGGGCAGTTGGGAGGGACCAGACCTGCAAGGGAGGGCAGTTGTGGGCGATCAGGCCTGCAAGGGAGGGCAGTTGGGTGTGATCAAGCCTTCAGGGGAGGGCAGTTAGGGGTGACCAGGCCTGCCGGGGAGGGCAGTTAGGGGAAAACAGGCTGGCAGGGGAGCAGTTAGGCATCAATCAGGCTGGCAGGGGAGTGGTTAGGGGGTGATCAGGATGGCAGGCAAAAGCGGTTAGAGGCAATCAGGAAGGCAGGCAGGCGAGCAGTTGGGAGCCAGCAGTCCTGGATTGTGAGAGGGATGTCTGACTGCCCGTTTAGGCCCGATCCCACCGGGGGGGTTCCAGATTGGAGAGGGTGCAGGCTGGGCTGAGGGACACACACCCCCGTGCACGACTTTTGTGCACCGGGCCTCTAGTATATAGATAAAAAGGTATTTAGAGAGGAGAAACCAAGATGGCGGCTTAGGTAAACACCTAAACTGCTGCCTCACACAACAATTTCAAAACTACAACTAAAAGACAAAACGTCTATCACCTAGAACCATGGGAAAGCTGGCTGAGTGGAAGTTCTACAACTAGAAGGAAAGAGAAAAGAGCATTGAGACGTGCACAAGCGCTGAAAAGCTGAGGTACGGAGGTGCGCGATCCGGGCTGGCAGCAGGCGACTGGGTGCACTGCTTTTTTCAACCCGAAGGGAGACAAGCTCCCGATTACTCCGAATTCCAGTTTCTGGGGAGACGCTGGGGACCCAAACTCCTACGGGGAGAAGCTGGACTGTCTGCCATCGGGTCAGAAAGTGAGGGTGACTTTCTTGCAGAGGTGCACCCAGCAATCATTGTTTATTGCGCTGGGGCACGGGATGCGGGGACTTGGAAACACGGAAACGCAGAGACTGCTAACTGGCAGCCATCGCTGTTTGCCGTGCCCTAGCCTAGTGACTCCCTGAGACCCCGCCCTGCACAATCTACAAACCCACCCAAGCTCCACACAGCAGCTTTTGCATATAAATGGCCTGCCCTATCGCAGCTTAACCTAACAAACTACAGCTCTGGTCAGCCAGCTCCAAAACCTCCAAACCCCAAGCAAAGAGGAGAAAACTGTAGTTCTCGCTATAGCTCCTGCTGGGTGGCCTCAGACAGTAGCTGACCTGCACCTCATTGGAGATCCAGAAGCTAGTGTGTCTAGTGGTCAGTGTGAGACGACACCAGATTTCAATTCCTCACATCCATAAGTGACACATTCAAGAGGCAGACTCAGTGAGCACCAAAGCCCCACTGAAACAAGTCCTGCCCCATAAGCGTGTCTCCAGCACAGCAGTTCTTCCATTATAGACACAGCGGGTCCTCATAGCCAATTGGCCTGGAGGTCAATTCCTCCCAGTGACACCAACAACAAACAAGACTTAACTACAACAAGGCTGTACACACAGTCCACAAAGGGGTGCACCAAGAGTGTCCACCTCAGGTAACTGGGAGTCCAACCCATTGGGCCATATAGGACACCTAGCACACAAAGCCACCCTACCAACTCAGGGAAGCAACGAAAATGCAGAGACAAAGAAACAGATCACAAACGAAAGAAATGGAGGAAAACAAACGACTAGATATAGAGTTCAAAACCACGGTTATAAGGTTTTTCAAGAATTTCCTAGAAAAGGCCGATAAATTTAACGAGACCCTCGAGGATATGAAAAAGGACCAACTAGAAATTAAACATACACTGACTGAAATAAAAAATATTATACAGAGACCCAATAGCAGACTAGAGGAATGCAAGAATCAAGTCAAAGATTTGAAATACAAAGAAGCAAAAAACACTCAACCGGGAAAGCAAAAAGAAAAAAGAATCCAAAAATTTGAAGATAGTGTAAGAAGCCTCTGGGACAACTTCAAGCGTACCAACATCTGAATTATGGGGGTGCCAGAAGAAGAAAGAGAGCAAGATACTGAAAACCTATTTGAAGAAATAATGACTGAAAACTTCCCCCACCTGGTGAAAGAAATAGACTTACAAGTCCAGGAAGCGCACAGAACCCCAAACAAAAGGAATCCAAAGAGGACCACACCAAGACACATCATAATTAAAATGCCAAGGGCAAAAGACAAAGAGAGAATATTAAAAGCAGCAAGAGAAAAACAGTTAATTACCTACAAGGGAGCACCCATACGATCGTCAGCTGATTTCTCAACAGAAACTATGCAGGCCAGACAGGAGTGGCAAGAAATATTCAAAGTGATGAATAGCAAGAACCTATAACCAAGATTACTCTACCCAGCAAAGTTATCATTCAGAATTGAAGGTCAGATAAAGAGCTTCACAGATAAGAAAAAGCTAAAGGAGTTCATCACCACCAAACCAGTATTATATGAAATGCTGAAAGGTATTCTTTAAGAAGAGGAAGAAGAATAAAAAAGTAAAGATAAAAATTATGAACAACAAATATATATCTATCAACAAGTGAATCTAAAAATCAAGTGAATTAAAAATCTGAGGAACAGAATAAACCGGTGAATATAAGAGAATCAGGGGCATAGAATGGGAGTGGACTGACAATTCTCAGGGGGAAACGGGTGTGGGGGGTGCGGGAAGAGACTGGACAAAAATCGTATACCTATGGATGAGGACAGTGTGGGGGAGGTAAGGGCAGAGGGTGGGGTGGGAACTGGGTGGAGGGGAGCTGTGGGGGGAAAAGGAGAAACAATTGTAATAAGCTGAACAATAAAGATTTATTACATTTAAAAAATAAAAAGGTATTTAGAGAGAGACCACATTGACATAATTTTTATTACATGATAGTTTTAATTGTTCTATTTTACTATTGGTTATTGTTGTTCATCTCTTATTGTGCCTATTGATAAATTAAACTTTATCATAGGTATGTATACAGTATAAGAAAAAACAGTATATATGGAGGTCAGTACTATCTGAGGTTTCAGGCATTCACTGGGGGTCTTGGAACATATCCCCCATGAATAAGGGGGGACCTCTCATTATATACTGAAGAAGTTATATATTGAATATTATATATGTCATATATAACATTGAATACATACAAAGTGGTGCAAAAGTAAGTTTACAGTTGTTTGTATGGAAAATAATATAATAATTAATAAATAATAACATAAGAATGAACTCTGTTTTGCATACTCACAGCTGTAAACCTACTTTATTTTTTTATTATTTTTTAAAATTTTATTGTTTAAGGTATTACAAATAGTAGTACATATGTCTCTTTTTTTTTCCCCCACTGACCTCCCCCCGGCCTCCCCTGCCCCCCAGCACTTGCCCTTGTCTCCCCGCCCCCAAGTGTCCTGAGTCTGTTGGTTGTGCTTATATGCATGCATACAAGTCCTTTGGTTAATCTCTTACCGCCGCCCCCCCCCCCACAACCCTCCCGTACCTCCCCGCTGAAGTTTGACAGTCTGTTTGATGCTTCTTTGCCTCTATTTTTGTTCAACAGTTTGTAATGTTCTTTATTATCCATAAATGAGTGAATCATGTGGTATTTATCTTTCACTGACTGGAAAATAATATAATAATTAATAAATAATGAATTATGTCCTTTTGAAAGTATGGTTGTCCTTTTGCATTTTAGGAAATAATGGGAGAGTTCATGGAAATTTGTGCTTTATGCACACCCTTACTTGGAAAAAATAGTAGTCTGCATGCCCATCTTTGTGCCTGTATGAGAATATTTCTCTAGCGTCTAGCTAGCATATCTACACGTGGAAAAAGAAGCATAGATAAGGAAATAGGGAAGGTTCAAGAAACCACTGTGGTGTTAACTACAACAGTCAAAAAAGAATGAAACAGAGCCACATTGATAGAAAAATCACTAAGGTTAAGAAAATAAAGAACCTAAAGTAGAGTATGATGCTATCTTTATAAACAAACCATCCAAAGTGTGCACTTCTATATGGACCTATGTATGTATGTAAATACACAGAGAAAGTTCTGGAAGGAGGGATAGCAAACTGAAAACAGCAGTTTCCTTTTTGGAAGACTGACATTAGATGGCTGTCACCAGAGACTTTCTTATCTATATTATTTGACCTTTTTATAAGGAGAACATGTTTAGCTACTACTTAAGCAATTAGAAAATAAATTTAAAGGATTTTTTTAATTTGTTCGTTTGTGGGTTTTTTGTTTTTTTTTTATCAAACCCTGATCTCCTGATTTATAGATCAACACTCACTCACTGAGCCACACTGGCTAGGCAAATTTAAAGTTTTTAAATTTCAAACTTTATGCTAGTCTCTTCTTATTATTACTATATGTGTTATACCTGCTGCTGTTGTTGTTATTATTATTGTTGACATTTAATCTTACCACTCTGTGAAAGTCAAAATCCAGACAAAGGGCTTGTGGTATTAAAGTCTAGCCGTATGGGAGTCGGAAAAGGTTGCAATGAAACTAGAGATGGTTCAAAGAGTTAATTATCCAGACTTCCACCAACTGATTGATACTAGAAATTCTAGATACTAGCACAGAGTCAAGGCAAAAATTCAATACACACGATACAGTACACAATAAGGTCATCTTTAGTAATTCTCAGCATAATAATTATGCATCTTAAAAGGATAGTGTAAAAACTAGTTCGCTATTTTAAGTATAATACTGTGACTTTTATTCAAATCATTTAAATGAAGTAAATTTTAATTCTTTGAAACTCAGTGTTGCAATATTTCATGTGTAAAAGTTTGCAAGCTTCTCTTGTTACCACTGTCCCTCTAAGGTTCACCCAAACACTAAGGTTATTATCCCACATTTCATTTAGGGAAACCACATTTTGCATTGGGCACTGATTTGAAAGGATGCCTATTCTGCTCATTAAAGTTTGCAGGAACATATGCTAGAGAATCTGGCACATACTTCATTTGTCTTTTCCCTCACCATCTCTCAGCCCCTCAGACTTCTGCAGCAAATCCTTGCCCTCAGCTCTGCCATAGCCTCAAAGGATCCAAGTTCAATTTTCAAGCATTTGTCTCTTACATCATCGTCAGCCCCATGCACTAGACTTGGACTCAACATCAAGGTAAGCCTTGGGGAGAGATCAGGTTTGTAGAACTGGAAACTTCAAGCCAGTATGACAGCAGTTCCTTGGACATTCAATCCCGAAGCCCCAGGTTGTGGGGGAGAAGGGGGTGGTGAGCTGGCGGATCAGTGCCAGAGACCAGCCTGCCTCTGGAGCTGCTCCAGGCCCTGATGCAAGCAACAGCCATGGACTCTGGTAAAGGACAAACATCTCTGCTGCTCAGAGCATCAATCACCACCTCCTACCAGACCTGGACCAGAGTCTTGAATTTTTATACAGATGGGACAACTGTTTCCTTTTCTAGCCTTTGGGTTGCAAATGATTTGGAGGATCCTTTTGTTCCTTTGGAGCTCAAACTCAGAGCCCCCAGAACACTGTCATAGTGCCTCCAAAAAGCCAAATTTTCACCCTTTTCTTTCTCCTTATTGACAAGTGTGAAACAGTCCCATAGATTGCACAGAGGATCAGCTCAGATCTACATTCCCAATCCTATGGAAGTCCAGAGCCCTCACTAAGAATTCTGTAAATTAGATGTTAAGAGGGATTACGATGATGGATTTGTATTTGACCTCACTGTCTACATTTGAAACCTGGTCTCACCATCTCTCAGCTCTGTGATCTCAGGAACACTATTTAACCTCTTTGTGCCTCGATTTTCTTTTTTGTGTGTCATAGATATAATAATAGTATTTCATAGGGTTATTATAAGGATTAAATGAGGAAATGCCTGTGGAGGATTTAACATAGGGCCAAAAATAATAATTACTCTATAAATGTTAGCTATTATTATTGGCATCATGAGAAGTCCCTGGTGACAAAACACCAGCAACAAAGTAGTGTCATAAAAATGACCATCTTGGATCCCAAACTTATGACCAGAAGATATGAATAGAATTCACAAATATCAAAGCCTTAAACTTAATTGTTTAAGCCCTATTGGTGGGATTTTTAGTTGCGGAGAAGCCCAGATGAGTAACCCTGGATTCATCACAGCCTTTTCTGACCTCCACCAGGCTACATAACCATATTCAGTGAGAGGTGCCACAGTCTTTCCTTTAAAAACCATCAGCTGGATTTCCAGTGACGGTCACACGGGATTTCCTCTACTCCTTCCCCAGTGAGCATGGCTCCCTGATGCTCATCTTAGACCCAACAACGCTTTATGCTCACCCATTCAAAATCATGGTGATGAATTTGCTGCAGGCCTTGCATAGGAGAGATTTTGTGAGTCACATCATGGACTGTGCTATTCCAAGTTAGGTCTTATTTTTATTGTTAAGTGTCCAAATACCATATAAGAAGGCAAGGGACTGATGTTACTAAGGCAAATGTCTAAAAGCAGCAATTCAGAATGATCTTTCATTTTCTAAGTTGTGACCTCCAGTTAAAAAACAATCTTCCAACTCTTACTAACTGTAGTGATATTTGACTACTACCTCAGTAGTAGTCAAAGGTTCAATTGCATCAGGTCAATAATTTCCTACATTAATGTCTTCCTGTAGCTTTTGGATCTTAAACAATTATACTATGGAGAGGAAGCCACTTAAGTATTTGATAGGAAATAAGCAGTCTCCAGGTAAATTTAAAATTGCACCCCCAAAACCTTGTATGTATTCTCAAGGCACTCGATTAACTAAATATAATAAATGATAGTAATAGTACTGTTTCCCACACATCAGTGGATAGTATTTTGCATTGAGACTATAACAAGTCTCACTTGTATTACTCAGCTGCAACTTATTTATAAAAACTGGGAAAATAAAAAAGGGTCAGAGGATATAAATTTGTTTTTAGAATTCCAGAATTATAAAAAAAATATGTAAAATCACAAAGACAAAATTAATTCTTCAGCCATTAAATATTTTTGGTGTATGGTTATCTATGCTAGGAAAATGCTACAAGTATAATGATCTCAATAAATTGACTTCTTAATGGTCCTTGCAATTTGACAATTACAAATTTAGCTCACTGTCAAAGAAAAGAGAAGGGAGAGGAGAGGTGGGGACTGGACCAGAGAAGAGGGTAGAGGGGACGGGAAAAGAAAATATGAAGTTCCATGGTTCATTATGTGCATCATAAACAGAATGACTCTTGGTTTCTTCTTCTGGGTCCCGGCACACCTGTAGGTAAACAGAGTTAGCCTAGAAGCAACTGCTTGGAGAGGAGGTTGAGAGAGCTTGAACTAGTGAATTGACATGCCCACATAAGGTCCTGTGTTGGAGGATAGAGGTGGAGAGGAAAGAAAGCAGAGAGGTGTGGGAAGGGGGTCACATCCTAGCAAAGGAGTAAAAAAAGTCTGCATTTAAACAAGACCCTTCAGGTCTTTGTGAAGGCAGAATGATTTAAATTTTTTACTTACCAGTTTTTATAACACTTATAACATGCAGTATGTGGGCCTCTATTAATACTCTTGTCTCAGACCCCACACAACTATAGGCAGGTCTGATCCTGATTTAGCATTTCACAGCTTATAAATCCCTTTCATACATGGCATCTGCAAATCCTCCCAATCACCCTAATCCACAGAAAAAACAAACAAACAAACAATGGAGTCCATAGGGGGTTTGATGACAAATCCAAAATCAGGTGGATAGTGTTGGTTTACCTCTTCCTGGCAGGAAGAATTTGGATATGAGTTAAGTAAATCAAGAGCACAATGAACTTATCATAGTAGGGAATGGAGCTTTTATCTTTCATGCAACAGGTACAGTACAAAAGTCTTGGAGGAGTCCCCTACTTTCAAGATGCCCTGGCTGTGGGCAGAGAAGATGAGGGGACATGCAGAGGAACTGTGGAGGGCTGTGGAGGTGAAGGCCTAGAAGCTTCAAAGGAAGTCAAAATCTGAATATTACATCCATTGATTACTATCATTGTTTTTGATTGATTGGTAAATCTTCTGTCACTTAGTTGTTTGTAGTCAATATTTATACATTAGGTTTAAAATCATCCTCAGTGTAGCTTCTTACCATCTCTCTTGTCTGGAAAAGTATAAAAGGTGTTTTTCTGTAGGGCCCCAAGCAAGTGCCCAATCACACCGTGGGGCAATGCCACGTTGCTCATTAACAGGACTGCTGGATCTGAGGCCATCAAAGGAATTGTAATAAGGAGGTTGATGCTCTTTCTTAGGGGTCCAATGAGTTTGAAAACCTTAGAGAACTAAATTTAAAACAAGTATAGCTCAAAAGGTACAAGAAGGAATTATATTTTTATTTAAAAGAAAATAAATCAACCCTATAGAAACATTGGAACAAAAATTGACCTTGCTGAGCCAAGAAATACCATAGACTTTAAGAGATTTCCCAAGATCAATGATATATTTTAAAATCACCTTTCTTAAGCAAGTCAGTCTTCTTATGATATGGCAGAAGGAAATCTATGGAAGTCATGCCAAAAAGTGCCATTGTGGGTCCAGGATGAGATCATAGTGGAGAATCAAGCAAACTCTCATTTTCATCAAATTAAAGTTAGAGTATCCAGACAGTGAGGATCTAAATTGGACACCTATGATGTCATTTCTAGGCCCTACAATGTGACATCTATGTGCTCTTCTTTAGTGTTAAAATATACTTCTAAGCACCACACTTGAGACAACATCTTTTAAGATGTTCATTGTGCATTGCATTTGATGGAAGTTGCTTAAGCTAAGGAACCTGAGCAAGATTTCTTCTGTTTCTTAGTTTCTTACATTTATTTCTTCTTCCTCTCTGTCCTTTTACTCCTCTGCCTTCCATTTCATCTTCATTTGTTCTCTTTGTTTGTCCATGGCACTCTTTGCCTTCTGTCTTTTCTAGCTCCTTGTGGAATTACCAAACTCATCCCATCCCCCACTCCCTGTCCATCCCCATCTGAGGTTTAGTGGGAAAAATGGCCATGCAGCCCATGTTTGAAGATTCCGCTAGTCAGGATGAACCTTAGCAGGTATTTCTGATTTATGATTGGAATGTTCCCCTCTGAGGCCATCGCTGACAAAATCCAAGCCAAGATTGTCATATTGGTGTCCACCCTACACTGAGTCTAAACCTTTTCCTCTGAACTCCAAGAGCATTTATTGTTTGCATCATTCTTGCAACAAAATGGCACCTATTGCAGGTTTTAATAAGGATCTCAAGGGTGCCTGATCTTCACATCCATTCTTGGACTCCTATGTCCAGCAGACTTCACTGGTCCCTTAGCTATGTGAAAGGTCACAATTTATCTGGAAGAAATGATGCTTGAATACTTTGAGAACTTTCCCAGATGCTAGGATTCAGAGTCTCAAAGTATCACAGGGATTGGAAAACTGTGGCAAAGCCTTGGTAAGAAAAGAAGTGATTATAGGAAAAGATTGCAGGGCTAAGTTGAAGATTGTATGTCCCATTCTGGGACACAAGGAGAGAGTTGGGGAGGAAGACCAGGTGAGAAATGACCACTGGTCCAGCGTCGAGAAAATATGACAGAGAAAAGGTAAACTAGGCACACACCTAACACCCCAAAACTGCAATCATTAGATACAAATAGAAAACACTTCCTACTATGTGCTACATTAAATGCATGTCATCTCATTTAGTCCAGAATGAGAGTACGAATTTGTTAGCCCCAATTTTCCAGACATGAATATTGAGGCTTAATTATTATTTTGCACAAAGTCATAGTAAGCAGGTGATAGAAGTTGGATTTTTACGCCTGCATTCTGACTCCAAAGTCTAAGCCGGACATCACTAGCATTGCTGTCTAAAGATGGGTGAGACAGGTGCTACATGAGAATCTTCTACAGGGAGAAATGGGAAGAAATGACAGCCCTCGATGGAGCAGCTGGAGCCCAGGCAAAGTGGAGTCCTCAGCCTTAGCCTCCGCAGGGATTGTCTGTAGCGAAACCGATAACAGATGGGGAGCCAGAGCGAGCCTGCAGCAGCAGTGGCATGGGGTGTCTGGGGGAAGAGCTGTAATGGTGGTGTTCCCAGCAGCAGCTGAGTGGCCCGGGGAAAGAGAGGCTACATATGGCCTCACACAAGAGGAGCGTGGGAACTAGCTGCCTTAGGGTGGCTGGTGGCATGTTTGGGAGCCTTAATAACAAAACTAGACAGGAACAGGACTCAAATGTCTTCATTCCTCATCTCTGAATGTTGACAGTATGTGTACTTTGTCTTCCCAGCTTCACTGTATACTCAGGCATGAGCTTTCCACCTCTTTAACTCCCCACAATAAAGACACAACACCAATTTATTTACTTCAAGAGCATGTATTCACCTGTATTTTGGAAAGAACTCAATTCTGTACGCTCATTATTTCTGCCTGCTAGGAACTGGTGCTGCAGAAAAAAAAGTAATCAATCCCTTGAAGTATTTTTCCAAGTGTGTGCATGTGTGTATCTGAGGAGGGAGAGAAACGTGGCATTTATTGTGCATCTACTATGAGCCAGGCACCATGCCAGACACTACAAATGTTATCTCATTTATTCCTCTAATGGCTGGAAAAAGTAGGGAAAATTATTAATATTCATGCTATATAGATGCTTGATCTCACAAAGATAATGCATCATGTAAGCCCAGGTAGTTCTGGCTCCAAAACCCATCTTTTCCCCGATTTCACAAAAAGACTTGCCAAGTAGAGAACAGGTTTTTAAAGGATAAAATTTTCCTGCTTCCCTAAGTCCCTGTGGCTACTTGGCTTGGGGCCCCCTTGAGTGGCTTTCCAGGCTCTGAGCCTCCCACGCTGACATGAGGCTGCTGTCAGTGGGGCAGGGAGAAAACCAGTCCTGGGCAACGTGCAGCTGGTACAAACACACATGGTGTATGACATAGGCAGAAGTGGCTGTCCCCCTATTCCATATCAGAATAATTAGTGTTTGATGACTACACATGGCTCTCTTCATTCTGTGTCACTCCAAAGAGGGCTCCCAACCATCTTCAGAGCCTGGCTCCTTGTCATGCTACAGCATATCCTCAACATTCAGAGGAAGCGCATGAAACTTTCTGTTCATAAGATGACATCATGGCCGTCGAGCTTTCTCTGGAGCCCCTCAGCCTTGATCCCAAGGGGTACAGTAAAAGAAAAAGAAGATTTGGGCAATAAATAAACCAAGGAAAAAAAGAGAGCTATTCCCTGTGTTCAGGAAAACTCTGAGGAAACATTAAACCAAGCTCACTCAACCTGTTTCTAACATCTTCACCAAAGAACTGTAGTCAGTGAGCCTCATGGAACTTGGGGTTTACAGCCAGCATTACTTGAAGACAGTGATACTCAGGGAGCCCAGCATGAGATGCTGCCAAATATATTTCCATGTGTGAAATGTGAGGGGATGACAAGTCCCCAGTAGGGAAGAACTTCAAGAGGTCACTCAAGCCAGCTCTCTGCTTCCAAGCAACCAAGGCCCATGCCTCTCTCTCTCTCTCTCTCTCTCTCTCTCTCTCTCTCTCTCAATCTCTCTCTCTCTCTGTGTGTGTGTGTGTGTGTGTGTGTGTGTGTGTGTGTGTGTGTGTGTGTGTGTCTCCTTCAGCCCCAGGCACCTCATGATTCCCAGCAATGGCCTGTGTGGACCGTCAACAACCTCATCATGGACTTCTGTGTAAAGCGGTAACAGTCGGCAGCACCTGAGTGTTCCCTGCCTTTCTCTTCCTCTGCCTCAAAGTGATCCAGAGCCCTCTGGCTCTGGAATATCCACCTTCTTCACTCCTCTGAGCTCAGTCCTGCCTTCTGATGGGACGCTTTTGGGCTTCCTGATAGAGATAAGGGTAAAAATGAGCAGGAGAAAAGGATGTGTGAGGCAAAGGCTGGAGGAGACGTGGGGGAGTACTTTAGAAAGCAGTGCAGCCTTCAGGAGCAATGGCTGTGGGAAGAAAAAGGGAGAATGTGAGAAGTGTGGGGACCCCTGTTTCCCGTTCACACAGGGCATTTGAAAAGTGCAAGTGGAGGACTTGATTTATTTTGAAATTACTTCTGATTGCATGGACTGTGTTCTTTCAGCCGTAACACTTCTCCAAGACCAAACCTCATGGGGCGTGACTTCATAAGCATTACGCTGGTGTTTCCAAAACTAGGTCTTGTGAGGTGGTGGGGGGTGTGCCTGGGCTCTGCAGGGGTCTGAGAGCAAGGAGTGCACTGCCCAGGGTGATTAAGTCCCCCTGTCCCAGTCACCATCGAAAACACCAGGTAGCTGTTCGGCTGTGCCGTGATTTCTAGGCAAGCAACGCATTTTCATTTCTTTTCCTTTGAGGAGTGATGAAGAGGTTGTGGGAACCTCTGAGGTAGGAGGTAGGATAAAGAAACGGTGTGCTTAATTAAAGTGATTCTAATACAATATCTGTTTCTTTCTACTTAGACTCTCGAGTTTTAGAACTGAGAGGGACTTTAGAAATCCGCTCCCTGACTTCACATACTATAATCACCATGTGACAAACCCAGTGGTGCCATTGGCACGAATACTGATCCTGTGTGAAAACCAGGCCCCAGACCCTGTGTTGACACAGTGACATACCACTCCTCTCACAGGCGTCCTCTGCCCTGCCTGCCATTTCCCGAGAGCTTTACACAGAACTAATGCTGGGGTCTCATCCTCAGAGACCCTGATCTCATCTCTCTGCAGTTTGGGCATTAGGACTGTAGAAAGCTCCCAGGGAATTCTAAGGCCAGGCAGGAGGACCTAATTTTGAGGTCCTTTCCCAAGTGCTTTCTATGGGGAATGCTATGGACTCAGTGTTTGTGTGCTCCCATCCCAATTCCTGTGTTGAAACACTAACCCCCAACATGATGGTATTAGAAGGTGGGGCTTTTGGCAGATGGTTAAGATTAAATGAGGTCATAAGGGTGGAGACCTCTTCAGTGGGATTAGTGGCCTTATAAGAAGAGTCCAGAGTCAAGAGCCTGCATCCTCTTTCTCATTCTGCCAAGTGGGATGCAATGGGAAGTGAGCAGTCTCCAGCCTGGAACAGAGTCCACACCCATGCTGGCACCTTGATCTTGAACCTCCAGCCTCCAGAACTGTGAGAAATGAACGTATATGATTCAAGCCAACTAGTCTAGGGTTTTCTGTTACAGTAGCCCAAATGAGCTAAGACAGAGAATAACTGGGAAGCATTGTCCCTTCATTAATAGCACTCATGGGCTCCAAGGCATTGAAAGGAGAGGCAAATGGGGAGAGGGGGGCAGTGGAGGGACTCTAAGTAAAATGCCAGGAGACCTGTGCTGTGTGACCCAGAGAAGTGACAAGCCCCCTGGCCACAAGTGCTTCCTCTGTAAAATGAGGTGGTTGAAACGGAAGACACTATTATCCCTTCTTCCTGCACATTCTATAAAACTAAGTAACCCTCCTATACTCCAGGCTGCAGTTTCTTAAAATTTGAGATTTTCATGGCTTTATTTTTTTCCCTTAAATCAATTTCTCCTCTTTTCTCCCTTTCTCCTCTATGTTCTTCACTTCATTGAATGAGGCACTGCATATATGAAAGCCACACACACATACCCCTACACCAGGTTGGCCAGGCTGTGGACACAGTAAAGTCATATGAATAGTTGAACCTACCTCTCACAGCCAAAAGCTCCTGGATGCTCAAACAAGAAGTCCAGTCCCTGCAACCACCCTAACACATTTTGTTTCTGGCATCCCCATCTCGCCAGAGGCATCTCATAAGCTGAGCACCCAACCTGCCAGGAGCATCACCACAGGCATCTGCTCTGTATACTTCTTACTGTGCAGGCTCTGTTCTTCTTGGGAACTCCACTCGCAAAGCCACCTGAGTGAGTTTTGCAGTTTTCACAGTCATGTATTGCCGCAAACTTCAAGGCAAGTTTCAGGATCTGAAAGAGGGGCCGACGCACAAATGAAAATGCTATACAAGAAATATGAATTTAGAAGGCATGGAGGGCCAGATAGAGACCTCTTACTTGAAGAGGCACCCTGACTTCTGGCCTGGTTCGCTATTTATTTACTTGAATACACATTTTTCCTTTAGCAATGCTTACAGGCATATCAAAGGTAAAGTTTGGTGAACAGTAAACGGATTATCAGGTTAGGAAATTGCCTTGAGCCATTGAGCCCACAGCAGGACAATATTCTGCTGATTTTCAGCCCTGCTGAATATCAAAGTCCATTGGCATTCCAATGTTTTCTTTTTGCATTAATATGCTAACTGCTTTGGCTTGAGCCTCTGGCAATGTATAGGTAGGGGCGTTGCCTGCCAAAGCCAGCAGTTCTCAAGGGGCAAGTGCAGTGCCAGGTTCCATGCAGGAGTGATAAGAATGGCTCTCGCCTCTACTCTGCTGCTCCAGTCTCACAAACAGTCTTCCTATGCCCAGAGTCACTAAGTTGGCCCTAACGGCAGCTTCTCCATCTTCTAGCCTCACTTCCTCCCTGCTGCAGATAAAAACCAGTCCAGGGTGAGTGGGGTGGAGGGATGAGAAGCAGAGTTTTCCTCCCTCTCTCCTTATTCAATATATACATATATGCCCTGGCCAGTGTGGCTCAATTGGTTGTGCTTCGTCACATGCACTGAGAGGTTGCTGGTTTGATTTCCAGTAGGGGTACATGCCTAGATTGCAGGCTCAATCCCCAGTGGAGGTGAGGGGTGCAAAGGGCAGCTGATCGATGTTTCTCTCTCATCAATGCTTCTCTCTCTCCCCCCATCCCTTCCTCTCTCTCTCTTTCAAATGAATTTAAAAACATTTAAAAATATATACACTGAGTGGCCAGATTATTATGATCTCTGAATGCATAATAATCTGGCCACTCAGTGTGTGTGTGTGTGTGTGTGTGTGTGTGTGTGTGTGTGTATATATTTGAGGGCTGGTGCATGAATTCGTGCATGGATGGGGTCTGGCCAGCCTGGCCAGCAGGAGGGGACATGGGTGGTTGGCCAGCCTGCCTGCTGGTCGAACTCCTGATCGAGGGGACAATTTGCATATTAGCTTTTTATTATATAGGATATACACTGAGTGGCCAGATTATTATGCTTTCAGAGATCATAATAATCTGGCCACTCAGTGTATATACATCATATGCATACACACACATATATACACATACTATATATATACATACACACACATATATACATATTGTATATATCTATACATTAGTTATATATATACATACATGCTTATAGATAATAGTATATAGATTCATATATTGCATATGTTTGTATGTTTTTTTATCTATTTAGTTACAGAGGAGCCAGGGGCTATAGCCTACAATTTTGCAAGAAGTCACTTCTTGCCAATAGCAGCCACCATTTGTTGATCAATGCAGATCAGTGTGACCCCAAAGGGTTACATTCTCCTACTTATTCTTCTCCACGTGACTTTCAGGTAGGTACCATTAGACTGACTCCTCAGCAGATGGACAAAATCAGAGCCAGAAGTCCATATTCCCACTGCAGGGTACACTGGGCTGCAGTTCACCTCAGTGCTCCCTGCAAGAGAGAAGAGTTTGCAATTCAAATCAAGAGGTGCCTCCAAGGGAAAACCAATTAGCAGAGAGAGAAGAGTGACCAGAACAAGCCCATCTCACAGGAAAAAAGGAAAGGGCCATTTCCTCTTTGCTTGCTCCTGTGTCCCTGAGACAGGTGTCCCCAAGGTCCCTGGCCTGAGGTGTTGACCATTTGCTGACCTTCATGGGATGCTCTGCCTCCTGCTCCCACTACTCAAATAAGAAACTAAGGGAGTTGGACTCTTGCCTCCATCCCAGTAAGTAATAAGAACTAAAACTGGAAGTTCCTCTCCTCGAATCCTAAACTCAAAACCAAGACCCAAATCCCCCAGTTCAGAGTAAGGACAAAGGAAACCCCATTGCCCCTACCAGCTGGACGGGGCCCTGCAGGCTGAGGAGCCCATGTCTCCAGCACATTCCCCTCCAATCACAATGACCCAGGGTCCCCGCAGCTCCAACTGACAGAAGCACAGGGCTCTTCTTTCCAGACGTCTTGGGTTAATGTCTTTATTTTTTCTGGCCCATATTTTGAAGTTTTTCCAGACTGATGGGCTAAAGTGGAAATTACACTCCTCTTGGCTCTGTCCAAAACAGATGCCACATAATCACAATCATATTAATAAAGCTGGCAAGAATGAGGATGAAGAATCTGAAAGGGGGGAAGTAGGGGAGAAAAAAAAAACTAGCAACTTGCAGAATGTGTCTCCACTGATTGAATGCTCCTGCCTAGAAAGAGGTTTCCCTGAGAAATCTGAAGCCAGCTTTTCCCTATCTAAACTCCGAGTAATTCCTTTTCTTTTACTTACTATTTTCTATGGTTTGGGTACTGGGAGAGAAAAGGGAGACTACTTGCCCAAATGATTTTGGATTTCACAACACTCGAGGTCTTATTTATGCGTGGGTTTCCAGCTCTGCGTGACATAAGTCCCTGCAAACGGGCACGTCTGTCCATCAGCAAGCACAGCGCAACCACAAGTTTGGCAGGCAGCTCCTGTTGCCAGATGCCTTCGCTGTTTCTTAAACTATGTATTCAAGGCACTCCACTTTTTTTCTTGCTGGAAATACTTTCAAAGAAGAACACAATGTTTTGGGTTGCCTGGCCAAAGTTTAGCTGTACTTTTGCGTCTTTGCCAAACTTCCTGTTTTTAGCAAAACAATTTATTATCTTGTTGGTTCTTTAGACCCAAAAGGATTTGCAGGCACACAAACGACTTGGTTTCCACATCTTTTTTTTTATTTTTTTTTTAAATTTCTTTATTGATTAAGGTATTACATATGTGTCCATGTCTTTTCAGAGGAGAAACTCATTCGCTTTCCCATAATTGTCCTGGAGATGCAAGAACAGAAAGGTATTTAACCTTTGGGAATGTTACCGAGGTGCAGAAAAGGTTTTAATTATTCAAAACCTTTACAGTCTGAACTTTAAAGAACTGACAATTATTTGTGTGTGTGCGTGTGCGTGTGTGTGTGTGCATGAAAATAATTCTTTTCAGGTGGTTTGGCAGGATCACAGATCTGCCGCACATGGTATAATGGAAGCAAGTTCGAAGTGAGTCTGGGTTTGGAGGCCAAAGTTAGACTCAGAGATTTGATTAATCAGCAGCAATCAACGAAAGCACTGGAACCAGACACTTTTATGACTACTTCGCCTCTCATTACTAAGCCAAATAGTCACCCTTTTGACTTCATCAGAAAACAAAACAAAAACTAAATACTGAGACTTCTCCATCCCCACCTACCAGCCACCTAGCCTATCAGCCAATAAATAGATTGAGAAGAAACAAAGTCTCAATTTGATTAGATTGGGGTGCCCACATATAGTCTCATTTTTCTTCTACAAAAAATATTTGAACTATAAACAGAACATATGTTATCTCTAGCAACACACACCACACATAGTCACTTAGATAGGGTTTGATAGTAATGCCTTATACTGCAACAGAGAATTACTATCTCTTCAGTAGACTGGGCCAGTGTGGTTGGTTCTCCAGAGCACTTCATTTCTAAAGTAGAAAATATTTTCACTTAGATAGATAGATCTGACCACAGTTTTTCCAGGTCTTTCAAAAAACACTTCACACTACCTCCAAAGAACAAGGTAAGCCCTTTTCCTACAAATTCCTGCTTCAGAGATCTTCGAATTATTTGATGGAGTCCTAGCAACCACTATAAAAATAAACACTCCTTAAAACAGAGAGAGTCAAAGGGTAAGACACTTTAGAGGAAATGATTAATATTAATGAGAGAGTGCAGTGTAGTCTGACAATAGGCCAGCATCAGCACTTCAGGAGGAATGCTTCTCACGTAAGCAAGAGAGGGCTAACTTCTGTCTTTCCATGTGTCCTATTTCTCTGATTAAAGTAGAGAAAAAGACAGTATCTGCTAGAGGTATGGATGGATAGATAGGATATGTGTGTGTGTTTATTGTGTGTGTGTGTGTGTTTACACACACACACTGAGTGGCCAGAATATTATTATCTCTGAACACATAATAATCTGGCCACTCAGTGTACTTCTCTTGAGTACCTCATTTATTTGATATCAAAGATACTATAAATCGTGCACCTGATCAGTTTTCCCCTTTGCACTGGCTGATAGAAAGCTCAGGGCAAATAGGTGGTTGATATCCAGCAAAAGTCTAGAATACTTTTGGTATCCATTTGAGATACAAATACACTGAGTGGCCAGATCATTATGCATTCAGAGATCATAATAATCTGGCCACTCAGTGTATATGGCTATGACTGGTATCATGTATATATGATTGATGCTTTGATTCTCTTTAGAGACTGGGGCAAGAAAAAGCAAGTCCAAGTAGCAACTGAAAAGTTAAGAGCAATTACGTTGAGGAGAGGGTTAAATGGGAAGGTTTTCATAATGAATTATCACTCAATTCGAGCCCTCTCAGACACTGTTGCTAAGTATATGGTACAGAAGGGGCCCAAGATTTCCAGTATACTCTTCTAAAAGGTGAGAATGTGCCTTTATTATTAACCTTAGGGCATGTGGCTTTAAAGAGTTATTCCTGAACATTTAAACATAAAAAATATCAGTATTAAGTATCAGATCAAAGATATGCTGTTCCATATGGGGTTGCCAAAGCACAGAAACGTGGCTGTGAAGCACGAGCTCCCTTTGAAGGGGATGTTGCTATCAAGATTGCTTCCTCAGCAGCCTAGTGCCATCAAAATAAGGTGCACCTCTAGACATATATTCATTATGTCCTGCCTGGTGTGAAAAAGGTTTTACTCCTCCAGCCTTTAAGAACAAAACCTGGCATGCCAAACCAAAGCCTGAGGGCCCCTTCACTCGCTTTCTTTCCCAACACGAACACATTTAAAGTAATGTTTTAAGCCTGTGGTATCAGAATTTATTTCTACAAAGTTAACTCTATTTAATATCTTTGTCTCTAAGCTTAATTTGCTAAATCGTGCTGTTTTCTAAATTTATTGCAAAATTATTGTTCTCTGGGGAAATAATTACCATTTCTCTTACTTCTATGGTATTGCTTTCTTCTGCCTGTGAATTTTAGTAAAGAGATTTAAAAAGCAACTCTGTGTTTTGAGTAAGTATCATTCAAGACAGGGTGACTCTAGTACTGTATTTGAATTTAAGAGAGCATATTCTATTCACTTGGCTATCCAATTTTTCTGAATGAGAACAATAGGATATTAAAATTAGAAAAGAATCCTAAGAAATGATTGCATGTACCTATTTATTTATATACTCCCTAGTTGCAAAAAGAATTCTAGGCAGCTTAGGAACATAGAAGATATATAGCTACATAACATAAATTAGAAGTAGGCGTAAAGCAAAAACAGCAACAACAAAAACACAAATGGAACCAGAAATGGACCTAAAATAAGCTCATAGGCTTCTATCAATACAAATATGAGTCTTGGACTTTTTAGTTTCAAGATAAAAATAAAAACCTGCTCAAGATTATGGCTCAGGAATGACAAAGGTTTTTAGAACTTCATCACAGAAGTTCACACCATTTTAAAAATTATTCATTTGTGAACTAGATGGTGGTGTCTAGTCTTCTCCATTGAATATTACAGTGATCTTTGAGGAGGTAAAGGTTGACCACACTGCATCTATCTTTCAATATTTTAGCAATGCATCCTGATTCCCTTTGGAGAAATTGTCTTTGCGTGGTGGCGTTCTGTCCCTCTCAGATTCTCAGCAACATTCTGTAGAGTGTGCAGTAACTGGAGGGACAAAGGCTGTGGCTGATTGGCTATCTAGGTGGCGTGCGCTACCGAGAAGAGCACTGGTTTGCATAATGCCCTGCTTCCACTTCTTCTCAGAGTCTGGTTCTCCCACCTTCCCATCAGTTTTCTGAGTCATCCAAAATTCACCAAGTAATTTCTTTTCTGCCTAAATTAGATTATGTTGCCTGCAACTGCAGAACACTGAATGAAATATGAGTATGCCAGCAACTCATGCAGATGGGTTGAGTGTATCTGGACCCTGTAGGGAATTTTAGGTACGTTAAGGGTGGAACCCTGAGAATCTAATGCCTAGTTTACAGATTCTCTGATCCTACTCAGTGCAAACTGGATCCCAAGTGGAAATAGCCATTAGTGAAGAGCATTTCTGTCTATAGCAATAATCTCTGCCAAAGATTATGTATCTTCTCTCTTTATTAATGTTCTTAGTATCTTTTCTTTCCTGTGTACGGCATGGGTCTACTTAGGAAAAGGGTTTGGAGCAGTCTACGACCATATGCTCACTTTCAGTGTTAGATGGAAACATTGTTATTAATATTAAAACACCTTCTGTTTGCCCTAATAATAATACCTAATTTCAACATTGCTAAAACCCAACATCTGAATAGTGCTTCATATGTTTCAAAGGGTTTTGAGTGAAAAGCTAATGGAAAAGGAACTACCAAGTATCTGAAACAGTCTTGAAGGCCCAC
Source organism: Plecotus auritus (assembly GCF_963455305.1). Classification (NCBI taxonomy): domain Eukaryota; kingdom Metazoa; phylum Chordata; class Mammalia; order Chiroptera; family Vespertilionidae; genus Plecotus; species Plecotus auritus. Next base: position 134,947,412 of record NC_137782.1, on the reverse strand, counting down.
GAAGCCATGAGGTGTGCCCAGTGGTGTCCTGATAATGTTTCACGACTGACTCTACAAAAAAGAAAAAGCCCTGACTTTTAGTCTTTACAAAGTTCTGTGATACAAGGACTCCAACCATGACCAACTTCAAGCTACCAACGTATCACTGCACTTGGAATTGAGAAGAGATGTGCACAAAGGGCTCTCAAAGCGGGTTCAAATAGGCCTCACTGTGTCATGGGGAGGGCTCCTGGCTATAACTGAGCCCAAGGAAGGACCTCAAAGGACCCAGAAATAAATCATTCTCGGGACATATGTTCTTCTAGAAGGAGCATTGGAAGCTTCTAAAGTGAAGTTGATCTTTATAAATCAGTCAACAAACAAATGGGTAATAGGAGTCTCTCTCTCCCCTCCTATCTCAAGATCTTCCTCTGGAACATCAGAGGAAACATAAATGATTCGTCATGAATAGACTTCCTATGTGAAGAACATCCTTATTAGTGTCCTTTCAAAAGAAAGTTTCCATTGAAAAGCAGAATGGTCTGCTTTGTCTGTAAAAAAAACCAATGGGCTGGAGAAAACCTATGCCATTTTGCAGGGAAAGAAAAATCACAGCTCAGGGACGAAATGTACTATTGTGCATTAAAGGAGAGAATGGTGTGATGGTGAAGAACGTGGGTCCTAAATCGAGCTCTCTGGATTTGAACACTGGTTCTGTGCTTTTTACTAGCAGTATTTGTCCTTGGGCGAGTAACGAGTTTCAAAACCTCAGGTTGTTCCTCTGCAAAATGAAAATCATAGGGTTCCCAAGAGAACTTAGATAGATGATGCAAGTAAAGGGGTTAGCATGGAGTCTGACTCGTGGTAAGTTGTGCCTTGTTACTACTCTTTAATTGTCTCGTTTGCCTTTGTCACAGGGCGCCCAGTGTTTGGGCATTTCTTTTCTAAGCTACAGCAGCCACCAATGGAGTCCATTCAGCCCAGGAAATGACATGGTAAAGGGACTATTAGGAGAAAGCCAGTCCTAGCAGGGTGCTTGCGATGGGCAGGAGGGCATGATGACAGGCGCCAACGAGGCGTTCCTCCCTACCTCGTGGGAAAGAGCACAAGCCTGGAACAGGTGCAGTCACAGGGGCCCCGTGAGGGGGTGGCCAAGAGGATGAAACTTCCATTATCAGGGTTTGGCTGAAAACCTTCGGAGCCACATTTCCAGTGGAACTTGTAACTGCTTACTCATCTCAAATAACTTAAAGCATGTCATCACCGTTCCCAGCCACAGGAATGAATCCTGCCACAGAGTGGAGATCTGTTTTCTTCCTTAAAGCCCACAGAGTGTTCTGCTTCAATTCCCTGTATGGGATGTAGATATATTAAATACAAAAAAAATGACCATAAAGTGAACATTAAGGTTGAGAAATGAGGTCCAAGGATGCCAAGAAATTCAAAAGTAAGTGTTCCCCCAGCAGCTCTAATTCAGCCATCTTTGCGGTAATGCATCCTTTCCGATTTCTGAATCCCCAGTGGAAGGCCCTCGCATATGGATTCTGGATCCTTTCACTAAGCCGGGGAGGAGGGATGACTGGGGTCCCTCCCACTCCTTCTTACTTCCCCAGGTCGTGAGAAAATCCTGTCTAGGATCCTTCCACCAAGCCCTTGAATGAGGCCTAGGCGGGGCATGGCAAAGCAGGATCAAGAGCCCAGGGTGCAGGGGGTGGAGTGGGGGAGGGGCAGGTCAGCCCAGGAGCTCCTTGCTCCAGCCCCTCCCTGACAGCCAGGAGGCTACTCCTGGCTCCACAGGGCCAATGTACCCATGCAGATATCCAGGATGTATTAATGGTTTGACACAACTGATGTGCTCAGGCACCTCTGGGGTGCATTAGTTGAAGTGGCTAGAGCAGCTGGTGGCTCCTCTTCAGGCATAATTTATCTACTGCACTTTACTTAATGTGCAAAATTAAATTTATGCTGAATCCATGTGTATTACCCACTGTGCATGAGCAGCATGAAATATACCATAAAGCAAAGTGGCTGGAACCATGCTCTTAATTGCTAATGGCTTTCAACACACTTCATTGTGGTCTAACCAGACATGGAGTCCATTCTACACTGAGAATCCTGCTCATGTCAAGGTTGAAAGTGCTTATCCCAGGACCTTCTAGAGAACTGAAGGACAAAACGAGCAGTGCCTTTAAGCCCATCTTTCTAGAGCCCAGGTTCCTTAGATCTCAGATTCTGCACTTTTTACTAATGTTGTGAATGACTGGGTTTCTTCAAAGGGCATGATTTTGCTGGAAAATAAGCAAATCAATGTGAAATATATTTTTAAGGGGAGTATAGAAAATATACCCATGTTTCAGTCTAAGTTCTGTTCCTGTCAGGCTTTGCGAGCCACTACAGGTTTCTGATGGCACATGTTAAAACATCAGAATTGGAATGGTTGATTTCTGACCCCAGAAGAAAAAAAAGGGGGGGCTATGCTGTCAAGTATAGTGAATTTTAGAAAACAATTCTCTCAAATGAAAATTCAAAAAATATGGGGTAAAATACACTTGCACATACCCTCACACATCTAACTTCACAAAGAGCAGACATTAATTCAAGTTTGAAACCTGATTCCAAAAACAATGTGGAAAAATCAGAGAGAGAATAAATACAAAGGTGACACAGAAACTTAACTATACCTACTTCAACTATAACTATGCAACGTGTTTTTTCATGTTTCTTATCCTCTGACAGTATGCTTTGTATAACTACAGAGACCATTTCCCATGGAAAAAGAAAAAGTTATTTGCTCTGCAATTTACATTTGTACCAGGAAGTACCCATCTGTGGAAATGTCATGTTCCTCCCTTGAAAATAATTTGTAACTTTCCCCATGTAAAGGACAGAAGAAAAATAAAACCAGTGATTATATTACTTTTTAATGTCATCTTTACATCTCTTTGCCATCTTTACATCTTTTTTATATTAGAAGTATAAAAATTTAGAAAATATATCAGACTTTCAAAGCACAGTATTTTTAGGAAGATACAGAGTGATCATTTTACTTGTTTTTCTACTCTTTCTCATTTTGTTTTCCATATGAAAATTAGGGTATTATTCACCAAGGATTTTAATATGACATTCTAAATGTTTTGTTTAATTCTAGTGGTTCTTGGTTTTATGTGGTTTGTGGCTAAAAACTAAAATGTAGATATGAATTGCCTGCATCTGTACGTAAGTATATACATACATGTACACGCATATGCATGCATTTTTTCAGACACTGTCCTATTGGATAAATATGCATGTAGAAATGGATTTTCCCATTAGCTCTATTTTTTAACGTGTAAGATACGTTCTTTTACTGAATTGTCTACTAAATGTACTTCCATAAGTGAAATGCACTAGTAGCATCCGACTCTTGTTCCTTTTCTGGAAAAAAGATATTAGATCAAATTTGACTCAGTAGTAAACATTAATTGAGCAACTACGAGGTATAAGGCTCATATCTGAAAAAAATAACTTGCCCCTGCCCTATGGGAGCACACATTGAATTGTACACACAGGTAACTCTAGTGCAAAGTAAATAGCAGTAAGTCTTCGGATAAGGTTATGGGGGGTGTACGTGGCACCTTGGGACTCTGGGTAGGTATCAGGGCCACAGAGGAATGAGAGCTGAGTCTTGGAGAATGATAAAGCCGGCTGGACCACATTGGGGGAAAGCAGAGCAAAGAGCACAGAGGCTTGAAAAAAATTTTTGGATAAATGAAGGAAGGTCAAAGTGCCAAACTGTGAAGTTCCTTAATGCAGCATACCCTTAGCCTCTAGCTGAGGCTATCATTGCCTAAGTGAGAATGGAGCTTTTAAAAAACACACAAAAGTAAGCAAAGCAGCAACATTTCCTTTCCAGCTGTAAAGTCTTATTCAGATCTTCATAGTCACAAGAGCCCAAGGAGAAAATATTTCCTTCTTAATCCACAAAGGGAATAAGTTTTTACCCAGCAGTTTGTCCTTACCTCCTTGTTTTAGCTGTCCGCCAATGGTGGTTAGGAAAAAAATGAGACATGATCAAGCTCATTGTAAAGTTACATCTGTGATATTTTATTTGGTATCTTCTGGACTAGTACTTTTCCTAGTTTAATTCTATACTTTCTAAAAATAGGAATTTCTTTACTTCCTTCCTCTCCCTCCCTTCCTCTTTCCTTTTCTCCCTCTCTCCTTCTCCCCCCTCTTTGCCTCTCTACCTTTTTTCTCTCTCTCTTTCCCTTCCCCTCCCTCCCTCATCCTCTCTCCTTCGTATCAAGGAGCTTGAATTTGAGACACAAAATAAGGTTAGAAGGTACCTTCTTTTAATTGAGTATTTGCATGATATGAGTCTTAAAAATCAAAGAGGCTTTTTTTCGCATAGCTTCCACGAAATTCACCCACTTTCCTATTCTCTGGGACAGAGTGCATATTTACCCTGTTGCCCCAGGCCTGCTCTCCCCATCTCACTCAACACCAAGGCTTTGTCAAAAGAGAGGTCAGTGGCTTCTTAGAATCTTTTGGAGATAGATAGAGCCTGGTAATCATTTCCCACAATGGCTTATCTGCTATCTGCCAGGGCTGTTTTCCTGAATGATATCTGATCAAACTACCCTGCCATCTCCTCTCTTAAAAGAACCCAAAGGGGTATTCCCAGCCCTGTCATCTTTCTCTGCTTTCTGTCAATCAGCCCAAGCCAAGATAATGCCTGATCCAAATATTTAAGTGTCAACATAGACCATGGTGATTGAGTCTACATTTAGATAAAATCTCATTTATATTCTCTAATCCAGCTCATTATCCCAGATGGTTCTACAGATTTCTACTGTATTGTCCCTAAAGTAAGGATCCAACAGGAACCCCAGAAAATTTGCATTCTTTCCTTCCTCTTGTTTGGGCCCAGGCACATTGTTCATGGAAATTCAAGCGATAAGCAAAAGAAACAAACTACCTTGGAATTTAGCTGAATCTTGGGATCTCTGACTTCGCACAGGGAAACTTCAAACTCTATTCTCTAAAATGCAAAATCTTTGAAAACTGGGAGCAATGAAATTCTACTATGTCTACAGGAAAATAGATAGCACCCATACACCATAAAACTGAAAGAGTGTATACATGAAGAGCATCATTCTCTTACTTTTTATTTGGACTTTCTGATAACTGTCCTTTGATGAAATTAATGATTGCACTTTTGTCCCCCTTTAGAATCATGAGTATCCCATGCACAAATACCTACATCTAATATTTGAAATCTTCCAGGTCCCACATGAGCTGATTAAAATCAACCTACCAAATTTCTTTCCTCACTGCTCCTAGACAATGAGAAAGGTTCTGCAGGGAGCTTGGGCCCAATCTCTCTAAATCTGACCTGAAATGGACTTCTCCGGGCATCCATCATTTCACTGGATGATAGGGGATCGCCACCAGCCATGAAGCAAACCTTTGGCTCTCCCACACAAGACCTATCCCAAGATCAGCAAGCACATTCCTGTCTAAACCCTTCACTGCAAATCGCCACAGTGCCTTTCATCAAGTTAATTATAGAACCAAGGGCTGGAAGGGTAGCCCAAGACATCATCTGTTCCATCCCCTCGGCTTTCTGGCATGGCCACATTTAAATCATCCCAGACAGATGGAAATCTATCCGGTTGCTTAAGACCTCCAGCACAGGAGATTCCACAAGCCCGCCAGTCACCCGCTCTGCTGTTTAACAACCCCTGTCAGAACATCGCTCTTTATCTCTAGTTTCAATCTCATACATGGCACTTCAAGCCAATTTCTTCTTGTCTCATGCATCAACCCTTAACATACCTGGAGATCATTTTTAAGGCTTCTCCCCAGCTTCTCTTCTCTGGGCTGATCAATCCCAATTCCTTCCACCTCTTCTTATAAACCTAACTTTCTAACTTGTAATCACCTCTGTGACTTCCCACTGAACTTTGGCATACGCAACGATTAACTGGAGATGCGGGGAGTCATTCATTTTACCCTAGGGTCCCTTTTACACTTTTAAAAAAGGACACCACAGTACTTTTGTTTATATCGGTTGTTATATATCGGTATTTGCCATATTAGCAGTTAAGACTGAGAAAGCATTAAGACCCCAGTACACTCAGGTATATAGTCCATATCTATCAGAGCCATGATGTCATCACATATCATGTGGCCTCTGGAAAACTCCACTGGATGCTCATGAGAATATGGATGCTATAGACATGGCGAGACTCTACATGGCCTTGGACCACCCACTGAGAGCCTCTGCTTTCTGGAAAGGGTGGCCCTATTCTTAGAAGAAACCTGGATGTACAGGCATGGAGTCTAATCTAGTCTAGTCCAAGGATGGCCACATTAAACCATGCTCGAGTATAAGGTGAATTAAAGCCTTTAACTATCCAAGTGCCCATGCTGTCAACCTCAGGAAAACCAGAGACACTGATTTTTAGGAGAATGAGCTGACCTTTGTTGATATGTTTATGGGAAACACGGTAGTATCAGAGCAGAAAGAGAGAAAGTCACTGTTGACTGTGCCTTCATAACAAAAGCAGGTTCTCTAATCCTCCTAATTACACACAAAACCATTCTGTTTATTTACTATTGATCTGGGCACAAATAAGTTGTTTGCTGCGAAACAGCAAAGCTCTTCAAATCCCTTACTTACCACTCTTTTTACAACTGAAAGCAGTCCTGTTTACTAGATGCCACGAGGTCTGCCTGTCAATTTTAAAGGCTCTGAGGCGATGGTGGGACATGGGGAAGGAAAAGGGTCTATGAAAGTCCCTTTTGCAGGTTCAATTCCTGAGCTAAGCCAGATGCTGAAATGCCTTTCTTTGCCTTTACTCTCTTTCTTCCAATTTTATATTGTTTTCTTTAGCACTTGAGAAACAGCCCCCACTTCAATAACCTCAAGTGTAAAACTGTCAGCCTGTCTTGTTTAACATATTTATAAGGCATTATAGGTTTATCAATCAAGCAACAACTATTTATTATTTTCTCTGTACTCAAAATTCTGCTAGACATAGTAGGTACATACCACACAGTCATAAGTCTTATTATTATTTTTTTTTTATCTCTTGGGACTTATAGTCTAGTTGAAACAAAATTAAAATAAAACTCACATGAAACAACAGCCCATGGTAAGTGTCAGAATAGAATCAAGTTCTGAACCACACAGTACAGACTAAGTATTATAGGAGTTGTCAGAAAGAGTATCTCTGTTACGATATAAAACATACCACATGAATTAAAAAATTGAAATATTTCAGTTGTGGCATAGGGGAATTTTGAGTTAGAGCTTGAAATATATATATATATATATATATATATATATATATATATATATTCCTGAAAACTTGCAGGATGATTTTTTTTTCTTTTTTTTTTTTTTATTAAGGTGTTATATGTGTACATATCTTACCATTGCCCCCCTGCAGGATGATTCTTACAACAGGCCTGGTCCTGGTGTTTGTGGAGCCTGGGGCTAGAGCAGAAATGTTCCCACCTCCCACCTTTCACCCCAGCCTGATGCCTTTCCCCATCTCTTTCCACCCCTGGCTCCATTGTGGACAGGTTACGCCTCATGCATGAATGGGGAATCCTAGCATGCAATCCAAACTCAGTCCACAACCACACCCCACAACACAGCCAGCCCTGGCACCTTTGAATGACCAATGAGCACACCAGAAGTCTGGTTAGCCCTGGGAAAGGAGATGAAATTGGTGCTGAGGAAGAGGCCTGGTGTTTGCAGGTCCTGGAAGCAGGCTTAAGGAACTTCAGGTCCCTGGGACCTGAGATGTACATGAAGGGGGAGAGTATAGTGCAAGCCCACGTGGGTGTTGCACTGACTACTCAGAACCCTCTCCTTGAAGGAAGGGAAGCACTTGGACGGGGCCAAAGCACAGTCTCTCATGCCTAGGACCCAAGGCCATGGCCCAGATGCCCAAGTCTGAGGAGGTAGCTTCAAGTAGCAGGATTTCAATATAAAAGTACTTCAAAATAGTCTGTTCATATTAAGAGTCTTTCTATATTCCTCAACTACTTAAGTTACACATTTCCTTCTCTATTAAAGAAAATTTGTGTTTTGATTAGATTTTCAAATTAAGATTATCATAAATTTTATTTTACTTAGAGTACTTTAATTTAATTTTTAGTATTTACCCATTTAATTTTTTACATGAACTTTGGTGGGAATTTTCAGATATATCATAATTTAAGAAAAAGAGTCAGATCTGGACAAGTAAAGTTTTTAGTCAATATTTTGAATGTACAGTAAAGTTGAAGGAAAGATTTCTCTTATAAAGTGACTTCTTAATTCTCATTCTATTTTTAATGAAGTTAATCACCTCCTACATCCATTATTATGTTGCATTTAATATTTATGCATCGGACTTTCTTGATTTCTCAACAGGAGTCAGACTTCTAATCTAGCTACATTTCTTTAAAAGAGTCTTCTCACCTGTAATTTCCCTTGAGGCATCCTGGCTGTATTCTCCCTCTTGCTTCATAATTCTGAATTAGTGAGATTTTCCCATCTCTGGTGAAAAACCAAAAAGATTTCTAGCATACAGACATGGACTATACAACCAAGCAAAGTTACATTAGAAGCAAATTGCAGCTTTTTTTTTTTTTTCCTCGAGGGCTGCCTTGTGGCCCATCACAGCATGACCAGCATTCACAATAGTTGGAAAGCAATTTAATTTATTACTTCAACCTCTCATGAAGGTACCATAGGGAGAGTACAGTCACAACATAGAGCAAAATGTCTTCAAAATCTCATTTTCTACTGGAAAATGGGAAAAATGACTTGAACAGATACTCCAGCAAAGAGGACATATGGATGGTAAATAATATATGAAGTTGTTCAATGCCATTAACTGATAGAGAAATACAGATTAGAGTTACAAGAACATATACTTCTATACACCTATTGAAATGGCTAAAGTAAGAATGCTGATGATAATAAATGCTGATGTGGATACAGAACTAGATCCTACATACATTGCTGGTAGGAATGTAAGATGACAAAGTCACTGGAAAATAGTTTGACAGTTTCTTATACAAGTTAAACATACACTTACCACATGACCCGGCAATCGTACTTCTGCATAATTCTCTTAAAGAAATGAAAACTTGTATTTATACAAAAACCTGTCCATGAATGTTCAAAGCAATCCTGTATAATAAAAGCCTAATATACTAAGTGTCCAGTCATCCAGTTGTCCATTCAACCAATCAAAGCATAAGATGCTAATGATATGCTAAGGCCCCTCAATTGCTCACTATGATGTGCACTGACCACCAGTGGTCTGATGCTCCGACCAGTAGGTTAGCTTGCTGCTGGGGTCCGGCTGATTGTGACTGAGAGAGATAGGCCGGACATACCCTGGAGCCCTCCCGCGGTCCCTCCCCAGCTGGCCAACCTCCTGCGTCCCTCCCCGGCCCTTATCGTGCACCGGTGGAGTCCCTTGGCCTGGCCTGTGCCCTCTTGAAATCCGGACCCCTCAGGGGATGTTGGAGAGCTGGTTTCGGCCCGATCCCACAGGCCAGTCCAAGGGACCCCACTGATGCATGAATTTCATGCACCAGGTTTCTAGTTTTATGTATAACTAGAGGCCCGATGCATGAGATTGGTGCAAGAGTAGGCCTTCCTTCCCCTGGCTGCTGGCACCAGCTTCCCTCTGGCACCCGGGACCCAGGCTTCCCTCACAGCCCCAGCTTATACTGGAATGTCATCTGAAAGGACGTCCAGAAGGATGTCTGGTCTAATTAGCATATTATGCTTTTATTACTATAGATAGACAAAAATTATAAACAACCCAGTTGCCCTTCCATGAGTGAGTGACTGGATAAAGAAACAGCACTACATCCATACAATGGAAAGCTACTCAGCAATCCAATGGAAAGCTACTAAACAATATAAAGGACTATTGAAACTTGCAACAGCTCAGATAAATCTCAAGGAAATTGTGCTGAGAGGAAAACCAGTCTGTGTGATTACATACTGTATGATTCCATCTATATAACATTCTCACAATGACAAAATTATAATGATGAAGAGTAGATCAGGTTGGTGTTGAGGGAGAGTAGGATGATTAAGGAGTAACTGGATGAAGTTTCTTTGTGGTGCTAGAACAGTTCTATATCTCCATGGTGGTGGCTGATGAAGCTGTAAAATGTATTGCCAGAAAGAACAAGCATCCAACAGTGGCCTTTGCAGAACCTTTCCCAAAGGCAGTCATTACTTGATTATTTGCATTTTTATCGTGCATCTGCTTTTCACAGTGAACTTTGATCCTCAATGCCGCCCTCTGGGGTTGGAAGGGCTATGGTAGTATTTCTTATTTACTCAGAGAGGGAAACTCCATATGGGAGGTGATTCCAATGGACAGATGGAGAATCCCCTGGCTCCTAGAATTTTCAGCTGATGCTTTTCTTACTATACCACCACTCAACAAGACCCAGCCATGGCAGTCGAAAAGAAAGTGAGCCCTGATCAGAAGAGCATCTTTGGGTAGTGGAGATTTTGGTCCTGAGACCCCTGGAATTAGCTCTTTCAACTGAACCCTCATATTGTGACCAGAGGTTGTCAAACATTTAGAGGGAACTCTTGGGTTGGATTTTTCATCTTCTCAACCTGAACTCTATTCTTACTGCTTTTGCATTTGCAAAACATGTGACTCCTTCCTCAAGGGGAAGGACATGAACTCTTGCTAGACTGTAAGTCACATTATATTTTATCTCAATAGCTTCAGTTTGTGTGGTATTATCCCTCCATTTCTGCTGCACCTATCGGAAATTCCAAACAAAAAGCTATCAACAGATCTGGGTGGCCTCCAATAAAGGGTGCTTTCTCTTTGTCTATTTAAAGTGCCCTTGTTATTAAAAAAAATTACATTCTATTAATAACACATGCCTGGAAGCTCACTTCTGTAATATACTGTAATTAACAATGCAAATGTGAAATAAAAATCTCATTTATCAGATAGACATGAGCAGGTGATTATATACTTAGAGGTATAAAATGCATAATGGAAATGCGCAGTGATAATTGTTCCAAAGGTCTCCCACTTCTGGGCCACAGGTAGAGTTTCAAAAGGTAAATACAAAGACTGTCTGCACCTCTTCTTTTCTCTGTCTAGTGCAGGGCATAGCATCATTTTTCTCAATCCATCCAAGCTCAGTTTGAATAAGTTACATTTTAAAGCATCTCGTTGAAACTCAATGCCAACTGAGAAAAAAATGTGTTAGAAAGCCTATGCAAATGATACATTTCTGTTTTTCCAAAAGACTCATATAACTCAGGAAAATTAGACAGACCAATTTTATTAACCATTTTTAAAAATTCTATTTGAAAGGAAAGCCCTCCTGGATGGAAAGCTTGTATATCAAATTTCAGACCTAAGTAAACTTTTATAGCTGAGCTGTAAAAATAGTCATTTATAATGCAAACACTGCCAAATCCTTAACTATAATCCTGCTAGTGGGCACCTGTAATGATCCAACAATAATCATCGTCATTATAACAAATCATCCGAAAGAGAGGCTGCTGCCTTCTCCAAGTGGGCAAATGTTTTCCTCCAACAGATATGCATTCCCACGGAGAACCTAATGACATGCAGACAGGTACCCTGCCTTCCCAGCACTGGCAAATCTGGGGAATAAATTAGGCAGACTACCCTGCCCCCATCCAGTATCCTTTTTGCATCCAAGATGACCTAAAAATGCAATTTTTCAAAGGCCATTGTGAATTATCTTTCTAACTGAATTATCTTCCTCTTTGTCCCATAACACTATAAAGCTTTAACCCTGAAATAAGAAGCTCAGTTCACTTTTTCATGTTTGCAAATGTCCTGTGTAACGGGAGAGACTCTCTGAGATCCAACTTAACTCAAAGCAGAACTGAATCCTCTCCTGGCACTGCTGGGATTCACGTCAGCCTGAATGGGCTCCTGTGTGAGTCCGTCTTAAAGGACCAGCATCTCAGGATGGCCCTGACAGGCTCACTGCCTCTCACATCTTAGTACCTCAGGCAAATTAGTAGTTTTATTAAGGAAAGGATGGGATGGAAATAGACATCTCTGGGAGACAGGCAGCCCAATGACAAAAGCCATTAAAGGTCATTGAGTGACCACATTCCTCTCCCTGTGCCACCAGCCTGGAATTGCTAACACGGTAAAGCATCCCTAATTCACACAAATAGGGAGGCTTTGGGACATCCTTGTTGAATTCATTGCTGTTATAAATATGAATTAGAGACTGTTTTAAAGAAATACCTGTCTCTACTGCCAAGAATGTGTAGGTACTAGAACAAGTCTACCATAGTATAACCATGTAGACATTCTAATGGAAATTTTTATAAATAAGAAGTAATGATTAAGATAGCAATTGTTTTATATGTATTAAAGTAAGCTTAAAAGTTCTTGAAAATAAGCTTTTTCCCTCCTTAAATGACTGATAAAAATTTTGAGCTAGTAAATATTCTTTCTGGGATTTATTTTTTTCATGTTAAATTTTTTTCTCAGTTATTGGAATGTGAATTCATAGCATTTCACTTTTGATATCATCATAGATTAAGTTCAAGAGAAATAATTATTTTCTTATATTATTGTTGGGGAATGTGTTCCTTATTCCTCATGTTTTCAGATGAAGAATTTTCCACAATCAGAGTTTCTTTCTTAGCTTCTCTCTCATTTTCAGATTGTGGAGTTGGAGAAAAGGAACGAAGCAGGAATGGCCAGCACTTGGTGATTTTCTCTTGAGGAGTTACCTACTTTGACGAGTATGCCTACGCTGGGCTTCTCGTGCCCTGGGAGACACCACAACCTGGGCTCCCTTCCTCCGTGACCCAGAGACTATGACTCTAGTACAGAGGTAAGATGTACTCCATGGACCTAAGCTTCATTCTCAAAGCTGGTACATTCATTTTCATCTGTCTGACTTCTGTATTTCTCTTTCAATTGATGCTAAACTGGAGCAGAAACAAACAAACAAAAAAAGCAGGGGCATCATTTCTTGCCTCTTCCAACCATTATATAGATCAAGTGCTATACATGTTGTAGGTGAAGGGAAAGCCCACTGTGTGCCATTCTCCAGGGCAGAAACCTTTAAAGAAAGGTGTTATGATTTGTGAGGTTCTGCTTCCTACACAACAAGAAATAAATCAAAACCCTATGACAATCTACAAATCCAGGCATTTTGTAGTTTGGGGAAATATTCAGGAGAGCTGTCAAGTTCAAGGGCTAAATCGATGTGATAACATCCTTGTAGATGTCATATAAATGTAGATTCCATAGAAGACCTGGGTTCTGGCCCTGCCTCACCCACCACTTACACCTCCTCTTATCTCCCTAGAGTGTTAACCCAGAACCTGGGCTCCTCAACAGCTGTTTTCCGGAGGGTGTAATCTCTTTTCCTCAGAATTCTAAGATGCAAATCTTTTTTTAAAACATTTCTTTTAGATATGCACTATTCCATCCTTGGCCATTTGCAGAAGTAAATAAACATACAGGGATTCTTGAACCTCCATGTAATCCAAAATGTTTCATTGCCACTCCACAGCCTATAAGCTCTGAGCAGGCAAGCACAAACAAAGAGACAAACCATGCTGGTCATTTGAAAATCAAGTGAGTTGAGACCCACATTTTAGAAGAAATCACAAAATAAGAAAAATTTGCTGTCATTGAGAGCAAGGTGTGTTCAAACTTTAACCAACAAAACATAACCGATGTTATATAATGGAGTGTTTCCAGACTCTAAAAATGGTTGAACTTGAATAATGCTTTGCACAGAGAAATGATGCAACAGAAGACAACCAAGCCCTGGAAATGTCAGTGGGGTACTAAGATGTGACAACCTATAGGAGATCTGCTTTAGTTTTTCCAGGGTAGTTATTTCTTAAAGAGCTTTGCCAAGATCCTCTTGACCTCAGGTTTTTCTCTCAGAGTATTTTAGAGTTTTAGCTTTCCCTCTGTGCAATTTGGGACTCATAAGTCTTCTAAGAACCACCACTCACTTCATTTCTCCAGTCGGTAAGGGGAGTCCCAGACATGAAGGAGGCGGTGACAGTGCAGGAACTCTCTTAGGGAGAAAGCCATGCCATCCCATGAATAGTGGCTTATCTCAGAAGAGCCTCTGGCCAGGACTGACTACAGGATGTGTGGGGCCCAGTGCGAAATGAATATGCGAGGCCTCTTGTTAAAAAATTAAGAATTTCAAATTGGTGACAACAGTGCCTTAAACAAGTATGGGGCCTTTTGACTGCTCAGACTGTATATCCTTGAAGCCAGCCCAGCCTTTAGAGTCTTTGATTGGATGGGCCACCATATGGACTGGGGAGGATCTCTCTCTCTCTTTTTATTTTGCAAAGATTCCAACATTCACAACCACCCACCAGCAGTTCCTTTGGACACTCTTGCACCCACCCATCTGGAAGGCAAGCACTGTCTTTAGATCTCACAGGCCGGTAAACTGAAACACACAGGGTAAGTAATTTCCCAGTGCTCGCTCCTTCAGCTGCAGGTGGGGAAGCCTGGAAGTGAGTGTGAGTGTCACAATTCTCAGCTGCCACCAAGGATGCCTGTAACTGTGTCTTTCTGTTTAGTAGACCCTTACACTAACTAACAGCACAAAAATCCATGCCCTCAGTGCCAATTCAGTTCTGCTTCATCTTTGGCACCATTTTTTAACTGGAAACCATATCATCACATGCTGATACTCTCAGAGGAAAACCTGGCTACAGAGCCATATGACTTCCCTTTGCACAATGGGCTACATCAGTGACCCCGTTCAGTATTCTTTGTTGCACCCTGTACTTGACGCTATTGCTGATAGTAAGAAGAGCATCCTTTCCAGAAGCCAGGTGTGTTTGGCAAGATCTTGGTCTAGGGATTCTCTGGCTGTAATTTCTCTTTTTCTTGAAGTACTAGAGGCCCGTTGCATGAAGAGATTCGTGCAATAGGCCTTCCTTCCCTTGGCTTCCAGCACCGGTTTTTCTCCAGCACCTGGGACCCAGGTCTTCGCTCCGGCCGGAGTCTGGCATCTGCTGTCTTTGCTGCAGACTCCAGCTGGAGTATGCCATCTTCGTCTTTGCTGCAGATCCTGGTGGAGTCTGCCGCCTTGGTCTTCGCTGCAGACTCCGGAGTCTGCAGTCTTCGTCTTTGCTGTGCCAGAGTGCCGCTTCTGTAGATCCCTTTGGCCCCCCCACCCGCCCTCCCTCTCATAGCAGGTGTCCTGTCCCGCTGGGCCACTCCGCACCTGGAGCAGCTGGGAAGCCACCATTTTTGTCCTTCTAATTTGCATATTCTCTCCTGATTGTCTGGGGGTGTAGTGGAGTGATGGTCAATTTGCATGTTTCTCTTTTATTAGTGTAGATTTCTATTTCTCCAACTTGGTTTTTCTTCACATTCACACACACACACACACACACACACACACACACACACACACAGACACACACACACAATCTGGCTCTGCTCAAAGCAAGCAGAAAACATGACTTGGTGTTTGGCCAGTGGTTTTCCCTCTTTGTCCATCATTGTTAATAAACATGTTTAAACTACCTGCCAGCTTTAAATTAACAATGAGGAAGGCATCAGTTCAGGAATAAGTCATCCTAAACTTGTTCACTTTGAATTCTCCTTTCCATGACAGTGGTATAGTTTCCCTGATCCAAAAGCAATCAGAAGCCTCTGTGCCACAGGTGTGTGAGGTTTGGCTGCACAAGTGCACAGGTATAAACCAAAGGCTGTGGTGAGCTACACCAGCCCTCCTCCTCCTGCTGCTACCTCCATAGATGAGTATTTTTAAGTGCATCACTGGTCATCATAGAAGATTGGTGATGGGGGCATCTTTTTATTTTTTATGTGATTGAAATTTTACACAATAAAAATTGAATTTAAAGAAGAGAATTAAGCTGACAAAATAAAATTCATCCATGTTGCTTTGCTTTCCAGTTAGAAATATTTCATCAAGACACCAGAGGAAAAGAGGAGGACAGATACAGCCTTAGTTCCCCTGGCAGCTCAGAAGTGCTGCATCGCTTTTTCATTTTGTGTGTGAGTAAGCAACACACTATCACGGATGCAGGTGACCCACCTTTCCTCGCCAGACCACATCTTCCCTTCACACAGACCAGCATTTTCAAGGTAAGAACAATTTAGATTAAGTTTATTCGTCATAGAAAATAGTGCCCAGCCCTAATTCAGTGGATAGAGCGTTAGCCTGCGGACCAAAGGGTCCCGGGTTCAATTCTGGTCAAGGGCATATACTTAGTCGTAGGCTCCTCCCCGGCCCAGGTCCTAGTCAGGGCTCATGCAGGAGCCAACCAATTAATGTGTTTTTCTCACATCAGTGTTTCTCTCTGTCTTTCCCTCTCTCTTCTACTTTCCCTAAAAATCAATGGAAAAATATCCTTGGGTGAGGATTGACAGAAAATAGTGCCCAAAGATCATCTCCAAGGTTCATGTCTAAGTAAAAATTTAAAGTGTCAGAAGGGAGGAGAAGAAACCTAATTCGAGTTTGAGCTCCATTGCTGCCAGGCCCTAAGTGAGGTACGTGGCCGATACCTACATATGTCGGTAACATGGTCAGGGGCAGGCGCATATCCTGTTTGGAGCTGGGAGGTTGGGAGTGAGCCATTTGTCCCACAGCTCATGAAAGCCTCAAATTTTGACTTTTGATCTTATCTTCAAATGAACTTAAACATATGGTCATTTTATTTCTGTGTGTTTCACAACGATAAAGTTGTTAAATGTAAATATTTGAAGTATACCACAGTTGTTAATCCATGTTTTGGCCATGCTTGCTTTTATTTTAATCACTTTATTTTATTTTATTTTACTTTTCCATCACCATTTACTGCTCCATACCCTCTTCCCTCTCCACACACTCCACACACACCCCCTGCACATACTTGCTTTTTACTATACCATCGGTCCCTGGTCCCCAAAGAGAAACAAACAAACAAACAAACAAACAAAATACAACAAAATGGGAAGTGGCCTGGGCCCCTCTCAGCCTAGGAGAGGCCCTCATGGAAAATGGAGCTGATTTTCTCTGTAAATAGAGGTCACTAATGTTTTCTTCTTTTCGTTTCTACTGCCTCCTCCTGTGATTTGTCATGCTTTCCTAGAGCCACCAAGACTCTTCAGAATAAGTAACAGGAAAATATATGAAGTAACCAGTGATGGCCATGTTATGATTTTTTTAAAAAAAGAAAAGAAACCGATTTTGGGAAAACTGACTGAGTAATGCCAGGAAAAATAATTTTCAAATTCCGGAGAAAAGCAAATGAGACCTTAATAGCTTTAATATTTCCCAAATGTCACAAAACAGAAAGCCTTAGACGATGCCTCCCTAACTGTGCCTACCCATGCCCATGACCTGGTGGTTTGTCAGCTGCCCCCAGCCCTGTCCTCCAGGAGCTGCTCGTGTGGTGACACCTGTCATGTTTTATGGGCCTGCCTCCACCTCCTTCCTTTCCTATAGAATGATTCCACTGCTTCCAGAGTATCTTGTAGTCTTCCTAGTAGCATCAGAGAGTAAGATTAATCATTAAAAATCCAATTTCCAATTACCACAGGGCTGAGAAAGAATTTAGAAGTTCACATGGTATAAAATAAGTCCCGTTTAATTTGGGGTTTTGTTTAATTGTTTATTTTTTCCTGCCATTTCAACAGCTGTTTCATCAATGGCCAGTCTTGCTGGGAGAAATGGTCAGGAATCCAAGGGCACCCCATTACTTCCAAAACTCTAGTTGCACCGCTTTGCAAATTCCTGCAAAGGTATTCAAATGGTTTCTTACCAATCCCAGGAGTCCCATTTCTGGGACTGCATCCTCTAATGTTCTGTTCATCCTCAAATGGAGGAATCAGTGAGCTGGGAAGTGGCTAAGAATGAGAAGGCAACGAGAGGAGTCAATCAAGATGGCACACCTTGTCCTTTATCTACAGTGAGCCATGAAGTCTGTGGTCACAGGAGAGGCACCCATGCAAGCCCTCAGCTTTTCAGTTCGATCCTGGACTCCTGAGCATAGGCCCTGAGAATCAGAGCAAAATTTTGAAATCCAAAAGGACTCCAAGCACCTGATTTGGGCTTCTTTGGTCTTACATATAATGATACAATGGTAAACTTCTATAAAATAAACTCAAAGACCTAGAACATGTTCCTATATTATTTTAATTGATGTGAAAAACTAAAACTGAAACTCAGTTTATTTAGAATAAGGTGGGATATACACAGTGGGCAAAAGTAGATTTACAATTGTGAGTCCGAGAAACACAGTTTATTCTTGTATTATTGTTTATGTATTAATTATTGTATTATTGTATTATGTAAACCTACTTCTGCCCGCCCCTGTATACATAAAGTGGCTTCAAACACCCTGAAATCTTGACCAAAACTAAAGTCAAGGAAGAATTTGAATAATTGACCCTGAGTTAAATAATAATAATAATGAAAAGTCACCCTCCTCCATGGCTGAATTTGGTCCTCATTATAGATTAGTAGTTAAGTGAGTTGATGTGGAAATGTTCCTTATTATCACAGTTTTATTGCCTACCTCAGTACATCTGTTCCAAAATTCATATAGAAATAGCCAGACATTTCAATAAACCAGTGTGTCTTGGAATTTTCATATAGTTCCCAATGCACTAAAATCTGGATGGAAAGCTGGGACTTTGAAATTTACAATCGCACAGACTGAGCAACATCTGGATAGCTCTGCTCTGTTGCTTTCACTGTTCTTTTAGATTTAGACGCAAGTTATGATTTGCACAAAAGGCCTGAAACCTTGTGTGTGGCAGGTGTGAGTTCAGGCTGACAAAAACTTAATACTATGTTCAGTTCACTTTGATACAGCTTTTTACAAAACACATGGAGCACCGCTTCCACCCTTTCCCAAATAGTTTAACCATCCAGGCGGGAGGACCGAGCAAGGGAGAGGAATTTTTTCTTTGGCTGGAGAGAAAGACTGGGAAAAACACATATTTGTTATTCAAACAAGGGTCCTTGAATTAATTATCTCTCATCACATCCCATGATAGTTGGATACAGACTCTGTGCGAGTGTGCGTGTGCATGTGTGTGTGTGTGTGTGTGTGTGTGTGTGTGTGTGTGTGTGTGCAGACACAGGACCCATTTCTAACACAAGGAAAAAAACATCTAGAATTTCCAACTGAAGGACCCCCTTAACAATTTGATCTGCTCCTTACTGAATCGATAGAATTTCCTTCTTAGCTGTCCCTATTAATGAGAGACAAAGGGAGAAGGGAAGAGAGAAGGACACAGCAGAGAAGGAAAAAGGTGTGCTGGAAAGATGTGTATGGGCAGATGTAATTGTAACTCAGTACTGATGACAACTTCGAGGTCCCTCTGATTCTGTGAAGGTGCAGGCGCCTCCTCCCTTGTGAAGCACCACTGAGTCATCCTGCAGGAGCTCAGCACTGGCGCTCCGCTTTAGGTTGGAGGCAGGTAAAGTGCTGTTTTGCGAGAATAGGTTAGATCAATCTGAATTTTCGACCTGACCTTCCCCTCACCCCTAATAACTTCCTGGTTCCTTGGTCACAGAGTGATTTATGAGCAAGGACAAAGAATGATGTGTCTGTCCCAGCAGCAAGGGAAACTAGAAAAGTTATTAAGGGGGAGAAGCGGGGAGAGAAAGGGGAAGGAACCAAGAGAAAATACCAGGTTCAGAATGAAATACCTCAGTTTCCAGGCAGCTGTAATTACCTAGTCACTGAAGACATAAAACGTGGAAATCCATTTGATAAAAAATCAATGTTTTAAATAATGTGAAGAGCTCTCATAATTTTAAATCTCGCTACAATGGCCATGTTCAGAACTCTGATCACCTTTAAAGAGGAGGGCTCCAGTCATTCTAAATTGCTTTTCACCGAGATCGCTCCCACCCTTCATTCTTTTCCAAATGGAAGCAATCTTGAAACAATTTTACATAGCTCTCCCCCACCCGCCGTCACTTCACTTCCCTTCATTGTCTTTTCTCAACTTTTTAGACAATGATGTTCCCAACTTTAAACTGAAAAATTTCTTAAACTTACAATTGAAAATTAACCTGTAAGAACAACTGATGCTCTTGTTCCTTTTTTCTGAAATAAGTACACCTAACTTTTTCTCAGATGAATGGTGACCAAAGTGTAGGGCTTTATTTAGAAAACCCTCCCAAGAATGTTTTTATTTAACGCTTGTGAAAAAAAATAATGTAAAATTAATGAATAAGGATTTTATTATTTCTAATCTACAATTCCATAAAGAATACAATTTTATATTGAATTCCAGTCTCATTTACAAAGACCTTCTATAATTAAAATGCCTCAATCTTTTTCAAATTAGAAAAGCAAATTGTTACATATCCTAAGTAGGTGCTTTTCTGTTTAATGGCGGTCGCTCACATGATTTATGACACACATTATTTTATATCAAAGTACAATGAAATAGGCATTACCAAAGGTAATCTCCGTAATGTCTGGAAAGGGATCCGAAACCTCAGTGCAACAATGAACACAGTATTTAAAATGCAAAACCCAAAGACATTATTATGGTTTTGATTTCTTACGGCACAGCTTCGCCTGATCAGTTATATTGCCAGCGCAGCACAAAGGGTGTTTGCGTCTGAATGCCGCTAAGATAACAGACGGGGAAAATGAAATATAAAGTCAATTTTCATGCAGAAATTGTTATCAAAGGGATGATAAAGTAAAACTGTATAATCACAAGAAAAAACAATTGATGATGAACAATCTAAACCAGACAGAGCTGACGACGTCTGCTTCCGGCCTTTAAACTCTTGTCCTATTAAAATATGGAATGAAGTGTTAAGATAACGTGTAAGCAAACGCAAGTGGAACACTGTGTTGATGATGACTTAGACACTGCCTTCCGAGATCTCTCTCTGCAAATGTAAAAAGGAAGCCACGTAAGTGGGCATGTCGTGAATTGAGATGAGTATTCATCAAGCTCAGACTTCTAACTTTAATGAAAAAGAAATAACTGTGAGTTTTAAAACTCACAGTTGCTTCAGTGTTGAATGAAATCATCAGGCACCAAGGGAAGAGGAAACACACACACACACACACACACACACACACACACACACTTCTTGAACACACAAGTGAAAAGTCATAATGCTGCAGAGAATGTGACCCCCAAACTTTAGCTTTCTGTAGTAAGATGTAAATAACGCCCAGGCATGCACTGCACTGAAGGATTACCCGTTCAAATAAAAGCCTCTCTCCCCATTAAAATGCTGTTTTATCTTGCAGTTTGCAAGCAGAAAGGTGCCTCTTTTCTAATTCTTTTTAAGACGTTTTGCTTGGGGCCTCCAAAATTAATCGGAGAACAGCAGGGAAGGGGTTTACTATTTAATGCTCTTGGTTGTAATTTTTTAATTAGCCATTAGGAAGATGAAGGCAGGTTCAGACAGGGAGGAAAAGAGAGACTGGGAAGAAATATGGCTTTCTGCAGAAAGCTCACGGAGATTACAGGAAAGAGCCGGGTCTCCAGAGAGGTTCCCATCACAGAAGGAGCTCGCAGGCCACTTCCTCACGTCCCTTGGGCAAATCTAAACCTAGTTGTTTGAAAGCTTAGGGTTTAACTGGATTTCCTAAAAGATGTCATGTCTCAGGCTCAGGTTCTTCCAGCTGGAAAAAAAAAGGAAATGACTGGGGGGAAAAAAAAGACAAAAATGCCGGGAGCACAGATGCGACTGATCTCGGGGGCTTAGAGCCTCTGGGTGTTTTCCACACACCTCCCGCTTTAGGGAGGATTAGAGGGAAGAGAGGACACTGTACTCTGGGTACCAAGAGGCCTTGGCTTGTTTCTTATTTTCTAATGACAAGACGGTAGGATAGTGGAGAAAGGCAAAGAGGTAAAACACCCAAGACTTGGGAAGGTTGAGAGTATGTGCCTCTGTAAATAGTGAATCAGGTCAAACGAATTCAAAGGCAGCCCCGGCTGGATACGCTGATTAAAGACCTACTCCTGGAAGACAGAGCAGAGACACTGAATGTTTTGCACAGAATTCAAGTCTTGAAGTGATTTTAATAAATAAGAACTATGGCCAAAATTTTGAAATGAGGATAGCAGAGGAGACTCAAATATTGTTAGTACTTGGAATAACCAAAACTGTGAATCCTCTAGTTTTCATTATTCACATCTGCTCTGTCTGTATTTCCCACGTCTGTTATGGCACCATTCATTTACTCATTCATTCAGTCTCTCAAAAGTTGCCTTTACCTTCTCAGTCTAATCAGACACTAAGTCTTGTCCAGCAGGTTCCAACAGTCATCTCATGCCCCTCCTCTTCTCCCCAGCTCCACTGCTGAGATTCAACTCTTCATTGTCTCTCTCCTGGACAATTGCTTTTGCTTTCCAATTGGTTCCCTTGCCTCCACCCACTTCCCACCACCCCTCAACCCAACATCTTCATCAGATCCTGTTACCCAGTAGATCTGTGGTGAGACCCAAGGAATATGCATTTTATCTTTTTAACTTCTTATGAAGATATCTAAACATACTCAAAGGTGGGAAATACAAGAACTCAATTCATTCTTGCCTATCCCTGTTCCCTAACTTCAACAACCATCAATATTTCCCTATAGCCACCCCCATTTTTTTCAGAATTTCCACTCCCCTCCCCCCTTTTGTTGTTGATGGAGTATTTTATTTTATTAATCTGTGACATTGTTTTTAATTATCTTGAGCCTTATGGTGACATAACTTATAATTTTGTGTTGATGATCTATTCTCTACTTTAATCCTAGTCAGCTGGCAAAAACACCATTACCAATTACACACACATAATAGTAAATGAATTGCTGTTTAAGACAATCCTGAATTATAACTTAGTTTGACTTAAGGATTCACAAAGTTTGCTACTATATCTTGTCACAATGAATTATAAAAGCACCTGAACTTAAAGATCATCTATAAAATGTAGAAGTGTTAAATACTCTTTATTTGATAGTATACATAAACCACACTAAAATGCCCTTCATTCAGTAAAAGGCAACAGTTTAGATAAGGGACTTTTATTAAATTGGCATAGTTGGGACCAAAAGGATAAAATGGTCACTGCCAGCTTAACTGCAACCCTTACCTTTTAACAGGCTAATGAACACAACTTGAAACACAAGCAAGTCTTGTAGTTCTAAGAGACAGTGAAGGGATTTCCTCAGAATTTAAACATATTAATACAACCAGTCATAAATATCTAAATATAAGCCAGTCTCCTACAGATTTTGAGATGGCACTCACTTCCTCTGTGAAAAGCTGAACACTAGGAATCAAGTCCAACCATATTTTTAGAAGGGAGGACAGTGATAGCGCTTGCTGAACCAAAATTACCATCAAAGCTCAAAAAGCTGACCATATTCATTCAACCACAAGCCAATCTTATTTAAATCAGGACAGCCCGAAAGAAATGCTCTATTAGCCATTCATGATCTGAATTCTGCTTATGAGGTCAATTTAAAAATGGTACACATAAAAAAAGTCATGAGACATTTGTAATAAGGCAGTGGCCAACTATTACTCATTGGTAGCTTTTTTGAGATAAGCTATCAAGTCTGCCCTTTCTGCACTCTTCTTAATGCCAGAGAAGATCATTTTTGTTCCAGGGATGTATTTCTTGGGATTCTCCAAATACTCCATCCGTGTAGCCTCTCCCCAGGTGATACCTTTGTTCTTGTTGGCATCCATGTAAGAAAATCCAGGGGCATGACCTGTCTTTTGCCCAAAGAAACCATGGAGATTTGGCCCAATCTTGTGCTTGCCTCCCTTCTCCACAGTATGGCACTGGGCACACTTCTGAACAAAATTCTTCTTGCGCTTCTCAACATCACCCATTTTTAAATCGCTTGTTAGTCGTACATGACACAGAGGTTCCCACTAGCAAGCTGGACGTCCTGCTCTCTAAGTCCAAGGACACACAGGTCCACACCTCCTGATGGAGTATTTTAAAGCAAATTTCAGACATTATATCATTTGATCCCTACATACTTAAGTATACATCTCAAAAAAGAAAGTTATGGACTTTTAAAATATTTTTTTGCAGAACTACAAATGTAACAATAGTTTCTTAACATAATACTCAGTCAACATTTACATTTCCTTAATTATATAAAATAATTTTGTTTGTGTTTGGCTTGGGGAAAAATGTGCATTTAAAACTTTCACCAGGTTTTCAGAAGACCAGCCAGGTATGAATTCTAACGACCAACAACTAAATTTGAAACTCACCAACAAGGTACCAAGGGCTCCATGTGATCCAGAACCCACCCCTCCCTCCAGTCTCTTTTCTTAAGACTTCTCCACCCAGCTTGCTCCCTGCACTTCAGCCATTCTCATCTCCTCTCAATTCTCTAAAGGTGTCAATGCTATTTCTCACTTCTGAGCCTTTGCTTCACTGTCCACTCTGCCTGCAACATCCTTCCCCCTTTATTCAAAAGATTTCCTTTTGGAAGACTTTTCTGTTCCCCCCAACAGAGTAGAATATACCTTTCCTTATGCTGTACTTAGTGTTGATCTTAGATAGTATGGCCCTCCTCACATTGGCCAACTGCCCCAAACAAATGTTACTTTTGAATAGACTGTCCCTAAACTAATTGAAGATCATAAGCTCTCAATATAAAGTGGGCAGTTTATAAGTGAGTGTGATTTGATTATGACACAGAAAGTTAGACTTGGAATGCAGTAACTTTTACTTAGGGTGGTCATATAATGTATGATGTAATCTTATAGTTAGAAGGAATGGACACTTAATAATTAGAATAGAAATGCCTGGGATTGAGCTAGGCAAACAGGGTCTTATGATTAGCCTATCCTTTAAGATATATGTTTTCAAAGGATGAGTTGATTCTTTGTAACTGGGGAACTTCCCTCTCAATGCTTAGCTACCCTACTGCACTACACCCTACTGGCTCCATAGAGAATGGCCCCAGTGCCCATCTCTCTAGGACAGCCTGGGGCAACAAGATATGGTGCCTGCCAAAATCATATTGTACCTACTAAAATCCACTACCAGAAATAGAGTCTTCCCCCAGAATGGACAAAAAGGATTCAGTGTCCCGGACCCTGCAGGGTATTAGGAGTATTCCATCCACCCTCCTCTGAACAATCAGATACTGTCAATTTTAACTTCCCTCGTTTAGTAAGGCTCTTACTCTCTCTTTCTGCTAAGGGATGTGAAATGGCAATAAATCCTTGTGCCTCAGTTAAGACCTAAGTGGAAAAGGAACATGATTCTAGCTGCACCTCTGGAACCAGAGCGTCAGTCTATAATCACGTAGCTCCTGTGATGAGCTCCCCCACTGCCTTAGCCCCCATCCCACAATGGTACCTCTTTGCCTCCTCAGACTCTTCACAGGAAGAGTACTGGACCAGAGATGTGCTTGACTAGAGTTAGCAATACAAAGACAAGGAGATGTAGGGATGATGAGGTAAACCCCATGGTTTTTCCTCCTGAGCCTCACCCCTTAATCTCCCTCTGCATGTTCCTCACCCTTCACTATCATGGTCCCAGTCTTCTCCTCTTCTCCATCGATGAGATGTTCCAGGTAGTCAAAGTCCAGGTTTTCCTTCTGAAATGTGCCGAGGCCTTACCTAGATCTTGTCTGTCATTCAAAAATCTGCCAGGATTATCTCTGTCCTTCTCTATTGGCTCTAAGTCAAAAAACAAAAAGGTAAGGGGAGTAGTTTAGTTGCCCCATACACTTTACAACATTACTTCAAGATGGATTAAAATAATTTTCAGTCTAATTTGAAGCCTGCTACCTGACATGATATCTAAGTAAAACTAAATAAAATTTAAATAATATATATTATAATATAAAAATACATACTATATATAATATAAAATATATACTTAAATGTTATATATATTAGATAAAAATAATGCCTCGCATTTACTAGCATAACCTTGGCCTTCTGCTTGGGAAATATTTTGCTACTAAATAGAAAGGGAATGCATCCGAAGGCTTTGTCTATAGTAAATAATTTGGTCCCTTTTACTTTGACAAACAAGGTCATGGCATGCTCTGGCCAGGCATTCAGAGCACACACCACTGAGTGAATCCATTAAAGGCAGCTCTCTGGGGGTGGGAGGAGAGGAAATGGAAAATAGGGAAAGGAAAAAATATGCCTACTCGCCCACAAAGTCAGTTTGGGAATGTACATATTAGCATTCATAAGTTCTGTAAGAGAGCGTGAATCTGTTCATGCTTACCAGGGAGTCCTGGGTTGAGGCCCCTATGGATTCATAATCTTCTACCACAAGGCATCAAACTATGGCCTGAGGGCCCCAAAGCTATGAGTTGTTTTTGCATTTTTAAATGGTTGAAAAGAATATCAAAAGGTTATTTCATGACATGTGAAAAGTATATGAAACTTAAACTTCAGTGTCTATAAATAAAGTTTTATCAGAACGCAGCACACTTACTTATTTCTGTATTGCCTACGGTTGCTTTTGCACTACCATGGCAGACTTGAGTAGTTGCCACTGAATGGTCCACAAAGACAAAAATGCTTACTAACTGATCCTTAGAGAAAAAGTTTGCTGACTCTTATTCTAACGCAGCTGGGCCAGGGCACTGCCCTGGTCACCAGGGAAGGCAAGGTTTGGGTTGTCATGCATGGGAACCACCCTCAGATTGCTTTCTGCAGAGCTCACAAGTGTCAAGTCCCTTGGGTCCTCCTCCTCCACTGCATAGTTCTGGAAATGTAATGGTCTGTATTCTTATTCTAACATAACATTAAAATGTATTTGTTTTAGGAAATGAATAGTATTAGTGTCATATACACACTAGATTTTAATATCTATAATAATAAAAGGGTAATATGCTAATTAGACCAGACATCTTCTGGACGTCATTCTGGACGTCCTTCCTGACGAAGCCAAGGCCTGAGGGAAATCATCCCAGGTCCTGGTGCCTGCCGGCAGCTAGAGGTGGGAAGCCCAGGTCCTGGGTGCCAGAGGGAAGCTGGTGCCAGCAGCTGAGGGAAGGAAGGCCTACTCTTGAACAAATTTTCGTGCATCGGGCCTCTAGTAACAATATAAAGAGTGTGCATGTAATTTTACTTTTGTATCACATTAATACCAAGCTATGCAATATTAAACTTATGTGACAAAGTGATGCCGGTGTAAGATGTAAAGCTGCTAATATCACAGCAAGTTATTAATGCATTGCAATGGATTCCAAAGAACTTGTGATTACACTTCCTCAGTCTTTTTGAGCCTCAGTTGGAACTGCAGTGACAGAAGAGGATAGATCACCCTGGCAAACGTTTGTGCCAGGCTCTAACAAGTTTGGCCTTCTGGTTGTCACTCTAGGACTTTTAGGAGAAGCCAGAGGCATTCCAGGAAAGGACAATTATACCTAAAGAAGGCAACCTGCCTTTGATCTTGGTTTGGGCAAAAATTAACCGCTTTATTTCTGAAATTTTAAACTCCAGTATTCCACACACTAACAATAAATTCCTGTTGTATTTGTCACCACTCTTTTCTTCTCATAATTCCCATTTTTTTATCACCTACCCCTAAGTTTCCAATCCAAACCCCTCTTTCTTCCCTCCCAAACTAACATCTCTCTCTTAAGTCATTTTTATCTCTTAGAAACCTAAATTAGTCCATCTTTCTTTTACCATCATTCTGGACTTTCTTTTCTTCTTGCATCTCCAGTACACCAATCCTGCATCCTCCAGTCTTTTGGTTTCTCATCTCCTACATCTGGGTGGGGGACCAGTGCTGACGAAATCAAATCACCACATGGATTAGTGCTACCACACACCAATGTTCTTCAAACCTAACTGGGCTCTTAATTGGCCTGCAATTCTATGAGATCCTGTTCAGCCCCTCTCCTGGTCCTTTCAGTGTTTGTTCTAACATTCTCTTTTCTCTTCAAATTCCTTGCACCGTAGCTTTTTCCCTTGTTCTTATCAAATGTTCTTGCTTCCTACTTCCCTGAGAAAAACAACTCCCTTAAACACAAAGCTCCCTCAACTTGCTGAATCTTCAACTAAAACTTATTTTCACTGGCCTCCATCCTTTCCTCTTTTCCTCCTATCTCCATGGAGGCATTGTCCCGCATCCTGTCCAATGCTTCATCCTTCTACCTTTGCCCTGGATTGGGTGTTCTCCTACCTCCTCAGTAGGAACCCTGCTCCTTCAGGTCTTCTTTTTCCTGTATCACTACTTTTTGCTTTTCAGTTCATCTGCATGTCAAGCCTATTTTGTCCTAAACAAACAAATAATCCTTATTTGATTCCACATTCTCTTCACCTTTCTTTCTTTTACAGCTGGAGTATACTTGCTTTCTTTCCTTGTTTACCATCCTATTTCTACCTCAATCCATTGTCATCTTTATTTTGTTCTTACTCCTTTAGCTTAAGTCTCAAATAACTTCTAGTCTGCAACATTCAATGGATGGTTTTTGTGCCCTTAGCTTATATGAACTTTCTTCTGCACTTGACATTGCTGATCAATCTCTTCACCTTGAAATTTTCTCCCCTCTTGGTTCCTAAGCTTCACTCTCCCACTTTCTCCTGATGAGAAAAGATTACTAAGGAGCAAGTAGGAGAGTGCAATCTTTTGATTGCAAGGACCTGAGATTCACTCCAGTTACCTCTACAAACAGGATTTAATGAGAGTCTTTTTACCCACAGACATGGCCTAGAAATACAAAATTTTTAGGAACGGCAGTTGCTTGTTTTTTTGTTTGTATGTGTGTGTAGTGCAGGTACACACCCCATTCTCCTTTCCAACCAGTTGGCTTCCTCAAAACTTCATAACATTATTTTTCACTTGGGACTATAATGCCTGCCCTACCCTGAGTCTTCTAAGCCATATTTCCTCTCAGCCTCTTGTTAACTAGCCCAGATTTTTGGTTTTCCATTTTGTAATTTTTTAATGGCCCTACTTTGATGGCCCAATTTATCTCTTTAAACACAGGCCACACAAGTTATAGGACACTGGCTGCTTGATAGATGCACACAGTCAACTGCCTACCACTCCTTACCTGTGGCCAGGAACCCTAATTCATATAGAAGGGCTTATGTTCTATTAACATTAATAATAATAACTAATATTTATATAACTCTTAAATGTTAGACATGTCTGTAAATACTTTATATTTATTAATATCTATTCAAAACAACCCTAAGAAGTAGATTCTGTTATTACCACCATCATTTTACTGTTAGAGGAACTAAATCAGAGTGACTGCCTAAATTTTATAGCTATTCCTAAGCATAGTCAGGGTTCAATCTCAGGCTGTCAGCTCCAGAGTCTCTGTGCCCTTACCTGTCTGTTTAACCTGCCCTGGTGCAGATTCCCTTAGAAGTGGGGGCTGGGGCAGAGGTAAACAGGCAATAATTGGTACCTCTCATGCCCCAAGGCACCATGCTGGTTCCAACCTTTTTACCTTCACATATGGCAGGTCTCTCTACTTGGAATTCCTTTCTCTGTCTCTCAATGTATAAATATTTGGAATGAATAAACAAACACATTACTGCATAGCCTTGAGCTTAATACTTCCCCTGTCTGTGTCTCAGGTTCCTCATCTGTAAAATGAAGGGGCTGAACTGGATTCTTCAAATTCTACAATTGTGTAACTTTAAGAAAAGAATAAAGGCATCCCAGAAATCAAAGGTGACTACAGTACCATTTTGGTATTCCTGTCATCTTACTGCAGTCAGTTTCTCTGTTGTTACACTTAAAGGGAATGTGAACATTTTAGTGAATCTGTAAATGTTTGATGATATGGGTTGCTCCTGAAGTACAATATCCTAGCAAGTGGCAACTACTTGCTCAAATGATGGTACACTGAGTGGGTGCTGATCCCCTTCCCACAGTCAATTTCAAGTTTATCTCTAAGCCTGAAGCATCTCTTTTTAACTCCGTAACTTCAGAATTCTAATGAGGCCAAATAGCAACTCTATTCAATTAAGACATGCACTTTCCCTGTGGAATCAGATCAGTTAAGTCTGCCAACCATCATGCATTGTTGTATATCATACACCAACTTTTACATGAGATTAAGTGAAAGTTTACAGGGGCTAAGGCCTTAACTGGAGGTTCTCTTTTGTGGCTTTTCTTTTAGTGTATTATTTGTCAGATTTTTATAAGAACATTATTGCTTTAAGAAAAAAAATTAAACCCTGAGAAATTACTCTCAGTCTAACGAGTCCTTTTCACTGACTTGAGACATCATTAGGGGAGGCTGTAGCCTAGGGCTGTGCATGAACTTTTTCTTCTAACTGTACACTTTATGTATAATTTAGCTTTCTTGCCTAAATTATTCAAGCAAATAGTGAGTGAAAATAATGGAGTTCACTGAAACCTTCCAGTGTATTAAAATAAAACAGTTTTTTACGTTGGCTTGAATTTTTAAGCTTTTTAATCATGGGTTTCAAATGGAATACACATGTCTGGCTTTTCTTCACTTGTCTCCTGCATCTTTTTCAGAAGGAGAGAAGAAAGGAAACTAACTTTAGTAAATAATCCATTGATTAATGGTGCTGATAACCGCTCAAAGTTGAAGTAACAGTATTTGGAAACAAACAGCATATTGAGTAGCCAAATATATGATTGGCACATATTTTAAAAGATAGACACATCTCTTCTCCATTTTTTATGACCAGGGCAGGGCTGAAATTGAGTGACATGTTTGGAAAAGGGAGCTAATCTGCTTAATTTAAATAGGAAATTACAGTAGCAGTATTTATACCCAAATCACCCCCAATTTATTTCTTTTTAAGAACCAAACACATGTTCTAAGTAATAATTTTACATCTTTGATGTGCAGGGTCTGAAAACCTTATCTTTATCCTAGATAACCCTGAAGTAAATTTGGAAATCCTTGAAAGAATATGATTTTGCTGGCATATTTATTACAGTTCCCCAAACTGGGAATGTGGCCCAGGATTAGGAATTCAATTAGGATATTTTGGTATTCCCAGATATCATCTTTTGTCGATCAGAGATCAGAAGCAGCATCTATCTCCGTGGAATAAAAGTAAATAGTTCTCATGGCACATGGACTTTGGCAACAACAAAGGCAATAATAGCAACCAGGGTTGTGGAAGGGAAGTTGTCAGTGAGCAGCAAAGAGCTGCAGATGTTCGATTCTGAATAGGCAAACAAAAGCTTGAGAATAATAGATGGGAAGGAGCAATGGCTTAAGCTCTTTGGAGGAGAAAAGAATGACCTAGAATAACAGACCTATATGTTTAATTTATTGACCTGATTGAACACAGGAAATAATCATCACAAACTCAATTTTTTTTACCATATTAAGTACTATGATATTAAAATATCCTCTTATGATGATATAAAATATAGTAAATGGGGTAAATTAAGTAATGTGATCTATATTGCTCTTCATAATATGTTTGATTCTCTCCAACATGGCACTTTAAACAAATATCTGGAAAAATAATATTTAGAAATCCTATTATTTTAAACATTGAGCACAGAGTCGTGAGACCTAAGTTCAAATCTTAGCTCTACAATAAGCAAGTTGCTTTACCTCTTTGGGTACTGGATTCCTGATCTGTATTATGAGGGAGTCAGACATCTCTAAGGTCAAAATTATTTGACTATTTACCTAGAAATTTCAGTTATTGCATGTGTTTGCACAAGGCACGAGTCTCTAAGACTCCATCTTCTTCTCTAAAAAGTGAGATGACAATACTCTCAGGGCCTAGGGTTGTTAACAAGTATGAGTTAGATAAAGCCTATGAAACCCAGAGGCCTGCACCAGAGAGCCTTCACTGGATACCAGCCCCTGCTGCTTAATACAGCAATCAGGACACTAGCTGGCCTCAGACAAATCCTTTAACCTCTTTAAGCCAAGATCCTTCATCAGGCAAAACTGTGTGGTGTACACAGTCACTATGGGTGTGACTCCTTTCCCTCTATGGTCTTCACATCCCTCACCCTCTGGTCTCTTCCATCCTTCCTTTTGGGAAAAAATCAGATTACTTCCAATTTTCAACAAACACACTGATACGTTCATTTTGGGGTGAGGAGGTCTAGCCATTTGATCACTTACATAGAATATTACATACAACTGGGTGAGAGGGTAAAATATCTTTATGGTTATTGATACATATGGAAAAATACTCTCTAGAACTCTAAGAAGCAACATGTGAAAATGACTGTTTAGCACATCTCTGTCAACACAGGCTATTCTTTTTTAAATTTCTAATTTGATTCGCCCCAAGCCATGTTTCTTATAGGATACTAGAGGCCTGGTGCATGAAATTTGTGCACGGGGGGTGGGATGGGGTGTCCCTCAGCCCAGCCTGCACCCTCTCACAATCCGGGACTCCTTGGGGGATGTCCGACTATCGGTTTAGGCCCAATCCTGGATCAGGCCTAAACCGGCAATCTGACATCCCTCTCAAAATTCGAGACCACTGGCTCCTAACTGCTTGCTTGCCTGCCTGCCTGATCACCCCTAACTGCTCGCCTGCCTGCCTGATTGCCCCTAATCACTCTGCCTTCCTGCCTGATCACCCCTAACCACTCTACCTGCCTGCCTCATTGCCCCTAACTGCTCACCTACCTGCCTGATCGCCCCTATCCGCCTCTGCCTCAGCCCCCACCACTGCAGCTTCATCCAGAAGGATGTCTGGAATGACATCCAGGAGGTCATTCTGCTGTTTGGTCTAATTAGCATATTACACTTTTATTATTATAGATTTTTAAAGTAACAGCTCTGTGAGATAAAATGTATATGCCAAAAATTTCACCCTTTAAACTACAATTAAGTAGTCTTTTATATATTTTACAGAGTTTTGCAACCATCCCCACTAATATCAGAACATTTTCATAACCTCCCTCCAAAATAAATCCTATACCCATTAAGAGTCACTCCCCATACCTTTTTTCTCTATACTCTCTGCAACTACTAAACTACTTTCTATCTCTATGAATTTTCCTATTTGGCACATTTCCTATAAATGGAATCATGCAATATATGTTCTTTTGTATCTGGCATCTTTCACTTAACACAATGTTTTCAAGGCTCATATATGCTGTTACATGCATTAGTACTTCATTTATTTTTCTGGCTGTATAATATTTCATTGTATGGACATACTATAATTTGTTTATCCATTCATCATTACATGGATATTTGGGTTGTTTGCATTTTGGGTTATTATGAATATGCTACTATGAATATTTTTGTACAAGATTTTGTATGAGCTTATGTTTTTAATTCTCTTGCATATAGTATATTATTTAGGTCTAGGGTTGCTGGGTCATATGGTAACTCTATGTTTAACTTTTTGAGTAACTATCAAACCATTTTCCAAATTGACTATACCATTTTACATTCTTACCAGCAGTGTTCTAATTTATCCATCCTTACAAACACTTGTTATTGTTTATCAGTAAACAATATTATATTTTTTATTGTGTATCAATACAAGTGGGTGTGAAGTGGTATCTTATTGTAGTTTTTATTTGTATTTCCCTAATGACTAATTACGTTTGAATATCTTTTATATGCTTATTGGCCAGGGGTATACATTTTTCAAGAAAGATCTATTCAAATCCTTTGTCCATTTTCAATTGGATTATTTGTTTTTACTGTTGAATTGAATAAATTCTTTATATATTCTTGATATAAATCTGATCAGATATATGATTTGTAAATATTTTCTTTCATTTTGAGGATTGTCTTCTCATCTTACAATTCCTTTAAACATAAAATTTTAAGTTTTGGTGCAGTCCAATTTATTTGTGTTTTTCTCTTGTTGTCTATGTTTTTGGTGTCATATCTAAAAAATTATTACCTAATCCAAAGTCATGAAGATGACTTTCTTAGAGTCTTATAGTTTTATTTCTTACATTTATGTTTGTGAGTTATTTTTTAGGAAAAAAATTTAAAGTCTTTGTTAAAATATAACACCTATACAGAAAATACAAACAAGTATTAAGTTGATAAATTTTTGCAAACTGAACATTCTCATGTAACAAACACTCAAATCAAAGAACATAACATCACAAGCACCCCAGAATTCTTTCTTCTCAGTTATAGTCAAACCTCTCCCCCACATATACACACACACTTTTCAAAGATATTTTGACTTTTAAAAGCATAACTTAGTTTTCCATATTTTTCACTCTATACAAATGTAATCAGGCTGTGTATTTTCATTACTGCCAATTTCCTTAGGCTTGATCTTAAGTTTATGGGATTTATTCACATTGTTGTATATAGTCATAAATTATTCATTTTCATTGCAGTAAAGTATACAATTTTGTGATTACACTATAAATTAATTTATCTCTTCTACTGTAGATAGACATTTGGATAGTGTCCAGTTTGGGACTATTATGAACAATGACATTCTAGTTCACGTCTTTGGGTGAATGTATTTCTGCTGTATATATATATATATATATATATATATATATATATATATATATATATATATATATAGAACTAGAACTGCTGGGTCATAGGGAATGATATATTCAGCTTTAGTAGATGCTGCTAAATAGAAGAATTTAGTAGAAGCTGTACCAGTTGATATTTTATAGCGGTCAAGCTAAGAAATGGCTAAGTGAGAATTGTAGCAGAGCAGATGGAGAGATGAGGATCACAGTAGAGGCAGAGTCCATAGGATTTACTGATGTTGGTGTGAGAAAGGAAAGAAAGAAAGGATTACTCTTAGATCTTTAATCAGAGAAACAGGGTGACCAGTGGTGCCATTTACTGAAATGGATAAAGGCCTCGAGGAGCAGTAGATTTGGTGGGATAGGAATTAATAATTGTTATATAGACATATTAATAATTAAATATTTATTGGATAGCAAGTGTGAATGTTTAAGAGGCAATTGGGGGAGGACCTAGCTGGACATATTCATTTGAGTGTCTTCAAGATATAGACTCGTATTCAAAGCAATGAAGTTGAAGGAGTTACTAAAAAAGGTAGAGTAAATAAGAAAAAATAACAACATTTAGTGATCAGGAAAAGAAAGAAAAGCTGACAAAGAAAAGTGAAAAATACTGCTCAGTTTAGTACGGTGGAAAGAAAGCCAGATGAGTGGAAATATCATAAAGATGCTATCTAATAAGAGTAATATACAAATTAACCACCACTCTGCCACACCCACAAGCCACGCCCACAAGCCAATCAGGAGCGAATATACAAATAAACCCAACCAAGATGGCTACGGCCACAGAGAGCGGGAGGGAGGCTTGGGTTTCCCCAGCAATGAGGGAAGCCAAGCTTTCTGCCTACCCTTGCTGGCCCAGGCCTCCACTCAAGGCTACAAAGTTTCAATGATAGAAGATACATAAACCCAAACAGAAATGGCAGCAGCCACGGAGCTGGAAAGAGCAGGAGGCTAGGGTTGCCCACGGCAATGGAGGAAGCAAAGCTTTCCACACACCCTGGCTGGCCCAGGCCTCCGCTTAAGGCTACAAAGTTTCAATTATAGAAGATACATAAATCCCAACAGAAATGGCTGCCGCCACGGAGCAAGCAGAAGGCTTGGCTCCGCTCCAGGCTACAAAGTTTCAATTGTAGAAGATAAATAAACCCCAGATCCCAGGGCCTCCACTTGGGTTCCCAGGGTGCGTGGCTGGCCTGCAAACCACCACAGGCCCCTCGCCCAGGCCGCCCCACACCCCAAGGGAACCCCCACCCTGATCCAGGACACCCTTCAGGGCAAACCAGCTGGCCCCCCACCCGTGCACCAGGCCTCTATCCTATCTAATAAAAGAGTAATATGCAGATTGACCATCACTCCAACACACAAGATGGCTGCCCCCATGTGGTCAAAGATCCTGCCCCCATGTGGACACAAGATGGCCACCACAAGATGGCCAGCAGGGGAGGGCAGTTGGGAGGGACCAGGCCTGCAAGGGAGGGCAGTTGGGGGTGATCAAGCCTTCAGGGGAGGGCAGTTAGGGGTGACCAAGTTGGCAGAGGAGGGAAGTTGGGGGCGACCAGGCCTGCAGGGAAAGGCAGTTGGGAGGGACCCAGGCCTGCAGGGGAGAGCAGTTGGGGGGGACCAGGCATGCAGGGGAAGGCAGCTAGGGGTGACCAGGCCTGCAGGGGAGGACAGTTAGGGGCAATCAGGCTGGCAGGGGAGCAGTTAGGCATCAATCAGGCTGGCAGGGGAGTGGTTAGGGGGTGATCAGGCTGGCAGGCAGAAGCGGTTAGGGGCAATCAGGAAGGCAGGCAGGCGAGCAGTTGGGAGCCAGCAGTCCTGGATTGTGAGAGGGATGTCCGACTGCCCGTTTAAGCCCGATCCCACCGGGATCGGGCTTAAACGGGCAGTCGGACATCCCTCGTGGGGTCCCAGATTGGAGAGGGTGCAGGCTGGGCTGAGGGATACCCCCCCCCCGTGCACAAATTTCGTGCACCGGGCCTCTAGTAAAGTAAATAATTGAGAAGATCCGAGTGTATACTATAGAATGAACTAGATAAAACTTACTGACAAATCATTAACTAATATGCTGCAACTGTAAGTATGCAATTATAACTACAGTTTACACCATGTTAGTTCTGTTATTAACTCCCCTTCTCTCTAAATCAGGCTATTAATGAAGCATATAGAGCAGAGGTCCTAGGCTATCCCAATTCTTTTCAATCCAAGTGTGTACATAGGAAAAGAGATGCTTCTAAGTACTGATCTCATACTGATGCTGAGCTCTTCATCCATCTAAGAGCAACTGCTCATTATTTGGTCTCTTATGTAAGAAGACACTCTCTTCATCATTTCAAATGTTACAGCCATCTCCTTTTACATCTGTTTCTGCACTAAAATGGAATATAAACCTTTTAGAGATAACTTACCACTTGGATTATGATACCTTTGTATATATACATTAATCAGGAGCTGGCTTAAGGTTTCTCTGTATACAGATACTCCTCGACTTACTAGTACAATGGAGTTACATCCTGATAAGCCCATTGCACATTTAAAATACTGTAAATCAAAACTGCATTTAATACACCTAACCTGCTAAACAGCATAGCTTAGCTGAGCTTACTTTAAATATGCTCAGAACACTTACATTAGCCTACAGTTGGACAAAATTAGACAATATAATAAAAACACAGTAGATTATAAGTTGTTTACTGTCATGCTAGTGGGGCTAACATGGAGCTGCAGGTTATAGCCCGTGCCCAGCATCACAAGAGAATATCGTACCTCATACACTAGCCCATGAAAGATCAAAATTCTAAGGACAGTCTCTACTGAGTAATTTCATTTTGGGCCCATTATGAAGTCAAAAAATCGTTAAGTCAAACCATTCTAAGTGGGTGACCGTCTATATTGTATTAACTACTGGAAAATTCTTTTTGAATATTTTTATACTATGTTTTAGATAATAACAATGAAGAAACATTAAAAGACAAACTGAGCAGATGATTAGGCAAAATGGGAGATACAACTATAGGGATACAATGTTTTATTGCACTTCACTTTATTGCACTTCTCAGATGTTGCATGTTTTACAAATTAAAGGCAAGACCATCCACCAGCAAACAGATTACAACTTGCTCTCTTGCAATACTACTTGGTTTATTGCAGTGGTCTGGAACTGAACCCATAATTTCTCCAAAATATGCCTGTATAATGAAATAAAATTTATTCCAACAATTTTTCTAAAATATTTTTAATTCAGTGGTTTTTAATATAATGACATGTTGTACATCCATCATTACCATCTCATTTCAGAACAATTTATCAACCCCAAAGGAAATTTTGTACAAATTAGCAATCACTCTCCATTTTATGGAATGTCTTTTCACTTTCTTTTTTTTTTTTCAAAGGAGATTTTATTTTGGCAAATGTTTGTTTTATTTTTTAATCCTCACCTGAGGACATGTTTAGAGAGAGAACAAGGGAAAGGAAGAAACAGAGAGAGAGAGAGAGAGAGAGAGAGAGAGAGAGAGAGAGAGAGAGAGAGAGAGAACATCGATCAGTTGCCTTCCATACATGCACCAACCAGGAATCAAACCCTCAATCCAGATATGTGCCCTGACTGGGAATCAAGCTTGCAGCCTTTTCATGCACAGGAAAATGCTCAACAAGCTGAGGTGTCGTGTCCTTTAAGCTCAAAAGTTTTTAATTTTGATGAAGTCCAAATTATCTATGTTTTACTCTTATTGTTTGTGCTTTTGGTGTCATATTTAAGAAATCATTGCTTAATCCAAGGTCACAAAGATTTAAGCCTATATTTTCTAACAATAGTTTTAGCTCTTACATTTAACTCTCATAAATTTTTGTGGAAACTGAACATCTACACTAATAAAAGAGAAAGATGCAAACTGACCGTACCTCCATGATGACCACAGCCAATCAGGAGTAAGTATGCAAATTAACCCAACAAAGGTGGTGGGTTAATTTGCATACACAGGTGTGGAGTAAAGACTGAAGGTTCCGGCCTGAGCAAAGACTGAAGACTGAAGAGGTTTGGCTTCTCCGCTGCGGCCGGAGTGAAGGCCTGGGTCCCAGGTGCCGGCAGCCAGGGGAAGGAAGGCCTATTGCATGAATCTTCATGCAACAGGCCTCTAGTTTTAAATAATACAATATGGCAACTTTGGAAATCAGATTTCATCACTCACAGTGTATTGTCACTGCTAGTTTTTTTTTTTGTTGCTATTTGTTTAGTGAATTTTATGAACAAATTCTGTAAAGCCTGTATTCCTTGCTGTGTGTAGTCACTGGATCCTCATCTTGGTTAGCTAAGTGGTCAACTAGTGACTGGATAAAGATTGCTCAAATGCCTGGAAGTAATAAGTCCCCCAGCTATTGTGGAGAGGCTTTGTGTGCATGTTGAGGCACATCTTCAACCCTTAGGCACTTAACAACTCTTTTTTAGCCTTTACTTACTAGTACATCTTCTGCAGAGCTACAAGGTCAGCCAGAGGTGAAAAATTAGGGCCTTCTCTGGTCTTTCCTGAGCAGCACACATGTATGTGACCATCTAGCTTCCCAGGAAGATGCTGGAGCTTCTCATTCTCCAGTTTTTACTTTTAAGTTATTCAGCTTTTTTAAAAATATGATTTTATTTATTTTTGAGAGAGGGGAAGAGAGAGGGATAGAGAGATAGAAGCATCAATGAGAAAGAAACACTGATTGGGTGCCTCCTACACACCCCATATCCACAACCTTGGCATGTGTCCTGACTGGAATTGAACCAGTCATTCAACCATTGAGCCACCCCAGCCAGGCTAAGTTTTTCAGCTTTAGTTTTTTAAATTAGCTTTTCCAATTGTTATTACTGTCTCAGGAAGTTGTAGTTTTAAACAAGTGCTGCTGATAATTTTCTACAAATGTCCCAGGACAAGGGCTATACACACTAAGCTAGTTTTGTCAGGTTTGTAAGGCTAGTATGGACCTGCATGGAGTTTTGAAAAAAGTAATTTTGACCATCTTTTTACATACAGAAGCTATTAATTTTTTTAGAGTCAATACCATCAATCTTTTCCAGTATAATAGACAAAAATCATTTTCTATCTCAAATTCATATATTTACCTTTCTCTGGCTGTCTTATAATGTCATATTTATGAAACAGGAATTTTGGGGGTAAAATAGGACAGGTTTAGGAAATATTAGAAATTTTGGAAATTATGGGGACATGGAGGAAAAGCACAGGGCTGTAGAGCAGCAGAAGGTATATTTCCATAGAATGTGGGGAGCTGGAAAGCTGCAACAGGTACATTTCCATAGACTGAGGGGGCTGGGAACAGCAAAAGGCCTATATTTACAAAATAAAGGGAAGGAAGCCCTTCATTCAGAAGGAGAGGGAGAAAACCTGAAGGGAATAGGAAAACAATAGGAAAGGAGGGGTGGGGAGAATCTCACATGTCCCATGTGAGGTTCAACCTTTGAGCCCAGGAGTTACTATAGTAACCAGTCTAAGGGAATAGTGACCAGTCAGAGGGGATACCAAGGCACCAGGATCTGCAGCCTTTATAAGTCATAGGGAAAAGGAACTCCCCCTCCCCAAGTGGGAGCCCATTCTGTGGGACTCTTTCCCTCTCCCCATGTGGGAGTCTGTACTTGTTCTTCAATAAATCTCCACCTTTGCTATAACACTTTCTGTCTGTGGATTCATTCTTCAAATCCGACGGACAAAGAATCCCGGTTCCAGTCCAAAAATTCTGTATCATTTACATTCATTATTTTGTAGTATTTTTTCAAATTGTTAACTCTCTGAGAACCCTTGTGTGAAAAAAAAAATTTCCTTTTCCTACTGATTTGAATTTCCACCTTTTTAAAATACACTTTTTGGACTCTTTATTTCCTTACAGAGATCTGTTTGTCAATATGTACATAGGTATAAAGCCATTTGTTTTTGTAAAATTAAAATATTGTAATATTGCAAAGCCAAATGCTCCCCTTCTGTTTTTCAAGATTTTTTGTGGTTTTTATCCATTTGCTATTACAGATAAATTTTAGATTCATTTTTGTTAAAACTTGCCTCCAAAATAAAATATGAGAATTATAATCTGTACTCTTTTATAATTATATTAAACTTAAAAGTTAATTTAAGGAAATTGAAATTTTGTAATATTACATCAGCAAATACATGGGTATATTAATACCATTCCATTTATTCTAATTTATTTTATGGCACTCAATGAAATTTTATAGGTTTTTTTCCTTCAAATATATTGAAATTACTTTGCATATTTACCTTTAGGTAGTTTATATTTTATTATTATTATGGATATCTTCTTTTTTTGCTGTATAGATTCTAAGTATATTTCTACTATAAGTACAATTTTGTTTAATGTACATTTTGAACTTGATTATTTGTTCTTGATGGACATTTCTGTAATGTGCATATAATGATACCACTTATGTTCCTTTCCATAAGTACACTCATTCTTTATAGCAATTTCATTTGTCAGAATTTCCAGAACAATATTAAATATAAGTGGTGTTAGTAAATCTCCTCCCTTATTCCTGACTTTAATAAGAATGTCATTCTCATGTTACCTTCACAGATAGCATTGTCTCTTGGTTTGAGTTAGATTTTTCCATATTAAATTAAGGGAAATTCCTTCTGTTGGAATCTATGATTCCAAGAATTATTAATGAATATTCACTTTTAGCTTTTGAAAATCTGTAGAAATTCTCATATTTTTTCTTCTTTTACATATTATATTAGATTTTCTGGGGTAAAACATTTTTAATTGGTTTAATAAATTCTATTAAGCCCTAACCAGTTTGGCTCAGTGGATAGAGTGTCGGCCTGCGGACTGAAGGGTCCCAGGTTCGATTCCGGTCAAGGGCATGTACCTTGGTTGCGGGCACATCCCCAGTAGGAGGTGTGCAAGAGGCAGCTGATCGATGTTTCTCTCTCATCGATGTTTCTAACTTTCTATCCCTCTTCCTTCCTCTCTGTAACAAATCAATAAAATATAAAATAAATAAATAAATAAATTCTATTAAACTCCAGTATTTAATAAACTCTATTTGTTTAATAAACTCTATTTGCATCACTCTTTAATACACCACTAGATATAATAACTTACTAGATTTTATTTAGAATTATTACTTCTCACTATGAGTGAGATTGATTTGTGTTTTTTTTTTCAATATCATTTTTCTTACATTTTAGTATCAGGAATAGGCTGGCCTTGAAAAACAATCGCAATGGTTTTCTTCCTTTGTTTTAGAACAGTTTATATACAATGGGAATTTTTATTAAAACTTTGAAAAAGTCACTTGGAATAAAACCCTGGGCTTAAAGTCTCTTTCAGAAACAATTCTTTGATAGCATTTTGAATTTGTTCCTTATGTATTACTCCATTGGGTTTAGTCAATTTCAATTTTTTGTATTTTCCAAAAATTTTAATTGCTTTTCTTTAGTCAATTTAATTATTTGTATTTTCCAAGAATCAGAGGAATCATAGGATGACCTCACTCCAGGATTATAACAACTGTTTACCAAAAACTCCCATTTCTGATGGACTCCAAACATAAACTAATTATATAGTATAGATTTAATTAGCTTGAATTTTGTGTTGATTGGACTGACAAAATGCTATGTGACAATGCAGTTTCCACTGTCTCTGAGTCTGTGCTTCAAATGTTCTCCATGGTGGTTCAATAAAGAATATCTACCAAAAATGATTCTAGAGCACTTTGTAAATGCACTGAACTAAACAGCTACCAAATTAATACATGGGTGATGTGTACAGTATATTCTTTTATCCAGAAGAAATTACTCACCTGACAAACCAACAAATATAGGTGTAACATGTGAAATAAAGAAACCAAAATACAAACAGTGAACACTTGCCTAGATTAGCTCACATGATCTTTATCACACCCTTGCTCAAGTCCCAACCTTCCTAGAGATTCACTCAAATGAAATATTAAAGGCTCTACTGAATTTCCAACCGGTGCAAATTCTCCATGTCCAAATATGGCTCTAGGCAATGGGAAACAATTAACAACAATAATCCATGTTTTCCCACACAGCCTAGAATGTTCCTTAGAGGGGGTGGGAGGAATAACAACAACAAACCTCTCTGCTGCCTGGGTTGGCAGAAATTTACTTCAAGGTTCACCCATCTGAGCAGTTTGCTTTGCTCAATCATTTGTCCTTTCTCCCTACTTTTTAACTTCAACTTTACAAGGTCCAGGCCCTTTATCCTGTCTCAGTTAGGACATCAAACTCTATTTTCTCTCTTTGCTCTTTTTCAGTAAATGAGGAGGACAGATATGGAGTCACACACACTCGAGTGAGCCAGGAGTCGAGTCACTGAGATTCCAGCCTTGTGTCCACAGTGAGCACTGAGGACAGTTTGCATGTGTGGTTAAAACTCGGGAGCCCCGTTTCTACATCTGTAAAACTAAAGCAGTTGTGCTTCATAAGGTAAATTTTGAAGTCCTTCCAGGTTCATAATCTTTGGTTCAAGAGAAAAAGTGATCTTTCAGAGTTTCAGTGATGGCCAAGTGTATAATTTCCCATCTGGAGTGCTAGTCTAAGGACCTGATGGGAGCCAACTTCAACATGTGATTACTCACAGTCTTGACTTCCCCGACCCTTCTCTTTGGGTTTAAACGACTATAAAGGTAATCCACCTGAGTTTACCAACGAGCACAAACTTGTAATTTTGCATTTAGGCATTCACATCAACTGCCTGGAAGCGTTTCCTCCTCTTTGAGAGGCTTGTTTGCTCTGAAAAGCTCAAGGGTTAACAAAAGGTGAGCGAATGTTTTATATAGGCGGGCTCCTGAGGGGACAGGTGGGAGATAGGGAGGCTGGGAGAGAAAACAATGCCTGCTTCTCATGTCCCTCCCCCAAATGACCTGGAATGGAGTTCATTTTGGGGGGAGGGGAACCCTTTCCAAATCTGTCTGTCTGCAATCAGGGAACAAAAAGTAAGCAGGTGTGTTCCCTCCAGCCTCCAGGCAGCAAAGGGAGAAGGGCTCTCGGAAGCAGTCCTCTCCCCAACTCCCTCCACTACGAGGCTGTGCCAATAACCATGAGTTCCTAGGGTTGTTGTTTTTTCTACAGTTTCAGTTATCTCTTCTAGAAGGAACTAATAAATAGAAGTTATTTTAGATCTTCCTCTATGGTACACTGGAAATAAAATCAGGTAATATGGTAGAGAGTAGAATGGGGTCAGAGAGGAAACTTTGAATGAAGTGATTATTCAGAGAAGGCCTCTTTTAATAACAGTGGCTACCATTTTTTGAACACTTTATATACCAGTCAGGTCATATTTGTTATTTCATTTCATCTTTGCAACAGTCTCAAGAAGTAAACTGCAGGTTTTCATTTACAAAATTAAAAGTTGAAGTCCAAGGTCCACAGCTGGTAGGCAGCAAAGCAAGTATTCAAACCCAGATGTGTCAAATTCCAAAGCTTGTGCTCTGTCCACCATGTTAACCTGCCCTCCTGGAGGAAGCTGTCTATTGCACTAGAGCACTGGTCCTCAGTCTATTCTGGCATGTGAGAATCATCTGGTGGGGGGTTGGGGGATAGGGCAGGGTTAGAAGATGTTGACACCTGGCCCCAAACCCAAGAAATTCTTATATAATTGGTCTGGAATGTAGTCTGGACCTTTCATAAAGGCTGCCCAGGGGAGCTAAACTCAGAACCTAGAGGAAGGTTCTGAAGATACAGGATCACCCTATGTGATCTTCCACCCTGGGGCTCCAGCCAGCCAATCATCTTACTTCAAGGAAGTACCCCATCTTCTATTTCTGCTCTTCCCTCAAGCCTGATAGGTATGGCTCTGAGGCTACAGGGCTGGGTGGCTATACAACCCATCAATCAGATGCTGAATAGTCCCTATTAGATTTATAGGACACAGTTTTCTTTAAACTTTTATCTCAAAAACTTATTTTTCCAAACCCACAGTTGCATATAAAAAAAATGATCACTTTGAACTTGTAATTCTCTGTGACCCTAATTCAGATGACAAATGATCATTCATTTCACTAAAGACAAAGCTCTGAGCTCCCATTACCCATGATGTGGCATTTTAAGTTTATGAGGTGTTTTTTAGCCATTGTTTCACTTGATGTCTCTAAAACACTGGGGATAAGCATAGCTGATGTTGTCATCCACCTTTTACAGAGAAAGGAAGCTGAGGTTCATAAAGGCCAAGTAATTGATGGATTCAAGGTTCTGACATGAGTTCTCTATTCTCAAGACCAGCTCCCTTTTCCCTATGTAAATAACATAAGCCCTAGTTTGATTTTTAAGGGTTCACCTTTTGCCAATTAGAACAAAACCCAATAATTTGAGTTTAAGTGGCACT
Source organism: Plecotus auritus (assembly GCF_963455305.1). Classification (NCBI taxonomy): domain Eukaryota; kingdom Metazoa; phylum Chordata; class Mammalia; order Chiroptera; family Vespertilionidae; genus Plecotus; species Plecotus auritus. Next base: position 134,902,652 of record NC_137782.1, on the reverse strand, counting down.
TTACAGTTTACAAAGTATGTCTGACATCATTATCCCACTCTATCCTCATGAAAATACTGGGAGCCAGGCTGAAGCATTGTCTTCATTTGATAATAGGTGGGATTTAGTCTTGTCTCCAACTCCTATGCTATTCTTATAAACTAAAGATTCACAATAGAAATTTCTTAAGGTAATAAATTATTCCTATGTGCATATACAATTTAACTAGAACAATGTAAGTGGACAAGTTTGAATTATTTGTCCTACTCATAAAGGAAATAGATAACTGTGGTAACTTTTATTATTGCCCAATAAATAATCATTCCCTTCCACCTCCTCCATCCCCATTTCTTACTCTATGAGTTGCTTTGGCTTCATGGTTGGTTAAGTTATGTCCACTTCACTTTGAGCATGGCAATGATGATTCCTTGACCAATGGGATTGTTAACAAGTGTGACCCCAAACACAGACATGAAATGTGTTTGCACAATTGCACTGCTCTTTGTGTGCCTTGGGCAATCACTGGACGAAGGTTGACCAGAAGCATGTAGCACACACCGACACCCAGTCAGGAGCTTGACACCAAGCCCAGAGAAAGCCAGTGTAAGTCAGGTCAATGTGAAGTCACCCACAGATGCATAGTGAGAATAAATGCTAATTGTTAGAGGTCTGTGACTGATAGGTTTACTTTCACTGAATAGTTCTTTTTACTGGCGACTATTTAATTATAGCGCTAGAAACATCCTAAATATTGATTGAATTGAAATAGTCTTCATCTTGATAGTGCCCACGGACAATTCTCAGTATTTCTGGACCTTCCTCAGTCTTTGCAACTTCTGGAAGAGAGAAGCTTCTCTTCCTACAGGGAACAATGTTACACAATGGTGACCTTACCGGCCACAGCATCAAGGCCTGATTATTCCTTCAGAGAAACAGGAACCAGAAAAAAATATGTCAACTTCAAATCCATCCCAGTCTAAGGAACAAACTAAACCCTTAACTTTAGAAGAAGCCAGGTGGGATTTGGAGGTGCGGGGAGGTTGTTCTACATGTAATCTGGTGTAATATGTTTCTGTAAGTCTTGGCTCACTTTCTTCCATGTCATCCACTTTAAACAATTATTGAGTAGTTTTTTATTACTAGGCTGTCTTGAGTTGAAAAAAAAATTGTAGAATTCCAAATCCCACAGAGAAAGACCCAAGTGACCTGGCCTTTGCCCACGTGGGGAGGAGAAGGTTGCTGTGGCTTACATAGGAGATCACACTGAGTCCAGTCATTTACACTTCACCTAGAAAGCCACTAGAGCCCAGCCCAAGGTTTTGTTTTTTTTTCTCATAGGTAGAAACACCCAAAAGGGAATATGGTCAGAAATATAGGCCTCAAGTTTGAATTATCCAAGAAGTTTATTTGACCCAGAAGGGCTCTTCCCTCCTGTTTTCCAAAACACTGAAGAGAGGCAGAAAGCCAGCTTCTGCCCTGGAAGCCCGAGGCAATGGCTTGGATGAGGAAGCACACACTCTGTAATTGGGTGAGGAGGCACACACTCTGAGATTGAGTTGGCTCATTAAATTAATTACATAAGTATAATTATATTAAATCCTATAATTAATTGCACTAAATTGGATGGCACAATGAAAATTTACCAAAAGGGTAGAGGTATTTAAGTCACTCTTCTGTCAGGTGGTGAAATGGAAACCTCAGTGTCTTGAAAGGCAACCAGAAAGAAGAATCTATGAAAGAAGAACATCTTTTCTTTTCTTGGTTGTGCCCCCAAATAGTACCAGCTGGGTTGGGACTTTATATTATTTTTGCCTCCCTTTCCTAACAATAACTACTATATTCTGAGCCCTTCTGTGTCAGGCACTATGCTAAATGTTCTATGTGTATCATATTAATTCCTCAGGACACAACTGTGAAAAAGGTATTATTGTTATAATCCCATTTCTATAAAATAGAAAACTGAGGTCTACAGAGATTAAATAATTTGGGATCAGACAGTAACTAAAACAGGCTGAGTTAGATCATGACTTCTTTTCATGGTCTTATTAACACACACAGGACTCTCTGCAGGCAGAAGGGAGGGGGAAGGGGCTGAACAAATCCCAGAGAAAGTACACAGCTTGCCTCTCAGAGTTCTGGACTGTCCTTTGGCATGGGACCAATGGGCTACAGCCTCTGCCTCAAAGAACACTTCGAGGACCTGTGTGTAGTGGGGACAGGAGCAGCAGACAATGTGGAATAAGTCCAGACCTGGGCAGGGGTGGTTCACAGTGCTGTATATGGACACAGAGGAGGAAGTGTCTCTGGTCAAGAAAGGATTCCCCTAGCGGGTGAGCGAGCTAGCATTGGAGCTGCACTTGGAAAAATGACTCCAGCATTAGGGTATGTGCTGCGAGAATGACCCACAGGGCATGGAAAGGCATCAGGAAGGTGCCCAGGCAGGGAAAAAAGTAAATGACAAATCATGACATGGCTGGATGAGGGGGTCTAATTGGAAGAAGGAAGCCATTGAGGCAGGGGCAAGCCCAGGTGGAGGTTGACAAGGTGCCTGCCTGACCAGGGCCGGTGCTGTGGAAGTGGAAAGAAGAGCCAGTGTCTCCAGCGGGCTTCTCCACCTGGCTGTCCGCCCAAATCCCTCAGAGCTTCAGCAAAATACAGATGCTCAGCCCTACCCTAGACATACTGAACCACAGTCTCCAGGGTGGAGCCCAGCAAGTTTATGTTTTAGAAGCACCAAGGTGATTCTGACAATTTCTCCTGAAGGGAAAGACATAGCGAAGGAGAAAACCCATGTGCAAGAAGGACTGGAGGCAAAGGAGGAGGAGATGACAAAAATGATGCTACGATTCCTAACTGGGCCTCCTGAGTGAAGGGCTGGGATGTTTGGTGAGCTAGAACTCACTGCAGGAGTAAAGGGACAAGTCCAGCAGCAGATGGGAAATTCACCCCTTCCCAGACATCCAGAGACATGCATGCTCAGTAGTTAGAAGTGAGGGTCAGAGCTGCAACCAAAAATATGATTGAAACCATGGACTACAGGGTGTTGGAAAAGATTGCCCAGGAGAGTGTTCAGACCCCGAGCCAGAGGCAACCCAAGACTTAACAGGTAACAACAGAGGAGAGAGAGTGTTGAGAAAAGTCGGAGAGGACCCAGAGAGGGAAGTTTGGCAGAAATCAACAGAAGAAAGCTCTTAGAAGGGTGTGCTCTACAGAGCCTGGAATTTCAAAGAGGTCAAGGGTCAGGACCAAGAAGATACTCCAGAGTTATCTGTTAGGAAGCATCAATGTTATTGTGTGTCAAAAGCCAACCTGGACTATGGAGAGCACAAGAGGTGAAGGAGGGAAGGAAAGCTTTTACCCTCTTGTCTCAAGTAGTCCCAGAGCTGATGTCACCTGTTTCAGAGCTGGTGAGAAAACAGGATGGATGTGTGCGAATTTAGAAATATTTACTCTTGCATGGGGTGGAAGGCACCTTTTGAGCCCTGGGGATACCTTTATGTAAGGTAATACCTCCCAGGCTGATTCAGCCTAAGAAACAGAGATAAAATGCATCAGGATTGCAGGAGAAAAAAAAAAGAAGAAAAAGACAAGGCAAGATTGTCAGAACAAGAGTCTCAACTGTTTTTATTTTTTGTAATATCTGGAATGCTAATTGAGGAATCAATGAGGGGTATTATCTCAAACCTACAACTATCAGGAAATACTAAGATTTATGAGATTGATTTAACAGTTCTCATAGGAATCATGCTACTAGTAGATGTCAACCTAGTGTGTGCACCATTGACTTTAAATGCTTTCCAACATTTTCTGATAAATGTTAAAAGCAGCTTGTGATTCTTGGGAAGACCAACTGCTTCTGCTGGGACTAACTGCAGAATCCTTGTGTGTGACAAAGAGGGTGCTACTAAGGAATAAGGAGAGGGGCTTAATGAATCACAAAGGTACATCATTTATCAAATAAAAAGACTATAATATTTCCGAGTAAATTCCAGAGAAAATGAATGCACTGTGTTTCAACGAATCAGGCACTGAGTATTCTCAGGCACTGAGAATATTTCCTTAGAAACTAAGTTCATATTTTCATTAAAAAAGAAAGAGAGAGAGTACGAGCACACATGAGTGAGAGAGAGAAAGGCTCCGGGATTCAAGTGCACCAGTGAATTAACATCTTGTGGTAAAAATGCTGCCTGAGAAATTAAAATGATATTTGAAACATAAATCCCACGTGCTAACAACTCTCGTTATAAGCACCCGCCAGAGTCAACAGACAGAGTTTGTTTGCTAGGAGGTTGTTTCTGGAGGCCAATTCTTGAGTTCTCAAAAAACATCTGTGCAAACGCAGGGGGAAAAGCCACGGCAATAGAAGCCATCAGCGGTTAGGTGTGTTATAAATACATTATTACTTCATTGTAATGGCACACGGGCCTTGGCTAGACTGTGGAATGACCTCACCAGCTGTCAGCCCTTGAGTTACTCTCCTTGAATGAGCATTCAAGATACAGCAGTGACTCCGAAGCAGCACAGTGTAAACACAGAGGTAATCGTAAGAGAGGAACCAGGCACAAATTCATCACATCCCACAAAGAAGTGGAGAGCCTTGGCCAAAAGTAGAAAAACTGAGGGATTCTTCTGTCACACAAAACCACCGTTCAAGCCAACCCTGAACAACCTTTTTCATGGAACCTCCAAACCAGATGTCCCCTGGGCTTTCTCACTCTGACTCCTCTCTCAGAAAAGAGGCCTCATGGCCGCAAAGAAGCAAGTCTCCTTCCAAGGACTCTATTCCTGTAGTGGAAACTCAGAAATGCAGGCTGAGGCTGGGTGGCAAAACAGCTGGGCTCCTGGCTGCACACGCAGAAAACCAAGAACTTCATTTAGGGGTAGACTTTCCTCTGCAAAGTGAAGGGACAAACTTTGAAGATAAGAAGAGTGCCCACAACTAAATGGAAAATGATGGGTGACCAAGAAGTGTCAGGAGGTATGGGAAAACAAAATGTGAAGAGAAGGAGTGCCTGGGGGTGGGCAGTCCTCACTTAGCTCAAGTTTCCTATTGAGCCCTGGGCATCCTGAGTGGTGGCAAAAGCAGTTCAGGTTTGGGCCAGAGACAACACATCACATGTGCATAGGCCTGGCAGCCAGGACGTCTGATGTGCATTTAGGGTCCTATCACAACAGTTTAAGTGTGAAACTCTCCCTCACTGTCTTTGGCTGTTTCTTGCTGGGAAAGGCAAGGGAGAGAAGACAGACAGAAACCCAGAAATTTTATCACATCTTGTGCCCAAGATTCTGAAGGAAATAACTAGATAGTAATCTCAATGGGGAGAGAGAACATGTTGGGGGTTTTGGTAATCATTCTCTACCCCACGCCTAAAGTCCTCTCACAGGCCGCATACTCAAGTAGTATTTGTTGAATGACTGAATGAATGACTGACCATAGCAGTCATCATGCCTCATGTTTTAGGCTACATACCACACCTAGGTATAAAGCTTTGTTGCAAACTAAGGCATGATTTTTCAGTGATGAGTGTCTTTACATTGTAATAACTTGAAGGAAAAAGCACACTATTCAATTAAAACTTTGTACTAATGATTTAGGATAATATATGTTAAAATTTTTCAGTTCAATAAGTAGTTCATTTATTCATCTATTCACTCATTCAAGAAATACTGAACAAACAGAAAACAGCAAAATGGCAATAATAAATCCATAACTATCAATATTTATCTTAAACATAAATGAACTAAATTTTCTAATCAAAAGACATAAAGTGGCTGAAAGGGTTAAGAACAAAACAACCACACACACACACAAAAAGACCCAGATATATGCTGCCTATAGGAGACTCACTTTTACTTTAAAGATATACATAGACTGAAAGTGAGGGGATGGAAAAAGATATTCCTTGCAAATGGAAGCCAGAAGAAAGTAGAGGTAGCTATAATTATATTAGACAAAATAGACTTTAATCCAAGGATTGTAACAAGAAACAGAGAAGATAGTATATAATGATAAAAGGGTCAATCCCTCAAGAAGATATAACATTAATAAAAGTTATTCTTATGTACCCAGCATAGGAGTGCACAAATATGTAAAGGAGAAATATGTGACAGGGAATATAGACAGTAATACAATAATATTAGTTGACTTCAATACCTTAGTTTCAACAAAGGATAGATCATTTAGACAGAGAATCAATAAGGACACATGGACTAGAATGGCATATTAGACTAGATGGACTTAACAGACCTTTATAGAACATTTCATCTAACAACAATAGGATGAACATTTTTCTCAAACACACTTGTAATATTCTACAGGATAAATCATATACTAGGCCACAAAATACGTCTTAATAAATTTTAAAAGGTTGAAATCATATCAAGCATCTTTTATGATCACAATAGTATGAAACTAGAAATCAATCACAAGAAGAAAATGAAAGGAAAATCACAAATAAGTGAAAATTATACAAATGCTCCTGAACAACCATGAAGCCATTTGGTCCTGGAAGAATTAATACCAATTCTTCTCAAACTCCTCCAAAAAATAGAAAAGAAGGAAACACTTCCAAACTCATTTTATGAGGCCAGCATTATCCTGATACCAAAGTCAAATGAGGACACCACAAGAAAATAGAATCACAGGCCAATATCCCTGGTGAACACAGATGCAAAAATTCTCAACAAAATATTAGCAAACCAAATTCAACAATACATTAAAAGATTCATGCACCATGTTTAAGTGGGATTTTTTCCAGGGATGCAAGGATGGTTCAACATCCACAGATCAATCAATTTGATACACCACAATAACAAAGTGAAGGATAAAAATCATATAATCATCTCAATAGATATAGAAAAATTGGATAAAATTCAAAATACTTTCATCATAAAACTCAACAAAGTGGGAATAGAAGGAACATGCCTCAAAATAAGAAAGGCCATTTACTACAAGCCCACAGCTAATATCATACTTAACATAAGAAGTTGAAAACTTTCCTTTTAGATTATGAACAATATAAGGATGTCCACTCTTGCCATTTCTATTCAACATAGTACTGGATGTTCTAGCCAAAACAATTAGCCAAGAAAAAGAAATAAAAAGTGTCCAAATTGGAAAGGAAGAAGTAAAACTGTCTCTATTTTCAGAAGTCATGATACTATATATAGAACACCTTAAAACCACCCCCCCCCCAAAGCTGTTAAAACTAATAAATGAATGTAGTAATGTTTCAGGACATAAAATTAATATGCAAAAATGAGTTGTGTTTCTATACACTAAGAAAGAGAAATTAAAGATGCAATCCCATTTACAATAGCACAAAAAATAAAACACTTAGGAGTAAATTTAACCAATCTGAAAATCCTTTCATAATTGAAAGCACTGTGTGAAAGCATTGCCATCATGATTATGATTTTGAATTTAAGCCTGGCCGGTGTGGCTCAGTGGTTGAGCATTGACCCGTGAACCGGGAGGTCAGGGTTTGATTCCAGGTCAGGGCTGAATTTAAATAAGGAATTAGTCCCTGTACATACAAAAGGACTTGTCATAGTTACCAACAGTCTTAGTCTTGGCAAATGTTTAATGCCAACTATTGTAATTATGGCAGATCTGGGTTGATGGGTTTTGGTATGGTGCCTTAAGGGCTGGAGTTGCTGGTATTCCCATTGCCAAAACATTTAACATGGACAATCCAAAGCCAAATAGTTCCCTTGTCCTCGCAACCAACACAGCAGGGGAGGTGCAATGGGCATGGGCTCTGAGACAGCCATGGCTGAGGGAAATGGTAGCAGGACTCTAAGTTGTCTGGTACTTAGCATCACACCAGTGAAGCACAGCAGTAAAGAGCCTAGCATCTCCCGGTCAGTGTGCTTGGGTTTCAGAGGAAAAGTGGGATCCATGACTATGTGGCCTCAGGATTGATAGAAACCTCCTTACACAAAATAATAGTGACCATACTTTGGTGGCTTTAAAAACGTTGGATAGCTTAAAAATCTTTCACAGACTTTTCTAGGTAATGAGGGGGGCTTTAGCCTTTAAAATCATATCTAATTTTATAACCTTTCTTGTGAAAGGAATATCAGGGCACAAAGAATTAAGGCGGGGGGTGGGCAGGAATGGTTTTCCTTAATTCTAAGAACTTCCGGTACTGTCAGCAAGTTTTCAGGTGTTTATTTAAATCTAATGTTTACAGAACACTATTTCTCAAAATAGACGTCTATTATTTAATTTGAACTCTTAAAGAAAACTTTATAGGGTGGTAAGGCAGATGTTATCTCCATTTTATGGATCAATTAACTAAGGAGAGGACGGTTGACAGTAGAGCTAGAACCAGCAAGAGAGTTGACTCTTCATTCAGTGTTTTCTTCCTTCCTCCTGTGCTGAACAAAGTGTGCTTGGGCATCCTCGAAATTCCCACTATCAAAATAGCACCGCGCTGCCCAAAATGGTAGGCATGGCCACAGATGGCCACTAAGCACTTGAAATGTGACTAATACAAACTGAAATGTATTTTAAGGGTAAAATACACACCAGATTTTGACACTTAGTACCAAAAAAACAATGTCAAGTCTCTCACTAATACTTTTATGTTGATCATATGCTGAAATCATAGCATCTTAGATATACTGGGTTAAATAAAATACATTATTAAAATTACTTTCACTTATTTCTTTTTACTTTATTGAATTGGGCTACTAGAAAATGTAAGTCACAAATATGGCTCACATACGGTTTCTAATGAACAGTGCTTATCTAGACAGAATACCCTGTCTGTGCTTTATAGGGATTAAGAGATAACCATTCACTTTCTATTGCAGTGAAACTCCCCTAGCAACTGGATGCCTTTCTCTCCAGCATTTCTACATGGCTGTAAGCAGGAACATGATGGCACACATTTTCACATGTACCTGGGACCTTGTCTATTAAAAGAAGTAATGGGCAGGGAGCTATGGCTACATTTTATTTCAAGAAAACAGATGAAAATTATGGAAACAACAGCTCTATATTACGTCTTCCTTTGGTGTTTATCTTTAAGCAATCCAGTTATTCTCATTTCAATCCTTTATCAGACTCTTTTCCAAAATGTTCTCTCAATTAATATACCCTCTCCCCCTAAACAAGAGTCCAAATCCCTACTGTCTGCCTCTCAGTCATCCTTGATCCTCCCAAGGCATCATCTTGGAAGACATTCAGCACACGGACACACAGAATTGAGGACCAGGGAATGTTCAGATGTATGTTCAGATGTTAGAGACTGACTCCAAGCTCTGGGCTGTAATGGGCAGTGGTCTAATGGGGTATTTACAGCACAAGAAGGAAAAAAAGAAAAAAAGCAGATTGCTTCCAGAAGCCGTGCATCTGCCGCCCGGTAAGCCTGCTGGTTTGATGCACTCAGCAAAGTGCATGAAGAACTCTCAAACGTCACAGTGATTTGGTTAATTGGGTAAAGATAAGGGTTTCTGAATAGCAAAGTCGGTTTGCCATATTGGCCTGACACCCAGGGACATGTGATGAAAAAACAGCTCTGCTGTCTGGATGCATCTGAACGCTCAGTTATTTCATAAAGCCTGCACTGTGTGTTTGGAATGCACATTTGCTCTTATGAATAACAGTAATTGTTTGGCTTGGCCTGCCTTTGTGTGACCGCCAGCTGGCAATGACTGGAACCGTGACACATGACACTCCAGCTGTGTCCACATGTTTCTGCCTCGCAGTATCCACTTATATAATTTGCTTTTTTGATCAACAGTTGAGCCATTTAAGGGAACTCATCATATTACACATGCCTGCTACTTCTCTGCAAATAGTTCAATTGCAATTTCAAAAGAAGATTTTCATTATTCCTTGCTTATTATGGTGATGTTGCGACTTCATTAAACATAGTGCAGTAAAAGATACATTCCTAATTGAACTTGAGTATTTTCCCTTGAATACACATAATTACCAGACAATAGCTTAGCATTTAATCAAATGAACCATTAAAATAGTAACTAATGATGGTCTTCCTATGACTGACAGACCTGACCCAGTATCTTTAACTTTCCCCCAGTATTATTAGGCTTGCTATATTAGTCACTGTATGTAATTAGGTTTGTATCAGGGAACTGATAACTACCTGGGTTGTGGTAAAAAAAAAAAATCTTATCAGCTTGGATGTTAAAGCTACACTTGTGCTCCACTCTATTTTCTTCAGAGAGATCTGGAAGAACCAAGCAGAAATTGAACCTGACCCAAAATACACTTGTATTTTTATTACCTTTTCCTGTGACACTGAAAACATTCGCTTAATCCCTCCTTCCTGATACTGAAGAGTAGGGAACACACACAGACCTTTAGCTCTTGGGAAAATTCTAAATTATGCAACCTTGGTAGCAAATGGCCCCTGCCAGTGAAACTGGACCGTTGTCGCCTGAAACTCCCCTTGGACTTCCTCTCTTACTGTAGCTTGGGCTTCATTAAAATGCTGAGTTGATTAAATGGGATGAAACCTCAGAATAGCTGACCGGAGAACCACATGTTGACAGTCTTTACAGCCCAACAATGGGTACCTTGCAAAAAAATGATCCTGCTGGCTGCTGAGACCTTCTAGTTGGAGAAGGGAAAAATTTTTAAATCCATTTTTTTAGTACTCAGACTTTCCTGGCTCATATAAGAGGCAGAACTTAGCATTATTGGAGGAATTAAATACAGGAGCTGTTAAAAAAGGTCAGTGAGGAGGGGACAGGGGCAGGGAAAAGTCAAAGATCTATTAAATTAGTTGTCAGGAAACCTGCATTCTAGTTCAAGATCTTCCACTAACTAGTTGTTCTGCCTTTGATAAATAAATACCTTACTTGTCAATGCATCAGATACCTGATTCTTAAAGGGGGAAGAGAAAGAGAGATAACAAGAGAGAGATCAGAAAGGCTTGTTCTTCTAATAAATAGGGTCATTATGAAGATCTAATAGGATGATTATAAAGGCCTTAGGAAGTACAAAAATATTCTATAAATTCAAGGTATTATTTGTCTAGAAAGTAATGGACATGGAAGTCAAAATTGAGGGATGATAAGTCTTATTTAGGACTATACTTCATCCAAAGCTGGAAAAGAGTGAGAAATATTAGCTGAGTGGATGCTGTTTCTCTGATGGGCATTTGAGAAAGAAAAAACAAGTTGGAAATTGCTTGAAAAAGTTATTCTCGGTCAACTTAACATCAACAAATTTGGGAGCTGGAAGGAACCAGAAACCTTATAGCCAACATTTTCCATTTTACTGAGTAGGAAATTGAGTCACAACAAAAGGAATTGAATTGACAAAAGCCAAGCAGCCAGATGGTGGTCCAGCGAAGAAGCCCAGGTCTCCTCACACACACTGACTGCAGTCTTCACTGTCAGACTTTGGGAGAAGGCATTCTAAAAAAGGACACAGAATGAGAATTAAGGGGGTTCCTTTGGGAAATATTCATGTTGCTGTGGGAAAATAAGAAGAGATAAATGGCTAAAGTGCCAGACATTGGCCCATGAGATCACAAGACAATAAAAACCAGGATTTACAACCAGGGAAAAAAGCTTGTCACATGTCTGGAGGGCTTTGATGAGAGGCATGCTGGGACTTAGCAGCTGGCTGTTGGGGACAGGGAAGAAGTGGTAAAAGACAAGACGGGTGTTGGAATCTTTACCCAATCTGAAGAGTTGGCCCCATGGGAGAGTAGCCACCAGCACAAAGAAGCGTAGCAGTCTCCCACCAGGCACTTGCTAACATTTGGGGGGGATTTGGAGCTGGAAGACATGGCACAGTGACAGCAGCATTCAGACAGCAGTGATGCCTGAAGTCAGGAAGCTGACAATGTCATGGTTCTGGGTGGTCCATCTGCTTTGGAATAAGACCCCAGCCAGCAGCTGGAGTTACCAGAAACAGGGTCCAGCTCCTAGAGAAAGAAGCTCACAAGAGCTAGAACTGTCTCTGGCATGTGTTGGGTACAATAATGAAGAACAAGGTAAGATATCCATCTCTCAGCTACATAAGCTGGGATTCGGGCAGACTCTGTTCAGAATGGCTGGAGTGCAGAACATGGGGACTAGGAAGCCTATCTCAGAGGGAGGAAGGCTGAGATTGCCCCTAAGCCCACTTAGGACTCCAGGTTTAGGAATGGAGACTCATTCCACTCCTGTGGTTTGAGTCTTCTGAAGCACTAGTGTCTTTATTCGGACTTGTTAGCTGGACGACTACAACTTGAAATCTATAGTGATTGCTACTGAAATATGAAGAACTCAGGGCCTAACATAACTGCAATCATTTTCCTCAATTAGGCAGGAACATAATCTTGGATTATTCTCTAGGCTCTCACTACTAGGAGGGCAGAGACAATGTCTCTGTGTTTGCCAGTATGTGCCCAGCACCCTGCATAAGGCCAGATACATAGTAGTCATTCAATACATATTTGTGGAAAAAAAAAAAAATGAATAAATATACAGACTTCTCCCTTCCTCTATTGGCCATTCCAACCTTACTTCTCTGATATTAAGCCCTAACCTAACACTGCTGATGGGCACTGTGTCTGTTTTATAGAGTTGTCCAGATCTGTAGTGATAGCACACTCAAAACTGTGGTTACAACAGAGAATCCTAACTGAAGTGCCCATGTAGTTGGGAGGAGAGGCAGTAGGTCTTTCTTTCACCATCTCTTTGCCCCTTTTCTTACTTAGAGTTCAAAGGGAATTCCAGGAGAAGGATATAAACTTATAAAAAGAACAGTACACCGAATGCTTGAACAAGGGCATATTTTCTCTTCAGTGTTATCAAGAGGGAGGTATCAGGAAGGAAGGAATAGTTCAGCATCAATGAACATCCAGTATGTCAGTGCCTAATTTAATGTGGCTGGGTTTTTTTTAGCAAAACTCATTTATTTATATACTAGAGGCCTGGTGCACGAATTTGTGCACAGGTGGGGTCCCTTTGCCTGGCCGGCAATCAGGGTTGATCAGCGTGGTGGGAGATTGGCCAGGGGAAGGGGGGTGGGGCCGCGGGAGGTTGGCTGTGGGAGTGCACTGACCACCAGGGGCAGCTTCTGCATTGAGCATTTTCCCTGTGGTGGTCAGTGTGCGCCATATTGACTGGTCGACTGGTTGGCTGGTTGTTCAGTCATTTGGTCACTTAGGCTTTTATATAAATAGATTCATTGATTAATGCTCTATGCCTCAAATTCTTCATTGTGAAATCAGGATAAAAATAACTATATCACACCGAGACCGGTTTGGCTCAGTGGATAGAGCGTCGGCCTGCGGACTGAAGGGTCCCGGGTTCGATTCCGGTCAAGGGCACATGCCTTGGTTGCGGGCACATCCCCAGTGGGGGGTGTGCAGGAGGCAGCTGATCGATGTTTCTCTCTCATCGATGTTTCTAGCTCTCTATCCCTCTCTCTTCCTCTCCGTAAAATATCAATTAAAAAAAAAAAAAAAGAATAAATGTGTCCTATTTAAAAAAAAAAAAAAAACTATATCATAGGGCCATTGCGATGATTAATAGAACCTATAGCTACAAAAGTTTAAGAAAAGTTCCTGGCACACAATAGATTCAACAAAGGTTAGCTGGCAACATCATCATCTCCATCATCACCACCATCAACATCATAGACAAATCACTTGTTCAGAGAAGAACAAAACTGAAGATTGTGGGCTCCCTGAGGGCAAATGTGGCCCAGTTACCACTGTTTTTTTAATCAGTTAATATAGAACTTGGCACAAAGTGGGTGCTTAACAAATGTTTATTGATTAGCAGAGAACATATGCATAAAGTCCAGGTGAGACTTTATTGATAAAAAAGGAGAAGAAAGTGATGATACGCAAAGGCATTCTGAAGAAATAGAAATTAGAGTTAGAAAAGACACGGGATGTGCATGTTTAAGGAGAGTATCGTGTATATTCCTGACCATTCCTTTTGAGGACTGGGATGATATGGAGTCCTGCAATGTGGTTAGTGCCTAGGTAAGGAGAGCTTTGAAAGCCAGGGTTAGATGGTTGGCCTTTGTCATGAGTCAGAATGTTCACAATTTCTTCCTGCAGCAGAGAAACAGCAAATACTTAACTAATGACAGCCCACCTATATCTAAGAAACTGTATAAGAGTTGCATTGTGGATTAAATTTAGTCACTGATTTAATTATGTGACAAGCCATTTACTTTTAAAATGGGTTTGGGTGGGGGTTTTTTGTTTTTCAGAGTTTTTTTGTTTGTTTTTTGCTTTAAAAATCATGATAGTCACTCGAAGAATAATAGCATGCAAATATTCTAAAAGTTTATAAAATAGAGGCTTCCAGCTATTGCTTTGGATATAGAAAACTGGAAAGATTGTTGCTCCTGCAACAATAACAGCGAAAAGATAGGTAATCTACAAAATTAACTTTTTTTGAATCTATGAGAGAACTGAGGTTGAAGGACAAACATCTAGGGAAAGACAGGTGTTTTCAAAGGGGAAGGACATGAGCACTGACTCACCGATATGGACCACAGGAGAAAGACATGTCAATCACACAAGTGAGTAGAAGATTTTAGCTAATAGTTTTAATGAACTGAGGAAAGCTGAGCATGGGCTACTGTGAGAATGTACACTAACCATGATACGGAAAATACAAAGATAATGCACACCTAGTTTTGCAGGATCCTTGCCATCAAAGTGGCCTGGGAACTTACCCAGGTGCTCATGAAAGAGAATGAGGACAAAGCAGGAGGCCAAAGAGAGCCTCCATTCAGGTGGAGGGGTGGAGGAGGGGAGCAGAATTCACTGTGAGATAGGCACCAGGTTTGGACCTGTCTTTCCTATGGGAAAAAACCTTTCAACATAAGAAGGAAACTTTGATCTTTAAAAAGAATTATGGAGTGATGAAAATGGTTAAAATGAAAGTAATCACAAAATTCATTTTTTTCTATGTTTTAAAAATGCTCTACAATTAATTGACTGTCTAAAGCAAAAACAGGAGCAGTGGAATCAAAACTGAGTTGTATTGGTGAAAGCATTAACACATAGATCAATGGAACAGAATAGAGAACCCAAAAATATATCCACACATATATGCTCAATTAATTTTTGAACAAGCTACAGAAGAAAAGTAATTCAATGGAAATGCAAGCCCGCCACAAATTCTCATCTAGGATTCTGTAATACCACCATACCTAGTAGACTGATGAAAACCAAAGTCAAAGAGAGAAACCTGGAAAGCAGCTGGAAGGGAAAAATAAGACATATCAAAGGAACAGCAACAAAACATATGACTGACTTTGAAGCAGAAAATATGGAAAATAGAAGATAATAGAGTAACATCTTCAAAGTGCTCAAAGAAAATAACTGAACATTTAGAATTCTACATTCATATAAAATGGTTTTCAAAAATAAATGCAAAATACTTTTTATTTGGGTTAGGATCTAGAAAGACAGAAAAGATGGTTGTTTCTATAGTAACAATAAGAATAACCCATATACAAATTAAAATGATGTTTTTATGAATTTTACCAGCTAGCAAAGGATACTACAAACAAGGAATCATTGATAAACTGAGTTCTAGCAGGAAATGATTCCTTCATAACTGAGCAGAAAAGCATGGAAGCTTCCACACCTAGTGTGATCATTCTGAGCATGGTGGAAGGAAGAGCCAACTTCCCATAATCAGAGACTTCACAGAGATGAGGAGAAATCAGACAAACCTTAGAATACTGTGTCAGTTGGCAGGACATACTCGAATCTGGAAAAACCCCAAATGCAGAAACAGAATGGGTAGACCTGACAAATATTTTCCTTTACCATATCTCTAAATTTTTGCCAAGAAAGCAACAGGGAAGAAGGGTTGGAAGTCTCATTTTGCCTGTTTTCACAGTAACTGAATTCTTAGGCCCTGCTGAAACCAAAGAACTTACATACTTATATGCATACTTATATGGACACAAGCAATAGAGTGGTGAAGACCTGGCGCGGTGGTGGCAGGGGGGGGGCGGGGAAGGGACTAGGAGGAGGTGGGTAAAGTGGGGGGAAATGGGAGACATCTGTAATACTATCAACAATCTATAATAATAAAAGCATAATTGCAAATCGACCGAATGGCCGTCCAGATGACCTTCCGGACAAAGCCAGGGCTGCAGCCGCGGGATCAAGGCAGCCGCCTCGGCTGCAAAGGCCTACTCTTGCACGAATTTCATGCATCGGGCCTCTAGTAAAAATATATTAAAAAAACAAAAATGGTAAACCAAATTTATCTGGAACTACAGCACAAACCTTTCTCAGTCAAAAAGAGAGCTACCAAAGAAATTAGGGGTTGAGCTATTCACAGGTGGACTTAATTAATTATTAAGGTTCCAATTAATTTGGTTCTAGGAGGAATTCAAGTGATCAACTCCTAACCCTAATTTCCAATCATAGGAGAAAGGGTTTGCACTCTCAGATAAGTAAACAAAACAAAATAATATAATAGTTTTGTCTCCACTATTTTGTTTGTAATGCCTGAATAGACATTGATGATGTTTGAATAGAGATATAGCAATTTTGTTGATCCTATAAAGAACTAATTGCCACACATCTGACAAACATTTAAAAAATAACTAGGAAATATTATGAAAAATATTATTCATTTACCAATGAATAGAGCCAAATTTGATGACATAGCCAAATTCCTTTAAAACACAATTTATGAAAACTGGCTCAAGAATAGACTTGATTTGTCCTATTTTTGTTAAAAAAATTTGCTGAAATTAAAAACTTTCCCACAAAGAAACTCCAGGCCCAGATGGCTTAATTAGTAAGTTCTATCAAACATGTACATAAGAAATAATGCCATGCTTCCTAAATGTTTAAGAAAATGGGAGAGAGAACAAATCCAAATTTATTTCCTGAATCCAGCATAAATCTGATGCCAAAGGATGATGAGAACATTACAGGGAAAAGAATTGCAGGGTAATAGTTCTCAGAAACATAGGGACACAAATATTTTTTAAATATTAGCAAGTCAAATTCCATAATACATGAAAAGAATACTATATTATGACCAAGTGCAGTTTATTCCAGGAATGCAAGGTTGGCCTAACAATCAAAACTACTTATTACAATTCATATTAATAACAAAAAATAGAAAAACATGATAATTGTAATGGAGACTCAACATCATCCACTAATAACAATACCTGTCAGAAAACAAGGACTAGAAGGAAGCTTCCTCAAAATCATAAAGTCTCTGTGGTGTGGTATGTGTGTGTGTGTGTGTGTGTGTGTGTGTGTGTGTGTGTGTGCGCGCGCGCACGCGCGCGCGTGTGCGTGTATGTACACGGATATATACACATATTTGAAAACCTACAGCTACATTAAAATCAATGGTAAAACATTGAATATATTTTTCACAGAAAACAAGGTGAGAAAGTCTGTTCTCACTACTGCAAATAAACACTTTTTTAAATAAAAAATAAAATACATCAAAATTGAGAAGAAAAAATTTTTTTTGCGGATTACAAGATTATTTATGAAGAAAATCCAAAGAAATTTCTAAAAAAAATACTAGAACAAAAATGTTGCAAGATACAAGGCCAATATGTGAAAATCAATTGTATCTATTTACTTGCAACTTTTAGAAAATGAAATTTAAAGTGCAATGCCATAGCCAATTGAATTTTTAAAAACATCTGAACTCATTTAGGAATAAATTTAACAAAGGGAGTGTAAGGCATTTACTTTGAAAGATATAAACATTGCTGAAAGCAATTAAAGAAAACCCAAGTAAGTGGCCTAAAATGAAAAAAGCAGGAGGATGAACAAATCAACTGGCAGTTTCATACAATGGAATACTACAGAGCGATGAAAAAAAAAATTCTGCCACATGTCACAGCAATAGACATAAGGTTAAGCTAAAGAAGCCTGACACTAAACAGTGTATATGCATAAATCTATTTTATATAAAACTTAAAAAATGTCAAAATAATGGTGATAGACATCATTAGAGTGGCTACTTTGGGGGAGAATGACTGGAATGGAGGTATTGAGGGGGCTTTTGTGTTTGCTGGTGATGTTCTGTGTCTTAATTGTCTTGAACTATATAGATACACATCACTGTGTTTACTTTGTAAAACCTCATGTAGCTTTACACTTGAGACTTGTGCACTTAAGGTATGCATGTTAAACAAGAAAGTACCCTCTCCAAGGCAATTAGCCCATGCAGAAAACCCACACAGGGAAGCCACAGCCAAGCTGAGGTACTATCAACAGACACATCAACCACCAGACATGTGGATGGAGGCATCTCCAGAGGATTCCAGACTTCAGCCTTCATGTAGCAAAGGCAAGCTGTTCCTGCTATGTCCTGTCCCAATTCATGACCCACTGAAACCATGAGAGACAATAAAATTATTGTTATTTGGGGGTGATAGTTTTGCAACAAAAGTCACCATCAGAACATCAATTGTCAGTGCCACTAGCAATGTGTGAAATGGCTGTGTCACTGTACCTACACCTGCACCCAAAATAACCACCTTCAAAAATCTTTGCTGATTTGATAGCTGAAAAATAGTACCTTACTTTCTCATGTTTTGGTGACATTGAATTTTTTTGGTTGTTGTTCCTACATATAAATTCTATTTTAAAGATGGCGGATTTGACCTGGGAGAAAATACAGGCTGGCTTCCCAAGGCAATCTCTAAAAAAAAAAAAAAAAAGTGGCTCTTTTAAAATTTCCTGCCCAGAGGCAAGTAACCAGCAGGAAGTAGATAGCAAGTTTGCATTTGAATAGCTACAGGTTTGCTTCTTCAGTTCCGCAGCAGAAAAATTATGGTCGTTTTAAAAGTCAAGCTGCTGGGCCTGGCCTGTTTTGCTTGCCAGCCTCAGTTGTGGTTTTCCAGAGCTGCTGGAAACTTAGAAACTTTGAAGTTTACTAAATCAAATGATAACAACTTATATCTAAATATATTGAAATGATATAATACTGAAATGTTGTTCTGAGTATGCCTTGTATGAAGTCTAGAGGATAGAATTTAATCTATTAATTGAATATGCCTTGTATTTTATTTGAAATGTATCCTTAAAAATGTAAAAGTAGTATTGACTTGAGAAATGCTAAGTATTTAACTTGCTACCTAAAATTTGAAGCTCTGAAGGTTTGAGGTTCAAATTGAATTGGGAGAAATTATATAATTGTGGTAACTAAATGCCCAGAGTATAGCAATTTATTTTTGAGAAAATAATTTTTGTGTTTTCTCTGATAATTAGGAATTCAAAATATGTTACTTATTGGTCTAATTAAAAAAGAGGATTAATTCTGTGAACCAGTTTAAATGTAATTGCTATTCTTTAAGATAATTTAAGTATATAATCTTTAAATCATATATATATATATATATATATATATATATATATATATATATATATAATCTTTCCAAGTTATTCCAGACTTTGAGAATAACTTTCGGACATTTCTTGGGCCCTGAAATATTTTCAAAAGTCTGTTCTCTCTTAAAAGAAATAGTTTTTAATTAAACTGATTGATACTTGAAATCGCATGGAAAGCTTTATCAAATAAAAATTAATCAATATTTTTTTACTTATATACATATATTAAATGTTATGAAGTTTTTGGCCTCTAAGGAGGGCAAAATATTTCTTAAAATCCAATAGCAAAATTTTAAGATGGAATTTAAAGTAACAAAAAGCCCATAGCTGCCTGCATTTTAAATAGGCTGGTTGTGGGGCAGCATTTGTGCTTTGTGAGTCAGACCTATAAGTTTACTAAATTTGCTTGCTTTGCTTTTTTAATAAAAATACCTACTTAAATTACTTTATAAATTAACTTTTTAAAATATAATCAAGGTCTCATATAAATTAAGTTACATGAGAAGCCAATGTTTTTATAAGTAATTGAATCCAAGTAAAATCTAAGAACAGATTAGAAGCTACCATGAGGACTGCCTGGCTTGGCAGCTGCCATGTTAGCCTCATGGCTTGCTGCTCCCATGGGGGCTGCCATCTTGAAACAGCAAAGGCCAACCCCTCTCTTTGAATAAAGTTACTGAGACCTCCCATAATCCCTCTGTATATGCAAATAAACTTAAGGGGATACTCTTTAAAAATAAAATTCTAGCTTAATAAAAAGGAGAAATTTAAAAATTTTGAAATCTCTTTCACTGATATTTACAGTGTAAACTAAGATTGTTGTTGAAGTATTAAATCTGACAGTAAATTAGTAGTCAACTTTAACGTAAAAGTGCTTGTGATATGACTACTCGGACATATGACCCAGTACTTATTATTGGTGTAAAGAAAGACAAAGATTCTTAAGTGAAACTCTCTGTAGCCTGAAATTATTCTGGAAGGAAATAAAGAGGTTTCCTTCAAATGTTGTAAGGATTGTAATTGAAAGTCAATATATTTGGCCTCATAAACTGAAGTAAATAATTTGTGTTTTTGCCTCCCTGATAAAGTTTATGTTAAAGTTATTTAAAGACTAATTGTAGAAGTTTACAAGTGAAGTTAAAAAATAAACCTTATTTCAAATTATTTAAAATTGGCTACCTGAAATAAGTGAATATTCAAGAAAATTTAATTGTACTGGACAAAAAACCTATTTCTGAAGTATTAACTAAAATTTTTATTGATAGTTCATCTCATAGTAAAATTGCTTAACACGCAATGAATCCAAAGCAGTCATATTTCTGTGCAAAAATTAAAATTACCTCAGGCATTAACCATTTTTACAGATGGATCCAGTTCTGGAAAGGCTGGATCTACTGCATCAGGGGAGCAAAGGTCCTTCAAACCGCTTGTATTTCAGTAGAAATACAAGCTCTTATTTATGCCTTAACAGATTTTGCTACAGAGCCCATCAACCTATAGTGATAGTGCTTATGTGGTAAGTATGGCCAAAATTATTGAATCAGCTACTATAGATGAGGAACCTTTTCAGAGGAACCTTTTCATTTATTTTTCAGCCTTCAAAATGTTACTTGAGAATGACAAACTCCATGTTTTATTGGAAGCAATGTCCTCAGTGTGTTATCCACCTCCCTGTGCCAACTTTAGGGATAAATCCCCAAGGACTTAAACCTAATCAAATCTGGCAAAATGGATGTCACTCAATAGTGGAAAGAGCCAATCGTACTCTTAAAATCAATTAATAAAACAAAAAGGGGGAGACAGATGTTATGTGTCACCTCAAAACAAACTCAGTCATACTCTTTGTACTTTAAATTTTTTGAATTGCGATGCACAGGGTCATACAGCAGCCGAAAGGCATCAGGCCTCCTGTACAACAGCCTCCAGACAAGAGTTTTATCAGATTCAGTAATAATGTGGGGAAGAGGTTGTGTTTTGTATCTTTCCAGAAGGAGCAGTGCAGCCAATTTGGGTGCCAGAGCGTTATGTGCATCACCACAATGGACCCAGAGAAGCTCCTTGTCCCTTCACTCAAAAGGACTGAGAGCTGCCCCAATGAGAGCAAAGTGGAAGAAGAAGAAAACTGAAGGCTACCCAAGGGACTGAGGTGCCAATATGGGGTCATCTGAAGAAGTTAACGACTGAAGCCCAGCTGATAAGTAGAAAAGCAAGAAGTTGAAGCTACTTCTTCAACCATGTTCCTGCTTATGCTAGCATCTGTTAGCTGCCAGTCTTCTGTAAAGTCTTGCACAGTCAAGTCTGAGGACTCTGAGTAAACATACACCAGCAGCAAAAGAAACTTCCTGTCATTTAGTAGCTAAAAATGTTAACATGTCTGTAGTTTTGATTTCTCTCTTATTGCTGTGTTGCAATGGCATTGTTTTGTTATTTTAATAGCCAACGTTTTGCTCTTGATGTTCAAGTTTTAAAATGATAACATTTAAGTAGTTTGGTTTTTGCATTGGCATTGTTTGCAATTGTTTTAATATTAGAGCTTTGTTCTTGATGTTTAAATTTTACTTTTATTATAGCAGCTTAAAAACAAAAAAAAAAGGGTGAGATGTAGAGAGCGCCTGGGAAGGCACATGGGCATTCTTCCTTAATAATTGTCAGCTGAACCCAAGGCGACAGGCAGAGCCCCATCTTGGTTACACATCTTACCAAAAAGGCAGATATGTTCTCAGCATTGACTCTTATCTTTGCCCAGGTGTAGGGAAGTGGGCTTTGATATGTAAATCCAGTCTAGCACTGGGATTGAGGGAATGAATACGACTCGGGCCCACCCAAGCTCCTTTTATCTTAAGTTTTGGTGAAACCCTCTGGTATTTGGGATATAAAATAAACACGCTGTACCGGCTCTGGGTCACTATGTCTCCATCAGAAGAGGGCAGCGGTCGACCCGGCCCCAGCTTTTCTTTCTATCTCTGTGTCTTGTCTCTTTCTTTTATTTCTCAATCCCCAGCCGCCTCTACTCAGGAATTGGACCCGCTCTCTAGCCGCACTGGATGTGGAAAAAAGAGAGAAATAGTTACACATATTCATTACCCATTTTCATTTTGCAAACTCTGTGTTTCAAATCACAATTTGTGTGGATTCCTTCTGTAATGAATATTTAAAAGGCCTTTTATTTTTTTCAGATGGGAAAGTGTTCAAGAATCAGACACAAATTCTGCATGAGACTTAGAACACTGAACATTTGGTCAATTGCAGTAGAGTAGCTTGTTTTCTCCCTCACTGATTTGCTGAATGGTGCTCAGTCCTGGGTGGCCTTGGTTTCCTATAGCAGGAATGTTCCCAAGAGGATAGTAAGCTAATGGTGATGATAGGAGGCTCTGTGATCCGTCAGAATGAGAATAAGATGCTTGGCAAAGTAATTGGTGAACTCAGTGAATGCCTTGAACATAGGGAAAACTATTCTGACTTTGGCTTAATATTAAAATATTATTCAGTGTTTTCCATCAATTACCATTTAAGGCAGAGGAAAGCAAATGTATGTGGTGGTAGAATCTAAAGCAGAGCTCTTCCTATGAACTCTGAGATTTCATCTTAGGATTCATGCAAAGTTTGTATTCCATTTTTTCATGTTTTATTACTATGAAAGAAATGTTTTTGCACCAAACTGAGAAAATTAGAAACTAAAAGGAGACATGCTTTGCTTATGTTAGGCTTTTGATATCCCAAGGACTCTGCCATATTCACCTGCAGATGGGGACACCTCTACCTGGGTTTGAGAAGGATGGAATGGTTATGCCACACATCATACATAGCACTGTAATATTAATACATCTTTTTTTTATCTTCACCCAAGGATATGCTTACTTATGAGAGAGAGAGAGAGAGAGAGAGAGAGAGAGAGAGAGAGAGAGAGGGGAGGGGAGGGGAGGGGAGGGGAGGGGAGGGGAGGGGAGGGGAGGGGAGGGGAGGGGAGGGGAGGGGAGAGGAGAGGAGAGGAGAGGAGAGGAGAGGAGAGGAGAGGAGAGGAGAGGAGAGGAGAGGAGAGGAGAGGAGAGGAGAGGAGAGGAGAGGAGAGGAGAGGAGAGGAGAGGAGAGGAGAGGAGAGGAGAGGAGAGGAAAACATGGATGTGAGAGAAACATCCATCAGTTGACTCCCATACCCACCCTGACTTGGGATCAAACCCCCAACCTAGGTATGTGCCCTGCCCAGGAACCTAAACTGCAACCCTTTGGTGTTTGGGATGATGCTTCAACCAACCTAGCCACCCAGCCAGGGCTGAATACATCCAGATATGTCATTGTAGTTATTCATTAGCATATTTAACAACAGCAAAATTGGAACCTCTTGCTTTTTGTTCGCATGATGCTTGTTCATTTATTTCTTAATTGCCTTATTCAACAAGTATTTATTAATTGTCTCCTCTGGACCAGGCACTGTCCTCATTGCCAAGATACATAAATAAACTAATCAGACAAACATCCTTGCCCTTCACATTCTAGTGGAGAACAACAGACAATAAGCAATAAACATAATAGATAAGCAGATGTTAAGCATATTGGGAACTAAAAAAAAGTAGAGGGAGGGGATGCGGAGTGTGGGATGTGTTTACTCTGGTTGGAGGAGTGGTACACTTCAGTGACAAGGTGACATTTGAGCAAATACTTGAACGTGCTGAGGGAATTACATAGGAGGTAAGTGTGCCTGGAGGAGAATGAGTGAGAGAAAAGGAATAAAATAGGAAGCCAGAAGGTAATTTGGGGCCCGATCACATAAATCAATGTAAGGACTTTGACTTTGACTCTGAGTGAAATGGGGAGCTGTCGTGGGGTTTTGAGGAAAAGAGTGACATAGTTGTGTCTTAATAAATCTTATAATTTGTATGGAGTTATTTTTTTAAAAGATCATACTGGCTGCCGTATTATGAGATACCTGTGTGGGAGCAGGAAAACTGGATAGGAGTGTACTGAGATATTCTGAGCAAGACGTGGTGGTGACATAGAACAAGTTGTGGGAAGAGGTCAGATTCTGGATATAAATTGATTTGTTCATACATTTCATGTTGGCTTGGAGAGAAAAGGCCTGGGAATGGAGGGAGTGCAGGAGGAGGAAGAAAGGGAAGAGATGACCTCAAAGTGTTTGGCCTGAGCAACTGGAAGATCAGCTGAGATGGGCAAGGCTACATCGGGGCATGTTTTA
Source organism: Plecotus auritus (assembly GCF_963455305.1). Taxonomy (NCBI): domain Eukaryota; kingdom Metazoa; phylum Chordata; class Mammalia; order Chiroptera; family Vespertilionidae; genus Plecotus; species Plecotus auritus. Next base: position 134,878,148 of record NC_137782.1, on the reverse strand, counting down.
GGGGTAAGATCAGAAGTTCAGTTTCGAACATATTGAGATTATGTCTATTAGACATCCCAGCGGAAACGTCAAGTGAGGAATTGAGTACACATGTCTGGAGTTAAAGAGAGAGAGAGAGGTCTGGACTTAAGATGTAATTTGGGGAGTCATGCACATATACATAGAGTTTTTTAATGACTCAGCAGCATTGTTTTGTCTGTCTTTTACAGATACAGCCTTCATCTCCTTGCTGCTCCTCCTGTCTTCTCCCCTATCCACAGAAGAAGCGCAGAGGTGAGCAAAATCATCTCAGCAGGTCATCTAAAGGTGAGAGAGCAAGAAAATGTGGCCATAACAGGTAGGCCCCCAACCTTCAGAATTTATAGCAAAACATTTTATGGAAAGCAAATAATAAGGACTGTGTGTGGAGAGGTCATGCTACTGACTTTTTAAGGCTATATTTACTCTCTTAAGCATCTCCTGTGTGTGGTATTAAAAAAAAACACACACACACACACACACAGAGGTCCAATGAGGTCTTTCTTGGGGAACATAGGTAGCAAGACTAAGTGGAAACATACTTCTGTACTGAGTGGACATCCTTGCTGGTCAGTTGGTCAGTTTCTATGGGGACTTGTTTACTACAGGCATCTGTCTCCTGTAGTATCAGGGAAGAGTATAAAGCAAAACAATTTCTACTGTGTTCCAAGATCATTTCTACACAGTTTTGGATACGACCTGAGAAAGAGCCTTATTAGCCAGGTGAAAACTTCAGCTCATTAGAGGAAGAAGCCCTGGAGCTGGAATCAAAAGGCTCGAGTCTTACAGGGAATCAAGAACTACAGAAGACCTTGCTCCAGTTTTTTAGCTTTGGTGAGCTCATAGGAGCAAAGTGCAGCACAGCAGCAGTGCGGTGCTGATTTGGGATCCCTTCCCATCCGGTGGGCTGCACTTACACCCTGGAGCAGCGTGCTCAGTACTGGGCACCACATAAAATAAGGGGCCTTGACAAACTAGGACAGCTCCCGAGTACCATAGCCAGGACAGCAACGAGTCAAAAACTCACATTACTGAAGGATAACAGGAGGGATAGTCATGGGTTCTTAACCTGTAATGCATGAGCCTGAACTAAGATGTATATTTCATCGCCAGGTACACGTGTGCATTTTTCTGATTCTCCACCAAAAAAAAAGCACCCCAAGCAAAGGGGTACTCTACTGAACTGGAGACAGAGATGTTGACAGGATTTCCTAAATATTCTTCAAATATTGGGGAGCATGTGTATAAAAGAATCAGAATTAATTTGGGCAGTGTGTTCTGGTAGGGTAAGATCTGGGTGTGTATGCTAGCTTTACCACTGACTGATATGTGTCTTTTCACATTTAATTTAATCTTTCTAGTGATCTGTTTTCTTAGTTTTAAAAACTGGAAGATAATATTCATTTTGAGAGGGGTCGTAAGTATTGGAAGTAATGTCTGCAATGCTTGGCACAGTCGGCACTTCCTACCTAGTAAGTAGCTAGTATTATTCCCCTGTGTAACACCTTATGCCTGAGACAGAACACATAAGTGAAAGCCACAAAGGTCTAGATTTGAGATCAGGTGTTGTTGTTTTTTTAATCTAACAATTTCATCTATTTTTTTTTACTGGGATGAATTACTTTGTGAGATTCTGGGTAACCACCTAAAGACGTTCATATGTAGACCAGATATCTGCAACTCTCAGAGAGCTTGTAAAACTGGAACTGCTTCTGGTAGGGGAGGTTTAACTAATCAGTTTCTGAGGCCTTTTCCAAAAGTAAAGATCTTGTGATTCTAGGCTTTAGCCTCTGTTAGGTGACTCTCATTTCTCTGATAAATGTTTCTTATACTTCTATGTGCCACTCATACCCTTAGAAACATCCTCAGACTCTTCCAAGATCTGAAGAGACCGTGGGAAAGTGTTTTCTAAACCATAAAGCATCATCTACACATAGAGATTGTTTTCTGAACTTAAACTCAGCAGCCCTTGTCATCTCCTACAGCAGGTCTTCCTCCTTCCGCAGATCCATGTCCATTCTCTTCAGTTAGAGAGAGAATTGGGAGCCTTGCGAATACAGATAATCTCAACAGGGTTTGTTTTCATATTTAGAGTTCAACTCCGTAAACTGAACACTCGAAATCATGGCTGTCTTCTGTGTCTGATTCATACAGAGGCATTTGTTGGGTCTCTTTTTTTTTTCTCTATCTCTATCATTTAAATGAAAAATCTTTGCAGTCCAATTGTACCAGGTGTCTGTCAAGTTATTCTTCAATGCCTTAGATCCCGGTCCTACTCAGGAGATGGGTCTGAATGTATAATTTAGAGTCTATTGTAAAGAGGAACAAACAGCGCAGATAAGAATAAGCGGAAGAGGATTAAATTAGGAGAGTATTAGAGACCCAAGCCTGGGTGAACAGCCATAGATTCTTGCTGGATAATTGAGCAGTCCAGTCACCTAGGAAAACACTTTGATTCTAACTATTTGTGTAACTGATATGTAAGCCAATAGGCAGGACCATGGCTGAGTGGTGTTGATCATCTCAACAGCCCAGGTGTGGAGTCACTCAGCTCTGACATGGTAAGCAACTGTGTGATCGTGACTTTGCTCCTCCAACTTCTGTGCCCTTCGGAGTCTCCAGCTGAAAAAGGAAGATTGGAAGAGATGAATTGAAGGCACTTCCAATCTTCAACATATTTTGGTCTCCTGATAATACACATAGTTATTTCTACTCAAATTTTTGGACTTGACCTGAGCTATTAAAACTTGTTAACCTAACTCTTTTATGGTAAATAGTCATGGACTATGGAATATGGGCGATTGCCTCAGGCTCCAAACATTGGGGACTTCACAAAAAGCAATGACTGAGAAAGTAGTGCTTAGGGAGAGAGAGAGAGAAAGAGAGAGAGAAAGCGAGAGAGAGAGCGAGCACTATGTATACACTAACACGTGAAGCTCTTATCCCTTCAGCCTGAAATCACGGTCCCTCCACTCCCTCTGGTCCCCAAGGCAAACCTGATGGACCAGTTCCTCTCTTCTCTTCATGCCTGTCATCCTGCGTGTGATCTTTACATGCTGCATTGTTGCTCTCGAGGCTGACTCTGATCTATGAATATGTGGTAGATGTGGAAATAGGAGATACATATGTGATTTGTTATGAGTGCTACATGTGCAGAGATGGCTCCAAGCTCCCACCCCTTAGGGATACTTAGGGATAGTCAATCTCAGAAACACTTTTCTCTTTCTGCATGTCACTCACTACTTCCTGAGAGTATATTATACATCTGTTTGTTACTTTATCTCTTGTCTCTCTCCAGCACCAGAATGTAAACTCCTTGCAGTTATGGATTTTATTTCTCAGTTCTCCAACATATACTCAAGGCCAGGAAATTATACATAAAATTGTTGCAGATTATAGGATTATGGGATCCAGAGTCCTCTGTTTCCTCACTTCCTTTCCTCCATCCTCCAAGGACTCCATGGAATGCTTAAAACTGCTGACAGGTGCCGTCTTTCCCCCTCACAGAGGAGAAAACAGTGAGCCGGGAACGTTTAGTGCTATGCCGAGACCACAAAGCCAGTTAGTGGCAGGGGCGCTGGGGCTCTGTTTCTGATGTGCTTTCTACTCTGACAAACCACCAAGGAGCCTTTACTCAGGGACTTGTCCTATATCCTTATGCATCAAACAGGACATTTGTGTGTGTGTTTAAACATGTTGTCATTGGTGTCCACCCCAGAGTTCCAAGTGTCTATCTCCTCTAGTCCCATATGAAGGTCAGGGATCAGATGCCTTTCCTGCATCTCCATCCAGGCCCACGTAGTCCCCACAGGAGCTGGAGGCCAGCTGCTCCTCTGCCACTCTGCAGAACAGGCGAGAAATCCTCCGCCCTCCCCCAGGGCCGCTGGCTCTCTTTGGGCCACCAGGGCACATGGGGATGACAGGGCAGAGCCTGTGTCATCCTTACTGATGAAGAAATCTCCCAGATCGCAAGTCCAGCTGTTAATGCAGATGACAGTCAACAAGGAGGAATCATAGAAACAGAGGCCCAGGCTCCCCGTTGTGGTGACTACGAGGGGGGTTCAGTTCCAGGGCCCATAACCCACCCTTCAATTTGCTGAGGAAGCCGACAGCCAGCAGATGTAATGGAGATTGACAAGAGTGGAGATCTTCACATCAGAAAAGTGTCAAAGTCCCCAAAAGAGCCCTTCAGAAGAGATGCCTACCATGGGGAGGGAAGGAAAGGGATGAAAGAAAGAGGCTTGCTGGGTTCTTCCCAGACAAGCTGGTTTCTATTGAAAATATAAAAGATGGGAAACATGGGCATGACAACAATGACTGTTGTGACTGTTTTAATTAGAGAAAAATCAATAATATGTGCTACGGATGAAAGCTCGTTTGGCTGAGTTTACTTCCACTGTCTGTACTTGTCAACTGGCATGCACAGCCCTGTCACTTCATCTTGCACAATCGACATGTCATTTATCGATTGGCCGGCCAGGATGAGGAGTGTGGGACTAACTGATGCAAGCTTGGGAAGGACTCACTAGAGCACCCCAGAGTACAGAGTTGGGGGGAAGAGTGGAATGTCTTTCCTGCCACCCACTGGGGATCCTCCTTTCACCTCCCACTTTCAAAAGGTGACATAAAGAAAACAGCTGAATGTGAGGGGTAGGAAGTGCAGAAAAAAAACAACAACACAAGAAAACTTGGGAACTGAAAAGAATGAGAAGATTAAAAAGGAACAAAATTACACAAACTCACAGGCATTACAGTGAGACGGCCACACACAGCACTTTGCTGTTCTCGAACATTTTGGAGCTCAAAGCAAGCACTCCTGCTGATGTGAAACCTGATGATATGGAACCTGAGGATACAGACAGTGGACTGTATGTACCCAAAAGAATTGAAAATGGGTTCTTAAATAAATACGTGTACAGGAATAAATGCTTATTAATGGATGAATAGATTAGCAAATTATGGCATATATATATATAGCCTATATAATAAAAGGCTAATATGCAAATCAACCCAATGGCGGAACGACCAGTCGCTATGATGCGCACTGGCCACCAGGGGGCAGACGCTCAATGCAGGAGCTGCCCCCTGGTGGTCAGTGCACTACCACAGGGGGAGCGCCACTCAGCCAGAAGCCGGGCTCATGGCAGTCGGACATCCCCTGAAGGCTCCCAGACTGCAAGAGGGCACAGGCCAGGCTTTGGGACCCCTCCCCTCCCCCCTGAGTGCACGAATTTCGTGCACCTGGCCTCTAGTGTGTGTGTGTGTGTGTGTGTGTGTGTGTGTAATATTATTCAGCCATAAAAAGGAATGAAGTAATGATAGATGAACCTCAAAAACATGACACTATGTGAAAGAAGCCAGACACAAAAGGTTACATAGTGTATGATTCTGTATGTAGGAAATATCCAGAATAGGTATATCCATAGAAATAGAAAGTGGATTGAGAGGAGGGGAAATGGGGATTAACTGCTAAGCAGGTACAGAGTATAACAATGTTTTGGAACTAGACAGAGGTGGTGGTTACACGACATTTAAATGTACTGAATGTTGAATTGTTCACTCAAAAATGTTAATTTTATGTTATGCAAATTTCACCTCAATAAAAAATACTTAAATAAATAAAAATCTATTTGAAAAGCAGTTAATTAACACACACACACACACACACACACACACACACACACACTCAACCACAAAGGAGGCTGGTAGAATGAGGCAGAGGCAGTGCCAAGTGTATCCACTCACATGGGTGGAGCTGTCCTCTCTGGTCTTTTCTCTGAGAGACCCTCTGAGGGTCCCCACATGGCTCCTGTCCCAGGAACCTGAAAGCTTGTCCCTCCACCCCCTACCCTGCCTTTTGGCTATAAAAGCAAATATGCAACCTTGACAAGGGAGGGGGTGAGGTGGATGATTTCCCCCTAAAAGACCAAACCACAGGACCAGTGGCACTGAGGTACAGAACACTAAGGTTATAGGTTAAGGACTGAGAGCTAGAAATGTGTGTAATTGTGATTATTACAGGACTGGCATTTAAAAATAATTATTACCTTTTTTTTTAATGCAAACCCACATATCTCATACTCGGGTTCAGTTTCGTGTAGAACCTTCTGTCTGCCAGCTGAATGGTTGCTTCTCATTCGGCACTATGGAAATGCATAAGTGATGTATGGGGATCTCCACAGAAGTTTCCAGGGCCCAGTCTGACTGCTCAGCTTGTTATTAATGTCCGCTAGTCAGGCCTTCCCACTGTTCAGAAAATTTCACTCCTGTGGCTTCTTGGCTGGTTTTGAGGAATCACTATATGAGGTGAGTGAACTCGTCAGTGTGTTGGTATTTAAACTGTGGTCAGACGGTGAAACAGAAAAAAGAAGGGGTAGTTCATAAAAAGCATTCATTAACGATACTCTCTTCCTGATCGGGCCTAGAACAGGTCTGTTACTATCCAAAACAAAACTGGAGGTGCGGAAGATTTTTATTTCCAGTGTCTCACCTTAGGAAGAAATAAGAAGATACATGGAATGAAAAGATGCTTAAGACAATGTGGTGATTTTGTTCCAGAGAAACATTTGGGCCCTTTCCCCGGGAAGGGGGTTAAAAGGTTGTCAGTGCTTTCTCCAGGGGCTCCGTCTGACAGTGAACATGTGTTTCCTCCCCTTTAATCGACTCGCCAGTAGCCAGAAAGCTGCTTGTTTTCTGCAGAGGTTGTCAAAAACGATTTCAGTCTGGAGACGATGAATGATAAAAGAGGTTTTCAAACATGGTTTTGCACTGTAGCATTCGCAGCCCCAGAGAGGGAAGATTGTATTACAATCGTGGTGCAAAGGGCCATGTTCCCCTGGCAAGAAAACAGTCTCTTTCAACGTGTTTGATGTGTCCGGGTGTCTCAGGGAACTGGGAGATTCAGGGCAGGTCCGAGGATGGTCCAGAAAAGTGGGGCGGTGACGGAGAAAACCCCACACAGAGCCTCTCCGAGGCTCTTCTTTTCCACGGTCCACGTGCATCTGTTCCTCACAGCGGCTTTCAGGGCCAAAAGCGCAGGACACAACTGCCTTGGGAGCAGCCCTGTCTCTGCCATGACCCCGCCGGGCTGTGGAAGCAGGCAGGGCCCCGGGGTGCCATCCGTATTTCCTCCCTGGATTTATGGGCACCGTGAGCCAGTATTGATGGGGTTTGTGTTTAGAAACCTCAAGAGGTTAGTTATGCCTTTCCAAAACACATGACGCAACCTAAGCATGCAAAGGAAAATGAGGCCCTCCATCCTCTGACATTTCCATTTTCTCAGGAGGGGAAAAATGGAAAGCGTGCGTGTTTCAGTTCAACGGTCCCCGCGTCAAGCCTCCTTCATTCCCATTCCGTTCTTCTGGTCTGCTTTTGGAATGCCCAGTGAGGTGAACTTGGGCCTTCTCAGACGGATGATAACGCAGCAGTTATTTTTTGCATTTCAAGCATAAGGTTATATCCTATATTCTTCACTTTACACACACCTAAGGATTCAGTGCAGAATTACTTTGCCCAAAAGTATGAGATCCAGGTCACAAAAACAAACTTTGGTTTATCTGCAGCTACTCAGAAACACATCAATGCTGTAAATCAAGGTGTTGGGTATAACCACTCCTCAGAACTTCCTGTTAAGCTCCAAAACTGAACAAGAAAAGCCTCCACAAGTTTCCTAGAACCTCAGACTCAAAACCTGCCTCACACAGAAGGTTTCCATTATCATCTTCTTAATGATAGACATGGACGCGATATAAATCGCTTGCCTCTGCGTGCACGGCCAGATTCCGTAGCATCTCCTGAGCAGTCACATGTATTCCTTTCTTTATTATTTATGACAATATTTAAAATATTTTTAGCTCACCAGGGGCAAATATTTCTGCCGCTGCAAAAAGATCGGGCTGATACGCGGCAACTGTATCCAGTAGCCCAGAAAAACAGATAGGGGAGACTTGGGCAAGCTGAGTGCTAAACTGGTGTTTTCATCTGATTCTAATTTTTTCCTTAGCTATATAATTTTATCACCACACAACTCATTTTCTGAATGTATTCAGGGAAGAAGTGTGGATGGAGAGGGTCAGAGACACCATACAACAGGTGCATAGAGAGAGCTGGGTAGCCCCCCTCCACCAGTCCTGCCAGACTCTAATCATAAATATATTGCAGCTCCCAGCTTTCATGGTCTGAGCTAAGGGCACATGCCCTCCGCTGACTGATGTGACAGTCGCAGGGAAGGACCAACTTTCAACCAGTAACATCCTCAGCAAAGCCTGAACTGATGATCTTCCCAGTGCCAACATATTTGGCCAGTGTCAGCGCGATTTGGCTAAGTGGGCTCAATCAACTGCTTTCAGTCTATTGTGGCTCATAATCCCTATTCAGGATGGAGTGTGCTGCAGCCTAATGAATGTGGTAATGGAATCCTAGTGTATGTTTTTCCACAGCAGGGCGCAGATTAGCATAAGTGTCATATTCTGTAGGCTTGCCCACTCTTATTTCTCAGGCGTTGCATATGCTGGGAATTTTTCAACTGGATACTAATACGATGAATATGGCCCACATATGCAGGGAGAGCACACCGTTTTTAGAAAGCAAGCGTAATAAATCTCACCTGGAGGTGCACTCTGATAGCTTCACTAGGCTCTTTTGCTTTTAAAAAAATGTTAGATTTTACACCATGGATCCTGTAATCTGAGAAAGGAAGAATTATATTGGATTTCACGCAGTTTTAAGGAATGTTGTCATTTTCAACCAGGGAGATGAGGAACAGTTTATGGCTCTCCCAGTTTCCCATACTCAGAGCAAGTTCAAAGCTCTATTTACATGTCATGATCACCCCACCCGGAGCTGTTGTTTTGTTCTCAGAGGTGCCACATGGGAGGGAAAGATACTTTTGATGGGAAAATTTCATGGAGAGAAACGGAGGGGAGAGGGTGGGGAGAATGAAAAAGCTAGCTCACTCTCCTGCTCTGCTTTAAGGATTAGAAGCTAAATGGAAAGGCAAGCTCCAAGGAAATTTTTCAAAAGACATTTTCTTCTTGTAGTCCCTAGCAAGCATGCCTCAGTAAATACGAATGAGATTATTTAAACGTCCCTTAAGATAGGAATTAGACCTCATAGCACTTATACCACTTTGTATTGCTAGAAAACCATGGTCGAACTTTCTGACTCCAAGCCGTAAGTAATGATCCGGATGTCTGTGACTTTAGCAAAACTTAAGATAAACGCAGAAGGCCCCACCCTTCCCCCCTTTTTCTGCTGTCAATGCAAAGGTGGTTTATATAGCCTGAATTGTTGGCCTCATCAAGCCATAGGGATGAAATGCCATAGATTTTGTTATCCCAATTGCTCTGTGATTTGGCCCAGATTGCCAGTGGGTTAGGGAAAGAATGGCAGGTTAAGGGTGAGAGAACTCCCAGTGAACCTGACTCCTCCATGTCTCCTTAGGGAAGGGGGTGCTGCTTCTGAGAGTCCCAAAATTTATGACTTGATTAAGGAGAGTGTAGGTCTGAGGCATGCACGCCACTTAAGTGGCAGTTTAGTATGACTAATCAAAGAGATTTTCCTGGCACCCAGTAAGTATCTGCCTGTATAGGCCAGGATAGAAAAGCAGGTCTTGATGCTTTTAGGCATGGCGACAGGGGACCAGTCTGAGCCTATTAATCAGTCTAAGGTAAGTGCTGCCTCTATCTCATATTTTAATCTCCTTCTTTCTGCTGTGTTAGAGAAATATGTGCGGCTCAGATAACATTTAGAAACAAAATTGTTTGCCAAGTGAATGAGACATCAAACCAGTCGTTTAGAGTTGGGGATTAAATATGAATCTCATTTACCTTTATGATCCTTATGTTTCTCGCTAATCATTGTGACTCAGACTATTTAAACATCATTGAGAATGTGGCCAGTAATGGAGCTTCATTAATATTTGTCTGTAACGATTCCAGTCTGGGCTGAGCAAATCTGAAGAAAGCCAGCCCATCTCCTTTTGTGCTAGGGAAGTGGGGAGACATCAAGTTCAAGGACCGAGGCTGCCCAGCTTCAGTGCCTTCATGGACAACCAAGTTCTAGCTGCCAGCTTTCTTCCCAAGCATCTCTTCTTTGCAAAATGGTGTCAGCAGAATGAGGCTTTCCTAAAGAAAATGCTCCAGCACTTGCCTCCATGTTAACATATCTTTAAGAGTCAGCTTGCCCAACCGGTGTGACTCAGTGATTGAGTGTCAACCCCATGAACCAGAAGGTCATGGTTCAATTCCTGGTCACGGCACATGCCTGGGTTGCGGGCTCGATCCCCAGTGTGGGGTGTGCAGGAGGCAGCCAATCAACATTTCTCTCTCATCATTGACGTTTCTGTCGCTCTCTCTCCCCCTTCCTCTCTCTGAAATCAATAAAAAACATATACTAGTAAAAATTTTTAAGGAGTCAGCTCACCAGCAACAAATGCCACCAGGCTAGTTAACTGAGACCACCAACTGCAGACAGAATTCACATAGGAAATTTCCCGGAGTCAGACTGCTCTCCCACCCCCACCTCCAGCCCCCTTTAATCTCATCACCCATTCCTTCCAAAGTGGTAGGAAGAAACTGGGTGGCAAAAGGTATTTAAGTCTCCGAGAAAAAGGGCTGTTAAGTCGACCTTGGTAACTTAACTGAAACAGTATATGTGTAAATCCATCGAAAATCCCTGGCCTTTTACAACTCCTGTCCCAGTGGAAATCAGATCATACGACTGTTTACAAGAGACCAGGATTCATTTGGATAAAGACCCATGACAGCACAGTCCAGGATTATTTGAAATTTTAGTAACCTGAGCTTTAAAAATATTCTAAAAGCAAAATAACGAGGGGCAGGTAATTGCCACAAGCTAATTACTTATGATATTTCATATATATAATCGGCGAACAATCTCCGTAAATGTCAGCTCATGGCACTTTGGCAATCACTTGTAATTTTTATTGTTTAAAGAAATGTCAACATTTCCATTTCCCCCACGTTGGGTTAACCTGGGCCCTACACGTGGCTAAATGGGCCAGCAGAAGAGCCCTTCACACTGTTGTTTCAAAGCTGAGCCAGTCCCTGGGTTTTGCTATTTAAAAAGAAACCACAAAAATTAGCATAAAGAGTGTACAAAATAATTTAGATGTTGAAATGAAAGATGATAGATGCATTTGTGATTTTCTGAGTGTATAGATTTCATTCACATTTCAGTTCATCTTTTCGTAAGTTTGGGGGGAAATTCAGGAGATTTGGAAATATGTTTTGCTCTGTTAGTTTCTTCCTTTGTCTCTTCCTTCCCAATTACTTGCAAATAATTACTGTGAACAAAGGAACTCCACTAGAAGACTCCATAACAGTCCAAAGAGAAGGAGGGCGGGCAGAAGGTAATCCTCAGGACGAAGGAGAGCAGAGCCAGGTGGGCCTGCAGCGGCCACCAGGACTGAGTAACTGCAAGTTGCGCGCTTCCTCTCTGTGCCCTGCCTCCAGCACCAGTGACAGAGGGCTTCCTAAGGAGTCCCAAAATTCCATTTACACTTCAGTTATAATCAATGGCTTCCCTGATGAGTCCCTGAGTGTGGTTTTACTAGAGACAGCGGAACCAAGGCACAGTGTGTTCCCAACCCCAGGAAGAGGCTTAGAAAGGTTGATGGCGAGAGTTGGGGGTTACACTCCCCCCACTCGGAGCTGGGGACTAAGCAGGGCTGTGGTCTGCATGGGATCTGAGAAGCGAGGCGTGAAGGGGCGGGACCTGAACCTCAGGGATTAAAATGGGAGCCAATGGCTAGAGAGAAGCAAAGGAGTCTGGGAACCACACGGGCAGCAGTAGCAGCCTCCCTTTGTAGGGAAAGCAGGGCAACCAGTGTCTGAACAGAGAGTAAAGAGGAGCTTTGAAGAAAATGGGCTGCAGGCCTGCTTCCTGGGCAGGGTTGTTTGTAGGTGGAGCCAGCATGGAGATCAACATCCAAGCTCCCCAGAGCCGTCACCCTGCCCAGTCTACCCCACCCTCTTTCCCCTAACCACTCCAATTTAGGAGACTGCATCATTGGCATTTTTTCCATCAGTGGATAGCAAAAGTCCTATAATCAAAGCAAATCTCATCTTTGGAACCGAAAAGTTTTGGTATGAAGCTTCAGAGCAGATAAAAGGGATGGCAGATGGGGCAGTGTGAACCGAGGAAAGATAAGAGAATGGGAAATGGCTGCCAGTGAATGGGAGTGAAAAAAGAAATGAATGTTTGTATTGGCAAATGCTCAATGGAAAAAAAAAAAAAAAAAAGATTATCTGAAAAAGGAAAGACATCAACACTTGCTTGACTAAATTCAGCCCAAAACCAAAATATTATTGAAGGTTCTGGGGGAATAAAATGAAATGTGAGGGCTCTAAGATTAATTTGGTGCCATGTTTAGACTATTTTTAGCATTCTGGATTTCAAGTAGCATTCTATAAAAAAGATGTACACTTTAGAAAAAAACAGGTTAGCTTCTAAAGGGAATTATGCATTGGAAAGCTGAAACAAATTCCTTAGCATTATTTTGTCTTTGCAAAGTGGGGTCCCCCTTCCCCCCTTTTAGAACTATACATTGCATTTAGTGAAGCACCAATTTGAGCAGTTTTATTCAGGTCTGAAAGAATAGAGACACCATGAAAAATAAAATCCCTTCATGTCCCTGTTTGGAATAAATGCCAAAAGATGAAAATTCTCTAGAGGGACATCATTAAATCCCTATAAATGCTAACATTACATCCCTCTTCCACAGCCCGTGATGATAGAATGAGTCAGAGAAAGCAGGGCATTTAAAATGAGTGATAGAAGGAAATAAAATTACTGGTACAGAAAAGCTCACTAATTGAGGGGCAAATGAGTTCTCACTGAGCCATGAACCAGTGGTCCACAAGTTGTTTCTTAAATTTCTGTTTATTTTAGGAAAGTATTACACTTGGATCCTGAATCTGGCTAGTGCAAAGTTTTAAAAGCAAATGTATTTTCCATTTGAGATGGACATATCTCAAAACACATCACATCTGTATTCTGTTTGGGTGATAGTTTTGGGTCTTCTTATATCAGTGTTTTTAGTTTTAAACCACTCATCCTTTTTGGGCTGGATCTGAAACATAAGTACTGATCTGCAAAATCCATGAAAGGACATGTTAGTGAAGTTCAAGAACTGGGAAAGAGGTATTTTAGAGTATTAGAAATGTTTTTAGGTCAACTGGTAATTTCTGAAAACTTTCCCCAGATTTTTAGTTGATCATGAATCAGGAAATGTATGTGTTGATTGAAAAACATTTTTTTTTCATCAAGCCATGATATAGTGGTATGGTTTTATTCAACTCTTTTTGAAAACAGTGATGACATATCAATCTCTTTACATCTTTCTTATCCTAGAATGTTATCCTGATTTTATCTTGCTACCACCATCATAAAGAAGTGAAAGAAGGAGGTTGTGTTCTCTGATTATTTTATGAATGGGTTTAGTCAGGATAGTTCACCTGAACCTGAGGTAACAAATGACTGCCAATCTCAGTGGTGTGACACAACAGGTTGACTTCTCATCATGCTGCATTTCCAGTAGGTTGCTCCGGAGGTCTGTCTCCCTGTAATCACCCATCTCAACCCCTGCTTTGGGGCAGGTTACGCACTGAAAGCTTTCTCCAGGAATTAACATACACCACTAGCATGCACATTTCAGGGGCAAAAGCAAGTCACATGAACACCTAACATCAAAGGGGCAGGGAAATAAAATCCCTTCCATTTATCCAAAAGGAAAATTGAATAATCTGTGAACTGTCTTTATATCTCTCCTTCTTCTAATATCCCCAACAGATGAGACTTTCCTGAAGACCAAGTCATTGTTCACTTGAAATTTGGGTAGCACAGTGCTTTGAAAGACACACACTATCAATACACTACTGTAATTTGAATAAAACACAAAAGGCATGGGATCCTTTGGGCAGGAGTTGGATATAGCAGAAATCACAAATGCTGGAACTTCAGTAACCACATGCTGTCTCGGAGAAGTACTTCAATTGTGAAGGTTGGGGAGATGGAGAGACAAACAACAATGTGTTGCCACATAAGACATTTGTCACCTGAGTGACTCAGACAAGTGGTGTGAGATTTCAGAAGAGGGGAATCCTGTAGAGAGCAGACAGAAGGTGGCAGGAGTTGGTCCTCAAAGGATGGGCAGAGGGAAGTGGAGCAGATGCCCCAGAGGTAGACTGGGAAGTGACAGTTTCAGAACCCAGCTCTTGTCTCAGCTCTCCGAGAAGGCTTCCAGAGGACAGGGTAATACCAGCTCCTTTCTGTTCCTTGCTGGACACCTGAAAGCTGGATGCCACACATGTCCCCCACTTTCTATTCTGAACCCAGGGCCACGGGCAGTGCTTTCTTTCTTTGGGTGGCAAGGTTTCATCTGCCTGCCTTAGCAAGGGGCTCAGGGAAGATCACTCTAGTCGCCAACACCATTTCTCACCTCCAGCTATTGCAGAGAAAGCCATAGGATATAGGATGGCCACTGAGGCCAAATAGCCACTGCTCCAGAACAGGGAAGATAAAATCAAGCAAGCAAATTCCCTCTCCTGTGGGGTCTCCCTTCTAATGAGCAGCATCTCCCGGAGCACTCAACTGCAAGGCAGGGAACTGTGGTGGGAAAGATACATTTTTTGCAAAGTCCTTGGCCAGGAGCTTGCTTTAGCACAACAGCCCCTTTTACACAGATGCTTCAGAGGCTCCAGGGTCACTGTCCTCATGTTTCATTTGCATGACACTGGCGAGTTATTGACAAAATAATCATCATCATCAAGTGTCTCCCTGGAGAGTGTGTTAGTTTGTGTCCAATTAAAACTAGATACTGGGATTTGGCGCCTGGCTCCATCCTCCAAATGGCTTTTGTGCCTCTTGGCTCCGTTCTCACCAGGGGAGGAAACCGCTGGCGGGAGAGCAAGGAGCTCGGTGAGTCACCCTCCCAGGGCCGGGCGCCATTTGAAGCCGGCTCCCTCCGCCACCCCCCCAGATGCACCTTCTGCCACTCTGGCCTCCTTTCATCTTGGTTCAAGTCTGGCAGAAAAGAAAATGTAACTTTCAAACATACTTACGAAGAAAGTGCAAGCTCATTAAGAAAAAAGAGAGGGAGGGAAAACTGGTTCCTCTTACAGCCACCTGATCGCTCTAGTTACTCAGGGTGAATTGTTTGGAGGGAAAGAAAGCAATTTAGAAGAAAAAAAGGAAAAAGGACAAGACAAGCATTTTGCCTTCACTGTTTTAGCAAGAAATTCTTTCATTCTGATGCAAACCAATTACACTTGGATTGCGCTATTTGAAATTATGGGCGCAGGAAGCTCTCTGGCAATGGTTTTCAACCTTGTCTGGCATTCTGTTTACTCACATTTGAGGGAGCCTTATCACTGACCTGAAAGCCCGGAATTTGCTAGAACATGTGTCTTTCCAAGGAGGTTGTTACTCTAGGCTCCAGAAAATGTGCCTTATCACACTTCCTTCACGAAGCCTGCCTGAGTCAGAACAGCGTGAATACCTCATTTCCTTCCATTCTTTCACATTTATCTCTTTCTCACCAACATGAGGCTCCCGAGGACAAGGAGAGCACAACTGTGTCCATTGCTGGCTCACCATCAGCCAGTAATAAGGCCGCCTGGAAGGTGACAGCACCTCATGTCTCTGATGGAGCTTCTTTTGTAAAGCCTGTCCCAAGGATATGTTTTATTGATTTGGGAGAGAGAGAGAGAGATGGGTTGCCTCCTGTATGTGCCTCCACCGGGAATTGAACCCAAAACGTAGGTATGTGTCCTGACTAAGAATTGAACTTGCAACCTTTTAGTGTGTGGGATAATGCTCCAACCAACTGAGCTGCTGGGCCAGGGCTCTGGTGGAGCTTTTATTAAGCCCATCTGCTCAGCCCTCTTGTAGGATCAATCTATCTATATACATAAAAGCCTAAGCCACCATCGCAACTGAAACAACTGAATGGATGACCCAACAGGCTGCGTGGGGCGACCAGGCTGACAGGGGGGTTAGTGAGGGCCGACCAAATGACTGAGCAGAGGGCTGTGTAGGGCAACCAGGCCTGCAGGGGTGCAGTGAGGGGCAACCAAATGACTGAACAGCGGGCTGTGTTGAGCGACCAGGCCGGCAGGGCGGGCAGTTAGGGGTGACCAGGCTGGCAGGGGGTGGGGCAGTGAGGGGCGACCAGGTCAGCAGAGGGGGGCAGTTGGGGGCGACCAGACCGGCGGGGGGGGGGGGCAGTAAGGGGCAACCAAGCCAGTGGGGAGGGGAGTTAGGGCCAACCAGGCTGGTGGGGGAGGGAGGGCAGTTGGGAGTGATCAGGCCGGCAGGGGGGTGGCAGTTGGGGGTGACCAGGCCATCAGTGGGGGGCAGTTAGGGGTGATCAGGCAGGCAGGCAGGTGAGCAGTTAAGAGCCAGTGGTCCTGGATTGTGAGAGGGATGTCTGACTGCCGGTTTAGGCCCGATCACACAGGGATCAGGCCTAAACCGGCAGTCGGACGTCCCCCGAGGGGTCCCAGATTGGAGAGGGTGCAGACTGGGCTGAGGGGCCCACCCCATGCATGAATTGCATGTACCAGGCCTCTAGTAGCATATATAAAAGGCTAAGTGTCCATCTGACTGGTAGCTATGATGCACACTGACCACCAGGGGGCAGACACTCAACGCAGGAGCTGCCATGACATGCACTGGCCATTTAAAAATAAACACGGCCATGGACCTGGTGTGGACAAACCAACACTCAGCTGCCCCCAGGTGGGACACAGGCCCCACCACCACCCCAGAGTAACAGCTCACCAAATCGCAGCCAAAGCTGCCAAGGCCCCATGGCGCAAAATGCAGCCCAGCCCAGCCCAGAAATGGTCGCTGTGGGCACCAGGTAATGATGTCACATAGCAATGCCCTGCTCCCTTTCCCTAGTGACTAGCCTCCTTGGAGTTTCTTCAGTCCAGGAACATGACTTGCTTTATAGCCAGGTGCAAACATTTTACACTTTAACCAACTGTTTGTGAAGCATTTTTACGTGCCTCATCTCATTTGATCCTCACAGAAGTCCTGGAGTAGGTAGGTAGGAGACTCAGTGGAATCCTATTTTCCCTTCATTAGCCAGAAATGGAGATTTAGAAAGTTTAGAAACGACCTGACTAAAAAGAAGTAAGAAATGTTGGAACTTGAAAATGACTTCAGGTTTCTCACTGCACAGAATATAGTCAAACACTGCTACAGTTAAGTATTTTACCCTTTGTTCTCCCTGTGTGATCTACAATAATAATTTGCTTTGTGTTAATATTTACTGCTGTGTTGCTGACAATTACCTGAAAGAGAGGTTGGGGTGCTTCACGGGGCTGGAAAAAGGTTTAGCAAAATCAGGAAGCAGGTCTAATTAAGCAAGTTTATTCTATATCTATAAAAGGCTAAGTTAACTCACGCATGTGCGATACATATAAAGCTCTTGCTGGCACCAATTGCATGTGTGTGTTTTGATCCATCATTGTCAATCTTGAATTTGGTTGACACTTCTATTATAGAAAAGGGCGAATATCAATATTAAAATATTTCTTCTACTTAATTTCCTTTCAATGTGCGCGAATACGTGCACTGGGACACTAGTCCTTGCATATGATACCAGTGTAACAGGAACCAGTGAATACCAACTCCACCAATCACTTCAGATTCAAAAACATATCCCACCAAACTCAATATAGACCTGCTGACAGTTATGTGCATTAAAAAACCCAGTGGTAAAATTTCCTCTACCTCTCTATTCACCATCACACACCAGCATTACATCCAAGATGTTCCTAAAAACCTACTTTTCCTCAGAAGCTCCCCTCATTAACCTCACCTCCTCTCTCTTCACTTTTTTCTCTAAGCTCCAAATTACTTTGCATATTTTGGCATTATCCTTTGTAATTATTCTCTAGTCATTCATGACAGTAAGTGAGATGATCCATATTAAAATACTGTGTAAACCATAAAACACGCTCTAAAGGCATATTAGTCTTATTATTGGGCCCTGGATTAAAAGAATATGCCTGCCATTTCCTCATTATCTGTTAGCATTAAAGCAGTGCCCTGCACATAGCAGGACTCCAGTCAACACTCCTGTGTGAAAAATAGGGACAAGCCAGCATACAAATGACCGAAGGGCCCCAGCAGCCCTACCTGGAGGCAGCATTGTGAGGTGGTTCGGAAAGAAGTCTCTGGAGTCAGCCAACCTGGGTGCAAATTCCAGAGCCACCCCTTCCTGCTTATGAACTCAGACAAGTTATTTAGTATTTGTAAGAGTCAGTGTACTCCTCTGTAAAATGGGGAAAATAACGTCTACCTCATGGAACACTGTGAGGGGTTCACGAAACAATAACTATTGCAACGGGATTTGGGGGGAACAAAGGCACTAACCTCTGTAAAGCATTTAGTAGAGGACCTGATAAACAGGAGGCACTCGGAAATGAAATCACAGGTCCTCTCATCGTTACCAGAGAAGAACATCACATAGTGCGGGTGTCCCAGTGCCTGTTTCGGACATTTTCACATCACCATCATCTTTGCAGGAAGCTACAGAAAATTGCAACTATGTACCCCTGAAAAAAACGTGAGAAACAGACCCACCCCCCCCGCCCCGTATGCACACCTGAGGCAAGGAAAGTATCTCTTGCTCCTCTCTGTGAACCCTGTATCGGCAACTCTGCACTTGTCATAGCAAAATGACACGCCATCTCCAAGAACAGAGGAACCCCAGAATACTATCAGCTCACATCTGAACTCGGGTCTCTGTGAGTGAAGGAACTGTAGGAGGACCTGTCTGGGTTCGAAGCTACAAGCAACAGGAATGGTCTCGGCTTGATTTTAACAGAAAAAGGACTTACTGGCTGGCTACTGAGGAGCCCCAGGAGCACTGGAGAATCTGAAGGGCAGCCTGGGTCATAGGCAGACACAAGGGAGGCTCTCAGCAACCAGGGGGTCGGAACCCTGCTGCCTCTGCACCTGACACTGGGTGTCCCAACAGGCATCACGCCCCTGCCAACCCTAAGCCGACACCGCACTCCATCACCGGGGACACTGGAGAACAGAGGCGACTGCTCCTACCACCGACGTGAGCTCCTTACTCTGCCTGCTTCTTGTGTCACTCAGACCAGGATGTGTGTTTCCTGGCACCAAGGTTTCATGCCACGTCCTCACTTGACTCCCGAAAAGCCTCACCCTGTGGGGAATTCCGCCAAAATGGCTTCAAAAGCTGGGCAGACCAAGAATGGCAAATGTTTTCTGCAAGTGATTTTTAAGATTCTTTTTCTATTTGCTACAATTACTTTTGTGATCACATACAATAATAATGGTGCCCTGTTTTTAAAGATACATCTTCTAGTTTTAAAATACTTTAGGTCTTTCTCTACATCATTCAAAATCCATGAAGCTTTCGAAGGATTAAGGAGAAATAGTCAAAGGAGCAGCTGAGAGACCAGGGAGTGGGACATTGGGGGCGTATGTATATTTGGATTTTAAGATGTAGCGAGAACAAAATGATCAAGAGGCCAAATTGAAAAACTATGTTTGACACCTTTTTTCCTTCCCCTGCTCTGAAAGCAGGGGGATATCTAATTGCTTCTGTTTCCTCCAATAATAATCCCATAAATAACAAAAAGGCCTAGTGTGGCTCTATTCCCTCAGTATCAGATAACTATCTCCACTGTTTATGCAGTCGCTGCATTAATTTTAGTGCGGGCTGGCTTTTCATTTCTTTGAAAGGGGCCTCGGACAAATCCTCTTTGAGCTGTGCATTGAGCTCCGCTTCGCAGCCAAAATAAATTAGTAAAGTCTAGAACTTTGTTTTCAGAGTTTGTCAAGTTCTTTCCAGTGAAACCTTTCCCCCCATTCCAGATGTGGTGGTTTTTTTGACTTCAGCTCCTATTTTCCTGCCACATGAAAATGCCAACTTCTTCTGGAGATTTCATGGAGAGCCAGGGCGGGTGGACACAGCTCATCTACTCCAACATGACCCCGAGGAAAGATATGAATGATATGAATACTGTCTCCACACTTGGGGCTGAATCACTATGTAGATGCATTAACTTCTCAGAATCCTTTCTTCTGATAATGTTAACTGTGGGTTTTGTTTTGTGTTTGTTTTTTTTTTGTTTTGTTTTATGTTTGGCATGGATGGAATGAGGGGACGAATTGAGTCAAATTGAGAATTATTCTATTACAATCAAAATATCCAGATTATTAGACAGATCTTAATTTGAGGCTTGAGTTGTTCAGGGAATGGTCTCAATGTCCCACTTGTCTATGTGTGAGCAACGCAGACAAAAGCATGTGCACAACCAAGGAGGTCAGAACCGACTCAGCCGACCCGAAGGGACATGTTTGAGCTACGACGTTGGCTAGAGGTATATAGTAAGTGACACAGTCTTGCTGCATTAAAATATGGCCACTAGGTTCTTACCTTAATATTACCAGTTAACCAAGAGCACAGAAATACATTTGAATTTCTCTATACTCCCTTTAAAATTTCAGAGGCAATATTGTCTACCACTGGGACATACACAAAATGTAACTTGAGAGGAAGTAAATTATTAAAAGAGCACTGGTGATTTGTTCAAAGACTGATTTTCTTTGAAGTCTCCGTTTTTTCTAGTTTAATATTCTCTGGCTTTTAAATGCAGTTTATTGTACCTGTATTTTATACACTTATAAATAAATATACATATAATTATATATTTCTGTCTTTGAGCTTCATGGGTTTTTTAATGAATTGTCCCTGCATTGACATTCCAAATGTACTCATCTCAGCCTTATTTTTATCATTAAGCTAGATTATTAGAATTTTTATCCTCTTTGAGGATTGAAGATTGTGTTTTGAAGACCACCACCTGCAAGCCTTTTAGGAGGTGTCATCGGTGCTCTTTCTGACATTTTAATAAATAGGAAAATAAATGCTGCCCACCAAATTGTCTAATGTCAACACTTACCTCATCCAAAATGAGTGAGTCAGTTTTAATGGATTTTACAGTGTGTGCTGAGTACCTACATTTTTTTCACCACCAATGTATCCAACTTCTTTTCTACCCAGGCTTTAACTAGAGAAACTACTGGTATAGTACAGTTTTCTTATCTGTGGACGTAATGATTACTGCGGGTAGACGTAATGATTACTGCATTATCTTTCAATTCCAACTTTCTCTGCTCAGGGATTTCTCTGAATTTTACTTCTTTATCTGTAAGAGGAGAAGGTTGACTTGGATTTCCTGATCCTTGACGTTGCAGCAGGACATGCTTCTTCCACCTCTGGCACCTTCAACTAGCTCCAGGCTGTATCAGCCCTACTCTTGCCTCAAACCCTTCTCACTTTCCCCCCAGTTTATCTCTTATTTTCCCTCATCTCCCCCACACATCTCCCCAGTTCAGGTTGTTTTTTCTTCTTTTTGTAATTATGAATTTACCTGTATGATTTCCCTAATGTTCTGTGAGGAGCTTCTGATCACCCTTTATTTTTTAGTAGGCCCAATATTTTTTAAGAAGAGCATTATGAAAGAGAAGCAAAGTGAACAGCAGTGATCAGAGGGAGAAGCTGAGGTACTACAGGTCCAATGGCAGCCTCAGCCCACCTCACTGGGAGACCTGGAATTAGAATAGCTGGTCAGAGTTGTCCCAGGTTAGGCTGAAATTGCCCAGTTCTCTCATCAATCGGTCACTGGGTGTGAGAAACCAGGGAGGCCTGGTTGAGGCAGCTTTCTTCAGCTGAGACGATTTCTAAAGGGGATGACAGCTGAAGGCTTTCTGTCCATAGCTCTCCTAGCTGTTATGGGAACAACTCTCATGGAAGAAGCTGGGTTGTGCACCACACTGTCCACCACAACTTCATCAATTGGTTCTCTTTATCTTGATGTTCATCTTGGTCTCCCCTAGTTGTGACTTGGATAAGTGGGAATTTATTGTTTTCTTAAAGATATTGCCGAAACCGGTTTGGCTCAGTGGATAGAGCGTCAGCCTGCGGACTGAAAGGTCCCAGGTTCGATTCTGGTCTAGGCCACGTACCTTGATTGCGGGCACATCCCCAGTAGAAGGTGTGCAGGAGGCAGCTGATCGATGTTTCTAATTCTCTATCCCTCTTCCTTCCTCTCTGTAAAATATCAGTAAAATATATATTTTTTAAAAAAGATATTTACAAAGTACCTCTATAATCTTCCATCTAGAGTCTAAACATCTAACCTTCACCAAAATCATCCTAAATCTTAATATTGCCACTGGGCCTACTTGATGAAAAGTAAATTCTATAGAGTAATTCTATGTGGATTCAAAGAGCATATCTTTTATATTATTTCTTTTATTCCTCAAAATCAGTAGAAGATATTTTCATGGGGATATCATTATCATTAATGAGAATAAGGCATTCTTAATTCTCGATTCTAATTAAAAAGAAGAGTAAGACATATCTATTACAGATTTATTGCTCATTATGTAGCAGTACCAAGTGCTTCACTTTCATTTTCTCTAATCCTTGTAACTCTCCTGTAAGATGGATACCAATGTTCTCATTGTACAGAGAAGGAGAATGTATGGAAGCCAGTCTTTTTTTTATTGTCCATTTTCTCATTAAGTTGCCCCAGTACCACTTCAAGTATACCAAACACAAGCTTTCTATAAGCCTTAGCGATTTAAAAAAGGAAAGACCTCAGAAAAGATTCATGGATGGATTAATATTTAACATACTGTAAAAGCTATTAAACCACCAACAACTCCTTCCCTCCAACCTCAAGCTTTTGTAACATCCTCAGGTTGAGATATTCTGTTATTGCTTCAGCTTGTGATTGGAAATCTTGGTCTTTAGGCTGCTGGTTTTCGGTTCAGTTTTGTTTTGCATTCATTGAATGCCTTTTTTGCTATAAGAAGTGAAGACTGAATCACTTTTCAGCCTCTTGCCTAAGATCAAGTGAAGAAGTGGAGAGTTTCCCTTTACCAACCTAGTTATTCAACAGCATCCCACACTGTCCTCTGCCATAAATGTGTTTCCCTAAATGCCAGTCAGCACTCAATTATCCGCATGAGGATTACCCATGTCAGAATTGTCTCCTGCTAATTTTTAATCCCCAAATAAATGATGCTTGCTGCCCAGGGTGGCCTTTCCTGGCAGCTATGAGCGTCTGTCCCGAAAGTCAAGCTAATATTGACAATAATGTGCATAGGCTCTAATTAAAGGATGTGAATCTGCTGCCAACATATTTTTAAAATTAAGCATACAATACCTCCTGAGGCCAAACGACAATGAGTTGAGGATTATCTGTTGCCTTGGATTTTCTGCGCTACCACTCTCTCCCACTGGCATGTAGAATTGCGAACTGGCTGCCCAACATGTTTTCAATGACTGCTTTAGCAGTGAAGCTGTTGATTAGTAAAGAGCTGTTGTCATAGCACATGTCAAACTTGGTAATTATCATATTTTCTTACAGCAAGTTCTACAGCTGCTCTTCTATGGTTCATTTGTCTCTAAAACTTGGGAAATAATTGCTTTCGGTCAAGAGTTTACAAGAGCAAAACCAACTATTCAAGTTCAAATGATTAGATACTCTGCATTTTCTAGGTGACAATAAGATCATGGCCTGAAGGTAATATTAGGTCTTCTAAAGCCAGACCCAGCTACTCTTTGATGAGAACAGTATGTAACAAGTGGAACCAGATCTTTCCATGCTGAACCACCCCAACCCCTTCACAAGAGAATGTTCCGGCCAAGACATAGAAATCATTAGCATAGTACCAGCCAAAATTCCCAATTTGGGCCCTTGCATTTTCTAAAAGAAAACAAACACACAAAACATAAACTGTTCTAGCTCAAGGAGAAATTCTCAGGTACTTGAGAGAGATAAATACCCAGTAGGTCCATTAAGCCAAGATGTGCCTGGCAACAGTGCCAGGCCTTTCTGACAAAAAGAGAGGTTAGGATCCTTGTGAAAGGAGCAAGTAGCCCAGAGCAACTAGAAAATGTCCACTTTCATTTACATCACTTGTGCGATCCTTAGGCCCAGTACAAAGTGTGTATGCTACTCCATCATGTTTATGTTAACTTGAAATTGCTCTCTCTTAAATCTTTGGGTTAAATTGATGCCCTGAGGTGGTTCACAGTATTTATCCTATAGTTTCCATACTACCTGGTGCACAGCCTCCTTTGCTACTAGGAACCTAAGAACTTCAAGTCATGAAACAGAGCTCCTAAAAAAACCCTTTTCAGTGATGCCATTTCAGATATCAATTTGGGCAGCAAGAGTGATAGAGCCAGGTCCCCAGATGCACACAGACACTGGTGCCCAGCACCCCAATTTCTTGGTTTTCAGATGTAGGAAAGGCAAGATTTCTGATTGATTGATTGATTGATTGATTGATTATTTTACTGAACACTATCTAAGGACCCTAAGTATCCAGGATTTATTTGTGCCTGATCTGAGGGTCAGAAGGCATCTCTAAATCAAAGTGGCCTCACATAATCTGATATTCTCTTAACCAGAGAATTTTGGAGTGCTGAGTTGTCCTGAAGATTATTTTGTTCATTGTACCTTCCTACAGATATAATCTAAGATTCAGAGAGGTGATAGCTGCTCGAGGTAATAGCATTCACTTGTAGCAGAACTAGGACCAGATCACCCACACTGCATCACTTCAAGGGAAGAAGAAAATGTGTGAAACTCGCATGCTAATCTTCAGCTACATGGTAGTCCAGGATCCTCAGAGTCTTCTTATTCGTCTGCTTCTTGTGGCAAAGTAGGACTAGAGCCTGCATTCTCCTCCCTCCTCTGGCCTATCAGCCAACCAGGCTGATCTTCATAAAACTGAAATTCAAAACATTCAGACACATGAGGGGCAGGCAATTCCTTGACGTGGCTTCAGAATTGCCTTCATTTATGCAATCCCTTACTACAAATACCCACAACAAATTTGTTTACAGACTAAATATGATTTTTAGGTCATCCTCTAAAGTTCTGTGTAGTAATTTTCATGCTTTATTTCTCTGTCTTTTCTTCTTATCCTGTCCCTCCAGAAAACAAAACTAGACCCTGAGTCCAACATTTGTCATCCCCAGGAAAATGTCTCCCAGAGATCTATGTCCAGATCAAATCCCCCATTGTGCTCCTAGGATTGCATTTCCAGGTACTACCTGGATGCTTCCTGTATGCCTGGAGCAAAAACATTTCCATCCTGACTCTTCTGCTCAAGTCAGCTCCTCCTCCTAACATGTTCTTTCTCTAAGTAATTATTCCCTTGGCTGCCCAGGACAGAGAAAACTAGAGTCTTATCACATCAAACTTTTTATCACTAGCAGCCAGCATTATGCCTGGCACATAGTGTGTGTTTTTTTGTGCATTGTGTCAGCTTCAACTCTTGGTGAACCTACAATGAGTGATGTTCACAATATGCTATTCTCACCACCCTTCCTCAGCTCCTATAAATTCATACTATGGCTTCTTTCATGGAGTCACTCCATTTCATACTTGGTCTTTCTCTTTTCCTGCTGACTTCTATCTTTCTCAGCATTATTGTCTTTTCCAAAGAACCCTGCCATCTCATGGTGTGCCTAAAGCAGGATAGCTTCAGTTTTGTCATTTTTCTTCCAGCAATGTTTCAGGCTTAATTTGCTCATCTTTCTGGTGGTCCAGGGTATTAATCAAGTTCTCCAACACCATATTTCAGATGACTCAATTTCTTTTCCTGTCAGCCTTCTTCACTGTCCAACTTTTATATCTATATATAGTAATTGGGAATATAAGGGTGTGGATGATCTTAGCCTTGGCCTCTAATGACACATCTTTGCTCTCAATGATCTTTCCTAATTCTTCCATTGCTGCCCTTCCAAGTCTGAGCCTTCTGGCACATAGTAAATACTCAATAAATATTTTAAGTCAATGAATACACATTTATATGGGCACACACACAAAGGTGAGAAAAATTTAAAAGACGTCATAGAAGGAATTAAAGATACTTAGAAGTTTTAACAACCAATCCATCAATTTAACTGAAAACCTGCTACTCTGTTGAGAATCGCCCATACATCCAGAAGATGCTCAGACCTACAGGAAATAGAGGAGCTGGGTAACATGTGATCTTTGCTTTTAAGAATCTAGTAGGGGAGAGAAAAAGACACACTTAAAAGCACCCTAATCAATGTAAGCCATTATGTGCCTCAGGACTAAATCTTGTGGCACAGACTATAAGCACAGAGAAGTTATAGGTTTCAGAAACCCCACATGGGAACAGAAAGCTGTCACAGACAATAGAAGATGACTTCATGGGTGGTGTGAGAATTTAAAGAATGGATGGAGGGTAAGACTGAGAGGAATAGAGTAGGAAGGCATTCCAAAAGAAGAACTATGGAGAAAAGCAGGACTCAAAATGCAGAAACAGGCATGGGTATGGGGGTGGCAAGTGGGAATAGGTTTTCAGGCCTGAAGAGACCAGCCAAACAAGTCCATCTCAGCTCTAAGTCATCCTGTTGGAAGTATTATAAGATAGACTTCCTTGGACAAGATGATCACCTGATTTGGAGGACATTTTGATCACCTGATTTGGAGGACATTTGGGGAAACCTGATAATCTCTATAATAGTATATAATAGATTAAAAAAAAAGATGCCTAGCTGAACCCTGATCATATTCCCTCTTTATAAAACTCTGTAAAATCCTTCTGTAAAAAGAAAATGTAGAAGGTTTTCTTTTTGTTACCCCAGTTCATACAAGGCATTTTAGGCATCTTGGACTAACTGAAAATATTGCCACAGTGTGTCAAGTGGCATTAAAATGGCCTGAATTTTGAAGAGCCAACAAGGATGATCTTATTAAAAAAATCAATGTGATATTATTTGCAAAAATGCAAGTAAGGCAAAAGGAGTTTTTGCTGTTTGTTGCCTCAACATCAAATGAAATAAAATAAACCAATTGCTGATGCTCTTAATAAACTTGCAACAAGGGTTTCTTTCCTCTTGGAAATGTAAAATCTGAAGTATAATTTAGAGGGATCAGTGGAAAGGGGTTATGATGTTATTGGTTCAATTGTATATTTCCCTTTTATGTATTTTTCCACATCACATTTGATTGAGGGACAACTTTGACATTAAAAACAATTACTCTTCCAATCTCTCCATTTGTTGTTATGGAATGTTTTATATCTTCCCCAGCCACTCTTTCTTTGTCTCAGCCATCATGGCTTCCATTCAACTGGTTCATTGTCTGAACAAAGTCCAGCCCACCTGGACTGAATTAGTTAGAACACATGTTTGGATGCTGAGCTAGACCCAGTGGCTTAGACAAGAGAGAAGTTTGTCTCATTTTCATGGTTAATTTGGCATCATCAGAGTATTGAAAACTCAGTTACCCTCTCTCTGGAGGCTCTGCCATCCCCAGATGTCAATCATGTCAACATAGACAGCAACGCCATTTTTCTCTCCTTCATATGGTCGTGGAGTAACTACTGTCATTAGCTCTCAATGCTCACGGAAAGTGTGGGAATCACTTGTTCACTCCTCAAGTTCTGCTTATAGGGAACCCACCTTAAGAGCCCAAAGCACACAGGACACAGTAGGGAGAGAATAGGTCCTTGTTGTCTCTGTAGGAGTCAAGGGAGAAGGGGGAGAAACAGGGAATCTTGTAAGTGGCGGAGGATAAAAGAAATTCAGGGGCCAGATAGGGGTGGGGAGGACTTCCCTGAGGACTGTAAGACAGTGACAGCAGCACAGAAGGAGGAGGCCTGTGAAGTCAGCAGGGGAGGCCAATGTCAGTAAAGCCCTTTCCTTCTTGACCTGGGCCTCCTCTGGGAGCACACCCTGTTCAGTGCCTGTTAGGTGTTGTGTTCTTAACTCCCAGCAGAGCAAGACATTTCAGGGACTATTCCTGCTTGAACTTGCCCATTCTGTCACGGTAAGAGGAGGTCTCCAGCTGATCCATTTGTTAATCCCCTGGATTAAGCTCACATAAAGAGTGAAAATGCTACTAGGAGAGAATTCCTACAGCTTCCTGCTTGCAAACAAGATTTGCCTGCAGCTAAGGGACATGCCCAACTCTGACAGCTACTATAAGCCTTGGGTAGGGGTTGAAGGGGGGAGGGGAGCAAAACAAGAAGGAAAAAATACTGTGAAAGGGGTGAAAAGGGGACAAGACAGAGGAGAGATGGGAGCAAGATATGGGTTTCCAAGTTTCTCCTTGGATTGTTCACTCTGCACTGAACATGGAGAGTATGTGTTGGTCTTGATCTTTTAGCACTATTGACAGTCAGAAAATGCTAGGCCCTTTTGGTAATATTTTTAGCAGAGTAGTTTGAAGAAGCAGGGGGAGTCTTCTTGCTATTTCTCCACTACTTGGTTGATCATTCTCCATACCCTTGAAATATAAAGAAAAAAAATCATAGGGAAAAATAATTACTTTCCTTAAAAACTATAATCAAGAGTGATCCTTGGTTTTGCCCTATTTTAATGTATGTCTCCATGTGAAAAGGATCTCAAACTTGGTACTGAAAGGCTGATGGAAGACTGCATGAAGAGTCTGACTGTTTGGATGCTAGTGTGGGTGCAAGAGTGTTAGTGAATTTTGGAGACTCCTGGGGATTATAGTATGCTTCATTGCAGGTTCAAACCAGGTAAAATATGTTAGGTGGTTAGAATGCATTTATTCATTTAACAACTTTTTATTGTGCATCGTCCATGAGTCAGGCATTGTACTGGGTACTGGCGATATGGAGTTATGTGAACACAATTCTTATCCTTCAGGAGCTCATAGTGGAGGGGAGACATATAAGCAAGAGATGATGGCAAGGTTGACTTGAGGCTCTATGGCTCTACTCAGATCTGGTCACACAAGTTTCACGAGCTTCTCAGTAACATGGCTGGAATAATTTAGGATTACAAGAGTAAGTAAACTCTCCAGGTGTTTGTGACTGGCATACCTAGCAATATGGTTTGAGGCAAATCTAACTGCATTGCTCTGTGATGACCTGATTTATTCAGGTCAGTTCTAGCTCCCTCAGGGAAGAAGCATCACAGCAGAGACTCAATAAGAAAAGGTCACACCAGACCAGAGAGCCTAGTTCATCCTGTGTGTCCAATGAGTTTCCTTTCCCAGTGGTGATGATGAGAGAAACAGAAATAATCTATTCCAACTCTCTCCTCCTCCATCTGTTGTCTCAGTATCCCACTGTCCTTTGAATGGTATTTAATAACCAGAGTCCTGGTGCACAAATTTGTGCACATTGAAAGGAAATTAATTAGAAGAAATATTTTAATATCATTTTTCACCCTTTCTCTATAATAGAAGTGTCAACCAAATTCACGATTGACAATGACAGACTGAAACACACGCGTGCGATTGGCACCAGCGAGAGCTTTATATATACACTAGAGGCCCGGTGCACGAAATTCGTGCACAGGGGCGGGGGGTGTCCCTCAGCTCAGCCTGCACCCTCTCCAATCTGGGACCCCTTGAGGGATGTCCGACTGCCCGTTTAGGCCCGATCTCACTGGGATTGGGCTTAAACAGGCAGTCGGACATCCCTCTCACAATCCAGAACTGCTGGCCCCCAACTGCTCGCCTGCCTGCCTTCTTGATTGACCCTAACCACTTCTGCCTGCCTTCCGGATTGCCCCTAACCACTTCTGCCTGCCAGCCTGATCACCCCCTAACCACTCCCCTGCCAGCCTGATTGATGCCTAACTGCTCCCCTGCCAGCCTGTTTTCCCCTAACTGCCCTCCCCTGCAGGCCTAGTCACCCCTAACTGCCCTCCCTGCAGGCCTGGTCTCCCCCAACTGCTCTCCCCTGCAGGCCTGGGTCCCTCCCAACTGCCTTTTCCTGCAGGCCTGGTCGCCCCCAACTTCCCTCCTCTGTCGGCTTGGTCACCTCTAACTGCCCTCCCCTGCAGGCTTGATTGCCCCCAACTGCCCTCCCTTGTAGGCCTGGTCCCTCCCAACTGCCCTCCCCTGCTGGCCTGATCACCCACAACTGCCCTCCCTTGCAGGCCTGGTCCCTCCCAACTGCCCTCCCTTGCTGGCCATCTTGTGGTGGCCATCTTGT
The DNA here is from genome assembly GCF_963455305.1 of Plecotus auritus. NCBI lineage: Eukaryota > Metazoa > Chordata > Mammalia > Chiroptera > Vespertilionidae > Plecotus > Plecotus auritus. The sequence goes on along the minus strand of NC_137782.1, from coordinate 134,848,085 downwards.
GTCCACATGGGGACATGATCTTTGACCACAAGGGGGCAGCCATCTTGTGTGTTGGAGTGATGGTCAATCTGCATATTACTCTTTTATTAGATAGGATAGAGGCCTGGTGCACGGGTGGGGGCCAGCTGGTTTGCCCTGAAGGGTGTCCCTGATCAGGGTGAGGTTCCCTTGGGGCATGGGGCGGCCTGGGCAAGGGGCCTGTGGTGGTTTGCAGGCCGGCAACACCCCCTGGCGACCCAAGCGGAGGCCCTGGAATCTGGGGTTTATTTATCTTCTACAATTGAAACTTTGTAGCCTGGAGCGGAGCCACGCCTTCTGCTTGCTCCGTGGCAGCAGCCATTTTTGGGGGGATTTATGTATCTTCTATAATTGAAACTTTGTAGCCTTAAGCGGAGGCCTGGGCCAGCCAGGGTGTGGGGAAAACTTGGCTTCCTCCATCACCAGGGGCAACCCTAGCCTCCTGCTCTTTCCAGCTCCGTGGCTGCTGCCATTTCTGTTTGGGTTTATGTATCTTCTATCATTGAAACTTTATATCCTTGAGTGGAGGCCTAGGCCAGCAAGGGCAGGTGGAAAGCTTGGCTTCCTCCATTGCCGGGGAAACTCAAGCCTTCCTCCTGCTCTCTGTGGCTGTAGCCATTTTGGTTGGGTTTATTTGCATATTCGCTCCTGATTGGCTGGTGGGCATGGCTGGTGGGCGTGGCTGGTGGGTGTAGTAGAGTGATGGTTAATTTAAATATTACTCTTTTATTAGGTAGGATGGATAGATAGATATAGATATAGATATAGATATAGATATAGATATAGATATAGATATAGATATAGGTATATAAACTTGGTTAATTAGACCTGCTTTCTGATTTGGCTAAACTTTTTCCTGCCCAGTGAAAGCACCCCAAGTAATTGTTAGCAACATGCAGTAAATATCCATATGAAGAATATTATTATTGTAGATCACACAGGGAGAACAAAGGGTGAAATATTTAACTGTAGCAGTGTTTGACTATATCCTGCGCAATGAGAAAACCTGAAGTCATTTTCAAGTTCCGTAATTTCTTACTTCTTTTCAGTCAGGTCAAGTTTCTAAGCTTTCTAAATCTCCGTTTTCTGGCTAATGAAAAGAAATTAGGATTCTACTGAGTCTCCTATCTACCTACTCCAGGACTTCTGTGAGGATCAAATGAGATGAGGCATGTGAAAACACTTCACAGACATTTAGTTAAACTATAAAATATTTGCACCTAGCTATAAAGCAAGTGGTATTACTGGGCTGAAGAAACTCCAAGGAAGCTAGTTGCTAGGGAGAGAAAGCCAGGTGTTGCTATGTGATGTCATTACCTGGTGCCCACAGCCACCGTTTCCCGGCTGGGCTGGGCTGTGGGCTGCATTTTGCACCTTGGGGTCTCAGCAGCATTGGCTGCAATTTGGTGGGCTGTCACTCTGGGGTGGTGGCAGGGCCGAGTGTTGCTTTGTGGGTGCCACAATGGCAGTGCTGTTTCTCTGTAAATGGCCAGTGCACATCCTGGCAGATCCTGTGTTGAGCGTCTGCCCCCTGGTGGTCAGTGCATGTCATAGCAACCGGTCAGACAGTCAGACATTTAACATATTAGTCTTTTATATATATAGATGTCCCTGCCAGGGGTTTTATATGAACACTTTCAGGAATGGAGACCTCAGCATTATCCAAACTAGCACCAAACCAGTTTTTATTGAAACCAGTGTTCTAAACAGATAATTTAAATTGTGAAATCTGTGGGGGTTTTCTTATCAGTTTATTCATTATGACCATCTTTCACTTTAAGTTCTTGAATATATTAATAATAACTTCTTTAAAATCCTTATCTGATAAAACTAACATGAGTCATCTCATGGTCTCTTTCTGTTGCTTTTTTCCCCCTTTGATGGTGGCTTATATTTTTTTTCATGTTTAAGGATGATTATTTATACAGTAGTTATTGTGGAAGATATGTTGTAAGATATCTGAACTGTATCATCTTCCTTTAAATGATACTGAGTTTGTCCTGTCAGAAAAAGTATTAGAAGATTCTTTTTGATCCTCTTATGTTTTGTTTTATTCTTTAACAGAGTAGTCTATTTTGATGTTGTTTTATTTTGTTTTTTTGCTTATTACTCTTCTCCTTCCTTTTTTTTTTTGAGAGAGAGAGATTGGAGGGGAATAGGAGAGACACAAAGAGAGAAACAGAGAAACATCATCGATATGAGAGAGACACATCAATTGGTTGCCTTTCGCACCTGCCCTAACTTAGGGCCAGGAATGGAGCCTGCAACCAAGATACGTGCCCTTGAACAGAATCAAGCCTGGGACCCTTCAGTCTGAGGGCCAACACTCTCTCCACTGAGAAAAACTGGCTAGGGCTTTTTTATTCCTCATTCCTTTATAAAGCATGGCCTTTGTAAGGTCTCACCTGAATACCTGAAATACTGTTTTCTCCTCTGGCTTTCAACATCTTCCTAAACTGCATGGCCTCTGTTATTATTGCTCAGTTTCTATCTCCACAACAGTCTATCTATGTCATGTCTCATAGAATATCAACTTTTATCTGCATAGCCCAACCCTTGGTCAATAAATTTTCATACATTCACATATAGACTTCAGAGGCATCCAGTACCCTATCCTGGAAATTCTGGCTATTTCAGTAGCCTGGAAGTTCAATCTCTGTTTCCCCATCTCAGCAAGACCATTGTTCTATTTGGTTCCACTTCCTTGTGCTGTGGTGAGAGAGGGCCTCCAGACAGAGAAGTGTGGCTCATCTCGTATGTTTTCCTTTTCTCAAGGATTGCAGTCCCATGCCTGTTATCCAATGCCTGAAAATAATTACCTAATTTACTTGTCAAGTTTTATAGTTGTTCTCAGTGAGACGGCAAGTTTGATACCAGTTACTCTCAAATGATTAAAAGCAGAAGTCAACATGCTTTAAAAAAAAAAAAAGATGCTGTTATCTGCATATTCTGACTGGAACCATGCCACCTTATGTTGACGAGCTAGGGACAAGCCAACATCCTGTGAGAAGATGACAAAACAAGAAAGAGAAAAGAACTTGTGTCTTTAACTGAATTTACCACCCCTTGTATGTCTCCCCTCCAAACTTCTTGTTACACGAGATTATAAATGTCATATTGCTTAAGCCACTTTTGATTGGATTTTCAGTTATTTGCAGCAAGTGACGCTTGCAGTAACTGATACAAATCATCGTGTCTGGGTCTTCTTTTCTTAAGGCCAAACAGCTCTATCTTCTTTAGGCATTCATCACATGATATCATGTGAATCCAAGTCCTCTCAAATTTATGGTCTTAATGACAATAATGTACTATAACCTGAGGAATGTGATTAACTCAAATCTCTGCCGTGTGTGTGTGTGTGTGTGTGTGTGTGTGTGTGTGTATGAGAGAGAGAGAAAAAGAGAGAGAGAGAGAGAGAGAGAGAGAGAGAGAGAGATCATTAATTATAGCAAATTCACCCAGACAATGGAATCACACTGTGTTTTACTTGGAAGGATCAAACTCAGAGATCATCTGGTTCAGGGTGCCTGCCTGGGATGCATTGAGTTTCAAGGATGTGCTTGGGGTGAAATTGGATGTAACATATTTGTATGTGCACTTTTCTAGAAAGGAGATCCATAGCTCTCAGGTTTGGAGGGTCTTTGGAGGGGTGTTGTTTATTGGTTTTGGTATGGTCCTATGACCCTGTCTCCAGTAGTTAGAAGCCACTGATCTAGATCAAACTTATATTTTCTACACAGAGAAAGGTTGTCCAAATAAACTGTGACTTTGGGAAAGATTTTGCCAGAATAGAGACTTTAATCTAGGATGCCTACATTTTTCTAACTTGTATTCAGATGAATCTCCCTTACTGGTACAGTCTTTTCTTCCCTGCTTATATGAAGGTTGGTAGATGAATAATCTGACTCTAATACTATTTGCTTGACCTTGTACAATGTATTTGTTTCTCTAAGCCTGAGTTTCCAAACCCTGTGTTCATCTGAGTTCTTTGTTTCACCTAACATAACTGTACCTATTTAGGTAGGAAGGAATTTAGTGCAAGGATCTGAGGGAGCATAAGGATAAGGCTCTTCTATGTTGCTCAACTCCATAAATGGCTTCCATATCATCTCTATGTTTCTCAAACATCAGGAAACTGGAGAACCAGACTCAGAAATGGCAAACAGGGTCCAGGCAATAGCCAGAACAATAGCCAAAAGGATGCCACAAAGCTGGTTGAATAGGAACTTTGTCACTGGAGCTCAATAATAGGGTTTATCCACCATTGCTCCTAGCCTTGGACATTGGATGCCACAGCCAACCCCACAAACCCTGCAGTCCCTGGAAATGAAATGTTGAAGCCAGCTACACCACCTGAGAAACAAATTGTCTATTTTCCTGCTTTTTTAAAAATCTCTGAGGCAAGTATCTCTGTGTTTGGCTGAGTGTAAGACACCATACTCTAGCTGCAAGGGAGGTGGAGACAATAAGTATCTGAACATTTTTTGGTTTCTATACTGGGACATTTCATTAACATTTATATTGTAGGGAATTTATCAAACATCAGAAATGGATTCAAAGGTTGAACAACCCTTGCAAATAAACTAACATGGGCCTACTCCTTTCCTACATAGGGTTAGTATAATGATAAAATAAGGTAATATAGAAATACTAGAGGCCTGGTGCATGAAATCCATGCACTTGGGGGGGGGGTGTTCCTCAGCCCAGCCTGCACCCTCTCCAATCTGGCACCCCTATGGGATTGGGCCTAAACCGGCAGTCGGTCATCCCGGGACTGCTGGCTCCTAACCACTCACCTGCCTGCCAGCCTGATAGCACCCTAGCCACTCCCCTGCCAGCCTGATTGACAACTAACTGCTCCCCTGCAGGCCTGATCACCCCCAACTGCCCTGCCCTGCAGGCCTGGTCACCCCCAACTGCCCCCTCCGGCAGGCCTGGTTGCCCCCAACTGCCCTCCCCTGCTGGCCATCTTGTGACAATGTGGGGGTGGCCATCATGTGATGCAAGGGTGTGAGGGTCAATTTGCATATTATCTCTTTATTATGTAGGATTATAATATAACATAAGCTTATCTATATATATAAAACCCTAAGTGACCGGTCAATTGTTCGACCAGTCGACCGTTTGACTGGTTGCTATGACATGCACTAATCACCAGGGGGCAGATGCTCAATGCAGTGGGGCTGGGATGAGTAGGAGTGGTGCGGCCCCCAGCCAGAGCTTGGGCTCCTCCCTGGCCACCTGCCGCTTTGCGCACTATGGCATCCCCTGAGGGGTCCCAGATTGTGAGAGGGCACAGGCCAGGCTGAGAGACCCTATGGTGCATAAATCCATGCACCGGGCCTCTAGTATTATGATAATATAAGAAAATAATAAGAGCTCAATTAATGTTCATTTTTATCATCATCATCATTATTTTAAGAGTCAAAGTAAGCTATTCTTCACATTATACCAGTGTCCATCTGGAAAGGGTAAAGTAATAATTTAAAATTATTTTATTTCAAAAAATGGGAAAAATTAAGGAAATGGAGGATAATTCCAGGGGAATAAAGGTAGAGAGACTGGTAGAGAGGAATAAGGAAAATAAATGGGCACTAATTACAGAATTATTGATTCCTGGGGAGGAGTGCATAGTCCAGGGAAAAAGAGCTTAGACAGGACATAACATGAGACCTAGCAATAGGTAGAGTCATGTTATTCAGAGCTCTGGATCTTAGAGATGACTTTCCTATCCAAGGTGCTCATGCCAAGTGAACACAATAATTAGAGACCAATGGAAAGGCATAGAAATAAATAATTTTAGTTTTTATAAAATTAATCCTTCTAGCTTGTGTTCATTTGGTGATGGTGATGGTGGTGATGATGGTGGTGGTGGCGATGGGTGTGTATGTTGTGTATGTGTGTGTGAGTTATTTTGTTTTGCTTTAAGTTTACAGAGAATTGAGATTTTTATTTTAAAGAAATTTTGATTTTTTGTTGTTGTTGTTGTTTTGGCAGTTCACCTTTCAGCCCTTCATTCTTCCTCTTCTTCCACTCAAGTACATGCAGGCACATGAACCACATTGGGATTGGCTGCAAAAACAGTGCCTCCCAGGGTATTCCCAATGGAATCATTTGTGCTTAGCTGTCTTCTAATACCTGGTAGAGAATCTAAGTTAAAACATCAAAAATAATAATAATTCTACAACAATGATTCTCAAGTCTTATAAATATAAGTATAAATATGAGAACCCCTTTTATAGTCAGTTAGCATTGCAGTCTGTTCATCTCCTTTTTTGTTAAGATATTGGTTCCTCCCTCTCTCCATGTGACTCAAAGGACTCCACCTCTCCCCATCTTGAAGGAGTGAGCATGTGATTCATGTTGACCAATCAGATTATCTTCTTTGCCTGGTTAGTCCAGAGATAGATCCATGGAGTGGAGCTGGCCAATCTTTGTTTTGGAGTTTGATATGGATGTTGGAATAAAGTTTCTCTTGAGTTCACAAGCCTTCAGGACCATGCAATCATGTATCAAGAACCAGAACCCTCTAATCACAGGATAAAGCCTGCCTGCAAATGAAGCCAAGCAAAGGCAAACAGAGCTCAATATACCTCTGAGTTACCTGAGCCAATAACTTTTCTTTTGGGCTTTAGTTGGTTTGAGTTGGGTTTTTATTGCTGGCAATTGATAGACTTCCATATCATAACTCCTCCTCCTAGAAAAAAAAAAAGTATTAGACTTCCATGTGATGTGAGTTGAACTTTTAGTATGGCTTGACAAAACATCTACACTAATAAAAGAGTAAGATGCAAATTGACCATACCTTCACGACGCTCACCAGCCAATCAGGAGTGAGTATGCAAATTAACCCAACAAAGATGGTGGGTTAATTTGCATACGCAGGCACCAAGTGGATGGGAGCGAGGCGGGATGCTTGCGTCATCTCCATGGCAATGATGCAGGCATTCCGCACCACCCCAGCCACTCTGGGCCTCTGGGCAACGTGGGAAGGCGGAAAGGCGGCTCCGGGCCGGAGCGAAGGTGGTGCTGGCAGCCAGGGGAAGGAAGGCCCATTCTTGCACAAATCTTCATGCATTGGGCCTCTAGTATAATGATAAAAGTAAAGATTTTTAAATAATTTTGAATGTGTTAATCAGAATAGCATCTATAGGACATTATTTTTAAAAATCATCATCTATGTGTGAGACATGTTATTTGTTCAGACTCTAGAGAATGGCTGCACAAGTGGATTAATGGACTCCGGGCAATAATTTTATTGCCTGTTTCTCCACCAAAGGTTGAGAATCACTGTTTTGAGGCTCTTAGACTTTTTGTAATACTAAGGAAAAAGCACTTCTAAGTTTCACCATATTTTAAAGAGCTACAAACCCTTTGTCCGCTTTTGAAGAAAGATACCAGCAAAGAGACTTTTGAGAAGCTTTTGCACCCAAAGAAGCAGAGTTTGGTCTAAAGGCTCCAAAAGAACGAGGCCACCATCTATGAGGACACAGGATCCACCTGTGAGCCATGAGAGTTCAGGGACTTCCTTGGAAACCACATTGGGGTCACCACCCATCCGAGGAAGTGACCAATATTCATAGAGAATCAGATGCTTGGTAGCACCATGGCACCAAGGTCACACTGCTCTGGAGTTTGACTGTGGTGCCAGAAGCTTTTAGTGATATATTTGACACTCTATCAGAAAATTCCACCAGCGCTCCCTTTCCCATGAAAAGTTACTCAGGAAAAAAAATGGTGGAAACCCCAACAATAAAAGCCACCATTTACTGGGAAGACCAACACAGCCCTTCACAAAGCTGACGGGATGGTATGAAACGCACTAGCTGTTCAATTTCCTTTTTGACCTGTTTTTAAACTTACAACGATTTTCAAAGCTATTTATATAGCTGAAGATGTCTATAAAAATTTCTACACATTTTCAATTTAACAACGAACAGACTGCTACACCATGTTGGGGTCAAGAGGGACTGGGAGTGAGGCGAGGGAAGCCCATTGTACCCAATTCCAATTTAGCTATGGGAGAAGGGAGTTCCATTGCCCTGGAAAAAACATTGATCTTTCAAGCAAAAATGTTAGCAGAAAAGGAAGGAGCAATAAATACAGCTCTGAGCCCTGAAGCAACGTGATCAAATGCTACCTGGGCCTGGCTGGTGTGGCTCAGTGGTTGAGCATCGACCTATGAACCAGGAGGTCATGGGTTCAATTCCTGGTCAGGGCACATGCCTGGGTTGCAGGCCCGATCCCCAGTAGGGGGTGCCCAGGAGGCAGCCAATAGATAATTGCCTCTCATTGATGTTTCTATCTCTCTCTCCTTCTACGTTCCTCTCAGAAATCAATAAAAATATATTATGTAAAAAAAAAAATGCTACCTAGGCCTTTGGCATCGAGTGGCCCAGTAGAACTAAGCTGATTGGAAATGGTTCCTTTCAGCCCATCGTACCCGCACTAACGTCGGGCTCTGCCTCTTTTCTACCTCCTGGCAGCACAGCGTGGCCATCTCTGACTTGAGGCACAGTTCCTATGGTGGGATCAAATGCTGGGTTTTAAAAACTAAAGTTTGATGTGGATGAACAACTGCCTATAAAAACGTATTAAGCTCCTTCCACTAATGTATTTAATTTCACACTGATTGCCGATATTGCCTCTGAATGGATTACGGCAGGGGGCTGCCATTGTCCCACTAAACCACAGGGTTAAATAATACGCGGTGTCTAGAACTGCTCCAGTGCCGTTTCATACAGGCTGGGGCATGAAATGAATACCCGGCTTTCCCGCTGGTGATTTAGTCTGGTTAAAATCAGGCCACGTTGAATTGGTGCACCACAACGCGCCAGATCATTTACCGCACTATTTGGGTTGTGCTTTTGCCTACAGTAACATTTGCACCTGCGTTCTGCCATTCTCAGCAGCAGGGCATAATCACACACTTACTGTTCCAAGGCATTTGGTGCTCGGGGTCTGTTTACTTAACATCCTGGGGAGTGATACTCCGCTCCAGGGTCGGCCACTCAATTGCAGCTTGGTGTTCAGATAATGACGCTGTGTTCTTGTCCAGAGCAGGGGGAAACAGTAGACATAAGCTCCAACGTGGCCTGCCTCTCTCCAAGTTGAGGATTCTTTTTCAAGAGCACTTTCAACCTGTGGCACATTTCCAAAGTTATCCCCTCACGTAGACGGAATAATCACCTCGTTTCATAAAGCACTTCTCAGGCCATAGACACTGGAGTAATTTCAGTCTGAGCCAGATGGGGCCAGGAGGAGGTTTTATAAGAAGTGGAGTTTCTCTCTGTCCCTTCGGTTGCACCTGTAACATAAACAGCCAATGGAGACGGAAGCGCTTTTAAAGCCACTTAGCTGGGCCTCTGCTACCCTGCGTCCTGCTTCAATGTTTGCCTTGGTTTGTGGCTCGCCTGGCTTTGGGAAGCCCAGACGCGTTCTGGCACATGTTTGAGGCCCTGGGCCAGCTCACCTTGGGGCTAATTATACAATTGTAGGTGCTTATTTTTAAAAGAGGTTTCAAGTGCAAGAGAGTGAAGAGGGTTCTTTTATTTCCTCCGTATTGTTGTTATACTACCAAGAAAAAAAAAGTTAGGAAAGTATTAAAGCTTTGCTCATCTTATTTTTTTTTCCTTCCTTGGCTTTGAGTCTGAAAAGAATGCTGGAAGTCATCGGAGGCCTGGTTGGAATAGAGTGTTAATTCTTCCATATCTAAGCCTCTTTGTTGAAATTCCCTTTGTCTCCCGCCCCAAGTCATTAAACACTAATCCCATCACTCTCCCTAATCCGACCCACTGGAGCTGGAGTTCAGTTTCTGAAACTGTCTTTGTGGCTCTTCTAATAGCGCCTGTGGATTGCAGTTGGTTCAGACGCATTTACAGCATCCCATTTCAGCTCCTTAATGAAGTGCCCTTAATGAATCTTTTCCTCCTTCACGCAGGGAGCACGGGCTTCAATTGGTTTAGTGTTAAGTAGGGGAAGATGCCGAGTCATCTCAGGGGCCTTTGCAAAATATGACTGTCAAAGGCAAAAACCTAGGAAACAGGCCATTGAAGGCTCCAGCCACTGAAGTGCTCATTTAATTACTAAGGATTTACAAAAGAAAATCTGTCCTTTGTAGCTGACAAAGGCCAAGGAACTAAGAAGAGATAGTAGAGGGGTTTTCCAACAAATGATAAAAGAGGAAACATGGTTGAGTGAAGCCATCGGGGCATGGAGAGAACTCTTTCACGTTTGCTACTCAGGCTTACCTTTCTGAGGAGTAGGTATGCACGGAGACACTGAAATTGTCTTTTCTGTCCTGCCAAGAGATGGAGGCCAGAGAGTGAGTCTGATAAATTCTTCACCGACAAAAAGCCACTACAATGACAATCCACTGCATTAAATTTAAGACAGTCTTGTTCAGGATGCCCTGGTCATCCCAGGGGACTTGGAGAAAAACATGGGGGTAAAAACAGAGATGGAAAATGTTCCAAGCAGGGTTTTGTTTTGTTGTTTTGTTTTGTTTCCATTTGCGTAAACTGTTTATGGTCTGAACAGTAAGAGGCAGCTGGAGTCTGATGTCCCTCCAACACAGCAGATTTAAATGAAAATGCTGAATGGCACCTGATCATTTTATGTTTCCACAAAAACCTGTTGACCCATTCTATGGATAGCTCAGCACTGTTTCTCGTTCCATGAGAATGACCCTATGGTACATATCTACATGATAGAATCCATTTTTCATATGATGAAATGTCAGAGTAAATTTTCCCCAGGCCCCTCAAAGACACAAGTGCTGACACAGAGCAAGAGAGCATTGTCATCTTGTTGTCTGATCACCATCTCTAGGTGCTGGAAATGTTAACTGTCCTGCACCCACCAATGTAAAAGAAGCACGTGTCTCTCCAATCTCAGAGATTTCCCCGCATTGCTTTCTCCCGCCTCCTTAGCCTATCACCAAGCAACTGCACGTAACCCTCCTTAGGCCTCCTTCTTCGATTCTAATATGTAAAATAAGCTGCAAAACTGCCTTCCTCTGGAGCATTTCCTTGAGATTTTCCTTCCTGGCAGTTGTGGTCACTTTGGCTCAAATAAACTCTTTCAGATTGTTTTCTCAGTCTGGAGGTGCTTTTGTCAACACTTCTTATCAGATTGATGAGTTAACTGATGAATTGGACCAAGTGATCTTGTCCTGCAGAGTGAGCCTGGAGAAAATGAAGTTTTTTTAGTGAATGTAAAAATGTCACCTTGACCCTATCATGAAATCATTTAATAGACTGGACAAAATTAAGATCACATAGAACAAAAGGCTTAGTTTTCTGATTTGGCAACTCAGGATGGCCTTGTAAAGATGCTGTCAGATACTGACAGCAAAGTCCCGGGCTTCTGAAGCCCTAGGTTCCCTCTTAGGGCCAAGACTTCAGGCCCTCTTCATTGTCCATGGCTGGTGATATCCCAGCTTTATCTTTATTGAGCATCTCAATAAAATGTTGCTTTCTTATATTTTTACCAGACTCAATAGTTTTTTTTTCCCCGCCTTGGACAAAAATAAGCAAACAAACAAAAACCAAATTTTCAACTCCCTGATGAAAACAAATCAGATACATTTAGTAACTGGATAAATCAGAACAAAATGACTATCTCTGAAACTGCCACGTTCTCCTCGAAGATAAAAACAACTGCATTTAGCATTTGGGCTGCGTTTCAAATTCCAGGGCATGTCTACTGTTGGCAGTAAAAGTTACACTTGGACATTGTTAAAATGTGCTCATGTGTTCGGGGCTTCTGCTTTCCTCTTAACTGACTTGCCAAATCTTTTTCTTCGGGGAATCAAACAGCTCATACACACATTGAGGAAAAATTTCCTGTGCTGCATGTTTAAAAAAAAAAAAAAAAAAAAAGCTAACTAGCACCGGTTGAGTGTATGGGAGACACTGAGGCAATGTGAGGCCAGCACCGTGGCCAGCTGAGTGCCAGCTGTCCTCGGGAGCCCAGCCCTTGGAAGTCAGTATTCCCCGAAGCCGGGCTGCCCATGGTACATCAGATCATGATGGCTACATCCTAGCAGAACTCTTTATTTAATCCTTCTCTTCCTTTCCAGACCCCAACTTCTTTTTTCATTCTCATTTTGCATGAGCAAGCTTCATGAGTCTAGTTTCAAATGAAAACAACATTTAAGAAATGGAACGAGGGTGGTGGATTGGGAAGACCTCCAGAAGGCTCTCCACTGAGCATTTTTTACATCCTTCTGAACTTCATTCCCTCCACTGCACATGTGGGGAGAGGGGTGGTGGGTTAGATTACAGCTCTTTTTCTTTCTTTCTTTCTCTCTTTTTTTGAGGGAGGGTATATATTAGTAAAGCATTTTGGTACTTAAGGATTTCCTTTTAAGAAAAGATGCCTCACTGAGCTCTTGAGTGAACAAGTATTGGAAGCGGTGTTTTTCCTTGTGTTAGTTGTGAGTAGCATCCATTGACCTGTGTCACTCATCCCTAGTTCCAATTTGCCAGGGACACTGCACACTTAATTGTGAAAAGGAAAGATGACAGAAGAATGTTACCATTTATTAAGCTCTAAGTAGTTCCCACCTTAATGTTTACTCCTCTGGCAAGTAAAACAACAGACCGCTGATGCCAATTTATCTCTTCCCTCATCTCTGATAGCAAGAGGCCAGGTGCCATGTAATTTATATTCCCCTCTATATTCCTAACGCATAATACAGTGCCCGGCACTTATTTCTGGAATGAATGAACGAACAAATCTATCTGGTTGTAGATAACCTGCAACATTATCTAAAGGGAAGCTGAAATTGGACACCAGATATATTTTTCACACTTCCTGCGGGATTTCCCATATGGATTCTGAGGAACTGGAATGCTCTGCTGTTTTGCTGTAGAAACACAGGCATTTCACGGGGCGGGGGGGGGGGGGGGGGGAGAGGCGGGGAGGGGGTTGAATGGCACAGAGCTTACTTAAGAGATGTACACACCTGTTATTAATCAGAGACATGTAAATTAAAACGGAGATGAAAATTTATTCTGCACATAGCAGAATGGGGAAACATTGGAAGGGAGGATAATGCCAATTGGGGCAGTTGATGCCAGGACACGAGTGCCCGCATACACTGAGAATGTAAATTGGTGAGCCATTCTGGAGAGCAACCTGGCAGTATTTATGTCCCATGACCCAGCAATCCCATGTATCTGCCAGATGAATTATCACACATGCTGTAGGGCACACACATTCAGCACTGTATTACTTATAGTGGCGGTGCATTGAAGGCAATCTAGAAGTCCATCTCTAGGAGAAGAGAGGGCGGTAGTCTAAGCAGCAGGTAGAATTAAGAAAATTAGAGATAAATACACAATATAGATAAGTTATGAAAACAGGTTTTTTTGTGTGAAAATGGTAAGAAATGAAATGAGATCTACAGCACAACTTTATATAAGTAAATTTAAAACACAAACAATAAACCAATGCTATAAGAATATATACAAATCCACATGAATATATCAAACACCTTAGAATAGATATCTACAAGAGAGAAAGAAATGGGCATGTCAGAAGAATGAAGGAAAAATATAATTATAGCAAGCGAGAGGAAGGAAAGGATTCTTTTCTGCAAAAGAACTGAATAATTTTTTAATGCAGGGATTTATTTCTCCCCAAGATAATAGCATCTCTCAGAGCAAACATTGGACTTCAACAACATTGGGTTCAGTGAGCATCCAGGCAAGGGCATCATATTTCCTTGACAAATTGGAAAGAATCCAGCAAAAGTGTCAATGGTCTGTAAAATAGATAAACACCCTTGTATTGGTTAGGATAATGGTAGCTGCTGTAAGAAACAAATCTCAAAATTTCGATGGCTCAACAGCAGGGGAGCTTGATGTCTCAGAACCAGAACATGGACTTTGAGGGCTAGTAGACACAGCTTTAAGCCTAAAGTTTTCAACTATAAAATGAGGGTAGTAAAAATTCTATACCTCCTCAATTAGGAGATTAAATAAGGTAATGCGTGTGAAGTCTTTATTGACTGCAGGGCCCTGTGATGCTACTTGAGGAAATTATCTTGGATGTATGCAGAAAGGACTCCAAGAATGCTCATCAGAGATTCATTATTAATCCATATTGGAGAAAAATCTCACAATGGCCTACAATAGATTAGTTATAGAAATACTCTCAGCCATCGGTATCCCCGAGTTCCATATCCACCAATACAACCAACCACACAAAAATGTTATGTTGTTGCTGGCAGGTACCACGTAGTTAGGTCTACAATGGTTTTGTGTGTACTGAACATGTACAAACTTTTTTGTCATTTTCCCTAAACAACTATTGCCATAACATTTACATTATATTAGGTATTATAAATAATCTAGAGATGATTTATATGGGAGGATATGCATAGGTCAGGGAATCTCAAACTTTTTCATCTCCCGGCACACAAACTAATTACTAAAATTCTGTGGCACACCAACAAATATATTTTTTGCCGATCTGACAAAAAAAATAGGTATAATTTTTATTCATTCACACCAGACAACTATTGTTGTGTTGGCTGTTGTCATTTTTTTTTATTTGACAACCTAAGGGAAAAGAGATCAGTGTCCCTGACTAAATAGTCAGGTATTGCATGTTTTAAAAATTCTTGCAGCACACTGATTGAAAATGCTATGCCACTTTATATGAGGGACTGCAGCATTCGAGGATTTTGGTATACATGGGGGTCCTAGAACCAATCGCCCATGGATATTGAGGAACAAATGCAATGACAAATCAATATGCATCCCTGAAAAGACATAGAAAATGATTTACTACATGTTAAGTTAAAAATGATTATGAAATGTACTTAAGGTGTGATCACACTTACAGGTAAATGTATATGAATTTATACATAGAACACTGATTAGAAGTGTGTATCCCCAAAATGTTGTATGGGGCCATGAGCAGGTTACAGTTACTTTGTTTTTCTTTTGTAGACCAACGCTTTCTAGATTTTCATCAATGAACATGTACTACTTTAGAAAAATGCAACTTTTAAGTTCCAGGACATGCAGTACTTAATGTGTGAGTGTGATTTTTCTTCTCTTTTTGTAAAGGGTCTTTAAATAGTAAAAATAAAGTAGGGAAAACAGTACGAGGATCACCCTTTTCCAATCACCTAGATTTGACACTTGTTCACATTTTACATTTTACTTCAATTTTTTCTTGAAGTATTTTAAAATACATTTTCATCATGAAATGTCATGCCTATAAGCTTCCACATGAATCTCTAAACTTAAGGATACTCACTTAAACAGAGCTAACAATAGTTTGTTTTTTAAATGACTATTTGTAAATACAGTTAGACTCATCTATTTGTTGGTGAACACAATTTTTAAAAATTAATTCTGATTCTATATTTAAAGATGTTATGAGGCAGGGGGGTCAGGAAATCTAGCTATTAGACTAGGCTATCCATAGACTTACTCCAGATCCATTAGATCTATGGAGCCCCCTTTTCTCATTTGTAAAATAAAGTTATTTTGCTAAATGACACTTTCCCATTTTAAAAATCCTATTTCCTTTGAGGGCAAAGAGAGGAACAAGCGAATTTCCACAATTAAGGACATTTGAGGGTGGGAGCAGCACCGAAACGCTCGCATGAGTCATTGGAGTGAGGAAATTCTGAAATGTGGGAATTTGAGACGAGAGAGATATTAAGAGGTTTTTCTAATTTGTCCAATAAATAAACACATCTGTGACCTTTGGTTTAAACAACGTAAACCCTCCATCTCCCAGGCATGCGTTTTTGTACTTAAATTTTTCCAGTCTTTGCATAGCGGCTTGACTCTTTCACTCCTGCCTTTGTTTTGTCCTGTAGCAGGGCAGCTCTGGGTAACCTTTGCCAAGAACATATCCTCTGACATTCCTGCAATAAAAGAGGTGCTGGGCAAACCCCCTCTCTCTGCATTTGCATCACAAAGCCCTGCGTTCTTCAGTGCTGTCTGCTCTGCTCCGAAGACGCTCCCTGGGAAAACCTCATTTTCAGATCCAGCTTGAGGTATCTCTGACTAGGCACCCTCTAGTAGGGCACTAGCCTCAATTCCTCATTTCCCCCCCTAAAACAGAACTAACCCCTTCCCTGCAGAAAGCATGGCTAGAATTTTTCGTTTTAGGATTTATTCATACGCTTGAGCCATTGTGTAACCAAGGGCAGTTGCAACTCCAAGCTTGGCTACTATGGATGATAAACGCAGGCTATGCTCCCTCTGTTCCCAGACACAACTTGCATCTGCTCCCAGGATCCCCCGTTTCGGCAGAACACCAGTGAGGAGTCTGCAACCCCAGGGTCTCATTTCTCCTCTTCTCTAAACCGCTGTGTGGACAAATCTCTGAACTTCCCAGAACTCAGTTTCCTCATTTGTAAAATGAAGCAGCTGGACCCAGTTATTTCTAAGATGCCTTTATTGTTACTCTGTTGTTGTTGTTGTTAATCCTCACCCGAGGATATTTTTCCGTTGAGTGTTAGAGCGGAAGGAAGGGAGAGAGAAGGAGAGAGAAACATTGATGTCAGAGAGACACATCAATCGGTTGCCTCCCAGAGCCGGGAATCGGATCGAGCCTGCAACCTAGGCACATGCCCCCCACCGAAATCGAACCTGGGACCCTTCAGTCCGCTGGCCAATGCTCTATCCACTGAGCCAAAACGATCAGGGCTAAGATGCCTTTAAACATCACAATTTAGTGCTTCCAAGTGCGATTTTTCCCCTCTTTTCTGGGAAAAATATTATTCCACGTGGGTTTTAAAAGTCATTTAAAAAGAATATATGGAGAATACCGATTCACCACATTTCCCACCCAAAAGACAACTTCTTCGCTAGTTCTTTGCTTGTATTTCCAAATATAGTCTAATTAACTATGCACATATCCCAAGGTTTCCAGTTTGACTTCTAAGAATGTATCCGACTGATAGACTTAAACAAGTGTGCAAAGATACAGATGCAGTTGCTTGTCCCGTTATGATTAGCAGGCTAGAATATCCTGAAGGTATATTAAGTGTATTGTGATATGTTTATAGTGAGGCCATTTTTAAAAAATGAGGTTGATTTAAATGTACCCAAATCAGTTAAGAGCTTTTATGTTGCAAGTAACAGAAAATCCACTGCAAACCGATTTAAATAATAAAGGAGATGTATCCAGTCACTTAAATGGGAAATCCTCAAGGACTCCCTGTCTTCTCCTCCTTCTGCCTGCTGTCAAGGATAACAGCTTCATCCCAACCTGTTCTTCTCCTGGTTCTGGGAGACTCATCAGCCATAATCCCGGGGGAGAGTGTGCTTCTGCCCAGCACTGCACGCAAGAGTCCTGAGTTCACCTGGACTGTGCCAGCTCAGGTCAGATTCGTGACTGGAAAATATTGATTAGCTTTGGCTAATCCGCAGAAGGTGGCATGTTTCCCAGAAGCTTTGTGGGGGGACACGGACAAGTAAATGAAAACCTAAGTACTTCAAGAAAGGAGAAGAGAATGGACCCCGGAAGGCAGTCATCAAATGTCCACTGTAGTAGAGGAGAGTGAAATGACTTCTAAGATACTTTGTGGACCTCAAGGTACAGAGTACCAAAATGCTATCATCTGTGTAGAAAAGCATGCTCATACATGCATGGACTATTTCTAACAAAAATTCTAATCCCACAAACATTCATTCATATACGCAGATATGAAAGCCCCCACAGGGGTAAAAAATAATCAGAAGAGACTAAGGTTCTAAGATTCCATCAAATGTTGAATATTTTCAAATAGCAGCTTGGAACAGAGGATCTAGAACAGCACTAGCAATGCATCAACAGCCCCCACTGGTTTGGTCTTCCCACTCTGAATGATACTGTGCTTCAGTGTTCTCAAGAAAGGAAGAGTATTCAGCAGGAGAAAACTAACTCATCATGCAAATGACAAGGCAATAAACAATATACATGTGTTTGCACAAATCAATTTACAAACATCACTTTTCCTGAAACAGTTTTTAACAATGCCCAAGAGCTAAGCACCAGGAATTCCACAAGGTGACATAAATCCATGGATATTTCTTTTCATACTGAGTCTCAGAAATACCTTGGGCAGCTCAATCTGTCACTCACGGAAAAGTGCAAGGAATCCTGACAGTTTCTGATAGTTTCCTGAATGCCTGCTATTCAGTGGGCATTATATATTCATGGAACTAGATCATTGGTATAAATTGAGTTTTAGTAAACTGAAGAAAAATTGGAAAAACATCTGTGCTCTAAGGGAGCCCACACTCAGGAAGGGATAAGAGAACTTTACGTAGTCAGCCTACAGCGCTACTGAGCAGGAAGCCAGCAATGACTTCAAGGGCCCATTGCAAACTGCCAGAACTACTTTTGCAAGAAATAAAATTAAGAGGCAATGTGTGTGTGTGTGTGTGTGTGTGTGTGTGTGTGTGTGTGTGTGTGTAAAGTGCTAGATTCAAGAACTGATTTTTACAATAGAGTAGCAGGTTTCCAATGTTTTCATAAGTGGAAAGTATATCAGTAAGGAGAACTATAGTTAAAAAGGCAGAGTGCTCAAAACATACAGTATGTTTCCCTTTGACATGTGAGAAAGGCTTTGCTTGGAAATAACCAGGTATTCACTGAGTCATTCAACACACTTCTAATTTAATTCCTGCCATGGGCAAGGTACTGTGCTGAGACCTCTGATGAAACAGGCACACTAACCGCATGGGTAGGGGTAGAAACGGATATTTGGAAAGTAGGCAATTATGAAACATGGCAAGACAAGAGGAAAAAGTTACAAACATTGATGGGTGCCAGGCACTTATAGGAGGGAAAATATTACAGAGGGGTAACTGTTGCTCATTCAAAATTCATTCAAGAGGAAATAAACATGGATTAGGTAAAATGGCATACTAATTAAGCATGTGACTGCTGGGGTCAAAGAGCCTGGATGCAATGTTCAGAGCACACTGACCAGCTGCATGAACTGGTCAAGTACTTAACCCTGCTCCTGTTCATGGAAATAGAGTTCTTAGCATGGCTCCTAGCATTTAATTAGTGCTCTCAACAAGTTAGCTTCTATTATCATTACTATTGTTACTACTATTATCATTAGGGTTTAGTTGAACCACTGTTTATCTGTTTCTCTGCTTTATTTTACTATGCATAGAACAGGATAAACTATTAACAGGTTTATTGATTTTTTTAAGGGGAGGGAAAAAAGGAGGATTGCCGAGAAATTGCCTATTACATTAAAGTTGTGTTTACATAAATTTATTCATTAGCAGCCCAGCAATTTTACCTTTTTGATATTGCCCTGGCCTCTTAATGTTGACTCTATGGCATTTTAATGAGCTATTTATTTGGTAAAAAACCGGTTACTTAGAATTTAACAACTCACTTGGTTTGTTCCTACTTTAATTTTGAGTCTAAGTGTTAGTTGATTCTAACTCAGGGTTTCTGTGATCTTCCTGTGCACCTCTCACTCCATCTTCATGGCATCCACATTAAAGCAAACCAAAGTCCTTTGGGTGGGCTCCTATGGTAGGGGTAGAGGGGCTGGGGCCGGGGGAGAAGCAATTTAGAAGCGATCATAAATTAGCTGTAAATCAAAGCATTTCTGGAAGGCTGACTTTAACATCTTTCTTTGTATGACTTTACTTGTATGAAACGTGTAATAAAAATGACCTAGATGTCCCTAAACAACTCTTGTAATGGGATACAGTTTCATTTGAAAGCGAATGGAGCGAGTGCATTTTGAGGAGCTAGTGTCACACATTACTGATGATTCCGAAGCTCCAGAGTAAGTCATCAGTCCTAGCAAACACAGGGCTGAGGAGGAGGTAGAACCGAGAAGAAACTGTGAAACGAAGTGACTTATAACTTGTCCCAGCTGCCCTGGGAATGACTGGTTCGAAATTTCGTAGAAAAGGGCCTGGGTTAGGAAACTGACTTTTCTCTGTCAGGGAGACTACACATCAAACCAATGTTAGGCAAATCATGACCATTTTTAGCATTATTTAAACCCCCAATGTGACATGCACATATAAAATATGACTTTTAGCTCCCTAGGATGTATCATTTAAGAAAATAGTGGGAAATACTTATACAAAAAGGAGAGGCCAGGATTGAATGGGAATGAGAAAGATACTTCTGCCACATACACATATACACAAAGTTTTGGCACTGTATTTATTCCTTAATACTCTTATTTTTTTCTGCTATCTTTGCTTCTTAGCTTCCCTAGTATATCTCCCAACACACACACACACACACACACACACACACACACACACACACACACACCAGCTAGATCATCTGGATCCATTTAGGGACTGAATTTCCTAAGTGCTAGTGAGATAAACAGACCCTATAATATAGTTGTCACCTGAACAAACCAATGTTTGATCAATGGTGCATTTGCTTGGTGGAGTGTGAACCTTGCCTGAGAGCTGAAATGACAAATATTAGTAAATTATTATCAGCAGCCATCATCAGACAGTTGGTTCATTGTCCTGCGTGGTGTGAATTAGGAATTAGGAATCTATATGTAGCTATCAATGGTACCACAGCATGACCAGATTGTTGAACAATTGATTCAGCTATTCCATGCTTTCTGAAAAGATCAAATCCCTCCTCTGGACCCTCAAACCCAGAGATGCGTCTCCTCCAGAAGCTCTTAACACTGAGGCCAGTTTTCAGTCGTGTTTAATGTTTAAAATCCGCCATCAATATATTTGTTAACTTGGAAATTCAGAATCACACATTATAAAACACCTGAAATAGAAATTAGAAAAAGATCAGCTGAAATGACAAATACTGAAAGTCATTTTTATTTGTCAACAATGCACAAAAAGACTTCTGCTCTCACCTAAAATAGTAATAGGTATCATTTGTTATTGCATATTTCTTATCATCATGCAAAATCTCAGTTTTGTTTAAAAATGCTTGATTTTATTGTCTGTCAAAACTGAAGCAGTCACTTCGCAAAGATGTGTAAATCTGAAGGAAGAAGCACATCATTGTTTGCACTTAGCAAAGCATTGTGTTTCTGCTCAGCTTTCAATCATATCCTAATTAGCAGAGAGTTTTCATTGAAATTCAGCAAGTGAATTTTCATCTTCCCTGCTAAAAATGAATGAGAAGGTGTGGCATGTTAGCGTTGGGAACACACCAGTTCAGAACTCACCAAACTCTTTATTGAGAGTATTTGAAAACAGTTTAGAAAATTTTTGTTTCCAGGGTTTTAAACTCTAGAGATACAAGACATTTTGTAGGACACATACATACTTTTCTCAGGAATAAATATCAAATAAAGGTGGAAATATCTCTAAGCATCCATTTTCAAAATGTTTTCTTCAGTGTACCAAGTTTCTTTCAAAAGGCAGATTATTTCTCTCTTCTCATTAGTTTAAGGAAAGATTCAGAGTGAGTGTAAATACCTATCTCAAGTCGTCTTCCCAATCGTTTTGATTTCTTTTTATTTTCTTTCTTTTAAATACTTATTTGTGTATTTATTTATTTTGCTAACTTCTGACTGATCACATCTGACTGACTAGATCATCATTGCTCTTACCTTGTACTAAGACTAATGAAGAAGAGGAGACATATGTACTACTATTTGTAATCCTTTAAACAAACAAAAAAGACTAATGAAGAGTTTGTTTTAGGAGCAGAAGGCCAATTGTGCAAGCATTATTCATACAATATTATCTTCAGCTTATGATTTTCTGGCTGGAATCTTTTTAAGCTACATGTCCATTGACTAAGAATTGATTTAAACTGCTATTATTAGCTATAATTGCCACTTAGGATGGCTTAGGTACAAACTACAGTATGTCTCTGCATGCTGAGTGAACAAATAAGGATACTGCGGATGATACAGAGGCTTGGGGAATTTCCACTCTTTCTTAGAATGCTCACTTACCACATGAAACTGTGGTAATGAATGAATGAAGCTACATGTGTCAGTACTTAGTATATTAAATACTATTAAAATTTAACCTATTTCTTATTTTTATTAAAAATACAAGGTCTTATACTTTCTTTCTACAGCTACCTTATTGGATCATTTATGTGGCCCACTTTGCAAACTACTGGTCTGCATAACTCCTATGTTTCCAGGACCTTTGCACATGCTGTTCTCTGCCTGGACCACTCTGCTTTCCCCACCCTGTTCAATAGTTTACTACTTATTCTTCAAGTTTCACCTGCACTATTACTTCCTCATGGAGACATTCCCAGATCTTCCCTGTCTTCTCAAATTAGGCCAGGTCTCTCTGCTATAAGCTTTCATAGAATCCTATTGCTTTGCAAAAGCCCTTCATAGCACATAGTTACAAATTTACCTGCGTGATAAAGAATGGCCTCTTTGCTCTCTAGATACTGTAATCTTCACAAAAGTATGGGTCACAATCATTTCTACTGTATGCCCAGCCCTTAGTATAGTGCTTCACAAATATTCAGCATTCAATAAATATTTGTAGAATAAATGAATGAATGATTGATAAACTATAGCTTATCTGGGACTCATTTATACATAGGACATCATAAATCATCTAGTTTCACCTTTTTATTTTATTAATAGAAAAATTGTAAGTGTGGAGAAGTACTTTTACACACTGTTGTGGGAATATGAATTGGTACAGCTGTATGGAAAACAGTATAGAAGTTCCTAAAAAAATTAAAAATAGAATTACTGTATGATCCAGCAATCTCACTTCTGGATATATATTGGAAAAATAAAATAAGTGTCTCTAAGAGATATTTGCATCCCTTGTTCATTGCAGCATTATTCACAATAGACAAGATGTGGAAACAGCCTAAGTGTCTGTCAGGAGATGAATGGATAAAGACAATGTGATATTTATTCAGCCATAAAGAAGAAGGAAATCCTGCCATTTGTGACAACATGGATGAACCTAGCAGGCATCATGATAAATAAAATAAGCCAGGCAGAGAAAGACAAATACTATACTGTACCCCTTATATGTGGATTCAAAAAAAATTGAAACTCATAGAAACAGAAAGTAGAATGGTGGTTGCCTGGGACTGGAGGATATGGGAAATGGGCAGATATTGGTCCCAGGTACAAATTTTCAGTTATAAGATGAATAAATTCCAAGAATCTAATGTACAGCATGGTACTACAGTTAATAATATTGTATTGGATACTTGAAACTTGCTAGACTGTAGATCTTAAGCTTTCTCAGCAATAATCTATACTAATAATAGCCTAAGGCCATCATGACCAGGACGGATGACTGAACAGTGGGCCCCTGGCTGCCAATGCATGCAGGCAGGAAGGGTCTGTGGGCTCTTGGCCGCTGGGGCATGGCAGCAGCGAGAACGGTCTGTGAGCCCTGGGCCTCCAAGGTGCGGCAGTGGCGAGAAGGGTCTTTAACCCGGGCCGCCAAGGCATGGTGGCGAGAAGGGTCTGTGGGCCCCAGGCCACCAGGGTGCTGTGGAACTCTGGGTCTTGTGCTTTCAGGGGTGTGGCTGGCCTTCAAACTGGACCGTGACAAGAGGGAGGAGGGAGCCCCATTCCTCGCAGAATCCACTGTTGGGAGGAAGAAGCCTGCCTGCCTGATCACCCTTAACCACTCTGCCTGCCTGCCTGCCCGAGGGTTTCCAGATTGCGAGAGGGTGCAGGCCAGGCTGAGGGAGCCCCCTCCCCGTGCATGAATTTTATGCACTGGGTCTCTAGTAATAATAATAACAATAATCCTATACAATAAAAGACTAATATGCAAATCGACCGAGCGGCAGAACGGTGGTCGCTATGACACGCACTGACCACCAGGGGGCAGATGCTCAATGCAAGAGCTGCCCCCTGGTGGTCAGTGTGCTCCCCCAGGGGGAGCACAGCTCAGCCAGAAGCTGGGCTCATGGCTGGCGAGCATAGCAACAGTGATGGGAGCCTCTCCCGCCTCTGTGGCAGTGCTAAGCCATCAGTCGGACATCCCCCGAGGGCTCCCGGACTTCAAGAGGGCGCAGGCCTGGCTGAGGGACCTCACCAACTGTATGAATTTCATGCACCAGGCCTCTAGTAATAACAATAATAATGTAACTACATCCTGTGCTAATTAACTTGATTGAGGTAAATATATATTGCACACTTTAAAGATATACTATTTTATTTGTCAATTATACCTCAATAAAACTGGCTGAGAAAGAAGACCGTTGTGTGGCATGCCCCAGATCATCCCATTAGTCGATGATAGTAGTGGGAGGAAAACCTGAGGCTCTTGATCCCCAGGGCTAGTGCTTTCCATCCATCCCAGGAGACACTAAAGAAAAGTCAGCATTGGAAACTGCCTTCTTATTCAGATAATCAGACTCCTCCTTAAGACCAAAAGTTGTCTTGAAAGGGAATAGAAAATAAAACTCAAGGGAATAAAGATTCAAAAACAACAAGACAAAGAACCTAGTTGGAAAGCTTTATAAAAACCACAAATTAGCAATTCATGGAAGAAGAAATATAAATTACCAATTATCATGTGAAATTATATATACTCTAAGGGAATTATAATCTAAATTTAAAACATGCTCTTTTCCCCATCAGAGTGCTAAAATTTAGGGGAAAAATGGTCAGACTTGCTATTGTTAACAATGTCAGAAAATAGGTCCTCTCATAAATTCTTTGTGAGGGCATAAAGTGGTACAATATTTTTCATTCAATTTAGCAATGTTGATTAACAATTTTAAGGGTCCGTGCCCTATGACCCAGCATTCTAAGGAACTAAACATACAGGTGCTTGCATGACTAAGCAAAATATATTACAGGTGTTCATTGTACTATTGTTCATTATAGTGAAAATTGGATACAACCTAAATACCAATAGGAAGGTCATTAAATAAATCACTGTGTATTAAACTGGAAAACTACGCAGCCATTTAAAGAATGCAGATCAGCATGTACTGATGTGGAAAGCTAAGTTATATTGCGAACTTTTAAAAAATGGATAATATGATTCCATTTGTGTTCTCTTTTACTTTAAACACTAAACTTAAAGCTTATCTCTGAGGAGGGAACCTTGGGAAGATTAATAGCAGGAACTTGTACTTTTTACTACAGCGTTTGCTTCAGGATTGTTTCCATTGTGCACAGAGTGTATTTCTCTTTTCATTGTTTCCTGCCAGATCACTTGCTGCTGTTGATTGGAGTCTCCAATGCAGAAAGTGAAGAGCTTTGTCACTCCCTGCTCCTGGCACTCGCGTAAAACCTTGATGGACTGGGGACACTGGCTAAGTTTCTGCACCTTCCCATCAAACACCCAAGACAGCCAACTAGATAGATGGCAGAGGGTGTTTGCCATACAACCCAAAGCTCCTGAGACTTAACACATACATGTTCCCTCAATGGGGGGACAGGCCTGTGCACATGCTCTGCAGACATGTGCAATCTCCCTGCATGGTCACGCTCGGAAGACGAGTGCATTTTCCCACTGGAAGTTGAGGGGAACTTTATGGAGCACCCAATGCAACTTTCCAATGTGCCTTTCCACACAGTGGGTGAGGCAGATCAAGTCAGGGAGAACGCGTATCAGGGGTGTCTTAAGAAGCAATGGAGAGCTCTATTATTAAATGAATGTTCTAGAGCCCTTTATAGTGTCAAAGCTAGTACAATATGTTAAGGACATTATTTCCTTAGAACTTTGGCCCTTCCTCTTCTCCCCTTCCTGCAAACCACACCGCTCTTTAATATCCATCTGTAACTCCACTCGCTCTAAAATTTTCATGGTCACTTCAGCCTGACATAACCTCTCCTCCCTAAACCAGAGCTGTGCTGTGTTGACAAGGTACTGTCGTATGATATCCCCTCGCTTCCTTTTGTCACAAATTCGTTGGGAGAGCATAAATTGGTACAATCTTTTCAATTCCATTATGCAATATGGATTGACATTTATGGAAATATTTATTATTTGACTTAATGTTTGTCTTATTTTCCAGACTGGGCAGGGATCCTGTGTTATACTGCTTCATAGGGTCCACATACAACCTCACTGTAACAGATATCTAATAATTTGAAAAACTGCAAACAAGAAAGCCAGGAATTCTAGTTTTTTTGTTTTTTAGTTGGTGATTTATGTGTACTACTCATGAACAGAAATACAACATTTAAAATGAATAATGAAATGCAAAAATATTTAATATTAATTTATAAGCTCAAGAAGAGTGAACAACTATACAGTAGCCAACAGAGCAAGTTAACTAAGAATAAAGAAAAAATTGGTTTCAACTAGAGAGTAATGTTCATGTTTCACATCCAATAAAATATCATGAACAAATTAGGTGAAAACTTAGAAAGATAACTAAGTCTCGTCAAATAGAAATAGGTGTGGTGTGTGTGTGTTTTAAATTAAAAAAAATGAAATTCAAGGCTTCTTGGCTTAGTGAAGCCAGTTCTTTCATCTTTTAAAATGACAGTTAAAGTCAAAACTGGAGTTTAGGGGAAAGGAGATTTAGGACCTCCCTTCAGACATTAATAAACACTACTTCACATTCTAAAACTATTAGACATAATTTGGCATAATTGCCAATCTTTCCTGAGCAAAGACATGCAACTCAGTTGTTTTAACTGCTAAACTCTTCTCACAAAGAGAGATCACCTCAGTTAGGGGCTCAAGGTTCATGCCTTCAGAGAGGCACGGTGAGAAAAAATTTTCGTGGCCCTGTATATTAATATAAAACTTTTATTTTCTCAAACTCATCTTAGGAGTAGAGCAGAGACATGGATTTGTTGAGACCAAAAGGTATCTTCTATGTCTCTGTATTGAAGAAAATCCATGTAAGGAGAATGAATACATCTGGTTTTATTCCCTCTCAGCTGAATTCCATGCTGAGTTTGTTGGATCTTGAAAATGTATAGACTTCAAAAATATTTCTCTCTGAGGATCTATGCTTTCCTATGGTGATTTTCTGTCCAGCGTGTCTCAACTGTCTAACTTAGATCTTAACCCCTCAAGGTGGATACCATGTATTTTAGAGAGTTTTCTTTAGAACAATATTATGCTGAAGAGTTCAGTGAATCTTAAACAGTAATGTGTCTTCCATTGCCATTCCCTGTTACCTCCTGTTTGTTATGCTGGCCTCCTGATTTCAACATATGTGGTTCACTGTCCTTCCATTGAACTATTGGAGTGAGAAGGAATTTTCAAATTTATGGTTTGATTATTCATTTGATATCTATTCCCTAGTATATACCAAAATATAAGAAGAGGGACAGAAAAAGGGAGAGAAGGGGGAAGTGTCATATTGATCAATATAGATTATAATGAAACCAAAGGTAGCCTTTCTTTCTTAATGGTACAAGACATAGCCTGTTGAGGACCACCAATGTTTGAAAACAATGTCTCTAAACTTTTCTATCTCTAATATATTTTATAAGTATTCATTTCCTTCCTCTTTGCCTCATTTGTAAAAAAAAAAAATCAGTAGTTAAGACACTCCAATGCTAAACATTTTTAAAAAATGTTTGTTTAGAATATTTTTTTTAAGTTATTTTTTGTTGCATAGTCAAAATTAATCAGAAAATTAAATGCAGGAATTGTTTCTGGGTTAGAAGAAGGTTCTCCCTGGTCATGCAAACTTGTGAACAGATATTTCTTCAGGATACCTTGAGAACCTTCCCAAGAGAAGATGTTAGTCTTGTGCCGACTATAGTGCTTACAACGAATCACTGAATAAATTATGACCATCCACGGAGACTGCCTCTTTGGATAACTGGCCATTTCAATCTAAGAAACATACTGTAAAGTACACTCCAACTTCTGCATCAAAAGAGAATATGCTGAGGTAAGTACCTAAATTAGACTGCTGTAAGTACTGCCTAGAACTTTTATTTTCAATCATATGCTCTTGGAAATATCTACCTAACACTATGTTGCATATAATTCTTTGGAGCACCTAGTAGCAAACTGAGATATCCTAACACAGAAATGAGATTTCACTATAATTTTAGAAACCTGCCAAATAAAAGACTTTATGGTAAAATTTATTTTATGTACATAAATAAAAAGAATGTAGGAATTGTGCTACTATTTTTACAAGCTTTCCCCCTCTGTTTTGTGTACGCACGTATAATAATAAGAGATGGGGAATGTTCCCTCTGGCCACTAATTTGATTATGTCTCTGTCTATGAATTAAGTTGATGGGTGTATTTCAATGGGGAATTTGCTCTGTAGTTGAAATACAGGTTTTATGACCTCTGTCCTGTTCTGTATTTTGTAGCTTTAAAAGACCTCTAGAAATTTAACATTAGGCAGAGATTCTCTGAGACTTGCCTTTTTGCTATATTGTGACTAAGACTTAAGAAAATAATACAATTGTTTTGCATGGTCACATTTCAGAAAGATTTCTTATTAAACCTAACAATACAGTCACTTTTATATAAATTATCTCAATTGTTTTTTCACAATTACAAAAAAAAATGGTACATAGACATTATTTATTCCAGATTTGGAATCAAACGGTGGAAGTATCCTTTTCTCAGGCATTATCATTAGACCTAAAATTTAACCCAATGACTTCTCTTACTTCTTTAGCCTTTCACAAAGTACTCAGGAAGATTTCATGACAAGAGAAAAACAATCATTTAACCAGACCATTACAATGCAGCTTCTGAGGTGAACTTCATAAACACATAGATGTTTAGAAAAGAGATGATAAAATATAAAGCAGAAGTCATTTACAAATAAACATAATTAAAACAGTACTACTTTAATAGTATGATATTCTCCAAAAAAATCAAAATACATTTTTAAAAATTAGAATCTCAAAATTATAATAGAAAGGTATGTATCCTATATTTGACTAGACTTTCCTTTAAAAAGCGAGTCTTTTTTTAACGGCTCTGTCTTGCACTCTTAGAGATGTATTTTAAAATTAAGAGACCAGAAGACATTTCTACTGGCAAAGCATTAGCACGGAAGAGACCTCAATAAAATTAGCAGTGAGACACTGAATCATTTCTTCTGTTAGTGAAAGTCATAGGCAAAAGTTCTAAAATTATACAATTACAAAAATAAATCAAATCACCATGTCATTTCTGCTTTTCTACATTAATAAATTAACCATGTAACATTGTTCAAAATTATGTCAGTTACGCATATAATAATCTTTTAAATTAATGAAGTGATGAAGCAGTTTGATGACACCCATGATTTACAAGGCTGCTTTTAGCTAATGTTAAAAGCCTTTCATTTAATAAATTGCCCCCTTGAGAAATTACCAAAAATGAATATTTTCTATGCTAAATGTTTCAAGGTTTACACTTTTTCAATATATTAACAAATGGCAAGGGAGACACATTTTTCAAAATATATCTTCTCTTACATATATTTAATTGAAATTAATTAGTATATTACTTTAGAAGGAAATGATTATACAAGATCATTTAAGTGAATTTTTGTGAAGCAATCAAGCTGAATTTAAACAATGAAATCAATCAAATTCTTACAAAATGTGTATGATAAATGGGGCATCATTTCAAGCTTTCTGATTAAAGAGGAACGATTCTGTAGAATCTACGTTCTTAAAATATAGCTAGTGCTCTTCGCTCTTAACTTAATCATTGCCTCAATCGTTTGTCAGCATTATTTATTCACATTGAAACTACATTACTGATAAGGCTTTGCCATTTTCATAATAATTTTTGTTTGTTTACTTTTATCTGGACATTGCTTCATGAATTGTTATATGTGATTTTAGCTCCTGTGTATTTCTCAGTTCAATCATAAATAACAACAGTCAGACCTTATAATCCAAGTGCATTATTTCCATTGTCTTACGCTTTTATGTGGCCTCAGAGACATGTCTGTATACAAGAGAAATAACGTCTTATGGAGAAATGTTCTAGAAATTTGTTAGGAGAGCAAAACAGATATCTGTCAAACCAGGGTATGTTTGCACATGATAACAGCAAGAATGAAAAGGAGCAAAGAAAAGCCTGAAAGTGATGTTCCCTGTGCTTATGGGTTGGTTTTCATAATGTGGACACTGATTTGTATTCCATTTCTGAATTAGTAATGTGCCTAGTACATTGGGCCAATTTTTTTTCCAAAGCATTTGCAGCTCCAGCCCTGAAAACAAGAATAACGAATTCATGCTTCTTGAGTCCAATGGATATAATTTTAGGCAGGAAGATGTCAAGGAAATAATTTTTAGAATTCTTATAATCGATGGCAATGTAAAGGAGAACTGCCTGTTGGCGTTTCAAGTGATGTTAAGGAATTTTAAACTTTCATCCATGAATTTTTAATGTGTACTAATAACTTAGCCTATGCACAGTGAAACAGAACTAGACGCATATTGTTAGTTTCCTTTTAAAATGACTTGAGTAAAGTAATAAACGTATTGGAAATTCAAGACTTTCAGTTCTTTTATAACTTATAACTTCAACAAGCTAGTCATGAAAACAATTATTTGCATGAGCTCCATTTTCAAGAGTTAATCAAGAAAATTGAACAGGATCAATGGTCTTGCAAATGTGCATGTCCCATGTGTGAACAGTTGCAGGAGGATCCATTAGAGCTGCACTGAGACTCCTGGCTGTCACCTCCCCTGATGAGCCTGCACAATCTGCAGAAATCTCCATGCATCTTGGAGGAGGAGCCCATGAGCTTCAGGATCGCAAATTGCAAAATATTACAGACCCCAAAGTTTGAATTATCTATCTTTATCATCAATGTTTCTATCTTCTCGCTCCCTCTCGCTCTAGAAAATCAATGAAAACATATTTTTTAAAAAATGAGAAAAGCCCAGCCAGTGAGGGTTGGTGGATTGAGCATTGTCCGATGCACCCAGAGGTTGCTGGTTCGATTCCCTGTCAGAGCATATGCCCAGGTTGTGGGCTCAATCCCCAGTAGGGGGCGTACAAGAGGCAACCAACCAATTGATGTTTCTCTGTCATGATGTTTCTATCTTCTCTCTCCCTCTCTCTCTAGAAAATTAATAAAAGCATATTTTTTAAAAAATAAGAAAAGCCTGGCCAATGTGGCTTGGTGGATTGAGCATTGTCCGATGCACCAAGAGGTTGCTGGTTCGATTCCCTGTCAGAGCATATGCCCGGGTTGCAGGCTCAATCCCCAGAAGGGGCGTACAGGAGGCAACCAACCAATTGATGTTTCTGTCATGATGTTTCTATCTTCTCTCTCTCTCTCTCTCTCTCTCTCTCTCTCTCTCTCAAATCAATAAAAGCGTATTTTAAAAATTTGTAATATATGATAGTTTTAGAACTGATACTTAACTATTATCATTGAGATTATTTCTAGAAAGTAACTTCAATATGTACAAAATTATATAGGGATAGGAATGGATGAAAATCTTTGCCTGGATGAAATAAAACCTATTGGAGTCACAGCAGCAAGAAAAGAGGTGGGAGGGATATCAAGAGCTCTCGGAGAATCTGATTAGCAAAAGGACAGACAACCTGATGTACAGGAGGATAATTTTGAAATAAATGTGTATCTCCTGGTGAATCGAACCTCATACTTTAATCTAAACTAACTATGGAAAATATGATGTTCCATCTCTGGACCTTAGTTGTATCTATTATTAAAGTAGAATCATGGTACCATTTTCGGGGAAAATTATAGCTACTTTTTCCTCCTACCTCTGTGGAAAGGTAGAAACACAATGAGATAACATATGGAAGCATTTTTAACTCTTTGAAAAAAACTGTGCAATGTAGACCTGAGATTCAAGTAAATGGAATTTTCCAAGGCCTTTGAAAGTAAATAACAGTGGAAAGCTTACAGATTAAAACTATATGATATATACATATATATATATACCATATTTATATAGAGAGACTCAACAATTTTATGTGATTTTATGGCATATTTCTTTTTTTCAATATGTTCAATTGGACTAATAAATGTAATGTTCTCTGTGCATATTCCAACAAAATGCCAGGAGGGGTGGAAGGCAAGAAAATTCCCTGCCAGTGGGAGAAAGGCTTTATTTTTCTCCCATTATGTTCTAAGTGGAAACCTCAATGGCAGCTTTATATCTTAAATACACTCCTCATAGACACAGATGCACAGTGGCTGAGAAGCTTAAAGATATGACTGAGCTCTCTCCATGTTCAAAGCTGCACTTTGGAAATCAGTCAAATCTTTTACTTTTTACAACACGGAACAGCAAATCTGCTGCTGTTTTCCAAAACAGAGCACAGTACGCCTCACAGTCACAGATCCAATAAAATGCTTTATTTATTGGCTAAGCATTAGCAGTGTCTCTTATTTTGCTCCTTTGACCTTCTTTGGCAGTTAGTCACACATTCCAATTGAGTAGATGCCACAAAAATATCCCTTATGTATAAAGAAAGAGAAGAGCCTAATTGGCCATCGACCTCTCCCTTCTAGCTCCCCTGGTGTCACAATCCAGCGGCTTCCAATAGAAAATCTGGGCTGAGTAGTTCCTGTTCCACCCAGAATCCCCACTTCTTTGATCAAAACCTAGAAGGGTACCATCACCATCACCTCAATCAGTGCAGCTCAACAAGGAGTGCACATGACACTGGGTGTTATCCAGGGCAATGTTTATTACTGGTTTGATTTTGTTGTTGTTGTTAATCCTTACCTGAGGATACTTTAACTATTGCTTTTTCAGAGAGATTGGAAAAGAGGGAGGGAGGGGGAGAGACAGAGAGAGAGAGAAATATTGATGCGAGGTAGTAACAGTGACAGTTGCCTCCCACAGGCAACCCCACCCGGGGTGAGGAGCAAACCCAGGTAGCACCCTTGACTTGGAATCAAACCAGCGATCCTTCAGTGCAGGGGCCAACACTCTAACCACTGAGCTCACCAGCCAGGGCTGCTAGGTTTGTATTTGTTTTTTACTAGTGTCTTCTGTTCATAGCAGTGGTATTGCAATCCCATTTATGATAATGACATAAAATTCCCCTTTAAAATACATGTATTTATATTTTTAAAAGATTTAAAGAAAAGTATGCAAATAATAGCAGGGGGAAGCAAAGATATGGCAATAATCATGAAAGTGGTTTGTGAATAGCTGAGGATGAAAAATTCTGAGCCAAAGAATGCCTAAGCAATTGTGGGGGAAGCATACCACTCTCCCCTTTAGCTAGATCTTTATAATAATTACTAGGATCCAATGGGAAAGTGCCTCCCCAGATGTTTGCATTTGATCTCTTTACAGCACTAGCAGGATAGGTAAGCTTTTTATCACACTTTACAGATGGGGAAACTGAGGATGTGAAGGCTCAGGTGAGTCACTGAAAGTCACACAGCTACCCGAGTGCTTCCAAATAAGGCTTTCTGTTCCAAATCGAATACACTTTTTAGTTTAACACACAATTCATTTTAAAAGGTCAGGTGTCTGTCTGTTCCATGTATCCGTGCCTCTGGCTCTATTTTGTTCATTAGATCCCACATATAAGTGAGATCCTATGGTATTTGTATTTCTCTGACTGGCTTATTTCATTTAGCAAAATTATCTCCAGGTCCAGGAAAGGGGGTGAGGGTGGGGGACTGGATAAAAAAAGGTGGAGAGATTAGCCAAAGAAATATGCATAGCCCATGGACATGGATAGCAGTGTGGTGAAGGCCGGGGGTGGGAGTGGGGGTGGGGGTGGGGGCTGGGTGGAGGTGGGCAAAGGAGGAAGGCATGGGTTACATCTGTAGTAGTGTCAACAATAAAAAAAAAAAAAGATAATTAATCAAAATGTCATGGGACTTCGGAATTAGGTATTGCCTTTGTATTGAATTTGTGCATTCACTCACTAAGCAATATTTTCATACTTTTTCCAACTGTACAACACACATAACAGGAAAATTCCTTTTGAGTAATACAGGATCTGAATCCAGCTGAACCAATTAGTTCACAATGGTGTTAGGAGGTTAACTATCTGATGGTGATAAAACACTTTATTGATGGAAAATGCCATACTAAATCCCCCAAATTACCATTACGGGTATCACTGTTCAGTATTTATATTCAAGGAAGTTATAGGTAAAAAAATATATATATGAATATCATGCAGTTATGCTCCTGATCAGTCCTTGGAGAGATGATATTTAATCCGGTCTGTCTGTCAAGCTTGGGGGATATCGGCATTTGTCAGTGAGGACTGATGGATCAGGTAGTCGATAGACATTTAGAAACAGGCAGGACATGCTGCCATTTGTTTGTTTTATAGGAAAGAATGATTCTAATAAACCTTGGTTTGCCACTACATTTGTTTAAAAAGCAAGTCATGATTTCTGAAAGCAGAATTTGTAGCTTCAGTTGCAAATGTCGTCATCTGAATCCGGACGCTGAAACCCCAAATTCTACAACATCTTCAAATTAAAACGGTTCCTCAGAAATGTAAGTATTTCCACATGAAAAGGTATACACTCAGCTCCAACTCCAAGTAATGTGAACATCTAGTTTCCAATATCACCAGCCAGTGAAATGCATTCAAGATCGCAGCGTGGAAAGCTGTGCTTTCTGATAGGCAAAAAGCACATAAGCAAAGATGTATTACATCCCTGCAATTTTCCAATAAAAAGTTTCTCTAGTAGGAAATTTGATTTACCTTTTTGTAAAAATAGTTTCATCGTATGAATTATATTTTCTCAAAGGGACAAAAACCCTGCTTGTTTTCATAGTATGCCTTTCCTTTTGAGATACGAACGGTATCAATTTGATAAAAGATAGGCATGAGATCTGAAATAGAATTCTGAAGTGTAAAGAAACGTAACCTAAACTCAAAGTGAAAAGCTAGAGACTACTTACACCAGCATAATTATTTGAATTCCCCCCTCCAACCTTTCATGCTAAAATTAGTGAGCATTTTCATTTTCCATATGCAATCACTTACTGTCCTTTCCCCACTATTAGTGTTTCAAAAGCAAGGACATTTAAATGAAAAAAAGAATTTTAAGCCCTCTATTAATTTGACACTGAGGATCCAATCCACGAAAACTGAAAAAAGTGTCCTCTTGATAACCGCCATTGTCCAATAGGACAGCTTCGCAGAAGGGAAGCCTCAGTGGGGAAGGGGTTAATGTGACTCCCAGTCTCCCTATGGTGTCGGTGGAGAGCAAGGTGATCTTTCATGTAAAGAGTTACTTTTCAGACCTTTTGAACAGGGGCCCTCTTGCAGATAAAACTACCCAGATATTCATATTCGTTTGTGAATATCTGATCACTTTCCCACTCGCTTTACTGGTATTTTAGTATCTTATAAGTCCTTTCAAAACCCCAAATGATGAATTGTTACATGACATGCAAACAGCTCAGAACCTGCTAGCTTTGAGAAGCAACGGCAAACACTTGCTTGTCTCCAAGTGTCCCAGTTCTGATTAGACAAAGAGAGAGCAAAAGGGTTAAAAACTGCCTATAGCCCGGACTGGTGTGGCTCAGTAGTTGAGTATCGACCTATGAACCAGGAGGTCACAGTTCAATTCCCTGTCAGGGTACATGCCCAGGTTGTGGACTCGATCCCCAGTGGGGAGCATGCAGGAGGCAGCTGATCAGTGATTCTCTCTCATCATTATTGTTTCTATCTCTCTCTTCCTTTCCCTTCCTCTCTGATTTCAATGAAAAAAATATTTTTTAAAAAACCTATAAAGAATTATAAGCTGCAGTCCTGGCTGGTGTGGCTCAGTTGGTTGAGCCTTGTCCCATGCACCAAAAGGTTGCTGGTTGGATTCTAGTCAGGCTACACACCTGGAGGCAGCCAATCAGTGTTTCTCTTTCCCTCTCCCTTCCTTTCTCTAAAATCAATAAAAACATATTTATAACAAGGATTATAAACTGCAGAATACGTGTGCTTCACCTGTGTAAGATTCATTTACTAAAGGGGGGTGAGAACTGACCCAGGGGGTCCATAGATTTTACCCCCCGGAGCGGGTACGATGGTTTATAGCTGGACTCCATAAAACTGTAGCGGGAGACACTTTTTCCCAACTTCTCAAAGCACTCGGCAAACTCCTCAAAATGATTCCCTCTCACAAAGTAACAGACAGTTGTTAGCTGTTAAGCTGTCGAGCCCATCCGTACATACTGAGGGTGAGGATCTCTGCCCAAGTAAAACATGACCGTGGTCTGGACGTCAGTCAGAAGCAAAGAGGTGCCCAGAAGGCAGAGGCAAGCAAGGGTGTCTCCCAGCAGAAGAAAAGAAGGAATCAAATCATTTTTCTGCCACATTTTACCTCCATCCCTTAATACCGGAGTGAACCTGATTACACCCGACTTCTGCCACAACCGGGCAGACCTGAACATGTCTGTAATTCAGGTTGAATGAGCTTTCCTGGAGTTCACAAGCATACCTCAGCTTTTTCAACCACTCCTCCCCTCTCCCCTGCCACTCTCAAGACCACCAGCCCCCTCTTCCTGCTCTGCCTTGGGCCTCCCCGTGCTGGGAACAGGGTGGTAGTTGAAAATTAAAAGAGCCTACTTCATTCTGATGAAAGTCAA
This sequence comes from Plecotus auritus, assembly GCF_963455305.1. NCBI lineage: Eukaryota > Metazoa > Chordata > Mammalia > Chiroptera > Vespertilionidae > Plecotus > Plecotus auritus. The sequence continues at coordinate 134,811,658 of NC_137782.1, read as the reverse complement.
AGAAAAGTTTATGGGGGGAGGGGGGGCGGAGAGGAGGAAGGAAGGAGGGATAACCTCTCTCTGCAAGACCAGTTTCACTGTTCATTATAACCAAGTAATGGCAATTTAATTCAAAACATTTATTGAGCAGCTCCTACACGCAGGCCGTGGAAACTAAGCAGACAGCAAAAACCATCCAGAAGTGAGGAACGGAGAACAAAGCTATTGAGTCTTTGGATCCTGGCAGGATCACCTTTGTGAAGGGGAGAAGGGTGACCCAACCCAGAATCATGTGGTTTGTATAAAATGAATATCCAAAGAAGGGAGAGAAACCAAACCTTCATCTAACATTCACCAAACTTACAAATATGTCAGCCAGGAGGGAATAAGCAAGTCATATACACAGAAATTTCAGGAAACTTTTGAATCGGACACCCTGTGGCTGGAACGGAACATGTGAACTTTAAAATTTTCCTGAGGCAATTTTGACCTGTGTCTCTGGATAAGAATAGCAATAAACAGCCCTAACCGGTTTGGCTCAGTGGATAGAGTGTTGGACTGCGGACTCAAGGGTCCCAGGTTCCATTCCGGTCAAGGGCATGTACCTTGGTTGCAGGCACATCCCCAGTAGGGGGTGTGCAGGAGGCAGCTGATCGATGTTTCTCTCTCATCGATGTTTCTAACCCTCTATCTCTCTCCCTTCCTCTCTGTAAAAAATCAATAAAATATATTTAAACAAAAAGAATAGCAATAAACAAGTAGTTCTCAATATTAGCTGATTAATAAAGGTCTTGTATTCAAAATATACAAAGAACTCTTAAAACTCAACATTAAGAAAAAAAAAACAATTAAAAAGTGGGCAAAGATTTCAGCTTACCAACAAAGATATACAGATGGCAAATAAGCAAATGAAAAGATGTTCGCCATCATTTGCCACTAAGGAATTGTACATTAAAACAACAATGTGATATACTAGACAACCATTAGAGTAACTAAAATCCAAATATCTGACAATACCAAATGCTGACAAAGATACAGAGCACAGCAGCTCCCACTCATTGCTGGTGGGAATACAAACTGGCATAGCCACTTTGAAAGATGTTTGGCATATACTGTGGTCTCCTGGATATTAGATAAACAAAACTAAGGTAATATGAAGAAAGTATGGACTTTAGTTAATAATATTGTGTGCATATTGGTTCATTAATTGTAACAAATGTAACATACTAGTGTTAAGATGTTAAACATAGGAGAAACTGGGTGTGAGGTATATGGGAAATCTGTACAGGTTTCTCAACTTTTCTGTTACTTTAAAGCAATTATAAAACATAATGTCTATTTTTTAAGACAAAACATCTGTAATACTAAGGGATAAAATGAACAAAAGATATAGAAAAGCTCTCATTAAAACTATAAAATACTGCAAGGAGAAATTAAAGAAGACCTAAGTAAACTGAGATATACCATATTCATGGCTCAGAAAACCCCTTTAATGTTAAGATGTCAATTCTCTCCAAATTGATCTGTTAATTCTCCCCAAGTTGATGTATAGATTCAATATAATTCCTATAAAAATTTCAGGAACCATATAATTTCACTCATATGTGGGATATAAACTGAAAGCAACAAATAAACAAACAAGAAAAACAAACAAACCAAAACTCATGAACAGACAACAGTATGATGGTTACCAGAGGGAAGGGGGGTGGGGTGTAACAAAGGGAAAAGGGGGTCAAATATATGATAACAGAAGAATATTTGACTTTGGGTGGTAAACACAAAACAATATATAGATAATGGATTATAGAATTATATATTTGAAACCTATATAATTTCATTAACAATGTCACCCCAATTTAAAATTTTTTTTTAAATTTTCAGCAGTTTTTTTTTGTAGAAACTCACAAACTTTTAAAAATTCATATAAAAGTGCAAAATACCTAGAATAACCAAAACAATTTTGAAGAAAAAAGAAAAGCAAAGTTGGAGAACTAACATTACTTAATTTCAAGACTCCTTATAAAATTACAGAAATCAAGACAGTAGTCAAATGATTCATGAAACAGAATAAAGAGTTCAGAAATAGACCCACAAATATAAGGACAACTGATTTTTGACAAAGTACAAAGGCAATCGAGTGGGAAAAGGATACTCTTTTCAACAAATGGTGCTGGAACAATTGAATATTCAAATGTAAAAACAATGAAGTTTAATCCATATCTCACACCATATACAATAATGAACTCAAAATGGATAATAAATCTAAATGTAAAAGCTAACACTACCAAACTCATAGAGGAAACAGCTGTGTGACCTTGGATTTGGCAATGGCTTCTTAGATGTGAAACTAAAAGCAGAAACAACAAAAGAAAAAATAGATAAACTGGACTTTGTCAATTTAAAAAAAAATTTTTTAGCAAGAAAGTAAAAAGACAATCATATAGTGGGAGAAAATGTTTGCAAATCATATATCTGATAAGGCATTTACATCCAGAATATATAAAGAAACTCAATAAAAAAAAAAACAAGCCAATTTAAAAATGTACAAAGGATTTACATAGACATTTCTCCAATTAAGATACACAAATAGCCAATAAGCACATGAAAAAATGCTCAATATCTTGAATCACTGAGATACAAATTAAAACCACAATGAGATAACACTACAATGTAGGAGAAAAACAAAATTTAAAAGATTGACAGTACCAAGTGTTGAGCAGGATCTGGAGAAGCCTGAGCTCTCAGACGCTTCTGGTGGAAATGGAAAATGAAATAACGTCTTGGGCAAATAGTTTGGCTGTTTTCTAAAAAGTTAAACATCAACATACCATATGATGCAGCCATTCCACTCCTGGGTATTTACCCAAGAGGAATGAAAGCATATGACTATAAAAAGACCTTTACACAAATGTTTAGAGCAGCTTTATTTATAATACCCCAAAACTGGAAACAACCCCAACAGCCCATCAACAGGTGAATGGATAAACAAGATGTGGTACAGGAACACTACTCATCAATACAAAGAAATAAATGATTGAAAGATACACATAATGATATGGAGGAGTCTCAAAATAATTATACCATATGAAATAGCCGACCAAAAAAGGGACACAATATGTGATCCCATTTACATAAAAGTATTTAAATTGCAAACTAATATATAGCAATAGAAGGTAGATCAGTGGTCCTGTGGGGTCAGGAAGGAATTACAAAGAGACAAGAGAAAACTGAAGGTGATGGATATACCCACTACCTTGACTGTGCAAATGGTTTCATGGATTTATATATTCATGTCAAAAATGATCAAATTGTACCTTAAATACATGTTCTTTATTGTAAATGAATTCTATCTCAATAAAGCCATATTTTTAAAGTGTGATTTTCAAAAACAGGTACATATAGCTGGATCAGATATTTGAGGAGGCCATCTTTCCCTCACCTTTTTTCTCTCCCAAACAGCTGACTATTATCAGGTAACCTCAGGAGAGAGAGACTTTTCTATCATATGCTCCTGTCCTCAAGGTCTTTTCCTCCCACTAAGTCCTCAAAAGCCAGGAATCAGTGAAATATCTCATGGAATAATAATAATCTTAGCTCCATTTCTATAAACCATCCTATACTTGCTAACGCACATCCACATATATGATCTAATTTTTTGCCCTTATTTGTATGCTGTACATAGGTGGGTATTGTCATGTGGCCATTTGACAAGCGAGGGAAAATGGACATAAAACAAGGAAGTTCAAGAGCTTTACACAGAGCTGGAAATGGAAATAAAGTTTCTCAGCTAAGTCCAATGCATTTTGCAGGGCACTGCTTGCTGTGTAAGTCAATCCATCTCCTTACTCATAGAGTAGAATTAAGAGAAGGAAGGCTGAGCAAAGGGTGTCTCACTGCTTCTGCTACACTCAGGGAGCCCACTAACACCCCTCAATGGCATTCCACATGCTCAATTACAATAGATTCCATGAATCCATCATTTTTGTTTGTTATGGGCTCCTGGAATTGAAGTAAACTGAGTGAGAATTAATTATAGTTAACATTTGTCAAGTTATTTATTGAGTTAGTCGTTACTGAATTATTGCATACTTACTAAAAGCCTATGTGGAGGCTACAACTATGATCCTCTCCATTTGACAGATGAGGAAACTGAGGCACGGAGTTTGAGTAGCTTGAGCAAAGTCAAACAGTTGATATGTGCAAGAACTGGGGTTAGAACTCAGTGTATGACTTCAACGATTCATTCTGTGCTCTAATAATGTGTTTCATGGAATACGTGCAAATTAAGACATCCCTAGGTTGTGCTTAAATAGACTGAAAAGCCATAAGTTAGATTGGAAAGTGCAGTAATATGCCTAATGATGCAATTTAGGACCTGCTGCCACACAACCCCCATCCCCATTGTTGGAGTGAGGCAGTGGGAAGGCTGGTAGATGCAGACAGAGAAGAGGGAAGGAGAACTGACTTTCCCAAACACCCTTCCCCTCCTCCCATGCTTTTGTTTTGCTATATTCTATTTTTATCACATTGGTGCCATGGCCTTCCAAGAGTCATAATTTGAATAAAAAGAAGACCAAAGGCTTGAATGGCTTCCGAATTCTATTTCTCCATTTGCCTTAATTGTTTAACAAAGAACTGCACCTCTCCCACCCAAAGAGGAGAACCAACTTTAAACAAAGCGGTAGTGCTGCTTTAGCTATTCTCCAAATGAGTGGTCCCTTGGGCAAGTTAACTTTTTTTTGGGCGGGGGGGGCTCAGTTTCCTTATCCGTAATAAGAGGGTTAACCTGAGATGCTCTTCTAGCTTTAAAATTCTATGATCTCATGTTTCTCTGTTTCTTTCAGATAGGAATTTGAAATTTTCAAGGTTTTTTTTTTTTTTTTTTTTTTTTTTTTTTTTTTTTTTTTTTTTACTCTTCATGGTGGGGAGGATTCATCTTCCTCTTTGTATATGCCTCCTCTTGCTGTTCTTCTAAATCCTATGATGTATCCTATGATCATAGTAGCATTCTTTACAATAGCTAAGATCTGTAAACAGCCCAAGTTCCCATCAGTAGATGAGTGGATAAAAAAGCTGTGGTACAGTTACACCATGGGATACTATGCAGCTGTAAAAAAAAAAAAAAAAAAGAAGGATCTCTTACCCTTTGAGACAGCATGGAGGGACTTGGAAAGTATTATGCAAGGTGAAATAAGCCAGTCAGAGAAAGACCAGGATCACATAATCTCACTTATATGTGGACTCTAACGAACAAAAAATGGAGCCAGAGGCATGCAACAGATGGACATATTTCAGAGGGTGGGGGGCAGGAAGAAATTAATCAAAGAACATATATGTGTAACCCTGGACATAGACAATAGTGTTGTGAAGGCCCAGGGAAGGGGTTGGAGCGCAGGGGGTCGGGGGGAGGGCAATGGGAGGAAAAGGGGGGATATATGTAATACTTTCAACAATAAAGATAAAAATTTTTTTAATCCTATGATGTATCCTATGTTTTGGACAAAGGATTCCAACAGCTCCTGGCTGCCCAGCTCAGAGGCAACCCAGGTTGAGGTACAGCTCACACATAAACCAAACAGAGGCAAGGAGGGCCGGGAGTGGCATGGAGAGCCCTCATGAATCACTCACTTCCAGGGAAACCTCAAAGCAATGGGAGGAATGTAGTACAATGCCGTTCCATCACTGCAGAATTGTTCCAGCCCACAGATAGTAAACCCCTCCAAAATTGCTCTCTATTTGAATAAAATTTTTAAGCCCAAAGAAATAGATTCTGAATGAGTAAAGAAGTAATCTAAAAGGTAATTTTCAGATAGCTAATAAATGTGGAATATTAGTTTAGAGACTTTTAGAATTTTAACAATCGAAATCATGTTCTTAGGTTTTCAGTTCTGTAGAGAAGTCGTCAATAGAAAAAAATAACAGATAATGATAATAATAAGATTAGAAACTAAATTTAAATTAATTTGCATTGTTTTTATCTCCTGGTTTTTCCCTCTTGATAAACAAAAACTACCTGGTATAGTGGAGAAATATAATTCCATTACTTCAAATTTCCCTCAGAAGAACACAACAAACTTTAAAGAAAAATATGTGCCCACCAGGGTGGCTCGGTGGACCTACAAACCAGGAGGTCTGGGTTCAATTCCTGCTCAGGGCACATGCCCAGGTTGCAAGCTTGATCCCCAGTATGGGGCATGCAGGAGGCAGCCAATCAGTAATTCTCTCTCATCACTGATGTTTCTAACTCTCTCTCTCCCTCTCCCTTTCTCTGTGAAATAAATAAAAATATTTTTAAAAAGGAAAGAAAAATATGTGATTTTTACATTACCAAGAAATAAAGATTTGAAAAAGGGGGACAGGCTTAAATATACTTTTTATTCCAGTTTTAAATGATTTTAATTCTTTTTTTTTAAATGTAAGAATTTTTTATGTTGAAATATTCAACCTTAAAACTGCATCAAAAACTAGACTTTAAATGTTTGTTAAGTGCATTATTTAACTTTATATTTATACTAGAGGCCCGGTGCACGAAATTCGTGCACAGGGGTGTGTGTCCCTCAGCCCAGCCTGCACCCTCTCCAATCTGAAACCCTTCGAGGGATGTCTGACTGCCCGTTTAGGCCCGATCCCAGTAGGATCGGGCCTAAACGGGCAGTCGGACATCCCTCTCACAATCCAGGACTGCTGGCTCCCAACTGCTTGCCTGCCTGCCTTCCTGATTGCCCCTAACCGCTTCTGCCTGCCAGCCTGATCACCCCTTAACCACTCCCCTGCCAGCCTGATTGATGCCTAACTGCTCCCCTGCCAGCCTGTTTGCCCCTAACTGCCCTCCCTTGCAGGCCGGGTCCCTCCCAACTGCCCTCCCCTGCTGGCCTGATTGCCCACAACTGCTCTCCCTTGCAGGCCTGGTCCCTCCCAACTGCCCTGCCCTGCAGGCCATCTTGTGGTGGCCATCTTGTGTCCTCATGGGGGCAGGATCTTTGACCACATGGGGGCAGCCATCTTGTGTGTTGGTGTGATGGTCAATTTGCATATTACTCTTTTATTAGATAGGATAGAAGTAAAAATAGCTTGAAACTAGAATGAATATATTCAACTCTTTAAATCATATTTGTAATTGCTTCAGGGCATGATTAAATTACTTACTCTTTTCTGTATAAAAAAGGAGATTCATGACTTTTGGAAAATGACCCTTAACGTCAGAAAACAATGTGAAGGAAGTAGTTTATTATATTCAATATACACAAGTAATATGCAATAAACCAGTTGGTTCCAAGGGAGAAGTAGGTTGAAATAAACTAATAGCACAATGCAAATCATAGTCCAAAATTAAATTAGAAAGTAAAATTCGAGTAAATGCTACATTTACCAAAAATTAAGAAAAGCATTAGTATTATTTATAGTTTTAGTAATATAGTATTTTATCTGCATGGTTGACAGTACATTTTAAATATTTTCTTATAAAAGCAATCAATTTTAATGTTTTTAAAAGGAAAAATAAAAAACTACAGAACTGGTCATTTTCTATGAACACTCATATGTAGTTTGCTTAAATGAAATCATATGATACTTGTGCAACTTGCTTTTTTCACTTGAGAATATATAATACTCCTCTTTCCTTTCACGGCATATAGATTGCTTAATTTATTCATAGTTGATAGCATCCTATTTTATACATCTACTGTAATTTAGTTAAATAATCCTCTATTAATACACTTTTCTATATTTTACATTTTTCCTCTATTAAAAAAAAGCTAAAACAAAAATTCCTGTACATATACCTTTGTTCACTTGTGCAAGTATATCTATTGAATAACCAACTTCTCTAGAAAATTGAGTTCTAGGATGGATACTTAAAATTTTGATAGACACTGCTACATTGGCCTCAAGATGTTCTCACAATTCAAACACTAAGAATGTATGAAAATTCTTGTTTCATCTGCCTTTCACCAACAATTGGATCTTCCTAATATTTTTCATTCTTATCAAACTAACATATGTGAGATGACTCATTTTTTTAATTATGGATGAAATCGAGCATTACTCTTATGAGTATTTATTACTTGGCATTTTTCTCCTAAACTTCTCATTCCTTCTTATGTTCACTTTGCTATTACATTATAGGTCCTTTTCTCTCTAATTTGCAAGATACATTTCATGTTGAGGAAAACAGCCTTTGTCTGTGTTGCAAACCACCACTCCTTAATTTGTTGCCTTTTCATTTTGGTTTGATTCTTTGTCCAGTGCAGAATATGTATCTTTTATCCAAATATCCTTGATCCATTTATTTAACAAATATTTATTGTGTATTTACTATGTGCTAAGGGTACAATAAACCAATACCAGACCAGACCTTGCCGACCCTGAATTGACCTTAACACCACAGGAGAGAAGCAAACATAGATCGACTAATAAAAAAGCACAGAATTTCAAACAAAGGAAAAGTACCAGAAGCAATTTTTCCTCTATAGCTTCTAAATTGTCCATGCTATATACTTCACACACCATAATTACAGTTAGGGAGATTTTTGTTTGGTTTGGTTTAAACAAATGTGGAATTAATTTCAGGATAGAGAGTAATGTCGAAATCCCACTTCTCTCTCTCTCTCTCTTTTTTAGTTTATTAACAAGATCATGTATCCCCCAGTGCTTTGATATGCCAAATTTATCACACCCCAGTTATTACTTGCTATTACCTTACTCTCCGGATCTATTTTATTTCACATCTATCTATATCTGAATCAGTATCATACTGTTCTAAATGTTGTATTTTCATAATTAGTTGTAATTGCCCATAAAAATTACAGGATGTCTTTGTCAAGGGTTCAGAAGCCTGGGTCTTGGTTGCAGTTGGGTACAGGGGAGCAAAAATAAAATTAAAACTAAACATCCCAATGGGCTATTATGTCTGTTTAGACTCCAAGAAACTCCTTCTCACATCCTTAAAAAGGCAAGCTGCTGAGGAGGGACAGAATTAGAGGGACGTTGTTTTTAGTCCTGGGTAAATAAGGCCTTGAACATCCTTACTAGTACTCTTGCCCTGGAGGTGGCCTGGGCCATAAAAAATTTAATATTTTTCTATTAAGACCTAGTATTCTAACTTCCAGATATGCATCTAAAAATGTAGGAAATCTACACACACACACACACACACACACACACACAATGCCCTGGAGCTTGATTTAGAATAGTGGGGGGAAGGGAGACTAAATATCCAAAAATAAGCAGTACTTAATATATGATGGTATACTTAAGCTTTGTAATATTGGGCAGACATTAAAAACAGATACAGTAATAGCCAGTCCGGCTCAGTGGATAGAGTGTCGGCCCGCAGAGCGAAGGTTCCTGGGTTTGATTCTGGTCAGGCTCCTCCCTGGCCCCGGCCCTGGTCAGGGTGATGGAGGAGGCAACCAATCAATGTGTTTCTCTGACACTGATATTCCTCTCTGTCTGTCCCTCTCTCTTCCACTTTCTAAAAATCAATGGGAAAATATCCTCAGGTGAGGATTTAAAAAAAAAATACAAAATGTATATAATAATTTGAAAAAATATTTATTAGAATGGTAAGCCAAAGCACATAATTCTATAACAACACACATCTGAGGAAAGAAATTGTTCTTAGCTGTTTGGATGGAGGTATTATGGATTTTTTTCTTCTTTTTCTTTAACATTTCTTTTTCAGTACTATTTTGATAATTTAATCTTTAACTTCCTGGTGTGCTTATCCAGTCTTTCAAATCAGTACAATTTTAACATGATCAGAAAGGGTTGGGGGAAAGATGAAAAGGAGATAATTATTACTGAAATATCTAAGCAGTTACACACACTAAAAATGATGAAATTCTCTTATTTCACTTGCCATACAAACTTCAAAAATTTGAGGCCTAAAATATGAGCCATTTTTCTCATTTCTTTGTTAATTATCAGAAACTAGTGGCCCAGTGCATGGAATTCGTGCACATTAAAAGGGGATTAATTAGAGGAAATAATTTAATATTGCTATTTGCCCTTTCTCTGTAATAGAAGTGTCAGAGATGAAAGAAAATTAGTAAAATGTATGTGAAAACCTTCCTCCTGTCAGAGTCTGGGGCGCACCATGAGACCCAGAGTCAAGTCTCCGCCCACCCACATGCACCTCAAAATCACATGAGACCCAGACCTGGCTGGCCCCCACCCCCATTGGGCTAGATCCAGACCTGGCCAGTCCCACCCTTGTCAAGCCCTGCCAGGCAGGGGACATAGCCTCAGGTCCCCTGGCCTGGCACCAGGACAGGGGGCAGGGGGCATGCTTTGAGGTCCCCTGTCAAGCCCCGCCAGGTGAGGGACATGGCCTGAGATCCCCTGTCAAGCCCCCCTGGGTGGGGAGCATGACCTGAGGTCCCTGTCAAGCCCCGCTAGGCAGGGGGGCGCAGCCTCAGGTCCCCTGGCCTGGTGCTGGGGCGGGGGGTGTGGCCTGATGTCCCCTGTCAAGCCCCACCTGGTGGGGGGAACAGCCTGAAGTCCCCTAGCCCAGCACCAGGACAGGAAGTGCACCTTAAAGTCCCCCATCAAGCCCTGCCGGGTGGGGGGCATAGCCTCAGGTCCCCCAGCCTGGTGCCGAAGTGGGAGGCGCAGCCTCAGGTCTCCTGTCAAGCCCCACCGGCAGGGGGGCACAGCTTCAGGTTCCCTGTCAAGCCCCGCTAGGTGGGGGGCATGGCCTGAGGTCCCCTGTCAAGCCCCACCTGGTGGGGGGGCATGGCCTAAGGTGCCCCAGCCTGGCGCTGGGGCAGGAGGAGCAGCCTGAGTTCCCCAGCCCAGCACCAGGATGGGAAGTGAACCTTGAGGTCTCCCATCAAGCCCCACTGGGTAGGGGGCATGGCCTGAGGTCCCCTGGCTTGGCACTGGGGCAGAGGATGCAGCCTGAGGTCCGCCAGCCTGATGCCAGGGTGAGGTGCATGGCCTGAGGTCCCCTGTCAAGCCTTGCCAGGTGGGGGAGGGCATAGCCTCAGGTCCCTGCTGATTGCTTGTTAAGGCTCCTTATGGGAACTTGGCCTCAGCTGTGGATGCAGCCATTTTTGTGATGGAGTGATGGTCAATTAGCATATTCCCTCTTTATTAGATAGGATGCCTCCTTTATCTTTGAATGTAATAAAAGTTCATGGAATGCTTGATGAATTGCCCCCAGCTGTGGATTGAGGTGGGGGTGGGGAGCCATTTTCATTCAAGGTGACTAGAGATCTCTAGAACAACTTCTGAAATAAAGTCAGGGGCTAAAGTGATACACGAACTGGCCATGGAGGCAACTCCTCCTGGTCACACACCACCACAGAACCCCACCCTCCCATATCTCTCTGGATCTTCTTTAATCCCAATCATGGCACATGGGTAATCAATAATTGGGCTCAGTGGATAGAGCATCAGTTTGCAGACTGAAGGGTCCCAGGTTCGATTCAGGTCAAGGACACAGGTTGCAGGCTCAATCCCCACTAGAGGGCATGCAGGAGGCAGCCAATCAATGATTCTCTCTCATCACTGATGTTTCTATCTCTCCTTCTCCCTCTCTGAAATCAATAAAAATATACTTAAAAATAAATAAGTGGGTAATTGCATTAATTGATTAATGAAAAGCAATTTCTAGATTAATCCATTGAAAACATGACAGATCATTTCTAGTGCTTGCTAGTATATATTGTGTATCAATTCCATGCTTGCAATGCTTTTTGCTTGGCTGCATTTAAAATAGCAAACACCATCAGCTAATTGTGAAACCCATTCTCTAGAAACTGGGACAAATCTCATAGACCAAGTTGATTCCTAGCTTAAAATTCAAAGTCTCCTATGATCCCATTCAAATTAACGACATGCTGTGTTCAGTTATTAATTATACAACTGATCCAAGAATGGTTAATGGCATTGTATAAGACACATCCTCAGAGAGATTTAGGTCTTTTTCCCTGCCCTTAGTACAGCACGAGAGCATATTGTTCTTCGGTGTAATGTCCCATCAAAGTCTGCAAATATTAAATATATTTTAATAAGTCCCCTTTGATGGGACTTTTGCTGATGGTTGGGGAACATGAGGAAACTTAAGTACAAAGTAATTTGCAAAGTCATTAACAGTGTTTCCTACCCAGGTGATAGCTCAGAGGAGATTTAATTGGATAAAATTACCCCATTCTAAGAATAATACCTTGTACTTTATGTCACAATTATCATGTAAGGATCTTGAAGAGATTTATGAACATTGATTAAACATCAGAGTGCCGTTTTGAAAAAGATGGTATTGACATTATTTTACTGAGCCCAGAGAGTGATAGTTTCCTATTCCAAAGCACACAGCTAACAGTAATAAAATAGCCCCAGTCTGCAGTGGCTTGATATGGGGACTCTTGTCCTACCCCTTTGGAAACTTCTCACTGCATAACTTACTATAACTAAAATGGTAGGCGCAAAAACAAGAAGTTTTAGTCTCTCAGGGTATCTTATAATTGCCACAAAGGAATGTATTTCTGATTGTTAGAGTCAGAAAATACTTAAATCATTTCTCTGGAGCCCCTGATATTTTATCTGGAGAAATTCTGTTTATAATTAGTTTGCCCTCCCCCTTTCAGCTATAAACACTTGGCATCAGCAGATTCAAATATGAAATTCACAAATCACCGGGACTAGGAAGAATATCAAAAATAGAATCAGGTCCTCTTGATTTCTAGACGAGGTGCCTCAGGCCCAAAGGACAGGAAGGATGGCAAGGGGTCTCTGTCCAAATAATGAGGAGGCTCTACCAGTGTTGAAATGCTTCTAGTTGCAGAAAATGCCCCCACAGGGCTCTTGAGACCCTGACTGCATCCTTAGTTTGCTGGGCAATTGAGCATCTTGAGCTGAATGGGTGTAAATGATTCTGTGGCCAGGCATTAAAGTGAAACTGATGGCAGAAAAATCCGAGTTTTCAGCTCAGTACAATTCAACATAAAAGATATACCAAACTCTAAAGTTTTAATTTGATTAACAATCCTCAATAGATTTGGATGCTACCAAAATGAAATAATGTGTATAAAAGCATCTATCCCGGCGCCCCCCTACCCCCACCCCCGCCGCCACCCCCTGTGGAACCTGAGCTCTAAAACTGCTTGATCCACATATCTGTATGCGCCTTAAATCCTGCAGAGTAAGTTCTGTTTGTATTTGCAGAAGCTTCAAGTACTCTATGAGATGTTTCTTTAGATGCTTATAAATCATTGTCTAAGCTTTCTTCAAAAACAAATAAACATTAAAATGAATATGTGTGCATTAAAGTTCATAATCAATAAAGTGTGATCAGGAGTGGAGCTGGAGAAAGCATATACCCACAAATGAGTCAGACTAACAGCTGTCACAGGAGCCTGTGTTTGGAAGGAAAGCTTGACGGGTCCTAAAGATGTGTGCCCCCCAATTCATGAGCACACCCCACCCCAGTGGAAGTGCCTGCTTTGCGGATTTGAGCAAGACTCACTCTCTTTATACAGAAAGTCACTTTCTGTTTCTATTTGCTCAACAAGCCCAGGGCAATCAAAATACAAGAATGGAAATCACATTTGTTTTTGCTATTGTTGCTTTTGTTTGATGCCTACCTGTTCAAGTCAGATGACAAATTAATCTCATGAAAATAGGTTCTGATGACACAGTAACCTTTCCTTTATTGCGCCATGTTGAAAATATCTTTCCATTGGTTACAATTTTTGAAATTCTCAAAATAAAAAATATGGCAACAATAACAGTGATGATGCTGACTGGGCAATGTGACTATAGCAGCTTACCTGCTTAAAAAAAAAAAAGAAAGAAAAAGAAAAGAAAAGAAAAGAAAAAAGAAACCATGACAAGGCTGATCATTTTTGCTATTTTCTTTTGGAAGGTAAAAAATGTCTAATATTTAAATCTTGGTCCCTCCCTTCCCCCAACATGACAGATTATTCAAACTATCATCCAAAGAGTTCACTATATTGTAGGAGAAAATATTTTGGAAGTGAAGCTATGTCTTTTAATATTTCCAAGTTAAAAAAAAAAATCCTATCTGATAAAAAGCAATACTGTTAGATAATGTCATATGCAAAAAGGGTACCATATAATTAGAAGTGAATTTAGACAGAAAGACAGAAAGATGAGATGTAAAAGCAGATAATTAGTGCACTGTTATAATTAGCAAATACTTCTCAATCCCATGGTAACTGTGTCTGAAAAGGACTCCTGCCGGTTAACTAGTATTTCCTGAGAACAGTTCTTCTCTTTCTTTAAATGGGAAGTTTGAATCGCTGTCTCCTTGAAAACCATGCTATAATATGTCATAAATTGATGTATGTCTATAATATAGTTTTTAAATGCAAAAAAATCCACTATAAGAACAAAACAAATATTATATTTGTAGAATGAAAGAGCTATAATAACTCTATACAATCTTGCATTCTATTTATCATTTTGAGTGTGATCTTTCAAAAAGATATATTATTTGCACAACAACAAATAACTTGGAAATAGAGAGGAGCAAACATTTCCCGGGAAATGTGGTTAATCAGTTCAAAATGTCTGGCCACTGGAAAGAGTGACACTTTCTGGGGATGTATTCCAGGCGACTGAGTATTTCTAATCTTAGTGTAGATGATTGGAGAGAAAGAAAAAGGAACTCAGAAATTCAAGCAAAAGAACTTCTTTTTTCATGCCCGCTCCCCCCAAATGTTTAACATAATAAAATGGCCCAGTTATGGAGAGATTTACCATGACTCAATACACAGCCTTTGAACCCAAACAGTTGTATGACTTTAAACCTTACTTGCGAAATGGAGATGATCATAATATGTTTTCACAGGGCTTGGGGGATTAAAGGAAGATATTAGGCCTGATCATGCTTTGCAAACCGTGAAAAGTTTTATTGAATTAGAGACAAAAATTGAATTCCCAATTTTATCCCTGAACATCAAAAACTTGTGTAGGTTAGATAACTAACTTCACCTGACTAACACTGTTCTAAACGAACAGTGAAAACCAAAAAGTTGGCAAAATCTTACCAATTAATCCACAGGATGCAGAAGTTGGTCAAACACTTTCAGTCGACCTGAGATTGGCTGGGACGAGCAGTGACATATGGTGACATTGGTGAGAAGGGCAACTTGACAGCAGAGCAGAGAGAAAAGACTGATGAGTGAAATTTGCAAAGACTTGCCTTTCAGTCACCATCCCAAAAATGCCAGTGACAATGGAAAAAGCAGGTAAACTTTGAAACAGTTTGTGGACCTCATGTCTTCTTAAAAGTTTTCAACAAAGCAGTGATGACGGCCTTGGAATCTGCATTAACCGCAGTGTATAAAGTGTGTAAATGATGCTGAGCCTTTTCCCTCGGCTTATCTGTGACAACAATTCAGGCTTTTCAAGAAAGTCTTCCACAAAAGGGAATCTGTTGTGCAACTGAATGGTCCCCAAGCACAGGGTAGGAAGAAGCCTGGGGATGGCTCCCATTTGGGCTGGCACATGAATGGTTTGATAGAAACTCTTAAGACTACTTACTGTCCTCCGGAATCATTCTAATGCAGCAGGTACACTGGCGGTGGTGCAGTCAGAACTCCCCTCTCTTAAAAAGTATGGGGTATGTAGCTTTTTAACTATGTCCATTTACAATGATTTGGATGGAAGGATTTTGATAAACAAACCAAAAGAAAGCAATGGGTCAAAAAAAAATGCTGATGAATACCAACGAAAGGAATAGACATTTTTAGAAAGCATTTTTAATCACTCCCCAGTATGGGTTAACCCCATGGTCGGCAAACTGCGGCTCATGAGCCACATGTGGCTCTTTGGCCCCTTGAGTGTGGCTCTTCCACAAAATACCATGGCCTGGGCTAGTCTATTTTGAAGAAGTGGCGTTAGAAGAAGTTTAAGTTTAAAAAATTTGGCTCTCAAAAGAAATTTCAATCATTGTACTGTTAATATTTGGCTCTGTTGACTAATGAGTTTGCCGACCACTGGGTTAACCAACTCTGTCAGCAGAACTAAATTGCAGACTCATAGGAAAAGAAAAGGCAAAAAAAAAAGAGAGAATTTTGAAACAAATTCAAACTATTCCTTTTTGGGGTAAGAAGCTGAAAGCACCAAGGAAGGCTCATTGGTTGAGCATCTCGAACAAATAAGCCCTAAGCATTTAGTGAGTAAGAGTCTCCGAAAATATGTAATATTTTTCTGTCTATAAATTAGCTTTGGATAAAAATGGGTGCTGGCCAACTACCATAGAAATGCAAAAGTGCAAAACTAAAGAGAGTTAAATGCTCAAAGAGAAAAACAACAAAAAACAACCACAGTGATTCTGTACCTACAAAGCAGATAACTAAGTGGCTGTGGGCATTTGGTTCTTCTTTTTTTTTCCTTTTAAACATTTTTATTGTTGAAAAAAAAAATGGCGGCGGAATAGACAGACGTGTCCCAAGCCTTGTCCCGGAGCAGATAGAAAGAACAGCTGAGGGTCGCACAGGGAGTGTCTGTTGGTGAGTTAAGGGACAGCTATACTCCAGGAGAAGGTGGGGGACTGCTGGACGGGGCTCCCCTGACCGGGCAGCCCCCACTGCTGCTGGGTTCCCTCCCGGAGCCACCGGCTCGGATGCGGATATCACGCCATCTTGAAGGGGAAAGTGGATGTTATCAGAAGCCTGAAAATCTGCAACTACGGCACCCACCCAATAGCTGCAAACCCCAGAGCACCGGTCCCCAATTGGCGCAAACACACAGATTAAGAGGAGCTCTACACTCTACCACGGAAAGGTCAAATTTCGCCTGGGATAAGGAGAGAGAGAACTACATAACCAGACACCCGGAGAAGAGAGACCATGGGGAGACAAAGAAACAGCCCACATATGAAAGAAAAGCAGGCATCACCAGAAAAGGAAGTAAGTGAAATGGAGGCAAGCAACCTGTCAGAGAAAGAATTCAGAGAAATGGTCATAAGGTGGCTGAAAAGAATGGAAGACAAATTTGACAATATGAGTAAGAATCAAGAGGAAATGAAGAAGAACCAAGAAGAAATGAAAAATGACATCGTTGCTGTAAAGAACTCAATAGAAAGCATCAAGAGTAGACTAGAAGAAGCAGAGGGCCACATCAGTGAGCTAGAAGACAAGGTAGGAAAAAATACCCAATAGCTTCTAGAAAAAAAAATTAAAACATTTTTATTGTTTTCAGAGAGGGAGAGAGAGATAGAAGCATCAATGATGAGAGAGAATCGTTGATCGGCTGCCTCCTGCACACACTGGGGATTGAGCCTGCAACCCGGCATGTGCTCTGACCGGGAATGTAACCATGACCTCCTGGTTCATAGGTCGACGCTCAACCACTGAGCTACGCCGGCTGGGCTGGGCTGGGCTGGGCATTTGGTTCTTGTCATGTCAAGGCCGTGGTTGGTCCCGTGTAGTCATGATTGCTAGTAGTGCAACATAGCTGGGAACTTAAACATGACTGAGTGTAACCTTCAAAGCAGTGGTTTTCAGAGCATTGGAAGCTCAACCACACTCCTCATGGTGCTGGGATACTGATTCAGAATCATGGTAAAGTGACAGTTATTAAAAGAGTTGTAACTATCCATTTTCAACTTTGTGGTTTCTAAGTTCTTAAGCATTCTGGTTGTGCTAAGGAATGCTTTTTGGTTTTCGTTTTTCTTGGTTTTGAAGATGGTCAGGTGTTTATGTTGTTTCAATAAATTATTATTTTAACTTAATTCCATGTTTAGGAAAAAAACAAAGTAGAACAAAAGCTTTCAGCGAATGGGGTTTGGTTTGCTGATATCTGTAACCACTATTAGGCATAAAGAAATTAAATATGTGTCTAAATTACCTCTTGCCCCACAAATTCAGTGGACAGTGCTACAATGAAAAGGCAGATGTGAAATCAGGGAGCTAGAAAAGGTGCCTCCAAAAGTTGCCTGGCCAGTGGAGCAAGGATTAAGTGTTTCAACCTCTAAACCACACTAAAGAATATCCAGACAAAATCTAATGGTAACAAAAATAATCCTATGCTTTTGACATCTCTTTGTTTACTTTAATTCTTTCAGGTGTAACTTTCAACAAAGACCTAAGTTGTCATTTTCAAACTTAGAGAGTAATATCTGGAGATTACAGTGCCTGAAGGTACTAAGGAATTCTTCTGACATTTGATTTCCTTGTCAGAAGAATCTCAAAAAGGGGGTCAGTTGAGAGTGAATAAATTTAAAAAGAACTCCAAAGTAGAAGCATTTATATTTTCCTTCCCTAGAATATAAAGTAGGAGAGTTTCAGATTTCAGTGTTTGGAAAGTTTTTATGAGACATTATTGTCATTTTTATAGAATGGAATCTAGTATACTTTTCAAAAATTGCTTATTACTAGCATAAATTTGGGCCTTACAAATGCCTAAAATTATAGTGATTATATTTCAAACTGCTGTCTTGTAAGATGAAAGCTCTATATAGCTCACTAATATCAACAAGTTTGCAGTTACAAGTACAAGATACAATCCCACTTTAAACACCAAAGCAGACTTGTATGATATTAGTGTTGATTTCTTCCTAGAATGTGTTGCTTTTTTCCTAATCATGACTGTTCACTCCTTTCACTTCTGATTGCCTCTTAGAAGTAGATCCTGTTTAGAACATGGCATATTGAACAGATAAAGATGTCCTTAGTCTTTGCTTCCCAAAGTGAGGCCAAGATGATTTATACCCGAGCAAACTGCTTAAAATGTATTAGTGCATTTGTTGTAGTTTGCATTAGAAAAAATACAAAAGAAATCCTATAACAAAGTTTCACTTTAAAATACACTTATGTTTTATCTTGGGTGAGAGTTTTGTGTTGTTTTTAGGGACAAGTAAACAGCAATTCAGAGGACATTAAGACCAGGCAAAAACCCTAAGGCTGGATGCAAATAGCTGAAGTCCAGGCAGAGAAACATTGCTTTAGCACTGCCTTCTCTAATCCAACTCCAAAATATCAACCTCTTTAATACTTACTATGAAATAGGTATTATTTTGATGTCCTAGCAGTAAACATTTTTGTTCATTAGGAAGCTACACATTTTCTGCCTAACTTTATGATACAGAATTACTAACTACCAGAATCTAAAGTATACTTAGAGAACAAATTAATATACTCATTTCATCTTGCAGGTGATACTTTTTTTCAAATGTGCCTTAGTGAGCTCATTAAAATTTGAACCCAAGTGTCCTAACTCTCAGCTCTGCCACCACTCACCACCACCACCCAGAATCCTGGCTAGGAATATTTGTCTCTGCCAAGAGCTTTTTCTAATATAGCCAGCTTCCAAAATCATTCTTCAGTTTCAGCCTACAATCACTAAATAGTTGCAAATACAGTAATATTTTATCTGGAGAAATTCTGTTTATAATTAGTTTGCCCTCCCCCTTTCAGCTACGTGAATCAACAAGTATGTAAGAAAAATGCCCTGGGCTTAGCACAAAGACTAAGCTAGGACATCGCACATTACTAAGTTTTAAACCTCAAAGAGTGTTAGCTTATTTTTGCTAATACTCAATAAGTTAAAAAAAAAAAATCAGGAAACTCCACCAAGTTTTCAAAAACTAAAATAAGTGTAGATTACTGCAAATAACAAGCCTACAAGCAGGTTTTCTGTATGAAACGCCCAAATCAGGACTATAATCAAGGTAACAAAAACTTTTAAATGAAAGGCTAGAAGTAATTAAGGAAAGAAATAAGAGGGCAATAAATAATTGATTTTAAAGGCAAAAATTGAAGCTAAAATAAAAATACTTCAGAATTAAAAGTGGCTACTCAAAAATGTATCTTGCCCATCAAAGTTACAGGATGTCTTTGTCAAGGGTTCCGAAGCCTGGGTCTTGGTTGCAGTGTGGTACAGGGAAGCAAGGACAGAATTGAAACCTAAACATCCCAATGGGCTGTTATGTCTGTTTAGACTCCAAGAAACTCCTTCTCACATCCTTAAAAGGCAAGCTGCTGAGGAGGGACAGAATTAGAGGGGATGTTGTTTTTAATCCAGGGGTAAATAAGGCCTTGAACACCCTTACTTTTGCCCTGGAGGTGACCTGGGCCAGCCTTCTGCTTAGGGTCATTCAGTCACAGGAAGTCATGCCAAAGACTTGAGTTGTTTATTTGTTTGTTTGGGGGATGGAGGTTGAATGGAGAAAAGCAAAGCCTAGGAGACCTTAGCACCACCAGCACCAAATCCTATCTGTCCTTGCCCTTCTTCCTGCTGCGTGGAAGGTCTTCCACAGGTCAGCGGGCTCCCTGCCTGCTGCTTTCCTCAAGGGGCTCAGTGTTGGAGTCAGTGTTGGTGTAGAGGGAGGAGGGAGGAATCACCACCCAGCCCCACACTCACACAAGATTATTAACTTCACACACAGCTGCTTCCAACAGGAGACATGTGGTAGGAAAGGCTTCTTCTGTGCTTGGGTTTTTTTTTTTGGTTTGTTTTTGTTTTCATTTAAGAAATGGAATAGATAGCCCTAGCCGGTTTGGCTCAGTGGATAGAGCGTCGGCCTGTGGGCAAAAGGGTCCTGGGTTCGATTCCGGTCAAGGGCACCTACCTTGGTTGCAGGCTCCTCCTCAGGCCAGAAGCCTGGTCAGGGCTCCTGCAGGAGGCAACCAATCGATGTGTTTCTGTCACATCGATGTTTCTCTCTGTCTTTCCCTATCTCTTCCGCTCTCCCTAAAAAGCAATGGAAAATATATTCTTGGGTGAGGATTAAAAAAACAAAAAAGAAATGGCATATATAAAAGAGAACTTTGAGACATGCAGAAAAGAGAGAGAAGAAATTGGATAGGTTACTTAACCACTCTGGGCCTCAGTTTGCTCATCTATGAAATGGGCAAGTGGAACTAGGCCTTCACCTAACCCTAAGAGTCTCTGTTTCTCCAGGAGGGGAGGGGCTGTGAAAAGTGGGCACAAGACAGAGCAATCACCTTGCCCTACTTGTGCTGGTGACTGGTACTTCCAGGGCAGGAAGGTCCTTTCTGGGGATGGCCTAAGTGACATTTGGAAAGAGGTTGGTGGTGTTTGTCTCTAGCCTTAGTGTTCCCACCCCATCTCTCTCTCTCTCTCTCTCTTTCCTTTCAAAGGGAATTGTTTGTCATTGAATTTGTGGAAGCACAAATAGCTCTGCGGAACTAGTTGGGAAAGTCAATATGCAATTATGCAAAAGTCTGTAACAGGCTCCCTAGGAAGCAGAAAGCAGCACTCGGGAATAAAGGGCGCGTTTCCCCTTCCCTGGTGAGGCCGGGTGAGCGGAGGCTACTTCCTTGTGTCCTGGTGGCGGGCAGGGCTGGATCAGGTTCCCTCGGGTCGGGTGTCCCCGACTTTGTCTCCGTTTCTGCCACTTGCCATCTCCTTCTCCCTCTCTCCGTTTCTGTCACTGTTACTCCGTGTCTCTCTCCTTTCCTTCCCCACTCCCAACCTCTCACCTCTCTCTCCACGTCAGCCCCCGTCGCCCCGCCGCGCCCCATGCTGAGCACCGGGGTCTCCGCCTCCTGCGAGGTGTGAGCGCGCGCGGGGCGCACGGAGCGGGCGGTGCTGCAGGAGAGGCCGGGCGTGCGCCCTTCCACCCGCGGCAGCTGGAATCCCCGCGGGAGAGCAACCGCCCGGGTCCCCACGCGGGGCTCCCGCGGCTTCTAATCCCACCCGCGCACCTGAAATAATAACTTCGCCCACAAGCGCGCGCTTGTTCCAGTCCTTACCAGGGACCGCCGCGGCCGGAGGGGGCATTCGGGGACCCGGGTCCCCAAAGGCTCCCGCGTCCCAAACCGACTGGCGGGGCACACCTGGGCCCGGAGGAGGAAGCGGGGAATGGGCGGCACCCCAGGCTCAGGGCCACCCCGGGGAAGAGCCGGCCGGGAATGGAGGCGAGGAGCTTCCAGAATTGGGCTGAGAGGCGAGTGGGGTAAGCCGGAGTCCCCAAGTCCAGAAGGGAGAAAGGCGCCCTCGGGTGCTCGGCCCCAAGAAACTGAAGACAGGCCGGTGTCCCCGAGCCGCGACGCCCCGCTCCGCTAAGCGGGTCCCCGTACTCCGCGCTGCCACCCTGCGCAGTCCCGGCTTGACCCTCCTTGGTCCCGCAGATGCTGAACCCCAAAGAGAAGATAGGGTGTTGTCAAAATTGGCGGGGGATGGGGCACAGGCTGGAGAGAGGCCTTTTCATCATGCGCTCTTCCCAGATATTTCGGGGTCCCCGGAGAGGTTCACGTTCCTCCAAACAATCTCCTCCCTCCCCGCCCCCCACCGCCCAGCCAGGTGTGAGCAGAGCCCGCGGCCCCCACCCCGGGGTAGTGTATCCCGCCCGGACCCCCTTCAGGCCCGGGGAAGTGGGCGCCTGGGGTGGGGTGCAGGCAGGACCTGCCTTTAGGTGGCTCTGCGCGCGGGGACCTGGCACCCCGACATGCATGGGCGACAAGGATAGCCCAGCTGAAGGGTCTGCTGCGGGAAGATCGCGCTCATAAAGAGTCCCGGAAGTGGCATCCCATCTGCCAGTCGCTGAAGTTATCCGGGCCGAGCGCGCGAAAGAAGGGGCGCCACTCCGGGCTGTGGCTCAGTTGCGAACCGATTTGTTTGCGGTTCATAGTCGACTTCTCCCATTAGTTACACGTTTTCAAATGGTCCATTTCTTGCATAAATCGCCTGGAAGAGGGAGAGGGAATCATGATTTTTAGCAAGTATACCACAGGCTGACGTTAATTGTTTGAAAAAGACATGGAAATATGATACTTACTTTTCATTTTTAAATAAGGACATGGAACACTATGTTTTCAGATACCCACCAGGCGTCCTTCAGCTCCTGGTCCTTTCCTTCGCTGGGTCTCAGGCTACTAGAACACTTTCTGAGCTGCAGGAGGCCTTGGATGTTCTTCTCATTCATTAGCTAGCTCAATGAAATGTTAAAATATTTATTTTTTGAATAATTAGTACGGGTTTTTTTTGTGTGTGTGTTTTTGTTTTTGTTTTTTGCCTGAAGGTTTTCACAAAATATGCCCCTTTATCCAGTGGAACATGAATGTTTATCATGACCAGTCTGGCCCATCCTGTTGCTTCAAAGATAGATGTTTGCACTTGGTGACCAGAGAACCTTCTCCAGCTCTCAGTACTTCCACTTAGGATGTACCATGCATGTGAGGACTGGTAATTGGTTCCTGTAAGACTTTTCTACATTTTCTAGCTATGGTTAGGAGGGCCTTGTTGCTGCTTTATTCTGGACCAAGGGATCCAAACAGCATCTCATTAAATAACCTTTCACAGTCCAGTTGATGATGCTCAAGTTAAGGAGACATGGTCCACCACTCCCACCACCCCCTCTGCCACACTGTAGCACAACTGAAAGCATCCTGGGGTGTTTTTTTTTTTTTTTTTGTTGTTGTTTTTTACTCTGCAACATAAGCAGTCTCCCTGCTTTAATGAGTCAACATCAGCCCAAATCCTCTGCTATATCTATATTTAATACAATATGTTAACATCATTCTGACACAGTGCCACATCATTTGAAGCAGATCATTGAAGTATATTTATGCATCAAGAAAATGTCCTAAAGCTGCCTCCTTTTCACTATTAGGTTATTATTAAAAGGCACCCTAACAACTAGCCATGTGCTACTAGGTTATATTAAAATTCAATAGGGAATTTTAACTTCAGAATAGCAGATGGACTGTTTTAAGAGTCTTGTACCCAAGTCTATGTCTGTTCCACCAAAATCAGCTTGACTTCTCTATATTACATTGGCATTGGGCTTTGTTTATATTTTTCTTACACAAAATCACGTCTGTGTGGTAATTATGGTTATTCAGAAACTATGTCAATATTAGAGGTCAAAGTTAGCTCCATGCATTTTTTGTATGAAGCTTCCATAATACGAGGGCTCTATAAATATTTTTGAAATCATAACCAAAATGTATACAATATTTTTACATGTTTAAGAGAACATCAAACAGCCTCTGCTACATAAAAGCATCTGACTGTGAATTTCACCCTCACTTTTTCTCACATGTGGTCTCCAAGTGAAAACAGTAAAGTTTCATGTTTTTATCCAAGATTGCCAAAAAATAACTGCACTAAAATTTTTCTAATTACCAACTTCATTTCTCCCCTCATAAAAGTACTCTTCTGGATTATTGAACAATATCATGTTCCAAATTCCAAGAATTAACCTGTACATCCTGGATTACCGAGGCGGTAGATCCATGTAACTTGACTGTCAAGCCAATTCACACTGAGAGCCAAGTAACCACCAATATTGTTTTTCAGAGATGCTAAGCTTGTCCCAACATCCTCTTTTCTCTCTCCAAGCCAACACACACACACACACACACACACACACACACACACACACACACACAGAGAGAGAGAGCTGTGTAAAATGTAGGTGTTAGCCTTGTGCCTTAATCAAGTGGTTGAGGCATGCCTATAGTTAATATAATGTCCTAAACTTGGATTTGAAGATTTGAAGTCACGAGACCTGTACTCTGAGTCTAAATTAGGTCGCATGTCCTCTCTTATTATTTACCAGTAGCAAGTCACATCTCCCTTCCCACCCACTCCCCACCCCCAACACTGGACAAGAGAAAAGTTTAAATCATAGAAGCTGTAGTTTTTCCATTGTCCAGTAGACGGCACAAAAGATCAAGCCTTCAAATGCTGAACAATCCACCAAGGCTGTTTGGTTTAGTTTGGAGTGTGTTTGGCTATGTTGTTCATTTTAAACAGCCAGCCAGCCAGTGTTGTATCTGTGAAGCAAAGCAGTATCTCAAACTTAAGATAACTCACCAAGGTTTTGAAAGGTAGTGATAGGAAAAACTTTTTATATTTATACAACAAAATGCTGCTTCAGATAATGCACCGTTATAAGTGAAGAGTTCATAGTGAAGTAGGATTGAGAATTTATTTAACAGTTACCTTTAAAGAAATTAAACTGACATAAATTACAAGGCATTTCATTTTTAATTATCTTCTAATGGCTAAAGAAAATATTTACAATATTAACCTTAAAAATTATAAGTTGGAATTCTGCACGATGCAGCTATGCTATGCTATGCTTTTTATTAAAGTTAGCATGTAATTCAATCCAGAAAACTAAGCATTGTATTTCAAGTGGACTTAGATATACATGAATATGTAATATGCAGCTGAGAAGGGGAAGAAATTCTCTAAAAGTTTTGTGAATAGCTTTTGGAGGATATACTGGAGGATGAAGCCATTAGACATAGTTGAAACTTTGCCTCTCCTAAAACAATGTGTGACTTTGGCTAACATTTATATTTTACTAAAAGGCTTCTATTCCCCTTTTCATTCTGCAGACACTCTTTCTGTAGAAGTGGGGGGAGGGTAAAGTGTGGGCTAATAACTCATTTCCCAGTTAATTTTATAAAGAATTTATAGCACTGTTTAGAAAGTTTTAAGACAACCATAAATTTTATTAGGAATATTTTATTAAGCCCTCCATTTAATTAATAAAAGACCTCTATAACTTCTGAAAATGTCAGAGCTAGTAATTATGTTAACCAGTGTAATTTTCCCCCCTCTAGAGACCAAAGCGTTTTAATGATTTGAAATAGAAAGATAGTAAGGAAAACACCCCCGCCAACACCACCCACCCCCACCACTCTTCATTTCTTAACTTTTGCATTATCCAGTCAGAATATAGTGACTTAGGTATTTTCCTGTGGACAGTTGGAGAGCCTAAGCTGACCTCTCATTGACTTCTGAACTGGTCCCAGACATGCTTGGTTTTCTGAAGCAAAATGCAGTAAACAAATCTCCCAGTTCTTACAGCTTTAGGGCACTTGATTAACATCTTTCCTAATCCCCTCAGTTAACCCCCTTTCATATCACCTAACCAAGTTTCTCCATTTGATAGACCTCTGAACAGTTTATTTCAGTTTCCTCACAGCCATTCATTAGCTTGGACTTCTTGGTACCTTTCTCCTATCACACCCAGCCTCTTATCTTCAGCATTCCTCTATTATCTCTACTAGATTTTAAATCTATTTTCTTTAAACTGTCCTTCCCGCCTCTGAGTTCTGTTTTTTGAAGTGTAAATGCTAATGTGGGGGTGAGATGGGGAGGATGAAAGTTCTTGAAGTACCGGGGGCCCCAAGCCACTGCACCCCAGGACAACCAAAAGACCAAGACCCGATCCTAACAGTTTCACAGGCATCTAAAAGTTAGGTGCCGGATGATAAACGCCTACATTCTGTGAACACAGCTGCCAAACTCGATTGATTAACAGGCTTTTGTTTATTCTGGGCTGGCAAATACACACACATTTTACCTTAAGAGGTGCCTCTTTAATTTCTGTGGGGTTTGGAGCTGATTCATAAGTGTGAACTTTTGGGACAAAAGCCTAGATCTTCCCAAAGGCACAATTCCTTATAGAAGAACCGAAAATGAGAAGGGAGTTCTCAGTTAGGACTGTACCAACAGCCTAAAGGGGCAACACCTACTTTAAATGCCTTCTTGCAAGAGGGTGTAAACAATAGAGACCTAGGCCCCAGCCTGCCTCTTTAAAGTCCTCCTTCTCTATATTTGGGAGGATACTCTGGGTTAGGAAGGAAAAGCTGACTATGGAAGGCCCAAGTGCAAGAACCAGTGGCAAGTGTCAGAACCCTTCTACTAGGCCAAGTTTTCTCGAGGTAAAAGTGCTATTGCCTTAAAAATCAAGTGTTTGAAATAAGCTAAGGATGCATGCTGCCACATCACAGGTATAAATGTGGATAGTAGTTTACTACCACCATTCCTTTACCTTTTCCTCTTAATAGGTGATTAATTGCTGCTCTACTACAGCAGGTTTTTTTTTCTTTTTATGGCTACTAGATTGCAACTCTAGATGTCCACTGCGCAATTTCTCTCAGCAAGCCCCGACTGTAATAACTGTTTGCTAATTGTAAAATCCTTATCCAGAATGAGGTTTGGGCAAACAATTTGTACAACTGTAATTACACTGTAAAAGTGTTTTAGTCCCTTGATTGTTCAGAATTAATCTCATAAAGGCCTAGGAGTAGCAGTAAGTTTACAGTTATAAATGGAAAGGTGGGGGGGGGGGAGAAAGAAGACACTTTTCAAAACTAGTAAGTTTACTTTAAGCCCACACACAAACTATTTCTTTAAGAAAAATCTGTGTGTAGGTATTTTAAAGTGCATTTATAAAGTAATCTGACACATCATGGCAAAATAGTCTGCCTAAAGTTTTGAAATGTTTGGTTGTTTGAAAAGGAGTGACTTACTTGAACCTTCTTTTTTCATCTCTGCTAGAAAACAAAAGAAAACATTTACCAGAAAGCAACAATAAAAAGTTAAGTATGTATATCCCCAAACTGGCCTTTTCCAAATTTGAGAATGTGGCTGCAGAGTTGAGGTAACTCCAAGCTGGTTACCTAAGGCTTGCCGGAGAACCCCTAGGGCTGTTAAAAGTCTACAGTCATCGAAATGTATTTCGCAGGAAATTTCTCTGAGTTAAATTATACTTACACAATTTTCCTCACACTTCATTTAAAGATCATAAACGTAGATTCGCCCAAGTCAAGGTTTTGCTTGACACCCCCTCCCCTGGCTTCCCCCTATGGCCAGCGGCGCGGATGCCTGGCGGGCCTGCTCCTACCCCTGCGAGCCGCCTTCCGAAGGCGCTCAGGTATTGGCCAAAGTCGCTGGGCTGGGGTTCGGGAAAGGGCTTGCAGGCTGCCGGCCCAATTTGGGTCTCTCTGTAATCGTAAAAGGATTGTGTTGCCTGCCCAACCAGAGCAGCTTCCCGAGAAATAAACAGAGAAATCGCCTTCCTGAGACCCAGAGGTTCCATCTTGGCCTGAAAGTCTGTTTGCAAGTTCACAGAGGGTTGGGGAGGATGTCAGGCAGGGGCATAAAGGCGCTGGTAAGTCACCTGGATCCCCTTAGCTTTGAGACGCAGGCCTGCCTTCACCTCCCGCGTGATGAGCCTGTGGCAGGGCGTTTGTGCCAGAAAATTCTATACATGTTGGCGATGGAGAAAAGTACAAGACCCTAAAACGAGACAGAGAGAGAGAGAGAGAGAGAGAGAGAGAGAGAGAGAGAGAGAGAGAGAGAGAGAGAGAGAGACTCTAGGGACGGGGGGTTTAAACAACGCTCGGATCTCTTTGAAGGCAAAGCGCATCTGAGGCTCTGGGACGAGTACAGTGAGGAGCGACTGGTGTGCGGGAAGCTGGGTAGACTCAGCTGCTGGGCTTTATGGGAACGCCACTACCCACTGCTGGGGCGCCGACTCGCGCACAGTACTGAAAGAAGCAATAGATGTCGCTTAGGGAGGCTACGTGCGCTCGGTGGGACCTGATTCCAGACCTCTGGTCGGATGCTCGCCCTGTGTCCCCTGCTCCTCCAGAGCCCTACTCTCGGACTGAAGCAAATTCTCTTTTAGTTTGAGCTTGTTAAGAGTTGGCCTCAATACATTTTAGAGCTTCTAACCTTTTCCAAACAATCTCTGGGACAGGAACCCCCTGATCGGTCTCAACTCTTCCCCCTAACAATGCCCCCCACCGCGCACCCCCCAGTTTGGGGTGAGGTTTCGGTGTGCAGCTGGCGAGGCGG
Organism: Plecotus auritus; assembly: GCF_963455305.1. Taxonomy (NCBI): domain Eukaryota; kingdom Metazoa; phylum Chordata; class Mammalia; order Chiroptera; family Vespertilionidae; genus Plecotus; species Plecotus auritus. The sequence continues at coordinate 134,783,137 of NC_137782.1, read as the reverse complement.
GTTGGGGTGGGGGCGGTGGGGCGAGGGGCTGGCTGCTTTGGGGAAGTCAGCCTTTTAGCCACCATCAGGGCGGGAATCCCGACTGGCAGTTTGCATTCCAGGCAGATCGAAGCTCCCTGCTGATCGATTATTTGATAATTGATTTTCCCCACAGCCAATGCGGGGCCGCCTTGGCGGGAGCGCCTCCTGATTGGCCGAGCCCTCCTCTACCGCTGCCTACCGAGATTTGGGTGAGTTCATTTTCCAGTCGACCGCAGGGGGAGTTTTCTGCGAGGTTTCAGCTGCAGGGAGGGGGAGAAGATCTTGCTCCGAGCCGAGCGAGCTGCGAGCCCAGCTTGGAAATGTGAGGTTTCTAGCCCGCGGGTTGAGCTGCTGAGGCTTGAGCCATTTCGGCAAATCAGAGTCGGGCCGGCTGAAAAAATAAAAACGAAAATAACATCACCAAATGTAATAAAGGGCAAGCTTAGAGTGGGAGAATAAAGAAAAGGAATTTTTAAAGCCAGAGAATAGGTATTTAAAGGGAGAAAGTAAAAATCAGTGGCTGGTTGTAGCCTCAGAGTTATGGGGTAGGGGCAGCTTTTTGTCTGAAACCTTAGCTTTTGATGTGGATGTCTTCGGCGCTGGGAGTTTTCCCTGAGCCGGGTTGGAGACAGGAAAGTGGAGTGGGGGTGAGATGGGGAGGAGAAGGGGCTGAGGAGAGGGAAAAGCTGAGGGCGCCCGGTCCCTTCAGGCCCGAGCACGGCATCAGCCAGAGCCCTTCGGCGCCTCGAAGACAAAGGCGGAGCGGCTGTAGTCCCACCCGAACGCACCGGCCCTGCTGCGCCGCGCCCTGGGCGCACCGCTGCTCCGCCCGGAGAGGATCTGAGAAAGAGCCTCCCTCCCTGCGGTGCCTGGGCCCGGCTCCGCCCGCGAGGTCTGGGCTGCTCCGAGCCCGCGTCGGGTTTCGCTTTCCGGCGATCGTAAATAGCTTGGTGTTTGTAAACAGGCGCTGGGGGCACATTCCCGGCTCTGAGCTCATTGTTCCCTCCCTTCCTCTCTCACTTCGTGCAGGACTCCGGGGTTGGGGGGTCTCCAGAGCTACGAGGTGGGGGCGTCCAGACCCCAAAGTGAGAAAATGCAAGCATTTCCTCTCTTTGGACCGAGAGTCTACCTCTGACAGCAAAAACTCTTAAGCTGGATCTGCAGACAGTCCCAGCCATCCCCACCCCACGTTCACGGGACTCCTTAGCAGAGCCTTTCCCAGCCTTGCTCCCGCTCCTCCTCCCTGCTCCCCTCTTGACTTTTCGACTTGGGAGTCTTTAGTTCTAAGAACCCGGTACTTCCTCATCACCCCCTTCCGCCCTGAAAAACACTGGCAGACCCCAATCATTTCGAGGAAAGTCATGAAGTCAATGCCCGGAGCCCCGTGCAAAATGACTCCCGCCACTGCCTGCCCCGCATTTATTCCCAGTTTATTTCAAGCATCGGCTTTGGGGAGAGAGTCTGGAGGGGGAGGGAGAGAAAAGAAATCGGAAAATAAAACCGGTGGCCGGGATCTGCTGGCCGCGTTTGTGCGCGTGTGCCCGGGGTGTGTGGGTGTTTGTGCCTGGGCGTGCGATTTAATGGAGCGCCTCTCTGCCTCTCCAGTGCGGCCAGAGCTCGCTTCGCGCACCCACCCCTGCCGGGGAGCCTACTTGCTGCAGCCCAATGCATTGTGTAAGACGCGACCTGTTATGGCCACCACTACTTCCGGGTTCTAGCATTCTGGTCGGAATCCACCTCTCCGCCTGTGCAACACACACTTTACACACGCACGGGGACTGCAAGCGGGCAGCATCGATTGTGGCTCCTTTAAGACAAACTCAGACAGACATTTTTTTTTAACCCTCCTCCTCTAATCTCCCTCCAGTGCAGCAGTTGCAAAGAGGGAGAGAGAGAGAGAGAGAGAGAGAGAGAGAGAAAGAGAAAGAGCGAGCGAGCGAGAGAAGAGAGAAACTGATTAGGAATTAGGACTGATTCAAGGGAAGCGAGCGCTAGGGCTTTGTGCATTTGAATATTAACATTTGAGGTGTTCTGACCAGAAGAAGACAGAGCGGATGATCATTCATTCACCACGTTGACAACCTCGCCTGTGATTGACAGCCGGAGTGGCAGAAAGCCATGAGATTTGGTAGTTGGGTCTGAGGGGCGCTGTTTTTTTTTTTTTTTTTTTTTTTTTAAACTGATTTTTTTGGGGAGAGAAGATCTGCTTTTTTTTTCCTTTCTTTTTTTTTTTCTTTTCTTTTTCTTTTTTTTTCTTTTTTTTTTTTTTTGCCCCCGCTGCTGTCTTGGAAACGGAGCGCTTTTATGCTCAGTGACTCGGGCGCTTTGCTCCAGGTCCCGTAGACCGAAGATCTGGGACTAATAGCTCACGTTGCTGGAGACGTTAAGGGATTTTTCGTCCTGCTTTAATTTTTTTTTTTTTCCGGGGGAGTTTGCGTATTTGTTTCCTTTCACACTGGCCTTAAAGAGGATATATTAGAAGTTGAAGTAGGAAGGGAGCCAGGGAGGCCGATGGCGCAAAGGGTACGTATTAAAAAAACAACAATTGTGGAACTCAAATGTGAGATTAAATTGAAACGTGGCTGAAAGACACTGCTAAAAAGTTTCCTTTTTTTCCTCTCTGTCTTTCTGAATGAGGCTCCTAAAGCCGTGGCCTAAAGTGAGAGTATTTATTCTGTGCGTTTGTGAACTTATGTATGTTACATGTTAATTAGAACAGTCAAGTTTTCTGTAGATTCCTAGCCAGCATATATATATAAATAAAAATACAAGCAGGGGCAATCATCTGGTTAAAAAATAAAAAACAAAAAACGCTAGAAAGCTAATGCTATGTGAGCATTCAGAGAGCAAAAGTTTAGAGCTATTTTTAAACTAAAATAGACAGCTAGAAACTTCTGATATGTTATTGATTATGTTCATCTTCAATACCATTAGAAGTATTTACCTATTTAAAGCCAATAACTTTGTCATAGTACAACTTATTGGGGGTCAAGAAACATTCATCTTTTAAAAAAGCAATTTTAATGTGCATGGATTTTTATGCAAGGTAATACTTAGAAAGTTTATCTTAGACAGCCCTGCACTAATTGGATACTTAGCACACAGCTACTCACTTTTAAAATGCAATACTAATTTCCCCAATATTCCTATTTGAATGGAAATGTAGTGATAGTAAAGTGAGACAATGACAACCCAACTGAGGTAGTTTCTTAACAGAAAGAGGGGCTACAAAAAGCCTTCCCTGCATAATTTGTGTCCTGGCCTCAAAGCCCTGTTTGCAAAAGAAAGTTACTAGGCTGACACATTTTTTTTTTCCTCCTTTGGTTCAGGCAAATGTCAGCGTTCTCCCAAACTCTTTTCACACCTCTGGCTCTAAGGAGATGAAAGTGGCAATTCCTCTTTTCTTTGAAAATCATTTCACTCTCGACGCCTTCACATCTTGAGGGGGAAAACACTTGCCTGGAATGAACCAATGAGAAAAATCTAAATAGCTAAATTTTGCACACAAAAATAATGACAGTCAATCTGAAAGTAGTGTTTCTAGAGGAGGAAGATGGTAGGTTGCATGTGCATTTGCTACTGAGTTTGCTTTAAACCTGATGAGTACCATTTGCCTTATTAACTTCTAGTCTGGGAGAAAGTTCTGAAGACTAGAGAGAATAGAATAACTAACTGTTCCAACAACAGATTTCCTTTGCTACTGTATTGGGGTGGAAATTGCCCAATTCTAAATTCAGCTGTAAGGTACAGGAAAAACTACTCTTCTCTGAGTTTCACTTAGAAGGGGGCCAGTTAGTTTTGTATAATTTAGGAGAGTTTGTCTTAGAAAGCAGAGGAAATGTAGTGTCTTACAGGACTGCCTAACCTCTTGCTGGCAGGGAAATAAAGTAAGAAGCCTGTCTGAATTCACGTGCTTGGTGTAGCTGTTCCCATCCTAACGTGTGTGTGTGTGTTTTTTTTTTTAATTCCCCCTGATGAAGGGGCTGTGAAACTAGGCGGGTTTGCTGCACTGTCCTGGCACGTTTTATTATTGTGATTTTGAGTTTCCTCCTATGGAGACATGCATGTTTTACCTTCCACCCTCCGGGAGAAAGCCTCCCTTTCTTTCCTTCCTTTCTTGCTAAAGGATTCTGAATTTCTGAATTAGTTGATAGGGACACAAGTTAGGGCATGACCATTCATCCTAGCCGGGTTTCACCGAGAACCCTAGAATTTTTACTTTAAAAAAATATTTTTAGATTTAAAAAATCTCAGCTTTAGAGATGCAAGGCCACCGAATTCGAGGTTGAATGATCCAGCTGGACTGACATTATATAAGCTCCCTGCCCTGCCGGTTCCCCCGTGGCCCGCCTGGCCTTCTGAACCTTGTTTCTCTCCTGTTTGTCATGCAGTACGATGATCTACCCCATTACGGGGGCATGGATGGAGTAGGCATCCCCTCCACGATGTATGGGGACCCGCATGCGGCCAGATCCATGCAACCGGTCCACCACCTGAACCACGGGCCTCCTCTGCACTCTCATCAGTACCCGCACACAGCTCACACCAACGCCATGGCCCCCAGCATGGGTTCCTCCGTCAATGACGCTTTAAAGAGAGATAAAGATGCCATTTATGGGTAGGTACAATGGGCAGCAGGTTAACTAGCTGAGACGCGGTGCTAACCCTGTTTCCCTTTGCCCTTGGTAAGGGGAAAGCCAGAGCTCTCTGGACTGGAGATACAGTACTTGGTGACTTTTCATTCGCATTGCATGGAGGATTTGGGGAGGCTGCCCGCCATCCCGGACGCCCCCCTCTCCATGCGCGCTCCGCCGCTGCCCAGCGTCTGGCTCTGCCGAGGCTGTGCCTGGGAAGGGGTCGCCGGGCAGGAGAAATTGCCCAGAGGTCCCTCCTCTTCTCTCAGAGGGTTGGTGTCCCGGCTGGAAGCACAGTTCTGGGAAAGCGTTGGGGGTTACTAACCGTAGGCGCCTTTGTGTTGGAAGGAAACTTTTAGTTTCAGGGAAAATCTTTTAAGCCACTGATTGTTCTGACTTGCTAAGTTTACTCAGCAGCCCTATGCTGGCTCTGCCACCGCACAATAAAATGCAGGAGGACAGTTGCAGGTCAGGCAAGGGGAACAAGCTTTGCATTTAGAAAGTTTGACCACGGTAGTCAAGGTAGTGAAGGAGAGGAGCTGGGTCTGGATTGTTACAGACATTAAGAAACTTCTAGTCGTTTTAATACTTTGTGATCCCAGGTGAAACCTGCAGGATTTAGAAGTAGATGCGGGGTGCTATGGGCCCGTGTTGTTTTCTGACTGCGGTTCCCACCGTTTTCTGCCGGCCATTCCATCAGACACTGGACTGGTAAAATCCTTCGAAAGAACCTTGTGCCTACTGTGTGCTGGTGAATTTGGGGACCTCTTTTGACTTTGCAGCAACTTTTATTGCATCTATGTACAAAAAAAAAAAAAAAGAATCATGCAACACTGACCCTCCCCAGCTGCACAGCCTTTCTGCTTTATTTTTCTGGTCCCTTGTGCGATGGGCTTGTTTAAATCCCAGCGTTCTCTCTGCAGCGTTCACTGCAAATGGTTTAGGCTCTGGGACAGAACATTTGGGGAAGCTTTGAAAAGGACCCCAAACTGTTAAATTCCCAGCTGGGCTGTGAGAGCTAATAAAAGACTTGAGACACCTCCTTGGGCATTAGAAGAAGCTTTTTTCTTTCTTTTATGGGCTGAGATAAGCGACATCTAGGCCCCTCGCAGTACTAGCTGCCTTGCCATTCCGCAGAGACAAAATGAAAGGCTTTCTGGCTTTCCAGCAGGACCATTGGCAGGAACTTTCTTTTGGGGGTGGTGGGGGCGATCGGCGAAGGTAGGGACAACGTGCACGGAGCCGAGAAGGCGCCTCCTTGCTCTCCGAGGGCCCCGGGGTGGGGATCGGTAGGTGCAGCCCCCTGACAGCCGGTCCCGAAGCCTTGGAGGTCCTTTCCCCAAGTTAGCTGAGCGCCTGCCACCGAGATCCCAAGGCTGGGCTCCGCGAGGCCGCCTCGGAGGAGCCCATTGGAACGAGCTCTCCCAGCCCCTATGCCCAGCGCCTTTCTCCGGCTCCGGGTCCTAGATGTGCAGCCGAGGGACGAGGGCTTGTCGGGTGGGAAACTTAATTCAAAATGGCTGCTGGAACCGCTTGGGTTTTATTCTTAGCAAATGTTACCAATTTCTCCGGCCAGATAAGCTGAACCGATCCTCAGATACGGTCCGTGGCGTAGGGCCTCCAACTTCGGGGCCCTAAGAGGAAGGGGAGGTGAGCAGTCACCTGGGTGGGGGGTAGGGGGGAGGAAAAAAGTAGATGACAAAACCAGGGAGGGGGTCCCTGCCTCCAGCTCCTCCGGCTGCTTTTCTTGGGCGCCCTTTTCCCCCTGACTCGGGACTAACCATTGTGTTGTTTGTGACTGTTGTATTTTCTTGCAGACACCCCCTCTTCCCTCTCTTAGCACTGATTTTTGAGAAATGTGAATTAGCTACTTGTACCCCCCGAGAGCCAGGGGTGGCGGGCGGGGACGTCTGCTCGTCAGAGTCATTCAATGAAGATATAGCCGTGTTCGCCAAACAGGTCAGCAAAATTAATGTTTAAAAAGTAAAGGGGGAAAAGGGAGACCTCCCTTCCCCCCCACCCAGCACATTTGCAAGAGTAATTAGCCACTAGTCCACCCTAGGCCATGCCTGTTACAGCTACCCTGAGATTTCCCTCCTGTAGAAGTGTCTGCGGGGGGACTGAAAATCGCCCATATCCATCCCAACTCAAGCTCCATAACCTCATGTAGAAAACTCCCTTTATAAAAATAAAATCACAAACACCATGCGCTGCAGCTGCTTGGACTTGGTGAGCTGAGCAGCCTCCTTTAGAAGCGTAGCTGCTGGTAGAAGTCACCCAGAGCTGGGGGCTTGTTTTCGGCTTGAGTCTCATTCAAGTGTGTTTGCGCGGGACGAACTCGAGTCCCTCCAGGAGGCTACATCCTGGCCCCGACAGTGTAATGAGTCAAGAAAGTAGGGAGGCGACCAGATTTCAAATGTTTGTTTTCTCCCCCCCCCCACCCCTTTCCCTTCTCACTTATATTTAGATCCGTGCAGAAAAACCTCTATTTTCTTCTAATCCAGAACTGGATAACTTGGTAAGAGCGGACCCCAACTCACCTCCCTCTGCCCCCCCGCCCCTCAGCCCCCCAGCTTCGCTTTGAGGGCCCTGAGGTTTCTAGACCGGTCTGCCGGCCGCTGCAGGTCTGCTGCAAATGTTTCTGTCTACGGACAAGCGGTCCGGGACAAGATCCCCGGGAAATAAATTTTTCTGGAGAGGGGCCGGGCAAGCGGCGCAGAGAAACGCGAGCTTTTGTTTTTTATGACAGCCGGGCAGCGCAGCTCTAATCAGCGCGGGGATTTATCTCCGGGCCTGTCAGCGTGTGTGCTTAAACTTTGCAGACTTCCCAGCCCTCAAAGTCGCCTCAGGAGGGGCAGCAACCAGGCAAGAGCCCCCTAACCACCAGTTTGCCTGAAAGGTGTGCAGAAGGCAGCAGAAAGTTTGCAGTGCTAAAAGCCACAATTTGGGGACTATTTTGGCTATTTTCCATGCACACCTTCCAAGGAAACATCTAGTCCAAGGATGTGGCCCTTTGGGAGTGGGGAGGAGGCAGTGGGGCTGAGAAAGGGGAGAGAGCCATGGGGGAGGAGAGTGTTTATGATCCCCACTTAGATGCTTTGTTGTTGTTTTAGCTATTTCTTTCTCCTTAAGAAATATAAACCTCTAGATCGTACCCAGTCGCCGCTATTAAGTTTTAGTGTTATTGCCATAAATCAAAATAACTCTATTTACTGGGGGGGAGGGGGTGGGCTGGAGATGCTAGAGCTGTGACAGCCAATTTTCTGTAAACTAGGAATAGGGTGTTCATTCTTTTTGTGTCTTTGCAGATGATTCAAGCCATACAAGTATTAAGGTTTCATCTGTTGGAATTAGAGAAGGTAATTTCTCTAGCCTCTTTTTCTTTTGCCCCTTTACCCCCAAACACACAGGATGGGGGAGGGTTCAGAATGGCTGAAGTTCAGGCTTCTGAAACATTTGCATAAATGTCTTTCTTTCTGGTAATTAGTGTCAAGGCCAATCTTTGCATCCATTTCTCTTTGCAGTTTAATTACAATTTCAGCCACTAAAACCGGGATCACAAACGCCCTAGCCTTGTATTCATTCTTAATATCTTGCTGGCTTTGTATAAATAGTTGCAATTCTATGCAACCCCCTTGATGTTAAGAATGCTTTTGTGAGTTGCTTCACAGGTTATACCTTTGTGGCCTCTTCTCTTCCTCTTCTTCTTTTTCTTTGCTACCTCTGAGGGGGTGGGGGGAGTTTTGTTTAGTTTTAGTGAGTTTCTGCAAGACAGTCTGAGAGAGCAGCAGGTCAGACACAGAGGAGAGGCCGAGTGGGGGTTGGGGGGAGCGGACAGGGAGTCTGGAGGAGGTGGTGGGAAAAACACATTAAATGTTTTGCAGAGACAAAGCAGAGTTGATAGTTGCGTCAGTTTCTTGAATCTGCAAATCCTGCACACATCCCACCTTCACACTCAAGAAAGGGTGTGGGATAATACAATTTTGCTAGCTGTTCTATAAATCTCAGCAATAAAAACTTAATGCATTGTAATTCAAACTAACATCAAATCGCAAGCACACTGGGTTTCTTGTGAATTTTTGCATGTCAGTGATGACTGGGGCCTGTAAGAGACCACTCCACTTGCACCTAAATATTTTGAAGCAATCTTTTTCCTTTTTATATTTAAAAAATGAATTTGATACATTTTTGTGACTGTAGGTTTTTTTCCATATATTATTAATTACTGGGAATTTGATTTCCTTTTATTTTCCAAAGGAACTATCCTAAAATATGCTTCTTATGGATAGAAACCCTAATTTAAAATATTATAGGGACTTGGGTTGTCAGGCATATATCCTATGCCACCACAGTACTGGTCCTTTGAATATATATATAACATATATCCCAAATTACATATAGATGCATTTTTCCTTAGACATATTGGAAAAAGGACCTATGATAAAGTAACTGGATGAAATTAAATAGTTTACCTTAAATGTCACCCACGCAGGTCACCTCTCTAATGGCCACAGCCCTGGAAGCAGATGAATTTAACACGGGTGTTGAATATGTTGTAGCCTGTGAATCATCTTGTCACTGTCAATTTTCTGGGATATCTCTATTTTGCAAGAAAAGAAAGTTATTCCTAATTCTGGATGCGTCTGGGGGTCTCTGGAGGACAATTGCCCTGTGTTTCCCCTGTTTGGAAGTTTGGATCTCACAAGGGGTGGGGTGGATTGCACTTGTCAATGTCATTTATACCCTCTTGATTATATTTCCATTTTTTATTTCTGTCATAATGTAGGTACACGAATTATGTGACAATTTCTGCCACCGGTATATTAGCTGTTTGAAAGGGAAAATGCCTATCGATTTGGTGATAGACGATAGAGAAGGAGGATCAAAATCAGACAGTGAAGATATAACAAGATCAGCAAATCTAACTGACCAGGTATGTGCTTTTCAATTTCAACATCCCTGGAAAAAAAAAATCTGTATGCATATTGCTTGCTGGGTCACTACCACCTCCTTTTATTATTTGCATATGATTAAGTCCCTTTTAGATACATTTCCATCGAAATGAAAATTTTTGAATAATGTGGCTATTATTGCTTCATTAAGGCTGGCTCTGGGATTCGACTTGGAGAGATGAGCTTGCAAAAGCTTTGCCTGCAAACTTGACCTGTTTCTTGTCGCTTTTAATTTTTGTCTTTATTTTATTTACCCTCTATCATAATGGGAGTGTTAACTGCCAGTGACTGCCTCTGATTGTAGGGCTTTGTTCTGGAGCATTGCCCCAACCCCCCTTCTATCTTGCAGAAAAGAAAAGAGTATGGTCTGCTTATTTCTTATTTTATTAGGAATAAACCCAAGATAGGTGGTCTAAGAAAGACAGCCAGGGTTTGAAATCTAGCAAATGCTGGCTGTTTTCTCCCTGTCTATACGGTTCATTAGCCTGTCTTGTCAGTTTTCCTCGGCCGAACGCTTCTAGACCTCACTGAACATTGCTTTGTGCAGTGCTCGCTGCAAGCTCGCCCATTTTATTGTACTTCATAGACAAAATAAGACCAGGCCGAGGGTATACAAACAGATAAATATGGACTTTTCTCCTCCACCTTTCCACTCATCCTCCAGCTGGTACGTGCTCTGGGCCCTCTGGGTTGGCAGCTTTTGGAAGTGTCAGCATCAGGGCACCTTGGTGACTCCCTCGGTGTGGCGGGTGGGGAACCTCGCGCCACCTTGACTCTCAGCTGCCGGCTTTGGCTTGTTTAGCCCCCTTCTCTGGCGTTCTCCTTCCAGGCCCTTCTTCTGCTGCGTTGCTAAGTGGGGACCACTTTTATTTGGACTTGGTGTGGGTATGTGTGTGGCGGATTTCTCTCCCTCTCTCACTCCAACACCACTGTTTGCTCCCAGTGTCTCTCTCTGTCCAGTCGCTGTGTCTCTGGATTGGTCTAAAGGAGTTGCAAAAATAGCGTGAAAGTGAAAACGTGAGGAGTGGGTGGGATAAAACCGGGCTCATGACAGCTCTCCGTTGCGAATTGTTGCAACGCGTCTAGAGATTTGGGTTGCGGGCCTCCTCCGCCTCTCCATATATATAAGTGAAGGCCCAGAGTTGTTTCTCTTTCTGACTTGGCACGTGAGCCCCGTCTTGGGGGAGAGATCAGCCTGTCTTTGTTAAGCTCAAGGACCGCCAGCCAGGCAGCTTTCCTTGCGAGCTCTGCCAAGATCCCTGTTGACCAGTGGCTCTCTTGCGAGTCCTTGTCCGAGCGCTCTACTCCTCGGTCTTGGTGTCATCTCAAAGTTTCCTTCTCTCAAATGTCTACCCCTTCAAATAAATTCCCAGCTTTGATTTCTCTGGGGAACTCCGGACAGAGGCTGAATCCTCCTTTCCCCAGGAGGAGTGGAGGGCAGGCCGAGCTGAGCTTTAAAAGCGCCGACGCACCGGGTCCTTCACTGTTATTTGGCAAGTTGCAAACTTTCGACTGTGTAGACGAGTACACAGAACAGGCAGCCTGCACAATCCTGGCGCGGCCCTGCCGAGGTGGGAAACCTGCAGGCGGCTGCGGGGCGGGACTGGCTTTGACCCTGCGGGGTGCCCTGCCTCCCGCCCGCCTCAGCCCACCAGCCCTCCACCTCCCTCCCCACAGCTGTTAAATGCAGATTCCGCTGAGGAACCCTTGGGTAGCTGCTGTTGAATAAAAATTGTAATCCAACAAGCCTAACTAGAAAATGGGATTCTAAAAGCTTCTAGTGCTGGGTACATAAAGCTATTTGAGCAAATTACAAGAATCGCTTAGGGGCATGAATGAAATCAACACTTTAATTGCCTCCAAAATGAAGATTTATGCCCCGTTTTCTCAACGAATCATTATTTTATTAAAGTCAAAGATAAAGGACCAAAGTTACGGGGTATTTTGGGGGGATACAAAATTGATATGCCACCAGTGAGTTCTTCCCCCTACTCCTTCGGCAAACTTTTGTACACAATGAATGACTTTAGCTTGAGATGTGCAGATCGGTAGGCACTTCTATTGGGTAAAAATATGCCTTTTATTCTCCTCCTCCCCCACCTATGAAATGAGAAGCGTGCTTAGGAGGGGGCTTTGCAGCTTTGGCTGAGCTGGGGGCGCTGTTGGCCTGTGCGCGTGGGCGCGCTCTCGAGACCTCCGTCCCCCCCCCTCCCCCACAGCTCCCCTAGGTCTCAGGTGGTCGGAGGGCAGCAAACCCAAGTTCGGTCTGTCTAATTGACCGCTTCTCTGGAGCCCGGAGCGGGGTGCCTGGGCTCCCTTTGGAGCAGGGAGCGCAGAATGCGGGGCGCACGAGGGCTGTGCCTCAGAAGCGGAGTTTGTCCCCTGTTCTGGGAGGTTGGGAGCAGAGACAGGGCACTGGGGCCGCCTGGTGGGCGCCAATTTTCCCGACTGGAGCTTGCTGGCCGGCCCCTGGGGGCGCTGGACCCCTAGGGCAACCTGGGGGCGAGACCCAGGAAAAACAGCCCCGCCACCTGTATACCAAGGCGGCCTGGGCAGTTTGAGCCCCGGCAGAGGGTGCGCTGCGGGACTAGATGCTTCAGGTGTGGCGCGAAAGCGGGGCCTCCTTAGCTCATTAACCCCTCTGTCTCTAGGGCCTGCTGGCGGCAAGTTTTATTTTATTTTACTTTTTTCCTCGGAGGGCGTGAAGACTGCCACCGGCACAGGGACCTGGGATCGACGGCTTTGACGCCAGCCGGTTTCCCAGAAGGCTGTCTGTGGAAATCCACTTGGCCTTGTAGAGTTGTTGGCTTTCTTTATTTTTATTTTTAAAAATCACATTAAGACGACGGTAGAAGCTGTGATCCCGTCCCCCGGTCCTGTCTTCCCCTCATTCCCACTTCCAGACCCTGAGGTCCCTGCGGGCGCAGCCCTCCCGGGCGCCCTCTCCCGACGGCCAGGTTCGCGGCCTCCGCAGGGACGCTCGGGGCTCAGGAGGACTGGGTCCTGGGGGTTTCGGGGACTCGGCGGGGGATGAGAGCCGGGCTGCGACTCGGGAGTGGGTGTAGAGGGGGACCCGGGTGCGAGGCGTCGAGGCCAGGGCTGAGCCAGGTTGGTGGTGGAGAAGGATGCAGATCCGAAGAAACGAGGGTGGGTGTTTGGGGGTCCAGCGTGGAATTGGGGGCACCCAGAGGGGTTAGGTGGGGAAGAGCCTGACCGCCCAGCGGGCAGATCCAGGACGCACTCCGAGAAGGAGCCGTCGAATGAAGCTGTCCCAGGGCTGTCTGTTGTTCGCTACTCCTGGAATCTAAGCAATTTCACTCCAGGACCGGGTTGAGGGAGAGGGAAGAGAGGAGCGAAAGGTCTCCGGGCCCCTAAGGCCGCCTCTCGGGTGGCCTGGCCTGCTCCTAGGGAGCGGGGACTAGCAGGGCCTGTGCTCCGGGCTCCAGCGGGGTTCTCCCTCAGGCAGCAGGAGGCAACAAAAAGGTCCCTTTGGATTTCAATTTTTATTCAACAGCAGCTCTCCGGGGGATCCTCGGCTGAATCTGCATTTAACAGCTCTTGCGCTAGGGCTGCCAGGCTGCACCCCTCGCCCTGTTGCATGTTAATCCAGATTTGTCTCTAATATCCAGGGAGGAGCAATGTGGCTCTCAGAGATGGAACCAGAAAGCCACACTCCCCAGGCAGGTTAAATGCCAAGTGCTGGTGAGCTCCCAGGGGAGGGGACGGCTGCCGGGGCGGTGAGGCCCAGGCTGGAGTGGCCAGCCCTCCTGGCCTCAGATATCCAGGGCAGCCTGAGCCAGTGAGCTTTGCTTCCCAAGTGGGCCAGGGAGCCCTGGTGGCGATTGTTTTATTTTAAAAGTCCGGAATGTTGTTTCCGAAGCATAGTTTAAAATCAAAATTCTTAACACTGAACTTGTACTTGACTGAAAACACTCCCTCCCTGCAAAGTGAGATGAGGGTGCGTCTAAGGGGGGAGATTTGAGCTTTGTCTTTTGGAAAGGTGTTTATGGTCAGGGATGCAAGGGCAAGGGACAGCCTAATGTCCTTGATGAATGGGATCTGCTGTTTTAGAAAAAACAAATAGAAAAAGCCATCGGATATTTGCTAATACTAGAAATGTGGGCAATTTATTTTCATCCAATAGGAAAACTGGACACAAACATCAGGAAACAGGAAAATGGTCCCATTGTCAAGTAGTTTGTTTCTAAATGCTTACACATGGATACATCTCATTTAAATTGTAAATACTTCATAGGGTCCCACTTAATGCCTTAATCCTGGAACCTCTCAGTCCACAGGCCTTGCAAGCAATGGGGTCTTGGAATTATCTACTTTTCCTTTTGACTGTTGTTGTGGGCCATGTGGTGCACTCTTAATTTCTTTTTTGAAATATGTCAAAGGGAAATTATGGCACGATTCTCTTTAATGATTAAATAATAAGGTGTTGACTGCTTGTCACTACACTGGCTAATTGGGATGTTCATTCTAGACCCTTTATTACTTAGAATCCTTTGAATTAAAAGTTAGTTGTTTACCAGGTGTGTTTTCATTATTACTTTCTGATTGGCTTTTAGTGTGTATTTATGTGTGAATTTCAGAGTATGGATGTATTGATTCTTAAGAGGGGCTCTTAAAAACATTTTAGAAAAAAAGAAGTATAGATTATATACAGATAGATTGAGGCCAATTACATTGTTAAATGTCTGGAAGTCTCAATACAAATACAACAGAAGTTATTCCCTTTTCAGAGCACCTCTCTCTCTTTCCCTCCCTCTCTATCTATCTATCTATCTATCTATCTATCTATCTATCTGTTTCTTAGTCCCCAGTGCAAGTTCAATGGGTAGTGGAAAGCAATGATGCTAATGCTACTTTGTACAAAGTAAAGCCTCATAACTTAACTGTTGTTCAGTGATTTAACTAGCTCTGTGGCAATAGGTCACTCCAATAGCAATCCTTCTCTCATCAGAATGACTCCATTGCTCACGATTTGGAAATATATAGAGTAGTTGGTGTACTATTGCTATCGGTCCTAACTTAGAGACTTTTATTAGAAAGCATGGAGAAGCTTAAATGGTAGAGGAAGAAGAGAAGGAGGAGGAAGAAAAAGAGGATTAAAATATGGGCCCTGCTTTCAAAAAAGTAACTGGAAATATCATGCTATAATTGTCCAACTTTGAAAAGAAACAAATTTTAAATCATTATGTTTTTAAACACTCATGTTTAAATGTTAAAATGTTTGTCATAGTCCCAGAGATTTAAAACACAGCTGTTGCTGGGCAATGGAGGGAAAATTATGCAGTAAAACTCCATACTCTTAAAAACAAAGACTATTTGTGGTCTCATAGTAGAAATTTAGGTTCAGTAAGGCCAAACAGATAGGCTAAAAGTATTACCACGGGGGCCTTCTGTTATAAAACTAGTTTACCTTCCCTCACAGGTGGAGTTGGAGAAACTGTGAAGAATGCATAACAAGTCATATTAAGACACTTGTCATAAATGAAAATACTGCCAACATGAATTCAAATGAAGTATTTTCATATTGATAATGTTATGCTTTCCATTGCAATAGCAATATTTTCTTCTGAAATATAAATATGTCAAGCAAATGTGGGATGCTAAAGTTTTAATAAATGATCATTTAACCATCAAACACAACCCAAGTATGTATACAGAAACTTTTAAAGGAAAGTTGGCATTCAGCCAAATTCCTATAGGGACTAGCAGGGAGATGATCAAAAATGGGCATGAAGTAAGACTTCCTGTAAGAAGGTCTATAATTCAACATTATTTGACTCCACTGTCAGGGAGACAGTTGAAGGATAGTAAACTGATACCATTCTCAGTCATTTTTGTTACACAGTCTTAAATGATTGCAACTGTAGCATTTTATGTGGCCTTTTTTGGATTATGATATTTGCCATATTTGTATGAAAGTAGTACTTGACTTTATGTTATGAGACAAAAACTTTTGCCATTTCTCCTGAGTGCAAAAAAAAACAATATTTAAAAATTACTACATCAAAATTATGGGAAAGTATTCTTTTACAAATAAGGAAATAAAAATAGAAGACACCCAACAGTGTATCTGACAGTTGTGCATATGTTAGATTTAAAGGTTTTCAAATTCCCAAGTAAAACAAGACTGTTGTAAGCCACATGGGGCTTGGTGTTCTTACTCATCAGGAAATGTCTGGATATAATACCTGTTTCAAAAGTTAGGGTCTAAAATGTAAAATCCAGTCTCCCCATTGAAATTTTAATAATACTTTCAAAATTTGAATTTTGGGACCCAGTAAAAGTTTGGATATTTTACTATTAATACTTGTAAAGGAAGGTTGTATGTACAAAATCAGATTTGGAAAAATTCAAGCTGATGAGTATGTGTATGTAGTGTAAAAGATAAGAGGATTTCTTCATTCTATCCTTAATTTAACATGCCGTGATTTCAGGATTATAGAAATCTGGGAAAGCTTTTGGGAGTCTTAAACAACCTCTCCAAGAAGCATACCTGTATTGGGCAATCACTGGATTTCCCACACTTATAAATTTGACATTTTAATAAATGGCATAAAGGATACCTTGTGAAATAAACAAAAATATATCCATTTAAATATTTCTCACTAGAATCCAATTTCAGTCAGCTTAATGCATTCATGTGTGCAGAATTAAAGCAATTGGCAACACTTTATTAAACTCTTTCAGAACATTCTCTCCAAAAAGCATTTCTTAATCTAGGAAATATGTTCTTGTTAAAGGAAAACACCACAGTGCAAATCTCTTGAAATTATTTTATATTTTTTTACTTCTTGGTTTGAGATTCCTAAAATATACCATAAAGAGTTATTCTCTGGTGAAATAAGCTTATTTCTACATTTATTGAATTATACACCTGTTTTTTATTGGTATCATGAGTATATACAGTTAAATACAAATTATAACCAGAACTAAGTCATTAACTCTCTTTAAGATATGCATTAAGCATGCTATGGCTTTTCCATGACATATGCACTACTATAAATGGATGGAGGGTGAATAAACAAGTTGTGAAAATAAATTTTACATTAATCCTCTAAAATACACTTCTATAGTTGATTCTTCCCTTGATATTTTTCATGACTCTATTTACAAGTAATAGGATTTATAATCATGAGGTAAAGAGCCTGGAATATGAAATGTTATGGTTATTTTTAAAACTTAAATGAAATTATATTTTTCCATAGAAAGGAAATACTGTTACTACTAATAAATTTGCTAAGTAATACTTTAAAAAATCAGCACAACTTTTTATGAGTTTAATAAGTTTAAGCAACATTTTATAGTCTTGCTACTTTTTTCATTCAGACACAATACAGAGTCTTAAATTTTACAACGAAATGAAACATACATTATTCTGATTGATTTGAACAGTAGTAGTTAGTAAATAAATAACATTTTGAGTGATATTAGAATTATTCCCTGACATATATGCTAACTTGGAATTCATTGCTGTTGCTGGTGAATTCCCATCTCTGTAAATATTTTCCTTATTCTTCACAACACAAAATGATAGTATGTCTATTATTCACTCATTATAAGTATCTTGGTTGTTGGTTAACTCTTTCTTTTTCTGATGACTTCTTTCCCTCTGTTTGGTAAACCTCCTATGCCTGTGATTTGATCTTGAACTACTTGTCTAGGTCTCATGTCCCTATTTGAGTACCTTGTGGTCTACTGTACACACACGGGTTTATTTTCCTGTGAAGATGAAAAATATTACTCACTTTAGAATGGGAATGAATGGAGACCAAAGTCATCACATTTTCCCAACCCGTGCTTTACAATTAGGGGAAAAACTGAAAACTGTTGTTCTTGTTTGCCCTCCCAGGGGCTATGAATACTCGATATAAAGATTCATATCAGCCCCTTTCTGTTCTTCCTCTTTAAGGCCTAAATGTTTGTTTTCAGTGACTGTATTCTTAACTGATAGTCCATATTTGATCCCAGACCTCCAGGATTTGCATTTTATTCTGCACTTGCATTCACATTATGTCCCATAGAAAATCTTTAAAGTGAAGTGTGTTTATGACTATTACGAAACTCTGGGAAATGAAGTTTATAATGAAATCAACAGTCATCAAAGGACAATGAAGGGAACAATTTGATGTAAAACCAGAGTTTTCTCATCCCATCCTAACTTGTAAAAGGCTTATTTATCTCTCTTCTTTTACAAATATTAGAAGCCAAATGAATAAGAATTTCTTCAACAATAAAACTCCTCTTAATGTCTCTGTAACTATTTGGATGTGTTCTCGAACATTAACTTGATTTGATAGACAAGCTATAATTAACTGTGACCTATAGTGTTTTCTGTTATTCAGAGACTATTCCTTAGCGATTTGAAAACTTAATTTCCAGCTAAATGGTGTACACTGTCTGAGGTTATAAAGGCATACTTACACTATTTGCAGGAAATAGTTTGTGTGTCTGTAGGGCTTCAAAAGGGGATAACGGGGTGGGGGGGAGGATAACGATTTTTACAATGTAAAGTCCTAGCAAACCAGTGCAAATGAACTCTCCCCCCCACCACCCCGCAAGGTAGTTTCCTTTCTATTATTCACTGCAATGTTAAAGTTTTTTTACACTGAAGGCAAAAAAAAACAACAACAACAACAAACAAACAAACAAAACAACCCACAAAGAAACAACCCTGTGCATTTCATGGGACAAAAAGTCATACATGGCATTTTAAATCTAGTTATTTCATTGATCATAAAAACCAGTAGTGTAGAGAGAATTAAAAATCGCAGCCAATAGGTAAGATGCTATTAGCTATGGTGCTACAATCAGAATGGACATTTTAGCAGCAACATTAAATGGGGCATTTGGGGTTCACTTGGAACATTTAGTTGAAAGTTCCCACCAGATCTGGAGTTATTTTAAATCCCCCACTTAAGTATATGTTAGTTTAAGAACTTTGTGATAACTAACTCACCATTAAAGGTTACTTTTATTTGAAATTGTTCATTCATAAGAGACTCCGTCTCCTAAGTACCCACCCTGCCCTTCACTCTTGAGCAGTTCAGGTAAATGTATGATTTATTTACAGTCTATTGTATACATTATTTATGGGAAATATGCTATAACTCTACAGAGCATATGGAATTTATCTTTGCCAGATATGGGTGGCCTCTCTGCCAAAATTGGCATAGACCTAAGAAGATAATAAGGTTACAGATAAATCTGGGTGTATAGATAAATCTCATTACGAATCTGAATTTCATAATTCCAGATGCAAGTGCATTTTCCCATTTTTTATTTTAATTGTCATAGTTTTGGGGGCTCTAGTTTCTGCCGAAGAGAATCAGGAACTTGACATTTTAAATTGATCTTGGTGATAAATTAATTTCTTGGAGGGGGAAAAGATACCGAGTAGCAGAATCGTTTAACCCCTTCATTTCTCTCAGCATGCTTCTCTGTCCGTTAATGTGTTTTACATTTTCTGAAGAATGTTGTCCCTGGAAATTTTAACCCTGGGTGTGTATGTGGTGGCGTGGCCTATGGTGGGATTTTGAAAGTTCTGTTCAATAACAAAATCTTCAAGGAAAATATCAGACTCATTGTGTCCTGCATTTCCTTGCCCAAAGTAATGGAGACACGTAGACGGTGCTTGTTCTGTGCATATCAGATGTATTGTTGGTGTTCACGTATTTTTTTTTAGTCTAATAATTATTCAAAGCTGGTATCCATCTGCATTTGCGCGAGTATAAACATTTTTATCCTGGAATTTGGAATTTGCAGCAACTCAATTTTATTTTCCAAATTACCCTGCCATTTCAATTAGGTGCATTGTTCTTCCCTCTACTGTTTCGACATTCTAAAGATTTGCTTGCCACCCTAATAGTGAGCTGTTTGAGTTTCTAATATTTATTGAGGGCATGTAAAGAACATGCCAATAGAAAAAGAAAAGAATAAGACATTAACAAATCAATGACGGGGCTTTTCTTCAGGTGTAGTATACATCTAATACTCCAAATACTCTATAACCATTAAAATAGTATGAATAGCCTCAAGAATAATAGCCTTGGGGATGGCTGAAGAGAGGCATTCTGGTTAACTGGAATGCCTTAAAAAGTGCACCAACAGTGCGACTCAGCCTCTTGCTTCTGGAATTCACAGTTGCTTTGGCTGAGCTCTCAGTTAAGTGCCTTGAAATATAGAAAACTTGGCCATTCCAGGAACCAGTAATGCAAATTAAAGTTCAAGATGCTTTGAGAAAGGCCTCTCCGGTGATTTTGCCCAAGATAAATGATGAAGGAAAGAATAATCCCCCTTTCCTCCCCCCGCCTCCGAATTTAACATTGTGAGAGCTTAAAGATTTAGAAATCCTGGAGGAATGTCAGGTACTTACAAAATAAAAGTTGATTGAAAATACAAAAAGCTGAAGTGCTTCCAAAAAGAAAACCACAGGGAAATTGTAAAATCCCCTGTTGCTAATTGTGAGTGGATATCAGTGGTAAATATAAATTTCCAGGGTTCTTTTATCCAAAGCAGAGTGCCATAAGGTACTTGAATTCCAGACTGCGTGTTGACTGATTTTTTTTTCCCCCCTTCTCACATCAAAATTATGGATTTTCTGGACTGAGAGTTTAGAAGTAGAATAGAGAAAACTTCAGCCACACTAGAGGAAGAGCCAGTAAGTGCACTGATCGTCACTGTTAGTTACAGCAGTGTCCCAAGAAGGTATATTCCCCTTAGAACTAGAGCTCTGGAGTTTGAACGAGGCTCTGCTGTGAGAGAGTGTCTACTTCCATGAGCCTCAGTTTCATCATCTGTAGCATGGGGATAGTAATAGAACACACATTATTGAGTTACTTGTAAGAATTAAATAAGAATGCATATAAAGCATTTAATATAGTAAACCTTAAGTAAACAGCACAATACATTAAAAAATATTTTATCTTTTTACTTGTATTCTGCCCAACTATAAACAACATGCGTTTGACTTGGGGGGAAAAGATTGGATAGTTTTGTGTGTTTTTTTATCATAGGGTTTAAGAAAAATATCATTTTAATTTTTATGAGGAGGGGTGTTTATCTTTCTGATTCCATTATAGTGTCAAAGGGATTGGTCCCTCAGCTGTGTTGCTGAGACAGCACAGTGAATTACTACAGATTCACTCTTACGTTCAACTTCAAATAGCAGTTATGTACAGATCTTGTGCTAAGTACCTTTTTTCCACATTTCTGAGTGCAAATGCAACATGGCTAAGGTCCAGTTGCTCACAAGGTCTTGTTAGCTACTTGTACTCAGAATACAATGTTTTCTGTGTTAGCAGATGTTCTTTTTGCTAGGATGGTTGCCTAGAAAATTCGTGGTTTGAAATTGTTTCATATAAGACACTTTTGAGTTTATTTTATCTTAATTTGTTTGCAGAATGAGGAGCACTGAATGCTGTTACAAATGTAAAATAAAACATTGGGAAGCAAGCAAACATATAAAAGGGATTTTATGACTCCAGGTATACTGGCATAATTTAAAGATTCTTCTGCCACTCCTATTAGAAAGGATAGAAAATTCTCTGGATTTCAGCAAAAAGCTTTTAGCAGATAAATGAAGAATAAAATTTTAAATATTTAGGTATAAATATTTGGAAATATATGGTGCCAGGTGGATTAGAGCGTTTTAAAAAATGTAAACATTTAACTCTGAACTACAGTTCATAGATATGATTTCAGGAGTGGAAGCTCATAGAGTCATTAAAATAATTTAATACAGGCGTTTATTAATAGCATGCCAGCCACAATACGATGGCATAGGAAAAGGAAATGTTATTAAAACACAAATTAGAACTTTTAAGATTCCTAGTGTAATGAGGCTTTATCATCTCTTCAGTTTATGAGATTTTTTTTCTCCACAACAAACTGCTTAGTAGAATTTGAACATTCAGTGCACTTGAATAATTTGTGAATTACTCATCTACTTTCCGGTTTTAAGATTTTTTTTAAAAAAACTGATTGTCACTTCTTGGTAGCAGTTTCTCTCTGCTTGTAACTTCTTTTCCCTGAAGGTACCTACTCCATGTAGGAATCTAGATTCTCTTCTGAGACCACAGTGGGTCCTCATGGGATGGTGTTGGCATTGATTCTCAATGTAAAGCAATTGGGCAGGATGTATGTATCAGTGCTGTGTAGGTTTCTTACGGAAAGCTTTTGGAGTATTTTGGGTGATGTTTTATATCAGTAGATGTTTGCTTAGCATTATTGATTCATTTAAAATTTTGTGGATGAATGAGTTCAACAATGCAGATGAGTGATGGTCTGAGAGCGTCAGAGTTGAGACCTAAAAGATATTAGACTGTGGGCAAGTTAATATTTTAAGGGGCATTGGGAAGTGACCCACGGTGCTGGTCTTGGTCCAGAGCCTCCTGGGGTCTCTGCCCTCACCGCCCATAGCAGCCAGGCCTGGAAGAGAATGGGGCATAGACTTGTGCAGGACAGCAAAGTATTTGAGGGCTAGAGGACTTTAAAAATGTAGTTGACTGTCAAGCTGCTTTACATTTCATTACAATGTAACATTAAAATTAGGTTTCCCACAATTTTTTTGCCTGACTTCTCCGCGCATGGTAGGTGTATGTTGCTGTGTAGGCGTGAGTGTGAGTGTGCGCTTGTGCGTCTCCCCGTGTCTGAACCTGAGGCTTCAGTGATTCCTGGAGCTCAATCACCTGATACAAAACTTTTCATTTAAAGATGAAATTACTCCTTGGAGAATTTTCACCAAAGGCAAAAAGGAAAAAAATAAAAAGCACAAAAATTCTTCTCCTCCTCTTTATATGCCTCATTACACAGAGAGAGAGGATTCAGTGTTTGAAAAATTATCATTTTTGTAGGTTTTATTTGTGGTACGTGAGAACTGGGAAATGAACTCAATTTAACAGATGCTGTCTCTGCCTCTGCAAACTACCCATGACTTCTATCATATGATCATATGTGTGTGCTTATGAATGTGTGTGTGTGTGTACTTAAAGCAATACATCACAGTTGCTAAATTGTTAAGGTTTTCGAAATCAACCTTATTTGATGCAGAACTAGACACACTTAGGTTGTTTGAAAAGACACTGGCTGGCAAATGCAGTTGTTAAAATAGAGTCATAACTAAGGGATAATTGGATAGTCATTGAGATGCGTTGCTAGATTAAAAGTCCACAGTGGCAGACATGGTTGGGCTGGAAGGGTGCGAAGAGGAAGTGCGGTGTCTCGGTGAGAGCCACAGATTTGGAGAGCAGGGCTGGGTTTCCATGGTCTCACCACCAATTTACCATCTGCCCTGAGTCCTCAAAATTACCCTTCAGGCCTCTCTTAAGTGGGGCAATAAGCATATTTTATCGCAGCATTAAAAAGGGGCTCAACAAGAACCCTGGCAGGCCTACAGACTTGGCAATGGCAAGGTTGCGAGGGTGGGGACAGGGAAGGAAATGAGAAAAAGGAGAGTCGATGGAGAGAGTCGGAAGAAGTGTGCAAGGGAGATAACCTTCTAACAAGTGAGCCTCCCGTGAAAGGCACGTGTGGGTCACCACCAGGCACTGCGTCAGGCTCCTGCCAGCTCTGCCCAGCACAACCATCACCTCCCCACACTTGTTCATGAGTCAGCAGGACAGAGCGTGCACTTAGAAGATGTTTCACCTCCAGACCGTTCCCAAGCACATTTTCATGCAACCCCTGAATCCACAGCATGTGTGCACCCTGAAGTATTAATCTGTGAGCTCCTGGTATTTAAAAACATCTCAAAGCTGACAGGGGGAGAGGGCAGGTGTACTGTGTTCAAACAGAACACCCTGCTCACACTTGTCATGGTTAAGTGAATTTTGCTTAATGATTTCCAGGGATTCTTTTGAAATCCATATGAAGAATTTCACATTTTTTGCTGAATTACTTGAATTTGAAGTTGGGTAGACATAGCCTCAGGGGCGTATGTTTTGAGAGGAGCAGGCTTTATCTTGGGCTCTAGCAAATTGTAGGTGCTCTTTGGTTGTTGAGTGAGTTGAATGCTTACATGCATAGTGTGTTCCGGTTATCAAGCAGGTGTCACTAAGATTTTCAAATAGGAGTGTCAGCATATCAGACTTCAGACTTCTTTTTTTGAATCCTCACCCAAGAATATGTTCTTATTGATAAGAGAGAGAGAGAGAGAGAGAGAGAGAGAGAGAGAGAGAGAGAGAGAGAGAGAGGAGAGATGGAAACATCAATGTGAGAGAGAAACTATCGGTTGCCTCCTGCAGGTGCCCTGACTAAGGATCGAATTCGCAACCTTCTGGTGTATGGGACGATGCCCCAACCAACTGAGCCACCCCACCAGGGCCCCTAACAGACTTTCAAATACTCATAAATAAATGAAAATCTCAGCATCTCCTATTTCTCAACTTCAAACACATGCAGGTAAACATGTGTGCCTTTTCATAGTGGCACCTCTGCATGGGTCTTTCTGGTCCCTTTTCCTCAGATGACATCATTGATTGAGAAACATATAAGGAATCAATCTGCTGAGGTTCTGTGCCTTTAAGGATCCTAAGAGACATTGTTTAGACAGAGGTGAAAAAGTCTGGCGGAGGGCACTAAGGAGATGTGACAACGCTGGAGGTGTGGGATGGTGGCACTCAGTGATCCTGTCTGCTGTGTGTGCTTCATGGGAGAACATAGTCATGTGTGTGTGCATGTATGTATGGACACGTGCAGATGTGGGAATTGGAGTGTGTGTGTGCAGGAGCATCACATACATGGGTGTATTCCCTGCCTGGACTGGTGACTCCCCCGACCTGGAGGGGCTAGATGGTTCACTTGAGATGTGCCAGCTCTTTCAGGCCCCCAGAGATAATTTATTCAAGAGACTCTGCTGGTTTGAAAACGCAGATGAGAAGAGCAAGAGAAGCCTGCCCATGGATAGGTGCAGACTAACTTTCAATTTTGAACACTATGATTATTTCATCATTTTTCACAGAGCTGCTGTGTATGTCAAGATCACCAGACTCTCATTTATCCATATTTTGGAATAGGACAGGAAGTGTAGAAATTTCAAAGAAAAGAACCCCACTATTTCTGGCCTGAACAAAAAAAGTTTCTGGCATCATACTGATGTGATGGATGACCAAGAGAGAAGATATGTCAAAGTGCTTTGTATACTGTAACATGATTTATAAATATTAGGGATCAAATTAGACTTGATAGGGTGGGGAGGAGCAAGCCACCTGTAAAATCATGTTATTTGAAGGTGAAAATAAGATCAGTTTGCATTCCCTGAGCACACACCAGCTGGGAGATAGCCCAAGGCATACCAAGCTGTATGCTAAGCCAGCTCGGGTTAACCCTTCGTTCCAGAAGGTCTATAACTGAATACACCTGTATGTAGCTATCTCAGGGTTGACTAGGTCAGCCTGTGTTGTTACATTAACAACTATAGTAAATTCTATTTATTGAGTGCTTGCTGCATGCCTGAAAATTTATGTATGTTATGTCTGCAGAGGAGTATTTCTTTATTCCCATTTACAGATTAGGGACATGAAGCGTCAGGGAGGTTGTGACTTGTCTAAGACCATGTAAGTGTTGTCGTCAGATTTCACTGGGATATGTGTAGCTTCAAGTTTCCTTTCTTTGGACTGTGTTATACTGCAACTGAGTGTTAATATATTTTTATGGTGGTGTATGTTTATGTGAATGCGAGTTTGTGATATGTTTTTAAATCATGCAAGTCATTTTTAGATGTTTTATGATATTTAATATAGGAGAGCATAGCATCCGGTGACAATTTAACACAGGGATCCTCTATATATCACTTAAGTTATTCATTTATTTATTCAAAAACATATTTGTATCTAATGTGACATAGACATTGCCCTGGGATGGAGGATAAAAGGGTGACTAAGGTATAGTCCAGGACTGCAGAACATTCATAGTGTAGAACGGCAGACAGGCATAACAGGTCACCACACAGCAATATGGGAGTCAAGTGATAGAGGAGGGCATGAGGTTCTCTCAGTGCTCAGGGAGGAGAGCCTCACCCATCCTTGGGGAAGTGTGTGTGTGTGTGTGTGTGTGTGTGTGTGTGTGTGTGTGTGTGAAGGCATTCTGGGGAAGGTGATATTTGAGCTGTGACTTAATTAAGTAGGAGGTGATCAGGGGCTGGGACCAGGCAGGCCCGAGAAGGGCATTCCCGGCAGGAAGAAAGGGTGAGGATGGGCCTGAAGGGCCGAGCACCCTAGGCTGTAGGGAGCTGTTAGTTCATTTGACAGGCATTTCCTGAGTGTCGGGCACTATGCTTGATACGCAGGATGCAGAGGTGAGCACAACCTGTCCTCATGAAGCTTATATTCTAGTGCAAGCGTGTCAAACTCAAAGGCTAACACAGGCCAAACAAATGAGGTATGTGGCCCATGGGCCATGAGTTTGACATGCTTGTTCTGGTAGAATAGAACTCTTTTAAAGCTGAGGAGTGATTTGACTTGAACTCTTTAAAGCTGGGAGGGCCTTAACAAGAACAGCAATCTCTAAGTTGAAAAGTGAGGAATTTATTTGAGAATTACTTAGGGGGCCTACATAAGGGCGAAAATGGGCAAGACTTGATGCCTGACTGTGTGGTGGGGGACGGGGAGAATGTGTCCCAGGCAGTTCTGAAATTTATGCCATGGATGGATGGGCTTATACCTACTGGGATCAAGAACAAAGGTAGAATGTATAGAAGGTCTGGTGGAGAGAGTTTAGCTTGGACTTGCTGAGTGAGATGGACATCTCTGTATGGAGATGGTTTAGCAGCAGTTGGCCATACAAGTCCAAAGACCAAAGAAGAGATCCAGAGACATAAATTTTGTAGCATATGGGTGATAATTCATATCACAGCAGTGAAAGGAATTGTCTAATGAAAACATGAAAAATGACAGGAAGACCTGAAGTATGTCCAAAATTAAGGCACAAATGAAAAAAAAAAGTCATGAAGGGAAGAAGAAGGAAAAAAGCCACCAAATGGATAGCTACATTGAAGTGGAAGGAGAGTTTGGGAAGTTGCAGTGTGTCTGTGGGAAGGTTGATGGGACATTTTAATTCACTGAGCACAGATGGAGTGCTGAGTATGCCCTCTACATTGTGCTGAGCCAGGAAAGAACAAGACAGGGAAGATTCATATACTAGCCTGGCCCTGGAGGAGCCTGTAGCTAAGGAGGTCATCGCTTCTATGTCACTACTTGACATTGGCTCTCAATGTCAAGTTAGAGTATAGACTCCATGATCTCAAAGGTCTTTCCAGCCCTAGTTTTTTCATCTAGCCCAGTGAGCATCTCTTGGAGAAGTGGTTCTCAAACACTTAAAGAATCACATACCCCTTTGAGAATCTGATGACAATGATGATAGTTATGGACACTATCCCAATGGGAGGGAAATGTAAGTGTGTACATAATCACAATTATTGTTAAAATAAGATCCCCCCTTCTATAGAATGTCCATGGACTTCAGATTAGGACCTCTTGTCTTAACAGATTTTCAGTAGATGAGAACATAGACATTGCTTCCTCTGAAATTATATACATTGAAGAAAAGAGCCTCTTTGGGACTTAATTTAGAACCATGACTAAGGTTTGCTGTACATCTACTGGTAATGCAATGCATCATTGATTTTATTCTGTCAGCTTTATTTTACAAGTGGCCCCAAGCAACTCACAACTTCACAGATATATGATGTACATAATCAAATGCACATATTTTATTTTAAAAATAATAATGATGTTCGGTGTAACCACATTACAGTCACAGAGATATGATCTTGCAACTGAGATTCTCTAGTGGATGGATTTGGGGGGAGTTTTCTGATTAGGGCTGTCCTACATATTTATACTCGAAGAGTTCATGAGCTATTTCTGATCCTGAGACTTTAATCATGCTTAATGAACTGAGCTAAACATAATTCTTGTTCTGTTTTGGTAACCTTGTGGATTCTCTTAATGCTGAGCTTCATGTGAAGACACCGTTCTTGAAATGCTAATATCCAAAATGCTAATTCAAGAGGGGGCCACAAAAGTTAGATTTCATTTCAGAGAAAGTGCACTCAATACCCACAGGCCTTTCCAGGATGAGCAAGGCGGTGAGAAGAATGAGATTAGGTGGAAAATATTGGCTCCTACCTTTGGTGAACACAAAAATTTAAACATAGAGGTTGCACAAAATTTGGATAAACTGAGGTGGAATCCAACATTTCTTGCATGAATGCCTGTATAATGTGGCGATAGCTGTGAGAAAAGAGAAGCCCGGCATCTAAGACCCAACACAATGAAAATGCAATGAATCGGAATGCCTCACAGATCATAGAGGAATCAGAATTTCCAGCAAGGAAAATCTTTTCATGGTGAATTAAGTGGTGGATGAAGAAAAATGGTGATGAAAAAAGGTAGGCACAGATCACAAACACTGGGCTCAGGGCTCACCGCTGAAGATTTAAGAACCTTAGCTAAAGCTATGCAGAATAGAATGTGGGAAATTGAATTTACTAAACAATTAAGCATTGAATTAATCTACATCCTGCACAGTAGAGAAGTGGGGGAGGGAGCAGAGCAGAGCTGAATAAATCAGCGGAGCTCATTAAAAGATAGTGAATATATCAGGTCTGTGGTAGCAGAAAGGAGGACAGTTTTCTGTGTCGCTTGGCATAATTCTTTGGTTCTAAGTCACCTTTCTAGAGTCCTAGTCTTAATCAGATTATCAGACATGCTTCTGATGAGGTGAGTCTGTTGCTCTGTATTTTAGCTTGTTACCACTCGCTTGCCTATTAATTACAAGTCAGATCAGCAGTCCACAGGAGTAGTGAGGGACAACATAAATAAAATGAGAGTGCCCAGGAGATGTCACTCGCAGGATGGCGTGCATCCTGAAACTCCCACGGGTTCCTGCAGCCTCCCACATGCCTTGCTGGTCTTTTGTTCAATTACAGTTAATGCAATAGTTTGCCATTTTCTCCTTCTAATTATATTTTCAAGTGGGATTTGTAGCACATAGAAAAACATCCTTTTACATGTCGAGGCACCGGGGTTTTGTGCCTGGCATTGTCTGTCCCCTGGGTGCTGTACCATTCTTTCTGCAGAGCTCTGAATAAACAAGTCCCCCTTTTAGAGCTGCAGTTGTCCAAACTGAAAATTTATGCGTTAACTGTTTGCATTCTGAGCATGTGTTCCAGATTACGGCTTACAGCATTCTCCTGGTATGCTGAAGAATGCGTGTTTGTCCAGAGCACTTCTTTCACAGTTCCCCTATCTTCCCATCACAGGACTGGCAGGTCAATTAGCACTGATGCTGAGAATAAGCATAATGGCTGAGTCCAACATACCAGGGGCGAATCTTCCTGTGACTTTATTTCATTTTCCAGGCCGTGGTAATCTTCTGGCCAACATGACAGAATTGGTTGCAGGCCAGCATCCTTCTCAGGGGCAGTCAACTCCCCCTGATTCTTACAGAGCATGCCTCTTAGGTGGCATCTTTCCTTCTCTCTCCCTGGCTGTCTGAAACATTTTGATCTCTTCAGCCCCCCTTATCTTCTCTGGGACGTGAAAATGCTTTTCAAGAAATTAGCAAAGAGCACTTTGGTTTTGCTGCGCGAATTTAAAATCCTGGGAGGGCTGATAAACTTGACCACTTGCGACACAGTCATGACCCATTGACGTCCTGTGACTGAAAGTGATGTGGACATATTTTACATACAAGATTACCCTGCTTTCCCACTAATCGTCTGGAAGACAAATATCGCTTCCTGGAAGACAAAGCCAAGAACTAGCTCTCTATTTTGCATCATCCCTACTGTGCGGATGGCCAGTGACTCAGAAGGCTGTTTTTGAAAGCTAGCACTAAAAGCTAATTAAAATCTTTTCTGGTGATAAAGGGAGATTTGGGGGAAGTGTCACCATGATTGTTTTCCCCAAGAATTTAATTTACAGCCAATTTTTTCCTATCTGAATGTTACTTTCAAATGCACCCACTGATAAGAAGCAACATCTGTTTTCCGTTCAATAGTACATGAGGGCTCGGCATGGGGC
This sequence comes from Plecotus auritus, assembly GCF_963455305.1. Lineage (NCBI taxonomy): Eukaryota > Metazoa > Chordata > Mammalia > Chiroptera > Vespertilionidae > Plecotus > Plecotus auritus. The sequence continues at coordinate 134,753,491 of NC_137782.1, read as the reverse complement.
TGAGTGTACACAGCCCATGTGAATCTATTGTTATTCTCACTTCTTTTTTGTCCCTGTGCCTGGTCCATTTGCCATGTACCATCCGGCAAACAGCTGACACATACTTGCTGTTATGGACCCTGGCCTAATTGTGAGGTCTTAAAAGCTCTGCCATGTTTGTCTTCCAGGATGTATCAGAGGCCTCTATCTATCACCGCGGCCTTATAGACCACCACGCTCATTTTTGCATTTTCAGAGTAGCAGGCTGTTGTGCCAGAGGGTTTGTTGATGTTAAAAATAGTCAGGATCAAGTGGCAGCATTTCTCTCCCCCCTACCCCCCCTTCTTGCTTGGAATGTTTTTGTTTTCCTTGGTAATAAAGCATGCAATTACTTACAGAATAACTATTTGTACATATCATTTCAGCTTAGAAGCAGAAATGGGCCAATTTTCAACGTGCCGGTGGAGCTCTGAGCTGGCAGCATTTGCTCAGGGGGATGGGAAAGATGGCACGGCTGTCCCTTCTACCTTCCGTGGCTCTGTCATGTGATGGGATCCGGTGGGACCAGTGGGAACAAACCACTCCATCTGGATTTCTGATTTGTGTCCCTACAGCCCTCTTGGAACAGAGATCACGATGACACAGCATCAACCCGTTCGGGAGGCACCCCGGGCCCTTCCAGCGGTGGCCACACATCACACAGTGGGGATAACAGCAGTGAGCAAGGTAGGAAAGCTGTTCTCCTTATTCTCCTTTGCTATGTATTTCATGTTTAAGGGTTGAAAAATCAGAATAGTCTAGTTGGTGACTATTATACAGCTTTTCCTAGAACATAAACCCCATGTAATATAAGAATCCGCTCATCTTATGTTATGCCCCTATCCTTTCCTTCTCCTATGCCAGGCCAGCTGCCTGCCTGTCACCTGGGCACCTCCATCAAACAGGGCCAGTGAATCAACTGAGGGCAAGACTGGAGAAGTCAAAGTTGGAACGTGTGTGGACAGTATGCTACTAATACTGTCCCACACAAACTAAATGTATTATTATTATTTGCCCTTAGAAGATTTTCAAGAGCTCATGAAGACACACCCACTAGGATTCCAAGTTAGCAATGTCTTAAGATGCTTAGAAGGCGGTGGGCCTTTCAGAAACCCATGTCGGGTGTCCCTCTCCACTGGGTTGAAGCCATCCTTCTGAATTTACTTATCTGAATCTCTTAAGTGCTTGACTTTATTGCAAGGCCGGACTACAAGGGAATTAGGAAGAAAGGGAAAGAAATCAGATCACTTTGGTTTGTGTTGCTCTCTGAATACACATACCCATGGATGAACCAGTCTGATCGTAACTCGTAGGAAATAAAGGTTTGGCCTGAAGCTAATCTTCAGCAAAAAGGTGGATGAGTATTCAGATGTCTTGCATTGATTTTGATGAGACCAGCGGCACTGGCTTTTGTGTTCCATGAATGCAACCAAAATTTAAAAGAGTCTTCTCTATCTGAATCTGTAAAGACAGCTGTATTGAGGCTGACTGAGCCCACAGTAGGTCCATACTTTAAAATCGGCTTTGATGATCACATTTCATTGGAGTGCTGTTAGCCAGCAAAAGAATTTTGTTTTCTAACTTTAACGCTCTCTACCAATTAGAATTGCAGTCCACAGTGAAGGTAGCATGATGAGTTTGAAAACAAAAACAGGAAAGTTAATTTTTTTTTTTAGGCACATGGATGCTATTTGGACTGGGGGTCACTTTTTTTTTTTAGGCATCTGAGACATTTTCTAGTTCAAAGCAAAGTTGCTGACTTCATCACAACTCTAAGGCTAGTAAAAATGGAGCCCGGAATAGTAAACGGGTTCGGAGCTGAGACAGAGGAGGTGACCTCGGCCCTCTGACTTTTACTGGAAAACGATATGCAGCACAAATCCATGGGGCCTTTTTTCCCTGGGGGGTGTGTCTGCATGCTGTGGTGCCATGGCTCACAGTGCGATAGCGAGGGTGACGTCAGCACTGGCCCCAGAGAGCCCTGCTTTCAGAATTCATCTTACACCAGGCGCCCCCCAAAAGGTGGGAGTGGGATTGCAGTCCTTTATCCTGTTCTCCAAAATTGCTACAGGGGGTCATAGCCCAGTGCTTTTGTTTGGGTTTCTTTTTCTTTTCTCACTTCTGGCTTTTCAAATATCTGACATCCATGAGCACGCAGGTAGTCGAGCTGCCGCTGCGTTGAAGGTTTGGGAGCAGCTAACATGTGCTTGAATTTAAAGTTATAATGGACTACGTCTCCTTCAACGTAATCTGATAAAAGGGTTTTCAGAGGGCACATGCCCCACCCGACTCTTCCCCGGTGGAAGACTCGTCATAACAAGGAACTGGGAGTTTTGCATGTCCCTTTTCCCTTCAACAGTGCTCTCCAAAGGCCCATTTGGTGATGAACTTGATTCTGACCAAGAGCCAGAGAGCCTTGACATTGCTTGAGTTTTCCACTTTCATTGTTTCTCGTTATCATTTTCATAAAAGACCACCACCTAGTTGTTGTTGTTTTTTTAAGCATTTTTTACATACATCATCTCGTTGGAATGGTCTCAGTTGACCCTTTCTGAAACAGTCCTGGGTGGCAGATAAAACAGGTCTCGCCCCATTGGACAGATGAGGGGGGAAAGGTTATGTGTGAGCCGAAGAATTTGTTGAGGTCCCCGTGCAGTGTCAGACCTAAAATTTCGGTTTCCTGATTATTTGTATAAGATTCTAGTCTTCATGCTCTCTTTCCCTGGTTCTCCACCAAAGAACTAAAGTCAGTTCCCTCCACCAAGGTCAAATAGAAATGTTCCGTCCCGACTTCCCTTTCCTCTCCCCCACCCGCTTGGTAGTACAGGTGTCAGGAGTCCCACCTTTAGCCTTCCCCGTGGGCTGTCTTTGGTAGCGTGACTTATTCCTTGCTAAATGCAGAACGACGTCTAGAAGTGTTGCTGCAACAACTTATGTGCATTTCCATGCCAACCATGACCCTTCTAAATCTTTTTTTCATCCCCGAGACCCGAGGAGCGGGGCTCAGTGCAGCCTGCGGATTAACTGTGCACAGTGGCTTTCCCATGTTTTCCCTGTCTGCCTTTTCTGGCAGACACGGGTGTGGACGCCGTGCCAGCGTTTGGCCCGTAGTGCATGTCCTAAACAGTTATTTACACAGTTTGAGTCCATTTTAGTCAACTGGGTAAATAACAGCTCTCTTCAAAAGATTTATAAATCCATAAATATGTCTTTATACATACCCAATAGACAGAAATAACTCAATCTGTCAAGAACATATCCAAAGAGGTGTTTTCCCCACAGACAGCAGTAATACATATTTTAAAACTTTCTCTACTGTATTATTTGTACTGCATTTCTTTTCTCCTCGTTCCTTTTCAATTTTCACCACTTCATTATGGCACCCGTGGTACAAAAGGAAGAAATCCTCCAGGCTTTGGTCCTCTGTTAAAGAACCGTATCTGCCGCACAGTGTAGGCGTATAACAGGCTATATATCTCGACTGAGTCCTGTTCTTTTGGACTTTCAAAGTAAATAAAAGGAAATAAGTCATCCAGGAAATTCATAATGTTCTGAAAGATTTCAAAATACAGTAACAATTTCTAGTTAGCATTGTAGCAATTTGGGGGATTTTGAGTGCCTGATAATTTGCCAAAGTAGTGGCTGTTGTGACTGATGGAATAGTTTTAGTAAAATTTTTTGCCTAAGCATTAAAAAAAAAATACAAAATTGAATCTTGGGCATTCTAAAGAGTATATACATCAGAGAGGTAATTAAGAAAAAGCAAAGTATATTATTTGTTTGCAGGGGTTTACTGTTCTGTTTATCCATGATTTGTGTAATAAATCTTTCCCCCAACTCAAATTACTTATCATGCAGCTCTTCCTCAGGACATCTGCTTTCATTTGATATTAGCACTCTGGGCCCCTTGCAGGGAATCGGTGCTTTAATCAGCGAAGCTCCTTTAAGTGGGCATGGAAGAGGAAGGCCTAACAAATGTATTGGGTCCAGGGTTCTGCTGCTGTTGCTATGACATTGATTTTGTCTACTCTTTAACTTCCTCAAAGCACTCCCAAAGACATGCAATGGAGTCCTTATTCTATCCCTGTCAATTATTTGCTATTTTCCCATTTCAGAAGTGAAAAAAGTCCAGCTCAGAAATATTGAAGAGTGAGTAGCTGTCAGAGTCCACTCTTGGTTTTATCACAGCTTTGGGATGGGGTGTTTGCAGGAACCCCCGAGCAGAGTCTCATAGGCTGAGGTAGACACTGGCAGACACGTGGCTCTTTCTTGTGTCTTATTTGTCCTACTGTGCATTGCTGCCCTACTGACCGTCATCTGGGCCTACTCTAGGAAGCATGTGGTTTGGGGTGGGAGAATACCAAACCAGTCTGGTGCCTTTTTGTATTTTTTCCCTGGAGGGCAGCCGTTCTATGACTCACAGGTAGCTTTACATATGACCGGCCCCATTTTGAGTTTGGGTGCTTCTCCCTTTTTTGGTTCAAAGTCAAGAGCCATGAATACATGATCACAATACAATAATGAGATAACATAGTCAGGGCTGACAGTCTGTGTATTTCCATCTCTCGCTTGGTCAAGGAAGGAGGTCACAGAGGTTGAAAGAGGCTAAGAGACTTGCCCAAAGTCACACTGGTTGGTGGTGGAGTTGAACTTGAACCCATACAGTCTGATTCCAGAGCCCCAGCTCCTGACTATGGGTATTCTAGGTGACAAAGTGCTCTCGTGTGGATAGGGATGGAAAAACAGAACATTTGATGGACATTCTTTCTGTTATCAATTGGACAACTCCTCCCCCGGAGTCCGCACTGGGCCTGGCGCTGTGCCTTGTAATAGTGACAGCGCTTCGAAAAAGACAGACTCAGCGTTAGCCTCAGGGGGGTTATCCGCTGCTGGCGAGTGAGATTCTAGTATTGTGTGCTAAATAGAATGATGATTGGGATATGTACAGAGGAGCATGATGATTGATATGATTAATTTGTATTATGTATTAAGAGCCTATCCCATTTCACTCATTCACAGATTTATTGAATTGAGAATAGGAGCACAGAAAACAAGTAAGGGCATTTTTTCCTGGCAGAACACTTCCCACTTAAAGCTCACCTCATTTTCCTCTTTTGTAAAGATAAAGAAGTAGAATTGCTACATTGAAATTTGATGTAAAACATTTCAACCCTAAAGGACTTTAACGGTTGCTGGAACCTCGAAAGCCCACTTATGAACTTCTCCTTTGGGGGGCAGGACTCAGATCAACAATTGTATCTTTGCTCCCTCTGGGAAAAAAAAAGGCAAAAACAGCATGTTTCTTTAAAGAGGCACAATTGAAAAGCACTGCTACTTCTTTATAATGATGTATCAATAGTTGCAATGCTTCCCACTGCCCCATCCCCCTCCACGCCAGCTTTTGTGTGAGTTCAGGCAACCTATAGGCAGAAGGCAATTCCATTTATTATTGAAGGGACTCTCAAGGCAGTTGTTTCAGACCTGTGAAGCCAGCAGGCAGAGCTGGAGGGGAGGGGGTGGGGAGAGCCAGGGGAGAGGGAGGTGGGGAAGGGCCACATTATGTTCCAGATGACTAAGCAACGATTTATATACCAGCTCGCCTTTTTACATGAAGAAGAAAAGTAATAACAGCCCAAACCCCGGGCGTTTGAAACAGTCAGCTGTCTGATGAATAATGGGATAGGTGGGAAGGAGCACTCTGATTGGATGTCTTAATGAGCACATTTCGCACAGAGTTTGGGCTGCAGTTCCCCTTGACCTTTGCCCTTTATTGACCAAACTGACACTTCATTTTTCACATACTTCCAATTATGGCTCGGCTTAAGTGTTGCCCTCCCTCCTTTATTTCTTTCCTACGGACAACTTGAGAGTGGTGGAGGCGACAGAGGATATTTTAATTTGAAAAACTACCTTAGCAACTCAGGTTTAGGGTGTAATCTGTTATCTGCAGGTTTTTAGATGAAAACACACACACACAGACACACACACACAGTGAATGCTGCTTGTTGAGAAACAGTCTTCTTTCTATTTAAAAAACCCCCACCTGGTTTTAAAAACAATGTTTAGGATAACCTAAGAACCCTGAAAATGAAGAAAAATGTTTAACGAAGAGTGGTATGTGTGTGTTTTTTCATTTCATTTGTCTGTTGGCCAGAGTGAGTTGAATGAACTATTTTTGTGCACAGTGACTTCTTAATTCTTGTACTTCGCAGGGAACTTCTTATATTTTAGTGGCACTAGAATGCACTTCTAGTGGAGAGGAAGGAAAAGTAAAATATAACTGGCCACAGGCCTCAGCCCTTAGACCACGGCAGCCCCGCGTGTTCCTTTAGTTGCACTTAATGCTGGACTGTAAGTGGCCCCGTGGCTTCTGCAGGTCTGCGGCAGGCGGAATGGGAAAATGATTTCCTGATGGGAAAAGTCAGGTGTAAAAAAAAGAAAGGGGAAGTTATTACACTCCGCAAACCCCGTTATCAAAAGGTCCATATCATTAGCTTATCAAACATGTGGAGTTAGATGGATAGAAGGAATTGTTTTCCCAGGAACGCCCCAGGCGAGAGTCACCTTTCCTCTTATTGACTCATCGAGTGGGAGTAACTGTTTTCTGTTCTCCATTGGCTTAACTTTTAGCATCATGAAAGCAGGTCATCTTAAAACAAAGAAATATAACTTCCCCATCTAAAAGTAGTAACTGTATATCAAGGGGCATGAACTTGGCCATGAGTGTCTTCACAGAAAGTGCATTTTCTCACTATTAGGCAATATCTCTAGTAAATTTGAGGTCATTGTTCTTCATCTTAACTGAAAAAATGCATTTGAAATTATTTACTCCCAAATAGATTTTCCTCTAACACAGGACTATTTGTCTCCAATGTGGATGAAGTGTTACCTGTTTTATTATGTAGCCCTCTGGCATATCCATGGCATACTTTTACTATAATATGGTAATAAAAGAATGTGTAAAAGGCAGACAAAGGTTCTGTCTTTTTCTGTAAGGTGACCTCTGTTACCAAGTAACTGCTTTACTTATGAGCTTATTAAAAACTCAAAAAATGAGCTTTTCATACTTCACAGGCATTGATGTGAAAATGAGCTGTCCTGTGAGTAGTTTTCTTGATCATTTTTAGAACAATTGATTAGCCAAAGAGCTACTGTCATTAGTTGACATTGACTGATAGCAATTTGTCACAAGCTCTGAAGGTCAGCGAGGCGGTTGGAGTTTCAGCATGCCTTTAATTGACCTTTACTGATTCCATCCTCATGTGATTGGGTTTGAATAGGTCTGGCCTTCGATTAGAAAAGACAGGGCATTAGTCAACAGGGTCATCTCTTATATTTTCCGTGGATTGCTCATTTTTGTTTATGTGTGAATTCATGGTCTGGATATCTTATCAAATGTAGTACTCTAACTTTTGAAACTTAACACAATTCGGTCTCCCCCTTGTTTTGCCATGTTAGGGTGGACTCTGTATGTGATATAGACTTTGCTACTGACAGTTGCCATTGCCACCTGTGCAGACACGGGTTTTTTGTTTTTGTTTTTTCGTATGGAATGGGTTGGAATTTTGTTGTTGGTGTTGCTGTTGGAGTTGTTTCTTAAAGAATATCAATTCTGCTGTGACTTGAAGAACTTCTGAAATTATGCACCAGTTCTTTGACTTTCTTATAATTCATTACATTGGTCTCTCAAGAATCATGTGATAGTTTTAAATTACAAAAGGAGTGGTAAAGAATTGTACGCATTATGATGTTATGTCAATCATCATTTAGCTCTGCAGTCAGAAGATGGGGAAACTTTTTTAAAAAGGCATCTTCCTTTCGGCTTCACTCAGTCTGCATGCATTAGTGCATGCTCCCTCTGTACCAGCCTCAGCCTATCAGGGAGAGAGGAATATACTTTCTATTGTAGTTGACCCAGAAGGTACTGGTTCATAAGCCTCAGTTCTTTCCTTCTAAAATTGTAAGGTATGATTACCCTCAAATGCATCACATATAGAAGAATGTATTCTGAACTCATATTAATAGCATGCATTTTATTACCTTACATAAATAATAAAAATGGTGATCTGCGTTGTAGAAATCCAGATCTTAATGTGTAATTATTTAATTCAGTTTCTAACTGAGACCTTTCTCGTATTCTCTCTCACCTTCCCTTCTACTCTCGGTTCTGCATGGGGTTTTAAACTATAAGCAAACACTTGTTTTTCAGGTCGGCCCTCCCAGGCATTCCAGGGCTACCACACACAGCCTGGCACAGCTTAAATGTGTGTTTCAGTTTCTACCCAAGAAAATAAGCCAGGAGAGAATCCATTGTCCCACGTGGTGGATTCTTCACATGGTGTCATTCTTGGCAAGGCCAAAGTAAGGAAGTTAATTTTAGGGAAGCATACATTTAATATAGTCCAAGGAGATAAAAAGAGTCTAGAATTGTAATCGTTTCTGCAGATGGGCCAAAATATTGTCATGAGTTGTATTTAAGCAGGGAAATATACATTTATACATTCTGGTCAAGTCATCAAAAATGTATTAAGCACTTATGTATGGAGGTGCCCTGTGTGAGGCTATAAAATGAGTAGGTCATAGTATTTGCCCTCAGGAATTTTGTGTGTGCCATCAAGAACACCAACCATTGGTGTTGTCATTGGGCATTGCTTTCTCCACCATTAGTCACCTGGCTGCTGACTCTTACTGATCCTCTTCAGGGAACCTTAACATTTTGGGAGTGGGGGTGGGGATCTCTTTGACAATGTGGTGAGGTCAATGGGTATCTTGTCAGGGTAATATTTTTATTAATGCATAAACAAAACACATAGGACTATGAGGGAAAGTAATTATATTGAAATCCAGGTATCAAAATACTTTAAAAAAACACACACACAAATGATCATATAGGGATATGAGTGCTCTGTAACTATGCAGTAAAAAAAAAAAAAAAGTCTAGCAGTAATTCTATTGAAATAGTGGTAAATGTAAATGACATCTTAAGGTATCTGTGACAACTGTATTGTGATATATAAATATGATTTCCATTGGTGACAAAGTCTCAGGTCCTGCTAATAGTTCAGTGGTTCGTTATCTGGGTATACACTTGAAAGAAATGCTATTATAATTAAAGGTTAGTGAGAAGAAAATGTAAATTTTTTCCTTCCAAAGTGTATGGATCTTCTGAGTTCTAACCATGGACCCCTTTTTTAGGGGTGGGGTCTATGTAGTGCAGGTTAAAGACTTCTAAACTTAAATGTCATCTGCTGGAAGTATTCTGTGACCCTGCAGATTGGGGGAAGCGCCCTTCTTCTGTGTTGTCATGGTAGCCAGTGTCTTATCCTTTGTCACATATTGAAATGAGCCATTCATTCATCAGCCTCCCCAGGATGCTCCTGGGAAGGCACTAGTCTTCATCTTTAAACCTCCTATGCCCAGCGCAGTTATGGGCACATGGCCACTGATGGATAATTACTTATTAAAGAGGTTTGGGAACCCTCTCATGCTTTCCAATCGTGACTGCACTGTATTCCCTTAGGACTGGTTTCTTCTGGGTGGCAGATGGCTCATCTCACATGGCAATCTCTGTCAAAACGTAAATAGATACTGAGGTCTCACCTGTCCAGATGCCGGAGATGTGTTTGAACAGGAGGACTTAGGAAAGATTCATTGGGTAGCTCTTCTCAGAACTTGGTGGTAGATTGTACCTTAAAGCATGCCACCCATATAATTGCCTGTTCTGCCTCCTCCTACTCTTGGGTACCATCCTCTGGCCCAGGATGAGCTTCCAATAAAGGATGGGTGGGGGCCAGTGGCAACATTTTAGTATCTTACAAGGAATCTTAGGGCAGGGGAGAAGGATGAAATCCATGGCAGGAGTAAATGTGCTGCTGTGGGAGGGTGCTTCTGTCCAGTGCTGTTCCCAGCAGCAGACAGGATTCCACGCCAGGGATGTGATATGTAGCTCAGCTCCTGAATTTATCTCTCTCCCTCGTGAATGCTAGCACTAATTAAGGATAGTGGTAGAGGTTTTGGCTGTTGGCCTAGCGAAAACTAACCCAAACAGTAAATTTATGCCAAGCATTTTCCTTAAAAAGGGGTAGGCGTTGTCTACCTCGCACATTGATTGGTCCCAGAAGTGTAGTTGGTGAGTTGGGTTTTGCTCAAGTGTCTGCCTTTGTGGATTAGTTCAGTCTTGCAGATAATTTTCCGTAATTACTTAACCTAAAAGCATTCTGTTTGATTAGTACAATTAGCTTTGGCTTTCCCCCACTTACCAATATCAACCCATATGCATTCCCTCCTAGACACAGGTCATCTTATTTCCTAACAAGGAATGAAAGAAGAAATTCCTTTTATTTATTTCCATATCAGGAAAAAAAGAGAACATGACCTTACCTAGAAAATTTTAAATTTTCTTCAAAACCATATATTTCTAAGAAAGGGGGAATTGAAGAGTGAATGCAGAAAATACTGAAGTTGCCAAAAGGCTTGTTGTTAGATTATTAGCATTAGATCAATGCTGTCTCTTTAAATATTTTGTTTGTGGTAGCTTGAATGTTTCCTTGAGTGCTAAGATTACAGCGGGACAGGGAGCATCTTGACACCCTTGTGTACTTTTTGATACCTTAGAAAAAATGAGTCCTAGCCAGGTTTTCTCAGTGGTTAGAGCGCTGGCCCATGGACTGAAGGGTCTCAGATTTGATTCCAGTCAAAGGCACATACCTTGGTTGCAGGCTCAATCCCTGGCCCTGGTCAGGCGTTGGGACATGTGTGGGAGGCAACCAATTGATGTGTCTCTCTCACATTGATGTTTCTCTTTTTCTCTGTCTCCTCCTCCCTCCCACTATCTCTGAAAAACAATGGAAAAAATATCCTCGGATGAGGATAAACAAAAATTTAAAAAGAAGTATCTTCATTTTAAAATGCATTTACATATTCTCCTCTTCATTCTAAGAAAGGGCTTAAGGAAAGTAACAAACATATATAGTATACAATAAGATAAAAATAAGTAGATGGGGATATTTATTTATTTAATAAAAAGTATATTTTTATTGATTTATAAAAATATACTTTTAGAGAGGGAGAGGGAGAGAAAGATAGAAACATCAACGATGAGAGATAATCATTGATTGGCTGCCTCCTGCAAAACCCTTCCTGGGGATCAAGGCTGCAACCAGACATGTGCCCTTGACCAGAATTGAACCTGGGACCCTTCAGTCCACAGTCTGACGCTCTGTCCACTGAGCCAAACTGGCCAGTGCTAGATGAGGACATTTAAATGAAAGGAAAATAAACAAGAGACCAGTCATAAGAGTAGTACAAAACAATATGACTTAAAAGATTATGTACAGATGTACAGTTGCTAGAAATAGGCAAATAATTTGGCTCCGAGCTTCCTGGCAGCCAAAATGAAGAGTGAACTATAATTAGTTACAAGAGTTATGGCTTCCATGGAGGTTGCTCAGAAGAATCCCTTTGGTTGGCATAAAGACCTGAGAGAAGTTTTCCCATATGTCCTCACACAGGGATCCAGGGAATGGCTTAGAGTGACATCTTCAACATCACCTATAGAATGCCTCTTGCATCCCCCTTAGCTAGCACATGCTGCAAGTGTAAGTGCCTGATAAATATTTGATGGACTGATTTGACTAGATGCCTGGATTCAGATTCAGCCCATTGTTACTTTAACCTGATTTTGGTAACTAAGCTAGTCTTGATTTCCATGGTTGAAACAGGTAACGGCCTGTCTTACTAAGAGCCAAGGTGCTGATTATTTGGTGATGCCATGGGGCCTTTTCTCCCATTTCTATTTCCTTCTTCTGACCATTTCATGGTGGGTCAACTCCACTCTCCAGTCTTTCCTCCCTCTACCTGGGCCTGGGAAGGTGAGTGCAAATGCTCTTGTCATCCTGGTTATGGTGCCCTGAAACAGGGTTAGTGGAGTTGGAAGATTCAGATACGTGGTGGTAAAATGAGGGGCTGAGCTGGGATGACAGTATGGTAGGATTCAGGTGCCACAGTCTTTGAAACAGGAAGTTCTGAGGGAATGGGATTATAACCTATAAAACAGGAGATGTCTGTGTGAAACATATATTTGGTTTATCACATTCCAGCACCAAGAACATCCCCTTGTGTGAAAAGAATAAATAGGGTGCAAATAAAAGGTCTTGCTTGATATTATGACTTAAAAGCTTAGGAGAGGAATGCTCCCATAGGTGTTGCAGGTGAAGACAGAAATAGTCCTATTCACTAACTTAATGGGCATTAATTGAATGTCCACTGTATACCAGCCCAGTGCTAGGTCTAAGAATTCACAGTCAAAGAGGCCGTTCCTGGGATCAAGAAACCAACAGACCAGGGGAGGAGTAGACAGTTAACATACAGTAGGTGGGGTCTCACCATCGAGTAGGCTTCATGTAATTTGGAAGTAGAGGAATGGCATCTATAATGGGCAAATAGGAGGCAACTGCCTGGCACAGGCATGCCCTCACCCCGGGATCCCACGGCAGGTGTCCTTCATGGATCACAGCTCCCTTTCTCATCAAGCCTGCATGGGACTCGGATCTGAGTCCTTGTCCACACAGTGCTCCAGGCAGCCCTCACCCATCCCCCAGAGTTAGTCCTCCAAGAAGTCTGCTTTTGATTCCCAGTCTCCCACCTGGTCCTCCCAGGGGTGAGTCTGTGGTGGAAACTTGGGGCAGATGGAGTAGTAGCAGAGCACATGAGGCAGAGAAATTAGTTTGAATAAAGGGACAGCTTAGTGCATACCTCAGCGTGAGCAGAGAACAGAATGCAGGGAAGCAGGAGTTGGAGGTGAGGCCAAGAAAGGGCAGGGGCGGGACCATGAAGACTCCGAGGTGTCTTCAGGAACTGGAATTTTGTTTGGGAGGCCATGAGGAGTCATTGAAAGTTGGAGCTGTGTCGTGGTCAGAGCTGAGTGAAGGAGAAATCACTGCGGGTTGGGAAGGGTGGGAGCCAGCGCTGCGGTTGTGCAGAAGTGTTGGGTCATGAAGTCAGGCAGAGGGAAGGGACTGGAGAGAAAAGCTTTGGAGGAGGAGACTGGACCAGCCTGAGAGACTGAGTGGTTTGGGGGGCGGTGGTTTGGAAGGTTTAGGATCCTACAAAGGTTTCAGAATTCTGCCATATAGACCACAGGTCCCTTTTGGCATCCTCTCTGTCTTCTCACATGTAGGTTTACGTCTCTAGATGTGAGGATAGGATCGCTGGTCATTGCTGGCTGTGTCTCTTACCCCACACCCTGGCTGGACAGAAGTGGCAATGTCTCCAGCCCTTCCTGAGGGTAGCTTGAAGAAGTCCAGCCACTGCTGTCTCTCTCTCTCTCTCTGCCACCTTTCTTTCTCTCGGAGAAGGTTCTGGCTCCATGGGGACCAGGGACTGGGTGGAAAGGAAGAGGCCGGCCACGCTATCATGGGAATTTGGTGACTCATTTCATCAGTTGACTACTCTGAAAATAAGGTGACTTCCCCCTTTGCTTGACAACTGATTGATGAGCATTTCCTGAGCATTTGCAGAGTGGATGTTTTGGTTCACGGGCCTTCGTGCTCACGCACTCCCAGTGGAGTCTAACCCTGGCCTGCTTCAGCCTTCCCACCTCCCAGGCTGTGGAGTTTTCTTTGTACGTAGAATCTTCAAAACTTACCAGAATCCAGGATGGGAAATAATATACTCCTGTGCCTGCTGATACAACTCTGCTTATGTTCACATTTTGCTAGAATGTTAAAGAAGGAAGGGTAATTGTTTAATACTGCAACAGCATTTATTTGACCAGATACTTACCATGTCTACATTGGAAGTTGTCTTTTAAAAAGAGTGCACTTTATTTTGTGTGTCTGGAATTGGTTTCGTTTTTAGTTTTCACTTTCTTTCTCAGGATGTGAGTTTGTATATTTTTAGAGGGATTGTCCTTTACTTCAATTCCAGGTGTTCTAACGCTCTTGATAGGAAAGGAGTCAGCTTTGGAGGACATGAATTGCTCTGCTAATGGATGGGCTGTTAATAAAAGCCACGTAGGGAGAAGTAGAAGCATTACTTTTAGGCTCCAAGAATGTTCCTTGGATTCATTGTTCATAACAGAAGTGGAGGCAACAGGCTTGCATCACGTGGGTCAGGAGTCGTCGTTTTAGGTAGTAGCCATAGTGCTTAGGTTTGGTCTTTTCATATTTCAAATGGAGGCAGTAAGTTTAACGTGTTTTACTTTGCAGCTGGAACAGATTCTATTTTTAATCTGTAAGTCGAATGTGGCATGGAGCCATGTGCTGTCCGGATCCAAATGCATAACTCCTGTTGATATCAGTGAGTTTCATGATGGATTGGAAAGAAGTTATGTGGCCTTTATTCCAAATATCCATCTGACTCTTTAGAATTAAGCCTGCTGAACAAATCCTGCCACTTTTCAAGTTAAAAATGAGGTATTTTCTAACGGAGCAACCATGCTGGCTTAAGGAATAATGCAAGAGTTTCAGATACACACACACACACACACACACACACACACACACACACACACACCCGCAGAACTGGTTTTCAGGCAGAGAGAGGCAACTGGGCTCGGGAACCCGGGCGGCATAGCAAAGGACAAAATTTTTTTTGAGCTACACAAAATTGCCTTTAAATAGAAAAGGTAAGGGGAGAAAGCCTTTTCTTGGAATGGTGCTCTGCTCCTGGGAGTACACACGTTATTGTTGGTGAGTAGTTCTAGCAAGAGCCCTGCAGTATGTCCTCCCTCCTATCACCCAGTGGTGGGAATGGGATGGCAATCTTCATTCAGAATGGACTGATGTTTGCCTCGATTCATAAATGGACTCAAATCATAATTGTTGTAACAGGAGTGTTTGATTGCCTGGCAAGGACCTTGTTCTGAGATAGCTTCTGGATCACCTGTTTGTTGGGAACATTTGACAGACCTCATGTTTATTACCCAATTGAATGTCAGTAGCAATTTCAGCTAAAGATAAACAAAAATGCAAGTACTTGTTGACCTTGACTTTCTTCCACAAGAGATTGGACTTGATGGCTCTATTGCTGTGCAGCTGATAAGGGATATAAACAGCAGTTTGAGGGAAATGTTTTATTCCCAGAGGAAAATGTCCTATTTGCTGTGGGAAATGGCAGTAGACATGCATACCCTTGGCCAGATTTTCTTAATTCACCTTTATTTGAGCTGTGGGAAAAAGATACGGGGAGGGGGTGGGAGATGCTTTTTATGGCTTCAATATACAATTGCAAAGATTGTTACAACACGAATATGGTAGTTAGCAGATTGAATACAATTTTGGAAGAAGTAAATGATGTTTCTATGATTTATGGTACTTAGTAATATGATTTCTTTTGAAACTATCACATTAATGTAATAGTGTGCTTCAGAGATGCAGATCTTGTAAAAATGCAATAGACTTATGGTACCAAAATGCCATTGGTTAGTGATCCTACTAGGGGCAAAGAGAGAGGAAACTGACCTAGTGAATATATTTACATGGGACACTACAGAAGTGCATGGAGGGGTGTGGCAATCAACACTTTCCTTTGGGCACAAAGTCTTAAGTTCCAGATTTAAATCAAGCAACTCAGGGCCATTAAGGATTCCCACCTATTGGTGAGGCATAAAGCCTTGGCAATGTGTTCTATTTGCCCTTAAACATCCCACTGCATTTTCCTTTCGAGGAGAAGTGCTCTGGCTCAGTGCCACTGGCGTCAACTTTTGCTCTTAAAATGTTGTTTTGATGCATAGTGTAGTGATGGCTGAATTGATTTCTGTGCATAAACGGTGGCCTAGATTCTTGCCCTGTGGAAATCCATGGAATTAAGACTGTAGGTTCCCGGAGTGATAAGAGGTAAGCAAATGATTAGATATGCATGCAGGGGGGAAAATTGAGATGCTCATAGAATGGAAATAAGGCTCTATATCATTTGCAAGTTTAATGTAAATGTAAGCCACTAATACAACTAATAATTTAATGCTAATATGTGAGAGGGAGTAATGTAATTCTAATCATTTTCTACTTGGTGTTTTCTCAAAGAATTCTGAACAAAAATGTACTGTACTGAAATGTGTCCCTGGCTACCCAGGATGAAAATCTGGTCTGCTGACAGCTGTAGCCCTTATGAAACCTCTGGGACACTAGGGACTCAAATTTCTCTCTAGATAGACGATGTGGGACAATTTGAGATTGCAGACTCTAAGGCAGGATTTCTCGCAGAGAGGGTTAGCACACTGGGCTATGCGATTCATCCAGGAGACACCCAAGCTGAGCTCTCGTCCAGCATGCCTTTGTTAGTACTCACTGGTAGTAATTCATCACAGACTATATTTTTTTCTAAAACTATTTGACCCTTTATCTGTTTTTCAAAGATTTTCTGGTGAAGATGTCTCAGGCAAGTTTTGGATGCATTTTGTTTTTTAAAACAGGCCCTTTGAATGAAATTTAAAAATATAGGTAAAGAAAGCCATCCCATATAAAACCAACAGGAAACAGGGGATTTCTCTGTCTTTTAAAAAGCCACAGTGGCCCAGCCTACATGGCTCAGTGGTTGAGCATCAACCTATGAACCAAGAGGTCATGGTTCAATTCCTGGTCGGGGCACATGCCCAGGTTGTGGGCTCGATCCCCAGTGGGGGTGTGCAGGAGGCAGCCAATCAGTGATTATCTCTCATCATTCATGTTTTCATCTCTCTCTCCCTCTCCCTTCTTCTCTGCAATCAATTTTTTTAAAAAGAAGAAAAAAAATAGAAATAAAAAGCCACAGTGACAGCATAGAAGAGCCCATGCCCCTCCCCACCAGGCTGCTCTGCCAGGCCCCCTCCTTCTTTACGTGGGAATCTCTTTGAAGAATAAGTGCTTGCTGACTTCCACGTTTCTGTGAAACTCTTGTGAAGAAGAGTGCAAATCTCTGCAATGACAGATGCCATTGCCGATTATTATGATGTCCATTACTTGGTGAATGAAATCAGGAAGTGTTCCTTTCTGACATGGCACATACCCTTCCCTGACACAGAAAGACTGTAGCCTAGAATCTTTGTAAAAAAATAACAAAAATTCCCCCACATCCTCAGGATTGCTGGTGATTCTTTGATTACTATGTTAGCAATGAGCAGAGAGGGGTCTGCTGCCGTGGGCCTCCTGGCCCCTGCAGCAGGAGGGCATCCCACTCCCAGCCCAGGCTCCTGTGGGCGGCATGCGGGGATGTGGGAGGGTGTGTTCTGCATTCCTCCGTGTAGTCACTGAAGGATGTGGCAAGGACATGAATTGTTTGTGGCTGGCTCTCCGTCCCGCTGCTAGGAAAGACTTCTGCGTTTATCTGCATTTTTCTGAACACCAGCCGCTGTGTAGTCACGTCCTAGGCCACTTTGTGGGAAAGCTTTCTTTATGGTGGATGACGTGGCATTTCTTGTCACTTCCTCAAATTCCTCCCTGCTGCCTATCAGCATTGCCCTGCACTTATCTGGGTTGCGCCTCAGCCGGCCAGAGCTAATCCAGGTTCCTATTTCAGAGGAGCAGAGTGACAGCAATGACGCAGCCGTTTCTCGGCTCGTGATCTGGGGTGCTGGGGGGATGGAGCCTAGAGAAGAGGGGTTCAGGAGTTGAGGGGGCATTGGCTTGATGTTCCAGCCTGGTACCCAGAATCCCCTCTTCATTCCCATCAGTCTTACTTCTCCATGAGGCTGATAATATGATTTATTTTGATGTGGATGGAATTGGATGTACCTTTTCCAACTCCAACCTAAAGAAATACAGGGCACCTTTACCTGCACTTGCTCTCGCTCCTTCCGCCGAGGTTGGCTCTGACTATTTTGAGCCTCTCAGAGGCACTGCTATGAATTGGGACTTAGAGAATCAGAGACATGTGGCTCTTTTGTTCTGATTTTCCATTATTTGACAAGTATTCGTTAAACACCTACTATGAGCCATGCACAATGCTGGGAGATGATGAAATCACATTTTTTCATGCTTTCAGTTTATGAAATGTGTCCCCCTAACTTTGTTTGTGAGCCTTATACCAACAACCTTATAGCAGGGCAGCTATTCACATCTCCATTGTTAGGTGAGAATTGCCAAAGTCTGACAGGGAATAAGTGGGAAAACATCAGGGCCTGAATCAGTCAGATTTCTTTTTTCAACTCTCACACCTTTCTTTTATACCAGGTTAAGAAGTAACCTAGTAACTGATATTTTTTTTGGTCCATTTATTTCTGAAATGCATTCACCAGTCAGTCTTCTGTCTCTCATGAGGAAGAGAGAAGAGGATAAAATTAGGAAGGAACTTTCGAAGGAAGTGATCAGGCACTGCTTAGCATTGTATTTCATTCACTCACTCACTCACTCACTCACTCACTCACAGAGTACCGCCTGTATACCAGGCACTGTGCTAAATCCCGAGACAACAAAGATTAATAAGACTACTTCCTGGCCTCAGGAAATGTAGAGTTGGGTGTTTGTTGATTCCTTCACCTCTGAATTAAGAAATGTTTGGGACAAAGATATTTCCTGATGCTGTTCTCTTTAGGAGTTACCTACTTTTCCACCCAATTCAGCTGATGCTCTTCCTAATTTTCAAGCATGAATGGGTTTCAGCGTCTGACTAACTCTGAAGCAAGCATACATTGGTTGTTTTCTATGGAAAAAATGGCTTAGTTTTCACTTCTTTGGGCAGAAGAACCACCTAAACTCACCTCTAAAGAGGGGTAATAGTAGTACCTACTTATAGGATTGTTGAGAAGATTAAACAAGTGGATGCATTGAACTTAGAAGAGTGCCTGGTATGTAGTAAACATGTATGTGTTAGCTGCTATCATCATCACCATCACTACCACCACCACCATCATCATCATTATCATCGGGTTTGTTTTTCTCTATGAAAAAGAGAGATTCTGGTTTGGACTGAGTATGGGTGATGACATAACAAGCAATTAAGAGTCTGGTACTATTCCAAAATGTGTCCCCACTTTACAATGGAGAGTGTTTATCTGCCCTTTTGTGTCAGGACCGAGAGCATTCTAAACAAGGTGGACCCCTGAGATTTCCACTCCTGTAAGCCTCCCTTCTATTGTCCATCACTCCCAAATGTCCCAGGTTCTAAATCTGTCACTTTCACTTTAGGAGGAAAAGCTAAGGAAGAGAACGGTTAAGAAGAGAATTAGATTGCAGATGATAATTAGGTTACCCCAAGGTCATTGGCCCACTGGATTCTTTT
Source organism: Plecotus auritus (assembly GCF_963455305.1). Lineage (NCBI taxonomy): Eukaryota > Metazoa > Chordata > Mammalia > Chiroptera > Vespertilionidae > Plecotus > Plecotus auritus. The sequence goes on along the minus strand of NC_137782.1, from coordinate 134,734,279 downwards.
TAAAAACAACGAGTGCTATTTCTATACCACATATTAAGTTGTCTGTGAGAAAATGAGGATTGCAGTGTCAATCAAGGAGACACGGTGAATGGGGTAGGGTTCTGTGTTCTCGGAGGACCGCGGTGCACTTGCCGTGCACAGGAGCCCCGTTAGGATGAGAGGAACTATCAACCCACTAACAACGTTTGTTTTCACGTTTCTGGTCTCAGTCTCATAACAATAATCTTTGGTCTTTGATGAAACTACTGAGCAGCATTAGGCCTTTGAATTTCAGAATGCCATGTTATCAGTACATTTTAAGATATAGAAATATAATTCTTAGTATTACAGATACATTTTATCAAATAGTATATAGAGCTTGAGGACTAGGTTTGTAGCTATTGCAGTTGGTAAAATCAGGTTCAAATTATCGCTTGTCTATTAATAGTGAAGAGGAAACGTTGATTCTGGGAAGTTAGTGGGAGGCAACACCAGATTTACAGGCAGGTCTTTATTGTTTATAGCAAATCAGCTTTACTGCTTCTTTCACCTGTGAAATGGCTGGAGGTGCTGCCTGCCCCTCCGCCCCTCCCCCACCTCACTGTTCATGCCTCTTCTTTCTTCTTTACTTGCACAGTGTTGTAGCCTAGTCATGGTGAGAGCACAGAGAGTCTACTTTCTATTTGGACTATTTAAATTTTTTCTATCCACTCTCTCTTGGCATAGTAATGTGCTTTGAATTTTTGGGCTTAGTTGCAAACCCATCCCTTGTCAAGGGAGAAGAAGTGGTTTTCTAACCACCAAACATGATCCAGTTCCTCTTAAAGAGAGGAATTCCTTCTGCACGTGGTGATGACTCTGCTCTATTGTAGCAAAACACAGTGGCTCTAACTCCAAAGCTAAGGATGTAGAAAATGGAAAATACAGGGTAAGACTTGTGGAGCATTGCATGGAGATTCTTCATCCTCGTATTACGTGTTAGTGTTTTCCCAACTTTCTAGTATGAAGATTTTCATACCTATAGAAAAATAGAATGAATAGTATAATAAATGCCCGTAACCCACCATTCCATTTCAACAATTGTTAACATCTGGCCATATTTGCTTTGCCTATCTACAAAGACACACATGCATTACTATATATTACTATAGATTTCTCTTTTTACGAAAGGAATATATAAGAACCCGCACATTTCTGAGGAAAGAGATAAATCTGAGATATCTAAATTCCCCCATCAAAGCTTTGAACATTGGTTTTGGTGTCATGGAAGCAAATGCTGAAACCTCAGGAAGCACAGTAGTGGTTGACTCCACGTGAGGACCAGCTCACGGTGATCAATTATTATGTTAAATACTGCTTCTGTGCACTTCACACTGGGAACTTTTAAGTGCATTTCTATTAGCAGTAGGGGGAACTGGGAAGACATCTGTGGTTGGAGTGCAGGTGCGTGGAGCACAAGCCCTGTGCTCTGGGTTGGACAACTCGCATAACCTCTCTGAGATGAAATTTCTTTTGTAAATAACAGACGTTGGGCTAGATGATTGAAATGTTTTTTTTCCCTTCAGTTCTGAAAGTCTAAGAAACAAGTTGAAACTTTGCGTACAGAACTTGATAGAATAAAGAACTTTTGATAAACATTTTACATATAGATTGAAATTGGCAGAAGGTTAGTAACCACATCATTTCATGGTCCATCAGAAGAAAATCTGAATCTAGGACTTAGCATTGATAATAGCAATCAAAAAGTACAGACCACCCCCAATATCCGAGTTTTCAGGATATCTGAGTACTAAGTAGTGTCATGGATTTGATTCTTCTACATACAACCATTGCTGAAAAGATCCAATGCATGACAGGTTTTGAATTAGATGTGAAATATATAACTGCTTTATTTGGTTATTACAGAAATTTCCAAGTGATTTACCTATTTCAGTATTTGTATTTTGTTCCCCCCTCCCCCCCCCCCCCCCAGTAACTTTATCTATGTTGGGGGAGGGATGTGTGTCAAGAATGACTGGGCTAGATGGGTTAATATGTTATGTCAAGTAAAATATTGTTTCAGTTAGATCATAGATGAGGGTGCCTTATAAGGTTTAGAAAAGATTTTCTTCCCCCCCCCCCATTGATAAACTGTATATTCTGAGAATAATGTGAATAGGTCAAATATACAATGAGCTTTTGAGAAATTATCTTTTTTTCTCCTTCCAAGAAATGATGAGGAATTTTATTTTTAATCTATTGATACAAAATCGGCTGATGGGATCAACACTTGTTTGTCCTGTTGCCTTTAATTTATTGATAACAAGCTGAAATACATCTGTCCCAGAGCACAGAGGTAATAGAAACTTCAGCCAGCTGTCAATTCGTGAAATTTCCAGCAAAATCTTGTTAGTATAACATCTGCCCTCATAAATGGCATTAAAAGTGGGGATGGTATAGGGCAGTGGTCGGCAAACTGCGGCTCTGTTGACTAATGAGCTTGCAGACCACTGTCATATACTACCCTTTACCTCTTTGCACACAATATGCCACAATTGCCTAATCCTCACAGCTTCCAACTGCACGGTAACATTTAGTCTAGTCCAGTGGTCGGCAAACTCATTAGTCAACAGAGGGGCAAACTGCGGCTCGCAAGCTGCATGTGGCTCGAGAGCCGCCGTTTGCCGACCACTGGTATAGGGGATCGAGGTGTTTCTGTCCGGAATGTAAATATTCCCATCTGCTGCTTTACCTGCCAATCTTCTCTAAAGTTAATTCTTCCTCAAGTTTTTTGTCTTTCACTATTTGATGAGGAGATTACACTGCTACAGGCCAGCTAAAAGGGATGTATTATTTGAACCTCCACCATTGTTTTTAAAATCATTGTTTGTGTTGTAATCCTTTCAAAGAGCTAGCCAGTAGCTGCTTTCCTGTTTAAAGAGTAAGCTCTTTCCATGGACAGATCACCTTTGTTTAATCCTCTGAAAGTGCATACTTACTTCTTAGCAACAATGCATTTTCAGCATCAAGAACGCATTACGAGGAAAAACTGAAGATGGTAAACAAGTAGAAAAATAAGCCTTAGTTGTCTAAGAAGGTAAATTGGGTCTTGTTTTTGGAGCCTTATATATACTGTATATCTCCCACTTGGTATAATTAGCCTCTGTAAACATTTGAACGACTTTGTAGTTGAAACGCTATATATTTCAGGAAGCAGATGAAGGAAGGTTTTTTTTTTTGTTTGTTTTTTTTTTCAGGTTGATTCCTAATATAGCTGGTTTACTTTTTATGGTGGGTGTTACTTTGGGGGTTTTATTGCATTAAAATGTATCTGCAACTGTTAATATAAACCTTCAGCCAATTTGCTTAAATATTGGAAGCGAGCAGGATGTGGGACAAGCATGGCATTGTGGAGGAGATCACCCTGGCCTGAGTCAAGTGCAGAATGCTGCAAAAGCATTGTGCTAATTTTAGCTTACAAAGAGGATGAAGATAAACTGCCTACTGCTAGTTTGCCATATGCTATCCTGGTGATAATATTCAAGTGCAAAATATTCCATAGAGAGTCTTATTGTTTCAGTAAGAGAAGCTTGGGTAAGAGTTAAGCAAATTTCTGCTCAGTAAGTTTATAAGAAATAATGAAGTAAAACAATTCTCAAATGCAGGTAGATGAAATCTGCTAAATTTATTTTGGCTTTATTGACTTTCATGGGAGTTGACAGAATTAGTTTTGGTTTATATTTGATCCAATTTTATCTATTTTTCACATGTAAATCTTAAAAATCAATCTGAATAAATATTGATCTCTTTCAGAGAGGCAAAAATATAGTTGGGATTGCATAGGACTGCTTAAAAGACAGCATCCTTTGAAGTTCAATAAAATAATAAAGCAATCTGTTCAACTGGTTTTGAAATAACACTTTAAAAAGCCTTTTTAAAAATGAAAAAGTTGAAATCCATTCCATTTCCATATTTGGCGAATTCAGCTCCTATGGTTTCACCGAAGAGTGTTTGACCTATTTATTTGTCACTGAGACCACTTCACAGTGAAGGGATTGTTAGTTCCTGCAAAACTGAGAAAAATCCAATGTGCATAGTGCATTTGCAGATGGAAACAGACTGTGTAGCCGGATTTGGAGGGTGGGTTTGCTAGAAGCTTTGTGTTAACAACTGGTGAAAAGCTTGACCTTTGCGTGACCTAGGTCAAACAAACCCCCAACTCAAGAGTTCTCCTTTGACATGGATACCTGTTTAGGGAAGGGGGTAAGAAAAAGGAGACGAAGATAAAATTATGTTAAGAGACTTGCAAGCTTGCTTTTTTAAAAGTTCTAGTTTAACTTGATGATTTGGGGCACAGTATCCATCTTGGAGTGTTACAAAGGACCACATTCTATTTCTAAGTGTCAAAGGGACAGCATAATAGGGGTATGTTTCTCTCTCTCTCTCTCTCTCTCTCTCTCTCTCTCTCTCTCTCTCTCTCCTTTATCATGTCTTACTCTTCTTACTCTTCTCTCTCCCCCCCCCCGCCCCTCTCTCCCCTTTCTTGATATAGGCAGGCAATGCTTAAGCCCCCCACTTCCCCTCCCTCCACAATGCAATATGATCTGGGTTGTGATTCAGAGTTGAATGAATGGGCTGAGCTGCACTGATGAAAACATTTGATAATGTGGAAAATAAAGGCTCTGGCAAGAAGGAGATGGTCAGGCTTCCATTGTTTGTCCTCACACTTTGTTTTTATAGGGGTTCTCACAGGAACAAATAAATTGGAGTAAATAAAAGCAAAATAGCACTGTTAGTCCCTATCGTGGCCTCACACATGCTCACGAGTCAACTTTGGCAGGAAACTAGCAAAGGTCTGTTCCCAACCATTTGCGTTGCATCTTTATCTCTCCGGCTCATTGTTTGCCACCAAATGCTTAAACCTCAACTTCCCAAGTAAAAGCTTCCTGTTGCTTGCTTTTAAATATAGTTTTGTTACAATAACAACCAAAAAAAAAATGGAGAAATGTGTTAAGGAAGCCAAAAAAGGATGAAGCAGGTCTAGTCCAATGTGCTTCCAAAGCTTTGGGACTCAGATGCATGTGGCTGGTCACTGGGGTGCAGCAGCAGTCTCCCTTTGGGTACCCGGTGGCAGGGACGATCCACAGGCCTATACACGAGGTCAAAAGTGAAGGAGAACAATGAAAACGCTCCGTGTTTCTCACATCTGCCCTTTTGCTGTGTTTGCTTTCACTTAGTTTTAAGTTGGAGGCATTGTTTGTGGCTGGGATTGTCTGCCCTTCCATTGCCGGCCAGAGGAGAACCCGTCCTTTATTAATCGTGCTCCTACTTCCAGATCCTTTACTGTCAGAGTATCTGAAACACTGTCTTCATTCCTATGGAAAATATGGTTCTCATTCCACCCTCCATGGACGGGGGTTACTCTGATACTTCCTGCAATTTGGGAGGAAAGTGCACCAGTTTTCTCAGGCCTCGGATATAAACAACATTGTTTATGCCACTTCCACTCTCCTAGCCCTCTGTTTGTGCAGGCCCTAACACAAGTGGGTCTGTTTTGCATTTAAAAAATTAGTGTATGTTTTCAGAATCAATCTATCAAGTTAGGCCAAGAAATGCCATCAGAATGCATGGTTGGGGTTTACTAAATTCTGGCTTTCAAAACGTACTTGACAGCCATTTGCTATCTGGCCCCACACTCACGTGATGTGTGGGGCTTGGTACACTCCTTTAATTCTGTGTTGGAAGCAGCTGATCGGGGCCCCTCTCCCTTCCCCATTGCACAATATCCCAAAAATTATTAACACCACCCAAGAGACCTTTTCTGAAGAGAACTCCCAGAAATGCCAGAATGTGAACAACACTGCAGAAGTACAGTACATGGGAGATATGGAATCATGAATCTGTTGTCATCGCCCATAGGACAGCAAATTAAAATCTAAGGGGAAGTAACTCATGAAGAGAAAAGAGTGAGCGTTCACTCACTCACTCACTCACGTGTGTGTTTAGTGGAGCAAGGCCAAGAGGAGGGCGGCTAAAGGGGGGCATCTAGCCCCACCAATGCCCCGCAGCCTGGCAAGGCCAGAACAGGCAGCCTACCCCTCTCCGTGTGTGTGACCTGTCACTGTCCTTGTAGACACAACTCCGCGTGCTCTGCAGGTCGTTTCTGCGGCCATGAGCGCAGGACGCAGGCTTCCTGGGCAGTTTTCTAAGGTGACACTCTGAGTGGGGACCTCATGCCTAACCCAGCTCTGTTCGCTACCTTCAACACTGCACATGCGCGGTCGATCACTCTTTCCCTCGGTTGCCTGTGCAGCCTGCCTTTGAGAGGCTGCCTCCTGGGCTCTAAGCTAAGGAAACGGCTGCTCTCATCTGGCGGGGTCCAGCGGGAGAGGATGTCAGGAGAATTCAACCCTCATTCCTTTATGCGAGCCTCCAGCTGCTTCCGAGCTGAGCGGTCCCAGATGCCATCAGCTTGTTCCTGTCCCAGAGCAACTGGGGTGTCTGTGCTGTCCTGTGTGAGGGCCAGGCGCTCCGCGTGGCGCTAGGGAAACGTGCAGTTACACAGTGACTATTGGTCACTCGCAATGATAAGCTGGAGAACTTGTTTTTTTTCTCCCCTACTCAAGAGACTGCAAGTTTTTCTCATGGCTCTGAGGAGAATTCATCTTCTCAGTTATGTTGTTGGACACGTTTGGGTGCCTGTTAGTGCACCCTCACTTTTGGGTAAGTCATGTCACTCATGCCCAGGCAGGTAGCCCTCCTCTTCATTCAGAAGAGTCAGAGGAAGCTGACGCTTCACCAATGGGGGCTTCAGACTTCCAGGGTGGGATTGCCCATGGGTGGGATCGGAGCCTGTGTTGCTTGGTGGAGAGGCCCATATAGCAGAAACACATGAGCATATGACCCATAGTATTAAAAAACCTACACTCCTTAAGACTAGTTTGTCGCCAGCTAGCCCTTAATTCCACAAGGCAACTGGAATGAGCAGAAGTGCTCCTACTTACTGTTCCACAGTCTGGTCTCGAAGGCATAAATGGGAGCTGAGTCTGGGGTTCAAGCCTCTCCTCCTCTTTCCCAGTGATACAGGTGTCAACATCTGGACAAGAACACCCACTCCGATTCTGTCTATTGTAACTCATCCTGTCCCAGTTCAACATGGGGCTTTTTGCTGTCTTCCTAACTGTGATATTTGTACCTTATTTTTTACTGAGGTGCTGCACCCGGAGTTGCCTTAAGTCTAGTTAATGCTGTTATTACTGTGATAGTCAATTTCCTTATAAACGAATTGCCCTTTTCACCTCTCTCTTTAGAAAATGAACTTGGTTTTCTTCCACCGTCATATCAATAATAATAAAATAAGCCAAGAAGTTATAATTACCCTGTACATAGCCTCTGTGGTGTGGTTACATAAAATACTCACTTGCTATGATGTTAATTTCCATTCATTGCAAATGAACAGGAACAAAATATTCCTGACTGTTTGATTCCACCTTTCGATGCACATTATGACTCCCCTCACAGTAAACCACATAGTCCACTGTCGTCCACTCTGTAGTGCACTTTCTAATAAATAGAGCCAGCTAAAAATAGTGATGTTCTTCATTAAATGTAAAACGATCATTTTAACTGCTTTTACTCTGAGTGACCCATACATCACTTAATCAGGGCCATTTAAGGAAAAAGAGAGAGGGAGAGGGAGAGAGAATGAGAATATGAATAGATCATCTGTCTGTATTTCATTTGGTGGCAATATGAGTAGGATTTAGGCTAAGGGTGATTCTTTAGCCATCTCATTGTTTCCTGTAAAAGTATTTTTTTTTACATGTGTCGGTATGATGGGCTATATGGAAATATAGGTTTAATCAGACTAATAAAGATCACACTTCATTAGTTCGCTTGTGATAGAAAAGAGTGGCACTTGTGACAGGAAAGAGTGGCCTGATGTAAGAGGGGTTTCAGCCTTTCCTCTCCTTCCAGCCACTTGAATCAACCATTCTGTTGTTCCATATGGAATAGCTCTCCTAATGGGGAAAGGAGAATTCGGCCAACTCCTAGAATGCATGACCAATTCTTTGTTAAAATTTTCTGTGTATTCTCTATATATTTGGAGAGAGTAGAACTAACTCAGGGCAAGGAGCTTAACTCTTTTCTGTGGAAAAACGAACACTGTAAAGATAAAGGCGATTTTCTATTGCCTCCTCTGCCTCACCTCTGCATGAACTCTAAATCTACATGTCTGTGATGTCCAATGGCCATGCGTTCAACAAGCGCCGACTGCCTGCTAGTGGTAGGCCCTGAGGATGTGCCATGCTGAGCAAGACCCATTTGTGTGCTCAAGGAGCTCCAGTCCAGTGGGGATGGCTGTTGTATAAACAAGCCATGCAAATGTGGTGTCATACCAACTCTAGTGGTGGGAAAATACATCTACCCCTGTCCTGGAGGACCCTGGAAGTTTCCCTAAAGAAAGGGCATCTTTATAGTATCTCACATTTCCCCAAGAGTTTTCACACACAAAGGGTGGGCAAAAGTAGGTGTACAGTTGTCATACACATTAATAATACAATAATTGATAAATAGTAATATAGGAATAAACTCTATTTCATGCACTCACAAATGTACACCTACTTTTGCCCACCCATGTATATAATCTCATTGTTCCTCACAACAGTCTTCCCCTTGGAATGAGCTGGTTCCTCATTTACACCAGCCTTTCTCGGAGGGAGGCAGGGAGGCTGTCAGAGCTGAGGCACTTCATGGAGGCCAGACAGATGGTAGGCCCGGCCTGGAACTCCAGTCCCAGGCTCTGACCCGCAGGTCAGCCCTGAGTATACATGTTTGGGAAAATGGGGAACTTTGGAAAGATGAGAAACAGCGGCCTGATCTTGTGAAATCACTATTTGACCATCAGGGAATTTGCCCCTGATTCACGGCCAAGTTTAGGAAGACCTGGAATAGTCATTGCACACTCACATAGTCTAGGCATAGCTTCTGAACACCGGCTTCCCATTAAAATAATAAAATAAGGAAAACAAGCAAGTACAGAAGAGAGACAGTTAGCATGATCACTCAGAGCAGCTTTCATAATGTAGGATTCATCCTTTCTTTTGTGAGAACATGGCCCCAAATCATCACATTTCATGCCTTGAAAGTTTTTAGGCTTCTCTGATGGTGATCAGCTTCCCATCTGTAATTTTATAATAAGTTATGTATTTTTTTAACCTGATCCAATTCATGTCGTTTGATTAGAGAGAAGATAGATATCTGGCTTTGGCCAACAGTGACCCACCATTCAACTTTCCAGTCTTTTTGTTCAGACCGGACTGTGCCCGCACCTGCTCATGCCTTTGGTTGTCTGTCCTACAGGAGCGGAAATGTATTGCCTCCAAATACTGCAGAGATGCTTGACTTATGGCGAGTTAGTTCAGAGGTTTCTGGAAGGAAACCCACCCTGGGTGTGACTGAGATAGAGGAAGACCGTGATTCCCACACCCCCTTGATATCAGATGTGGAAGTCACGCTCTCACAGGCCATCGGGGATGGAGGAGACGTGATGTGGGGGGCTGCTTCCCTGCTGGGCATGCCAGAGGAGAAGGCAGGACGTGGTGCGGCGTAGGAGCTGTGCTGCAATCGCAGTGACCCAGAGCCACTGGGCAGGAGAGGAGGCTGGGCAGGGCGGGAGCACGCTGTTGCTCAGAGTCAGGAGGCCTTGGAGCACCGCCCCTGGCTAGAGAAGCTGGCTTCTGTGCAGGTAGCTGGGTGGTCCATGATATAGCGTCCAAGGGGTGTAGCAAGTTCAGGCCTGGCGGTTCAGGGTACCCAGTCTGATAGGTGGGGCCAGCAACAAGGAATTCTAGGCCGCAGGCCAACTCAGAAGTCAGGGCAGGGCTGGGATTGGCATTTGGAGGTCTGTTTTGGAGGGTGAGGATCCCCTCCAGCTGGCAGTTCATGGGAGCAGCACTCAGCCCCGGGAAGGAAGCCTGGCAGGGGCTGGAGGAGGGGAGGAGGATGAGATTCCCAGCCGCTGTGGGCTGGGGGCAACAGCAGGCCCAGAAGGGGACCAGGAGCAGAGCAGGGACTCAGCCACGTGCCCACCCTGGGGGACCGGATCTGTAGGAAGAGGCGGTGGTAGGTGGGTGACTTCAGCTAAAGGTCAGCAGGTGCTCCTGAGAATCTTGGCCTAGGGGAGGCCACGCTGTCTCTGTCTTTGTGGGGTGATTGTCCGAGAAACCTAGGGGGCCTGGGTCCCAGGTAGAGTCTCTGTAGAGGCAGCTGTAGGCCCTTTGGGCGAGGCAAGGGCAGGTTGGAGAAGCAACCCCTTTCTCTGAGAGGGAAGATTTCTGCCTTTTGTGGATGAGAATAATTCCTGGATTCTGCTCCCTTTTTCTCCCTCAGCTAGGTTTCAGGTTAACATGTAGGTGACGTCACCCCTGGAACCCCACAGACCTGAACGCTGCCACCCTTGGGCGTGGGGGCAGCGAGTACCCGTGGTTGCCCTCTGCTCCAGGCTGGTGTGGCTTGCGGCAGCCTTGGTTGTGCTTCTGTGTCCCTCCTGGAACGGAGACTCTCCTTTCTTTTTTACATAAACGGTGGCGAGAGAAAACAAACTGTCCCGTGAGTTTGTGAGCTTGTGGTGGTCTCTGCTCTCTGCTCGGTGGGCAGCCTGGCCTGCCTGCTCAGTGCCAACCTCCCGGGCTCAGAGAGCACGGGTGCCCAGGGAGGGCGGCCTCCTCCCCACTCTCCTACAGCAGAACTGTAGGTTTCTGACACAGAGCAGCACTTGAAAACGTGCGCCCCGTCGTTCTCTGTGTCCCTGTGATTGGCATTTTTGGTATTTTGCAGGTGACCACTTCGGGGCCCTGAGCGTGTGAAGGGCCTCTGTGGGGCTGGCCCAGGGTCGCCGCGGCGTTCCGATAGCCGGGTAACTCCCACCCCTTCTTTCTGTATGATTTTCTCCTTTGATTTTTGGAGGCACATTCAAGGAAAATGGTCCCACTCTTTTGCTATGTGGCTGCTTTGGACATCCTGCCATTCTTGTGTGCTCTCTCTGCCTCCGTAAACTCCAGGATCTGTTTTCTTCCTGTACATTTCAGAGGTGGTTTTCGGATTTCACTGGTGTCCGTTCTCTTTGAGGAAGGCACATTCTCATGCCGCTGGGAGTGCAAGCTCAGTGTCTCTCTGTCCTCTGACTTCAGGAGAAAGGCTATGAAGGGCACAGTATGGGTTATGCTTTGTGCTGGGTGTGGGCAGCATAGAGCAATGGAAAAAGACATGGTGACCACTCTGGAAGATCTTTCTAGAGGTTAAAGAAACGTACTCGATTGCTGTTATCTGATTCAGTGGAGTTAAATGGAGTGAGGAGCTCTAAAGTGCTTAGGAGTTTAGCCTTGAGTCAGATCTGGATTCGAATCCCTGAGTAGCTCGATTTCCTTATCTGTAGAGCAACCTATTTCCTTATCTGTGCTTTACAGCCAGATTGCATGGGTGACAGGAGACAATTCAGGAAGGTACTTAGTAAGGTACGTGTTCTCTGTGCAACCCGTAATTGTCATTTAGTAAATATATCTTTCTATTGGCTACTTAAACAGTCTTTGAAAGCTCCATATCAAGTAAAGGTTTTTGTGGGTGTTTTTAATGTGGAGAAATTGACAGGTTTTTTTGTTTGTTTATTTACCATTGTGACAAATTTAACTTCTAAGGTTTTTGTGAAGAATAATTGATTGAAAATAAAAGCCAAACACAGTTTCACGTATCCAGTAAATGCTCAATAAACGTTAGTATTTATTACTACTAATATCCTTACTGTCCTGACAAGGGATGGACTGTAATTAAACATTAGCCCTGTTTTTTGTATAGTGCATCTCACTTTTCCTAGGCCTTAAAGACACTTTTCCTGAACGATAGGACTTTTTTCCATATCAGTAAAACCAAAACTAAAACCTTTGCTCTTAGCCACTGCCACAGAAATATTGTTTAGAGCTCAGAGGACGAGTTATGATGCACTGACCTGTTTTGCGTGGGAAATGAGAACTTGTATTTATAAACATTGTTTCCAGCGCCTCCACCAGGCGGCTGCCAGCTTAACCCCTTTTCACACTTTAACGAAGTTCCGCGTCACTCCAGGGCTCTTTGGGGAAAAAGAGAATAGAAAAATAAAAATGGTCTGCAATGCCAGGAGAGCGAGTGCACGTATTTTGAAGTTTGGCTTCTAGGAATGAAAACAGGATGGGGGAGATGAGGAGAGGTGAGGAGAGTGGCAATGATAGTTTTTCTGCTTTGAGGGAGGGGTTCAGAAAAATGTCCCCTTGCTCAAAGAAAGTGCTCGGTAGCAAAAATAACGGCAAGAGCTAGTGGCATTCACCGGGCTAAGCCACAGCTGCCAGGTGATGTGTTAAAATAAACATTTTATGCAGCGTATTTTATTTGATCTGCCCAATAACTCTGTATGCTCATCCCTTTTTTTCCGGAGGAGAGAAACAGAGGCGTGGCGAGGTTAAATAACTTGCCCAGGGTCACACAGGTATTAAGTGGTGAAGACGGGATTTACATGAACCTAGACAATCTGATTCCAGAGCAGCCGTGGGCAAACTACGGCCTGTGGGCCGGATCCGGCCTGTTCGGCTGTTCTATCCGGCCCGCGGAGCCGAAAGAGCGGAGGGTTCTCTTGCTCTCCCCTCCGCTCCTTTACTTTGAATTTATATTAGTTCACACAAACACTCCATCCATGCTTTTGTTCCGGCCCTCCGGTCCAGTTTAAGAACCCATTGTGGCCCTCGAGTCAAAAAGTTTGCCCACCCCTGTTCCAGAGGCTAAACTCTTATAATACTTCCAACATGGGAGGCAGGAAGTGAGGCATTGTCCCTGCTGAAGAGATAAAGGGAGAGAGAGGGCTGCAGTGCTAACACAAAGAAGAATCACCAATGGGGGACACTCTGGCCTGTTCTGATACTCCAGTTAGTCCTAGAGACCTAGTGACGTTGCATGCTCAAAACGAGGACCCGGACAGCCTTTTCCCCATACACCCGAAAATGTCTAGCTTTATTTGCTCATAGGAGAAGACCCTCTGGTAGCTTGATAAGATGAACATTGTGGTCCTGGGTCCTGCAGCACAGCATCCACAGGCCCGTGGGAGCGTGTGAGAAATGCAGATCCTCAGGCCCCTCTTTTACCGAACCCGAAACACCAGGTGTCCCTGGTGCTTCCCATGCGTGTTAACTGGAGCAGCACTGCTCTAGGCAGTTGGTTTGCCTCTACCCTGCCCGCCAAAGTGAAGTCACCACTTTGCACAGTGTGCTCATTTTCAAGGGCAAGCACCTGGCCCTCGTGAACCGAATGCCTGGTGTGTGTGGCATGACAGACCCACAAAGAGCCGGAGCCATGGGTAGTCAGAGGAGGGAGGAGGTGTAGTGAGACACACATTCCACGAGTCCACAAACCTTTCCTCTCAGAAGCTGTTGGGATCTTAGATGGTTTTAAATTAGATGATAAGCCTTTATTTTTGCTGGCCCATTTTCTTTCAAACTATAATATCTTTTCATTCTCCCCAAAGACTTGCTAATCTATACTTCACAACCTGGTTCCATTTTACTTTGTATGCAAAGAAGTCTGGCTCTGCAGAATACCTTCTCTCCCCCCACCCCCATGGCACTCCTCTAGCTCCAACTCCTTCCTTACCCCAGGATGCTTTCCTTTCCGGCTTCCACTCTCTCACCCTCCATGCACCTTCGTGTCATCCTCCCAGCACACACAGCTCCCTCAGACCTCCTATGGGCCGAGAGCAGAATAGAAGGGCATCAGGAAGGGATGAAGAGGGAGCACCCATGCGTGCCTAGAGATACGATCCCAGGAAGGCAGAGTGAGTCAGGACGGATGGGTGCCCACTATTTTTATTTTTTGTTTCTTTATTAATCCTCACCTAAGGATATTTTTCCCATTGATTTTTTTTTTTTTTTGAGAGAGAGTGAAAGAAGGGAGGGAGAAAGATAAACATGGATGTGAGAGACATACATCGATTGGTTGCCTCCTGCAGGCACCCCCTTTTTTTGCATGGGCCAACACTCTAACCACTTAGCCAAACCAGCAAGGACAGGTGTCCCTTATTTAGCCAACTCACAAAGCTCTTGGGAAAGCTCTGCTCCATCATCCAGCCACACAAGTGAGGGCGAATGCATGGGAAGAGTTTCTATAGAATGTATACACATTATCCTGGTTATTTGGTGCCATTCAAGAATGATGTGGTCCAGATTAACAGAACCCTACTTTTATAAATTTTTAAAAAAGTTTAGAGGCATCTTTTATGAGTGTTTCCAGACTATACATTGACTCTATCAAATCTTGTTATAACAAAATTTTAAGAAATAATTTAGCCCAGCTGGTGTGGTTCAGTGGTTGAACGTTGACCCATGTACCAAGAGGTCACCGGTTCAATTCCCAGTCAGAACACATGCCCAGGCACGATCCCCAGCAGGGGGCGTGCAGGAGGCAACCCATTGATGATGTTTCTCTCTCATCAATGTTTCTCTCTCCGCCTCTCCCTTTCTCTCTAAAAATCAATGCAAATGTATTAAAAAAAATAATAAAGTCAGTAGATACATGAGTTATGGCAGTGTGCTCTATATTTTCTTGTTTACACAGCCTCTTTAGAACAGAGGACTGTTGTCTCCAAGCTAAGGGCCCTAGGGAGCTACACTTCTTAGGTTTTTATTTTTTCCTCTATTATCTTATATTTTCCTGAAGATCTCAGTCTACACACTATCAAGCAGGAAACCAGATGAGTAAACTTTTGAAACCTACATCTAAAATACACATAACACATTTCTGTTTGAAGAGCTTATGATCATTTCTCCGTAGAAAACATAGGAGCTTTGCCACATATAATCTGTGACTCTAATCCAGTGATTCTCAAACTTGGCTGTACATTCTAATCATCTTGGAGCTTTAACAATGGCTAATGCTGGGATCTCACCCTCCAAAATACTAATTTAATTGGTCTTGGGTCCAGTGTAGGCATCAGGATTTGTAAAAGCTGCCATGTGATTTTCTGTGTAGCTGACGTCAGGAACTACTGCTTCTTATCTGCATGTCTGAAACTTCTTTTAATCCTGCTTTTCAAGTGTATTCCATAGAATTGAGTTTGTTGAGAAGTGACCTCTTTGATAAATAAATGTTATCTTGTCTGTGTAAAAGTGTATGTATCTATACACATACATGTATCCTATATGTAGAGTCTATAGAAGTTTAAAAATAAATTATATGACAAACTTTTGAAGATATCACAAAAATAAATGGTGTGTGAGTATATGTGTGTGTGTGTGTGTGTGTGTCTGCTTGTCTATAATATCCCACATGTGGCACTCTTTTTTTTCTGACTAAAACATTTATTTTCATGGTTATGTAAAACTTTTTGATCTTCCATTAATATTTGATTTGTATATTTTGGGAAGAATATCTCAAGCAATGAACTCATGATGCATTATTAAAATAACACTTTAAAATAGGCAAAGTACTGGTTCCTAAAATGCTTTCTAAGATGTTGATTCCAAACAAAAGTTTATGACTTTTGCACTGTTTTACCATTGCAATTGCAAGTGTGTTTTCCTTCTTTTTTATCTTAGAAAACGGTGGGGGGATTTCCAGTTTGTTTTACTGTTAGTATAAATACATGGATTTCAGTCCTATCTTGTAGGGCACTCACATCCTGAAGTTTCTCAGACTTCATAAAGAAGTTATGCTGTTTTTGCAGGGATTTTCCATGGTGTTTAGTTGGGAAAAAAATGCTGAATGGATGAAAAATGAGTAAAATCTCTGTGTGTTTTTTCTTTCCTATTCATCACTGCTGTTTGTCCTCTGTGTGTAGGCAACTAATTTGCTGCTGTTCCCCCAAGGGGAATTCAAGTCAAAAAGTCATATTGAATTACTAGAAAAAAGGTATTCCTATCTCAAAAGAACAAAGTACAATGATTCAGGGGGGAAAAAGAATACTTGGAGAATCTATCCGATTTCTTGGTGTACATGCTGTATCTGTCCATGGCACTCTACTCATATGAACACTTACATAAAATAAATCTTAAGTTAACAGTAAATATGAATACTGACAGACTCTGATGAATAATTCTTACTTTCTCTGAAGTTAGAAAGTCTAGTTTCTTCCTTTGATCCCATCAACTGCACGTTAAAATTTTGACTTTTTTTTTTTGTATTCTATAAAAATCCAATAAATATTTTCATTGTGGGCCTCAGTTATGTAGTTGGGTTCTTTTCCTACTTTTCACACAGTTGTACTTTACACATTATTTGTGTTGACAGTGAAGAACCATGAAGTGGTAGGAGCTTAATAGAATGTGTTATTTATAGTAAAGAAGTTATTCCAAATTTATTTCAACAGGCTGCCATTCCTGGAGTTATGAATGACCTACATATACACACAGATGTTCAACCTAGATCTCTTACTCCTAATCTCATTGATTTACACCCACAGGACCCCTTCACTGTCACCATAATTTCTGTGAAGTCTTGGGATGTTCAGAAACTCATAGCTTCCTACATGTAGGCAGGGATAAATAGGGGTGGCGTGGAGTAGGGATGGCAGGATGTAATGATACATTTGGAAACTGACATTAGACTCTTCTGAAAGCCTGGCATCTGTTGATTAAAAAAAAAAAAATCTTTCCCAACACAAGCTGTATTTTTAAACCTACCTTTACTTATTACTCTACCTGAAATTCTGCCATTGAAAGAGTCATTTACATTAACAAATCTTCTTTTAAAAATGTCAACACTCCTGGGAAGGTGAGGGGGGCATCAGTTATCCATGCCTAGTCTGAATTAGTTCTTTCAGATTGCTTTCTACCTCCCCTCAACCAGAAGGAAAGGCTGGATGTTCTGATCGGTGGGAGATGAGGAGTGTGAATTCCGAGCAGGGAAAGAACAGGTCTGGGTGAGGGGATCACAGTGGGGGGCCAAGTGCCTCTGCAAGGCAGGGGGGTGCTTGGAAACTCCAGTTGGTGGGTGCTGTGCAGTGGAGGAGAGGTACAGAAAAGGTGGTACTACAGGCAATTATGTTTTCCTAGGCTGACTCCATGCACTGAAATACAAATAGAAACTCACTTTCCTCCTTATACTGACACTTTCTGGCTTCCTGCACCCTGGCCTCAGATGCCAGTTGGAAATTCATTCATTTAATGAATTATTTTGGCTTTGATGAGCAAGCCTTGGGACCTACCCCCATTCATAACTTGCTTCCATGGGAAAATATGTTCTAATGTCCAAGAAACCTACTGACAAATGAGGTCAGCATGTACTGTGCCTACATTGGGGTCTACCCAATTGCTTTTCTGTTGCTCCTCATTCTCCAACCTGAGTTTGGAATTGGAGGATTTGTTAGGTTGAACTGGGAAGCAACACTGGGGCATGAGGCTTTATTTGGTAAAATGTATGTACAATTAGGGCATGGAGAGAACACTGATGATGCCACAGGTCATGACTTTAGAACCCTGGGGACAAACTCCCAAATCCTGACCATGGCCCACAAGGCCCTGGATGGTCTGGCTCCTTTTCCTCGCCAGCTTCATCCCGTCCTGCTTCGCCAGGCTCCAGTCCTCTGGTTGTGTCACGTCAGGAGTCCTGCAGACACACAGAGCCTTGACCATGCTGTTCTTGGAACCTGCCGTACTTCCTCTGCCCTCTGCCCTTTGAGGATGCCCACTGGACCCAGTCGATTCTCTCCACCCTTTAGATTTCTGCTCCAGATCACTCCCACCTAAGTCAATTTCCTTTGTTTCACACTCTCAGAGATTTGTATTTCTTTTTGATTGAGTGCAATTGGACATTTATTACTGTGATTATTCGTTTTAACATCTCTGCCCTCTAACTGGAAAGCTCCATAGACACAGGGACTTTTATTCTGATTTTGTTCACCATGTGTGTCCCTAATGGTTGGTAATGTTTGGTACATAGTAGGAATTCAATACATTTCTGTTAAATGAATGAATGAATGAACGAATGAATGAATTAGAAGGATGACTGTTTATGAAAAGGGGCTCATTTATGCCATCGTTTGGGGCTCATTTTTAAGGGCTACATTTTCCTTTTTAGAAAAGGGAGCAGTACATTCATGGAGAGAGCTGCTTTCTCCAGGCTCTGATTCTTGGTTTCTTCCCCAAGGTTTCTGTGATGTCAGGGGCCCACTAGCGGGCACAGTAAGGCTCTGAGCTCAGTCCACAGTGGTTAACGATTAACAACTCTTTGACACCGGTTAACAAACCTGAATTCAACTAGAAAGGAAAAGCCTCATGGCAAGTCTCTGTGAAGCCAACCTTAGGAAACATATCTAGACATTTCTTTTTATTAAGTGCCAACACTATGTTTATTTAATGTCAGCTTATTCTTACATCCATCTTTTCGGTCTGTGCCATTGGTATATCTGTAGCATGGGCATTTGTGAAAGCCATGGCAGGTGCCAACATCTAACTCTTTATCTTGGTTTCCAAAGGAACCACCTCAATCTTCAGGAAAGCCAAGGGTGGTACAGTAAGATATATGAGAATATGCTTTCCTTTTTTTTTTTTCTTTCTTTTTAAATCAACTCAGAAGCACTTTGAACTAAGAACAAGGAAACCTTCAACACCACAGGATGAGAAGAGATGCAAAAGGGAGGCTGAGTGAACAGGACCTAATTAAAGTTAAACTTAGAAGTTAACCATTGGATTTAGACTCTTACATGTTTGTATGTTGGCTGTAGGTTCTGAGCTATGTGAAGTCTGCTGTGTTTCTCTTGAAAATATGGAATAAGGCTTAGGGGTTGCATTGTTTTCATTCATCTTACAAAATGCTTCCTCATGTCTCCTAGGATTGTATGACATGGCAATCTGTATCTGGTATCAGATACTAAGGTCCTCGGGTAACCTGCTGAAGAAATGCTGAGGCAGGTGCGGAAGGATGCTGTGGGAAAGACTGATACAATGACTGGGCAAAACCAGAAAAGCCAGAGTTCTAGAGCTTTGCATTTAGCACCATAGCTATAAAGTGTGAGTCTGGAGTCTGCGCTCAGGGTCACATTGTCTGCTTAGAGACAGCTGTTTCTTCCTTTCGGTAAAACCGGGAGATGTGTAAAGGGGGATAATGTAATTAATTCACTGGGGAAAATGCAGAAGGAAACAAAGAACTTTTGCTTTATCTTTTAAAGTTAAGCTCAGGGAAAATGAACACACTGTAATAAATTTTAGTTAGGTAAATAGCTTTAAGTTATAGTTTCAGGAAGTAGGAGCGTGTTTCTGAAGGGCTGTGGCATACATTATAAAGAACACTGTTACTTGAACTCTTAGTTTATCTTTTGGCCAAGATGAGCTTAAAGATTCCAAGGAAATTTCCCAGCTTTGGAGAAACCCATGTTGATTGTTTCCTTATAGATGACTGAGTTACACTGGTGAATATTTTTCAAGAGTTTAATTTAGGTATGTAGTCCCCCCCCCCCCCAAAAAAAAAAAAATTATAACAGCTGGAAATTGAAACTATGGTTTTCCCCATGCAGTGGCAAGTAAACGCATTTACTCATTTGTTTAATAAGCAATTGACAAGTTTGTATCCTGTACACTGGGGTAACCCTGGGGTTAGAGAATCTTAGAGAAGAGTGTGACCCAGTCTCTGCTTTCTCGTATCCTATAATCAAGTCCTATAGGGTGTCCTATAATCATATACAGAAATCCTAGTCCTAGAACAGGATGATGTGTGTCAGATGGAGGAATGTTGGGAGAAGAAAAATCACTCAGGATTGGAGGTGGGGGAGGCGTGCTAAGCAGCTAGAGTCCAACAAATGCTTCTTATGGGAGATGGCAGTTGAGCTGAACTGGAAAGGTCACCAAGGAGTTTGCCAGGAAGGATGCTCCCGGGAAAGGGACTAGCATAGGAGATGCGGAGAGGTATGAGAAAGCGGCCCGGGGGGTGGAATCTTGAGAACATTCTGTAGGCTCAGGATGGGGTGGACGGTGTGTGCCTGCCCACAAGCGGACTCAGCGGCAGACAGGCCGAAACACACCAGGAGAGAGATCATCAAAGGCCTGTGCCAGGCAGAGAAGTGCGACCTCTATCCCGAGGCAGAGGGCAGCCACAGAAGGATGTTAAGGGCCAGGGTTAGATGTTTTAGAAACATCATCTGGCAGCTGTTACACATTCTAAATGAAGACAAAACACCTCCTTAAAACCTCTGAAGTGTTCTCACTGGTGGCTAAGAAAGGGTATTCGTACCCTTTATCCTCTTAACAGAACACAGAAACATCATTTCATCTGACTCCTGGCTAAGCAGACACAGCCATGATCTGGAGAAGTGGGTTTGGGGTAGTTTTTAGGTTTCTCCCGACAACCTGGTACACCCAGAATGCTCCCCTACAGAGGAAACCTGAGCTCCCCACACTGCCGGGATGTTTGCACCACCAGCCCCTGGAAAGGCAGGCGTGCTCTACGTACATCCTAAGGGGTGACACTCCATGTTCTCTCATGTGGACATAGTATGTGAAGAAACAGACGAGAGAGCGAGAAACCTCGTCATTGGATGGAAACTTAGCCACCTTACAACGCAAGATTTTCAGGCCTAAGAGTGCTTGTGAATTGACCATTTATCCAACTTTTAAGACACAATAGATAAGGTGACAGGAGAAGATTTGACTTTGGGTGGTGGGCATACCGTGCAATATACAGATCTTGTAACATAGAAACCCACACCTGAACCTATATGTTCATGTTGACCAATGTCACCCCAATACATTTAATTAAAAAAAAAAAGACACAATAGAATTTGGACAGTATTGAAAGATGGGATTATAAATGGCCTTGATGTTTCAGTTGAGGTACATTTTTTGGACAAACACTATATATTTCTAAACACTTGAGGAAAAGTAAAGTTTAAGGAGTGGATGTGGCCTGAAACTACAGTCTCGAAACAAAGTAGGTGAAATGATCCTGCAGCTGGGGTGGCTTCCAGTTCGACTTCCAGCAAAACATGGGGGGTCCCCAACCTTACACGTCCATTTGCCCCGGCAGTGGCAAGTTCAGATCCGTCGTTAGAAGTTTTGCCTCCATGACAGAAAGATCCCTCTGACGGACACCACATTTTATTTATAAACCTGCTGGCCGGCTGACAGGGGAAGTGCCGGTCCGTGATGATGTCAATCTCAGGCACTTTTCTGGGTTTTGTTTCTGCCTTGCTCAGAACAGGTTTTTGGGAATGGCAGTCCTGAGGGTGGGGGAGTTAGGAGGGAGAGAAAAGTGGGAGCAGGGCTTTGACCTGCTGGAGAGGAGCCCCTGCTGACACGGTCAGTCTGACCCATTGAATGGCCTGAATGCGATAAATGCCGCTTTATCCTGCTTTGAAAGGCACGAGATAGCACAGTCTAAATGCCTGGGCATGCTTAAATAGGCGACTCGGGATGTTTGAGTTGAGCGTGTTTGAAATCTGAGCTCTCTGACAGCCTGGGAGCTGCCACAGGTCACCTGCCTTGCTCCACAGGGACAGGCCCAGGTCTCGCAAGAAATTGTCCGTAGACGAATTGTAGTACAAATTCCTTTCTTTGTTGGTTGGCCTCTTTCACTAGACCATGGCCTATAAAATTTTGTAAAAACAATTCTTAAATATTATTTGAAAGGGCAAATGGCCCACGCTGAAAGGCTTGACAGTTTGACATATAGAGCAGGGTTTTGATAGCTCGGAAACGGAAAAGTGTGGCCAAGATTCTCTCCCCCCTGCTTGTTAGAAGCCTGGTGTTTCTTAAAGCGGTGTCTTGTTGTGGCCCCCAGTTGCTCTGTTCCCAGCAATCTGACAGGCAATGTGCCTGCGTCCGTGATCTTCAATCCTTCCGGACCCATTTGGGAGAGAGCCCCAAAAGAGCTGGCACTTTTGAATGCAGCGTCCAAAAAGCACAAAACCAGGTATTGCCAATGAAGGAGCCATTCGGATGCTCCTATCAAAGCAGATCGCTTTGGAGCTTTCTGAGAACAGCCAGAGCTGGGGCCTAGAGAGAGAGGAGCCCCAAGTTTCACTTCACGGAAGGGCGGGGGCGGGGGGGTTGGGAGGGAGGGGAAGGGATTTGAGTGGCCCAGCCCCATCAGAGCCTGGAAATGGCAAGGAAGTGGATTTCTGCATTAGAATGTTGCATATGAGCAGCCGGTCTGCGCCTAGCGCCCGCTGCCTCTGCATAGCCAAAGGCCATTTTCAGGAGCCTCCTGCCCCTCAGTCACTGGCCTGCTAGTTAATTGCCACACGGACTTCATGACACATGGGCAGATAATATGACATTTTCGGTTTCTGTCACTAGCAAACGCCACAACGTTGCTTGCACTAGTTGCTAAGAAGCTGTCAGAAACCATTAGCAATTGGCCAAAGTCGCCCTATGGCATTTCCTCATAGCATCAGCAAAACGAGCATAAATCACCCACTGGAGCCTACTGCTATCCTAATGAGGCTGTAAGCTTGTTTATGGACTAGCATCATTTTTATGATTATTTCCACCTTTTCAGTTTGCCTTCATTTGGCGGCAGGAGAAGTCAGCTCCAGGAATGAAGTCACAGCTGACATTTTACAAATGTGGTTCAGAGCTGCGGCCTGCTGCCGTGTGGTCGGCCGGCGGTTCTCCAAGTTTGTTTAGTGATCTTAAAAATAAAAAAAGGAAATATTAACAACTCCAGAGACCGCAGAGAGGTGACTGTATCCAATTGCAGCGTGAATGGATATGCTAAAGGTACAATTGACCATGTAGATGGTCCTCTGAGGTGGGGACGTGGCGAGATCCTTTTTCAATTTTTAAAAAGTGGGGGAGGTTAAGCAATTTATTAAAATCTATGAAAGTGTTTGCTTTTAGAATAGTGTGCTTTATTATGCTCTCTTCTCCGTCCCCATCTTCTCCATTTCCCTGACTTGTGTCGGGAAGGAGCAGGGTTTATTATTTTAGGCTTTTCTGAACATGCACCAGTATTTACACTGGATTGAAAGCATTTGCTTCCAATGAAAATCTTGTCTTAGATTACAACCCAGCAGTGTAATTTCCCTCCCAGATGGGAGTAAAGTAGCTGTATTTGCCTAAAAACAGTAGGAAGAACAAACTGTGCGTTAAGCCAAGGCTGTTTTTGGCTTGAGCTAATGATGTAATAGAAACCTTTTATTCGGGAGAGGTCACTGGCAGGGACTGAAGGGGGTGATCTGGCTCCGGCTTGAAAGGTTGCTCCATTGTATCTACATAAGTCTTCACTTAAAAAACTCTGTTCCTAATGCTTCTGCTTTCATACAGCAGAAATAAACAGGAAAGGTTCTGGCGAGTGTTAACATGGAATGCAGAAAGCCTTCCTCTCCTAATGGAGTATATAATTCAGGTGCCCTCAAGGCACGCTTTCAGGAATTCTTTTGCCCGAGGTAATGGGAAGCTAAGGCTGCTTTAAGGCCTTGATTATCTATTGATGCACAAAGCTGGAAAAAAGTCATCTCCGCTGGATTATAGTAGATATTTCCATAAATTATCAATGAATTCTCTTCTAGGCAGGCACTAGGCATCGCCTGCTAAATTAATCTGAGGGGGTTTGGAGATGGATAGAAAGGCTATTTTTTTTCTTTTTCTTTTTAAAGGTGGAAAACAGTCATGGTGGTGAAAAGACTGTGTCGTTAGGTTAGAAGCTTTTCATTTTTAATCAATGATCGAGTAATATGCTTCTTTTCCTTGGTTACCTTTTGCCTGTTGCAAGTGGATTAGCCCATTGAAATTTTAAATGCTGTTGAGTTGTTTTCTTTGCTCATGTTTCTTTAATGAATTGTTATTTTATATGGTGAATTGCTTCTCTGAATAAAAAGCCTCTTTAAATACTGGACTTACAAAGAATTTGTTAGGCAAATCCAAGGGGACGCTTTATAAAACACTTGGTTATGCAAATAAAGAGTTGGGTGGGATGGAAGGAGTACAGATTTAGGGATGGGAGTGTCTGGTCCAGCACAGACCCACCGGCTCCAGCCCAGGCAGGGTGACCCTCAAGTCACCCAACAGGAACACAAGCACTTTCCTCATCCATCCACCGAGGGCTTTGGCACTGGGGGTCTTTATGACCTTTTCTGCTGAGAACACAGCTAGGATTCTGTGGGAACTTCAACAAAAATATATGGATTTTAAGTACAATAAAATTTATGGATTTTTAAATTAATGAAAAGTAAACTGCAAAGTTCTGCAAGCATTTTTTGGGGGTGTGTGGCTTATGCTGCAACCATAGCAGAAGTGTTGAAATTGGTCTGTTCTTCACCCAACAAAGTTTTAAAACTTTAACTCAGTACCAGTCAAGGCTAGTTGGGGAGGGTCTCCTGAGGCAGCTGAAATTGATAATGATAACATAACTTGGATAGATTAGACTGAAATAACTGAAATTAAAATAGAGAACTCTTTTTGTATGCAGTATATCTAGGCTACTGGAAATACGGACTATGGGAATTCCTGGAGCACTATACCGTCCCCGGGAAATGTGTCTCACTAAAGTACCCAGTTCTTTTTGGGCTAAGCATGTTGCCCTCCAGGGACTTGCGTGGCCCAGTGAATGTGCTTTGAGGACTTTTGTTACCTCCTTGCTAAGCCTTGTTGCTGTATAGTGCTTCTTTCTGGCCCAGGTCAACCTGTCCCTTTCTAAAAGCCAGCAGCTGCCACCAAGAGCTGGGGGTCTGGATAGAGACGCGTGCTTGAAGCTACTTTTCGAGTGGAGTGGGTTTAGTTTGCTGCTGTTTTTCCTTTGGCTTTTGCAACCAAACGCCAAGTGCTTCCTTTTCATTTGTACCTTCTGACTTATTTTGGACAGTGTGATTTTATGGGCTGAAAATGTTTTTTTTCTTATTAGACATGACATTGTAAAAGAAATCCTACATTTTAAAGTTTATGGTGTCACAAAGCCAAAATGTTTTCTAGAAGAAGGAGCTTAAATGTTCTACTAAAAATCAATAGAAAAATAGGATCCCATATACAGACATGTGTAAGCAGGTGACTTTTCAGTAAGAAAATTTACATGTGGAAGAAATGTTAGACACTGTCTGTATTACTAGGATAATATAATTCCAATGGACTGTTCATGTAACATCACTTTATTTGATTTAAATAGTCATTGTTTTTTAATTAAAATACAATTTGGGGAGTTTTCCCTTACTGAACTCGATTCTCTCTTTCTATGACAAGAAAAATTATATTCTATTTGAAGCATTCCTATGTCAAAACTGCTTATATGACAGATCACCTACATTTCCATGGCCTAATTTAGTCTTAAGATAGATCACTTGTGGAAATAGTTGATATCTCAAATGCATCTTCTCCCAAGTTGACATCAATGACTCCATGTGGGATTTGAATACCCAGGCAGGGGCCCAACTCTGCTAATGGCTGCCATCATGTTTAACTCCCCAAAAGGAGATACACTTCACATGTCTCAGCTATACACATTTGAATAATTACCATGGCAACAGAGCGGCTAGAGAGATTGAATATTTCCCCCCATTCCCTTTGACCTTTGCACTGTTCTTTGGAAGAAGTTCCTTAGACCTGACCGCTTTTGAGCCTAGGCCTTGTTCTTTCTCTTTGTCTTGAAAAAGAAACGAAAAGAAAACAGTACCAAATAAACTATTAATCATTTATATTGCTCTTTTGGTTTTGTTTATATCCAAAGGCATTCTATTTGAATAAAGCATGTCAAGGTAGCATCAGTCAAAATTTGATTCACTATGTTTGCAGGTGATGGCTTGGACAACAGTGTAGCTTCCCCCAGCACAGGTGACGATGATGATCCAGATAAGGACAAAAAGCGTCACAAAAAGCGTGGCATCTTTCCCAAAGTAGCCACAAATATCATGAGGGCGTGGCTGTTCCAGCATCTAACAGTAAGTGGATTCTAAATGACATATCTAAACTAAATATGGACAACAGTTTTGATAGAAAAAAAAATGGGGGAAAAGTGATCCCTCTAGACCTGGAATATTTCATAAATCATTGTCTTCCCACAGTTTTCACAAAAGTGTCTGCACTTATTTCCTCAAGACGTTACCCCCAATGAGGCGTTTGATTTGAAGTTCGCTATTGCAATGTTGTTAACTTTCATCCGTTCTAAGGTGTAGGAGTTCATGTGCACTTGCGATTTTAAGTATGTCTGTTAATGATGTTGCTTCTCTCAGGGTGCCTCTTTAGCACTTAGAACCAGCTCCCAGTAAGAAGCAAGTGAGACAAACCCCAGAGAGAAGGACTTAATTTCTTCTAATGCTTGCGCGGACCTTTATAACGAATGGCCCGCAAAAATTTCAATCTTGTGGCAATGGCAGAATGCGCACATAATTTGCTTTTAAGTGGTGTGAATGCACTGGCTGCCATTCCCAAACGCTCCTGTGAGTCAGAGCTGCACAGTGAAAGTGGCCCCTGTATTTAGAACTGTAAAGGAAAACAGCAATATAGAGTCAGCTCTTCCTGTGTAGTCCCTGGTGACTTTTCAAGCCGGGTAACAGTTTATATTGTCTGTGTGAGTATTGCTGTTTTCACTGCAGGAATTCTCCTGGAGATGTGAGAAACTGGAGATTTGGGGCTTTCTGCCATTGAGGGATTTGTTTGGTTTGGTTATTGTTCTGAATGAATTTCATGTTCAAAATATTTATAATCATAATATTGTGGTGGATATTTTTGGAAGTGCATACAGATTTAATGACATCTAAGGAAGAAGACAAAAGGAAAATTTATGAGTAAAATAATACTTTAAAAATCAGCAAAATTGTTGACCCGGGGGACTGGGACTCTCACTCTGAGGGACAAAGGATGGGTTTAGACAGGTGGTAGCGTAGCCCAGCCTAAGATGAACCAATACGAAGAATCTTGGCCTTTTAAAAAGTGTCAGGAGCAAACCTTTTATGTTACCATTTTTAGCATAGTTTACTTTTCTTAAAGTCATACATTTTTCTTAAGTATTCAAGTTAATTTTGCATTGTCACAAACCTGTCCTGACCTGTTGACCCTTACACCCTGGCCCACCAAGCCATGGTCCTCAGTGACTGGTTCTGATGCAGGGAGACAAACAGGGGATGTGGAAGGCCACGTGGGTGCTGCTCCTCTGGACAGAGGCTGGGCCTCCAATAACCCTCGAGGGTCTACATTAATCCAGCGTGTGAACAAAATCAAAACTGAGAGCAGCAGGAGTAACTAAAAAAATGGTTTCCACCCTTCATTGCTTCCCATGATGATTCCAAACAGTTACTAGATGATGTTGATAGTTTGGAATCAGCTTTAGGGCTTGGTGAATGCTGGTAGTTAGTTGAAGATTTAGATTCCTTAGCTGATTTTAACATCCTATTAGGTTTGCCTACAATCTGAGTCAGGTGCCATTACCTATCTGACACTTGTTGCTATATGTGTGTAGTTTGAGATCTGCCTTGTGCACGTCTGCTACTGAGGACTATCAAGCACTACTGAAGGGGAGATGGGGGCCTAGGGTCTAGGGGGCTTTTAAAACTAGCAGGAGATGAGATGTGGTAGTTGGTCAATAGAGCTGATGCAGCCCTGCTGATATTTCATCACCTGTGCTAATCAGCTAAAATTTGTACATAGTCTTTTTGTACATGAGCTGGAGGATGAGTGTGGGGAGGGGACAAAATCAGGTCCACCCTGAATATTTCTATTTCCTGTACTAACAGAAAAAATGAATAGATTTTGTCAACCTCCACCTCAATCGGTAAAAGAGCATTGGCTTTATTTGCAGCTCAGGTGCCCCTGAATAAAATATAATCAAATATTGGTTCAGATAGAATCAGGAGAGAGAGAAGCAAGTTTTTTTATGCATCCATCAGGTTTCCTAGGTTATATCCTTGTGAAGGACCTTGCAGAGAGCTATATTACCTCCTTTAAAAAACAAAGAATTCCTTTTAACAGCCAGCATGACTTTACCTGCATTGCAATGCTTTCAGTGGTAGATATTATTGGGGTGATTTTAATGGGAGTTAATCTTGAACTGCCTGATTTCCTTCAGTGTTGGGGTCTGAAGGGGAACCCATATCCATGTCTCTCTGGCTCTCTATGGATGCTCATAGATGTCACCTCGTGGTTTGTTGGATAGTTCCACATGCTCCTGCCCCATTCCACTGCCATCTACTCAGACAAAAATATTGATAATGATAATGGTCTCTAAAAAGAAAGTGCTCTCATAATATCATCTAAAAAGCAAAGGTAGGAGGTATATTGAAAAATTTTCCCTCTTTCCCCAATGAGAAAGATTCCCTTCCCTTTTCTCTAGTTGCAAGGGCAAATAGATCTCCAGTTACAAGGAACACCCTTCTCCTTGTCTTGTTATGCTTCTTGAAGGAGTGTACAGACTGCTTAGGTAATATGTATAGTCAGGAGCTGATTATAATAAGTTCTATGGGAAAACCTATAGAGTTTTGTTGTGATTTGTCCCAATGTAAGTCACTACTGACATCTCAGTACTAATCCTTTAGCAACTTCATTTCAAGTTCTGAGAGGACTCCAGGAATGCACAATTCATTTGGAAGACTATGTACAAATTTTAAATATAATACATTCTTGCTTGATGATTAATGCAACTTATCTAGAAAATTCTTTCTGAAATCTTGCTAGATATAAAAGAGCAATGGAGACTCTGGCTAATTGAAACAATAGCAATAATAATTAATTAGAAAATTGTAAAAACCAATCTATTAAATGCCAAAGACATATTATAAAACCTCACACACTTCTTTAAAAGCAAATTGCTATTTGTTTTCTTTTTCAAATAAATGGGTCAATCTTTTCATTGGGCTTACTCAGTTGAAAGAAAATCTGCCTTTGAAAGGGCTTTGAAGCATTTGTGTGTTAAAGCAGTAGAATAGGCCCCGAATTTTTTAAAAAACCTTCTGGATTTGCAACCCAGCTGCATAAAAAAACGTGTTGATCTCTAGTTACCCACAGGTAGATTTAATCAGTAGCACATTTGACTACTCCAAAGAGAGAGCTAAAGCTTCGTTCTTGGACTCACAGTCTCTAGCAAGCTCAACTGGACATATGTGTGTATAATGAAAACAATGAAAGGAAAAGGAAGAGATTTTAAACTTCGGTGATATGAGATAAAAAGAAATTTCACTGATGTAAATTTTCAGCTTAGACTACTTAGTTGAGCATTTGCCAGTTTTGCAAACTAGAGAAGGTCTCTTAAAAGAAACTATTCCCTGGGATTGAAAAAAAAGACTGACATGTAGATAATAAAAGAGAATTAGAAATAAAATAAAAGCATTTATTAATTGAAATGCTTGCATTTGCCTGAAGACAAATTATTGCAAACAATTAAAAAGTACTTAATAGTGGCATATTAGTCACTATAGAGTGACAGTTCAGGGGCATACGCCACATCAAAGTTTATTTTCCTTTCTGAAGGGCATTATTCCAACTGTAAATATAACCTGCTGTGTTGTAATGTTTAAGCTGGATGTGTTTTTCATATTAGCGGTTATCTTGCTACAGAGTGCCCTAGTGAAAATGAGGAGAAGGAATAAATACAATGTTTAAGGTAAAAATCAAGTCTTTTTTTCCCCCTACCCTAACATATTGCAGGTTTAAATGTAATCTAAATAGAAAAGCGGTTAATATGGTTCTTATTTAAAATATGCGGTGACATATTTTCCTGCATGGAGCTGCTGTGTGTCCCAAGAATCCTGAAAGTTAGAAGAGTGGAGGTTGTTAAAATGCATCCCTGCAGATTCAGGGGAAGGAACCGTTCAAGAGGTGGCGCATCTGGTTGGCACTGACCAGTAGGGAGGTGACCCTCAAGGAGAATTGATTTTCATTCGCATTCTCTTGGATTCCCTACTCCTTCACTGATATTAAGGATCCTATTGGCTACTATAGAGACAAACTTTGTTTGGAAGTCAGATACACAAAATTTGCTATTTAGTTTTGTTTTGTTTATTTGTTTTTGTGAATTTAGAGCCTGGAATTTTTGTTTGTTTGTTTGTTTGTTTGTGGCCAAATTTGTCTCAGTTTCTTATTTATAAGATTTTTTTTCTCAATGCGGATAAAGTCAATGTGAGGGGCAGTAGAATCTTCCAGGTTGAGGATGGTGTTTCCATAGAAACACTATTAGATGAAAAGTGCCCTGTGGGTCTGCCATTCTAAGGATGGAGTAAATGGAATTGAATTGGGAATTGAATGCTCTAGAAGAGACAGATGTTGTTTCATTGGTTTTGCTTTGGTAATAAGATCGGTTGGAGACATCATAGTGTGATATCTCTGCTTGCAATTTTGGAAGAATTACTCTGTAAACATTAGGAATTATTTTTACAATGAAAAAGTCCTTCTAATTAGTATCCAGATAACCCCATTCTGCTGATCCAGGCGAGCACAATGTTGATCAAAAGGTAGATGGGTAGGCATGTAGACAGAGAGTAGAAGGCATTTGCTCCTCTCCTCCCATTTCTACTTCTCTCTGATCCTCATTTCTATACTTGGCCAGTTTTAACAATGAATCTTCTTATTATGTCTTACCAGCTAGCGTCCCTTCAGCTACCATTCGTCCTAAGAAGGTAGCGAACAGGAAGACTATGTTCTGAAACTCTTGCCTGCAGAGTCAATCAGGGTATTACCTTCAAACTAGTCCTAACCTATCTTCCTGAGCCAAGGAAGGTGGTTGGTGGATACTGCAGCTCACTTTGACTCCTTCCTCACTACGTATTATCAACAGATATATTATTAAATTAGGAGACTTGAAAACTAGTATGAAGGAGTGATATTTTTTTCCCCTTCCAGATGTCCATGTACCATGTAAAAAATGAGCTCTCTCAAATCTGTAAGAATATCTTTGCAGTTATTCCTTTTTCCATTGCCTGGCGTTGTCCTTCACCTTCACAGGCCTTAGTAATGATGATGGGTCACAGCTAGGCTTTGCTGAAAGTAACCCAGGCTCGGATGACAAATCCCTGCATTTTAATTTTCAAAGATCTCAGCTCCTTAGGAGATAGCATATTTCAACCATTGATTAGATAAGAACCCTGATTTTTTTTTCCCCCCAATTGGAAATCATCTGTCCCTGGAGGAAAATGGAATAGATTATTTAATTACTTGGGGGTAATATTGGAATGCCCTCATTCCTCTGTGATGTACATCATCGAAACTCTGTTTTAATAATGAAGCGGTGGTTTCTGGATTCTGGGGCAACTGCCTTTTTCTTTTTCTGAGCGGGTTATTGAAATCCTAATGGGATGGGTGATGAATTTTCTTAGGTCAGGTACACTGAAAAGGCTACAGCTGGAATTCTTCACCCAGAAGAATCGGAGTTAATACTAATGATCATTGTGAATTAGAAGATCAAAGGCGAAGCATCAGCCTGTTCTCCAAGTTGTTGCCCCAGAGGCCATTAGTGACCTGCCGAGCTCTCACCCAGCCATCCACACACCTCCTTCCCCTCACCCCAGCCTTTCTTCCCCATCGCGGCTAGGCACCTCTGACCTGGGGTAATTACAGTCCTTGGAAGAGGAGGGCATGGCGGGAAAGAAAACAATCAAAAGTAAAAACAAATGTCCAACTTTAAAATCGCCCGTTTGTCCAGGTATACACTACTAGAACTCACAAGCAGATGAGCTCTGACTGGGGCGCTCTGTTATTTTCGGGGTGTGGTTGAGATTTTTGTGCTCAAATGGTTTGTTCGTTTTACTGATGATTGGTCCCTTCTGGAAGGGACTTGTGGAGAGTCTGGCTGGCAATTTGTCAGATTATTCTAAAATCTTCCTTCTGTTTCCAAGGCTAAGTAAAAAATACACTATAGTTTGGCTTTCTGATATCCTCTTAATCGGGCTAATTAAATAAAGGATTAGGTTCAAAACGAAAGTGCCCATAGAAGCGCAATTTATTAAGTTGCTGGTTGCTGATGCACGTAGCTCTTTGAACACTAGCCAGCCATTTATACTTCAAAGCACATATCAATATCGTGTCTTCCTCTCATTCCTCTTAGTGATGATGTATTTTGGAAGATAAAATATCAACCTCGGTCAATGAATGTGCAACTGCTCCTGCTCAATTTATCTCTCAGATTAAAACCGGAGCATCGGGTAGATGTGTGTGAGTGTGTTTTTCAAACTAACTCAGTCCAACCCTTAGGAATGTGATGTGGCGTAAGCTGGCTTTTCGCTTTCTCAATGTTTAAGATTCCTAGTGAAGTTACTTTGCTTTAAAGTAGGAAGGTTTGGTGGAGAGAGAATGCAATGGTTTCGTTTTAGAAAGGTGGTCCAGGGTTTTGGTTTGGTTGGGCTTGGCTGGTTGTTCTTCTGCCAGTAGAAGTAAATCTATATGTCATGGCATTTAGGAGACTTGGTTTGAGGTCACTGAGAATGTCCTTATCACACCTCCGTCTTTCTTACAGAAGTGTGAGCATGACTGTGTGCAGGCATGTCCCTCCAAACCTGGGTGTTTTCTGTAGGACAGCTCTCTCAGAACCCCTGCCATCTGTACCAATCCTAGTGAAGAAGTTGTGTCCTTTTTACTTCCATGTTCATCGTTCTAATTTTCCATTCCTGCTTAGTCAGCCAGACCAGAGGGTAATCAAATAATGGAGACCACATTGCAGTGGGCTGTGGCTTGGGTCACAAAACCCTCTCGGTTACCTGTGCTATCCTGATGCCATGAGGCAGCAAAAATTATTTTATTAAGGCTCCAGGTTTGTAATGATAGTTATGTGGACTCACATCAAAAGGACTGCTACTCACAGGGCGCTGGTGTTTTAATACTGCTTGTCTCTGCATCGGAGTTCCGAGCCTGACAAAGTTAACTTGCGTAGTGGACTCAGTACTCACTTCAGTGTGTCCAGAGCAGGAGAAAGTCCTGGGGAACTCAGAGAAGGCACCTGGTCCTGGTGAGCCTGCGGAGCATCTCCATGAGCAAAGGAGCAGCTGAAAGAGTTATGCCAGGCAATTTTCTAACATTTTAAAGACCTTCTAGGCCTTAGTATTTTTGTTGTTGTAGTGGTTGTTTTGTCATTGCAAAATGCCTTCACATAGCAAATTATAGCCCCAGTGAGTGTGAGTCCCTATGTAGGATATATTGCTCTATCTTTGAACACTATAAAGAAAAGATAGACCTCAACTTAGTGTTATAAATACAAATATCTTGCATTAATTGATACTTAAATGAGATACAAACTACTGGGTTTTAAAATATATTATTCACAATATTCTAAAATGGAGACCTTGGTTTGACTTAACTATTTGTATTGGAATGTCCTCCTTGTGTTATCTCTTTGCACACCTACACAAAAGGGTGTCAGTATATAGGACACCTTCTAGGGCCGTGGTCGGCAAACTGTGGCTCGCGAGCCACATGTGGCTCTTTGGCCCCTTGAGTGTGGCTCTTCCACAAAATACCACGGTCTGAGCAAGTCTATTTTGAAGAAGTGGTGTTAGAAGAAGTTTAAGTTTAAAAAATTTGGCTCTCAAAAAAATTTCAATCGTTGTACTGTTGATATTTGGCTCTGTTGACTAATGAGTTTGCCGACACCTAGAATCTAGGGTGTCTTCGCTTCTCAGTTCATAATGTTCTGTGGTTGGGTTCTCTCAGTTTTCACGTTAATTTTGCTGCTAGCATCCTTGCAGAGCTCATGTGGTCTCCCATGACTTGATGACCTCTGAGATTTCAGTGTCTAGGAAGTTCTCAGGATGTCCAGAGGCCAGGAGGTGTCGTCTCATAATGGGGACACTCATCTTAAGAAAGATTGAGTGGATGTCATTTCTATTGCAGTTTATAGAAGTGCAGAAATAATTCCCATCTGTTACTTAAAGAAAAAGCAATTTCCAAACTTCTTGGGGGAGAAACTCTACAAAAATGACTTGATTTCATTTTTTAAAGTGCACGGATTGCTGCATTATGTGTACAGTATTCGACAAAGGGTTTTATCCATTTTTTGTTGTATTTCTAATATTCTTTTCATTTTAATAAAGTTATAATACATATTTATGATACCATTTAAAAAAATAGAAAAGAAAAAGTGAAATTCTATTCTGCCTACATAATGTTGCTTTTATCATGTTTTTTTTTTAAAAAATTATCTATTAATTGCTTGGCCCGTTTGACATTGGATTATTCTGTCCTGTTAACAGCTGCAGAAAATTTGATCAAAAGGCTAAATAAAATTATGTGTCTCTATGGTACTTTGTAGTTTAGCATTCTCACATACCCTTAATTCTTAAAATAATCTCGTAAGGTAGGCAGGATGACAAAAATGAAGTTTAGAGAAGTTAATGATTTTTTTTAAAGGTCAAAAGCTAGGAACTGGCTGAGCTGGAACCAGGATCTCCTGACTTGCATTTCCACGTGCTTTCCACCACGTTGCCTCTCACACAGAGCAGATGAAATCGCTTTGTGGGAGTTCAAAAGTATAATTATAATCTCATTCCATGAGTTAGCTAATTAGTATTTTTTAAATAAAAATGTGAGCCAGATATTTGTGCCAAAATCTCCATAATGCCATCTGATGGTTATTGGCAACTAAGGGTCAAGTGGGGGGGGGGGGGGTGGGGGGAGTCCTTTCCTCTCTAGGTTCTTTTTCCAGACATATCTGCCCATTAAAAAAAATGGCACAGCTACAACTATTGATATCTTGTACATTTGTAATAATTATTCATTGCTAGCATTTCAGATTTTGAACACTGACTGTTCCTCCTTCCTTACGGAGACATATAAGTCTCTACCCCTGTCTGTTACTAACAACGTCTGATAGGAGTTCGGGGGTGAGGAAGCTTGACTCAGACAAATCCTACCTAAACCTCTAGCACAGAGTTTAGCTCCTTGAAGCTTTTTTGCCTGTCACATGGCCAGGCCGCCAAAGAGCTATGTCTTTAATTTGCTTTATGGAGATAGAAGAAACTGCTTATGCAGCCCCAATGACTCTTGAAACTACAATCCGACTGTTTTTTTCTCCGCCAAGGAGGCTGCTACACCCTGGAGCATGAAGCCACCGCTCTGGGGTATGACACTGAGGTCTGATCATTTCAAAGCTAGTAATAACCAGAATCCTGAAATTCTTCTGAATAAAATGTAATTTTAGTAATGTTTCCATAAACAGTGGTAATGGTGGCATTTTAGTAGGCAGTGACATTAGTCACATCGAAATTGCACCACGTTGGTTTTTAAATTACTCCACCTGTCTGTCTGAATAGAATGTTCAGTGTAAAAGCAGGGAGACAGCTGCTGCTAATGTCGTCTCCTCCCTGTGCAGAGAAGGCTGGCAGGTCTACATGCATAAAGGCCTGGTTTGTGATGTAAAACGGTACCTGACCCTGCTGGCTCCCGAGCTACAAAGAAATACCTTTAATTACCAGTGGCAGCATTTAGTTGTTGATATAAAAATATCAGCTTCCAGGGCTGTAACCTCAGGTTCACGCCCTCTCGTAATGTCATCCACCGTACACCCTTTTCCTCCCACCCACATCCGTAGTGAGATGGGTGAGCATTTATCTTGATGTGTTTCAGAAACATGCAAGGCATTAATACTTAAAAGGAAATCATCTCATACTGTATGAACTTGATTGATGATCTTTCCGTTCGGGAACTTTTCAAGATTAGTGGAATCTGGTTCCTTCTTTCCAGCCAGAATGGAAATATGGTGTACTGTTTATACCTTCAAAGGGCTTAGCATCATTCATCTAATACAAATCCATGTCCTCATGGGCAGATCATGGCCAGGCATTCATAGCGCAGGGAGGGTAAAGAATACAGTATATCAGATGTTGCAGTAAGGTGCCCATGCTTTCTGTTGATGGATGAGGGGGCTAGCTCACTTTCAGGAGAAGCAGCCCGTTTGTTTGTGGCCTTTTGATGACGGTCTATTGTCGCAGCCTCATCGAAACGGGCCCGCCAAGGGGATCCTTCTGTTCGAGATGCCTGTTGCCAACAATGTATTTGGTGACATGGTAAGTAGGAGCTGTGCTGGCCTGGCTCACTTGCAGGCATTCTTTCTGACTTCTTTCACACAACTGGTGTTTTCGTGTTTAATTTAACAAGGAATGAGTAGCAAATGAAAGCTGCTGCCTGCAATCCCACTGTGAGCGTGTTTTGCACTGGGCTCCCCAGCGACAAGGCAATTTGTGAAATGATGTGATGGAGTAATTAGATGAAGCCAGGGCTCCTGATTGTTGCCATGCATATGTGGCGAGGGTTTGTCGGGAAGAGGGAGAGGGAGAAAAAAAAAATAGATTATTACCCTGGCAAGTTGGCTCAAAGCTTCTTCATTTATTTGTAAACAGAATATTTAGTGACCGCATAGGAAGTAGCTGTAATCACCAGCTCATAAAGAAACCACAGCAGAGCTTTTGGATTTTTTGCAGAGTGCTCATGTAAAATTTAAGCTGGGAGGCAGAATCCCTGTTAATGTAATTAGGATCTAATTTACCACCCTTTGCACACAGATGTAATAATGTCTAGATATTTATTCTATCTTTAAGCACATTACATATACCTCAGTGCAGCAGTTACCGAACAGAAACAGGTGTGAGCACTTTCCTAATTCGTTTTTACACTGTAAACACATAGCAATTTAAGGGAAATATTTACCAAAAAAAAAAAAAAATCAACAACAACGAGGGGAAGGAATGTCTGCAAATGAGGCCGTAATGGACAGTTGTCCTTTATGTACGGATGGATTTCTCAATGGTTAAGTAAATTAAAGCAAATGCTAGAAAAATCAATAGGCCAGCATAGTCTTGGTTGTGCCTCATAGACTTCAGGACAGAATGACAGATGTGGTGTCTGTGACCCATTTAAGTATTAATGCTTGAAAAACTGCTTCTGCATGCAAGGTTATATAGGCTTAGAAACATTCTGCTGTATTAAATTACAGACTAATATTTTTTAAGTATATGTGGGATTTATACGTTTCAGTTAGGTTGTTCTTATGCGTTACATTTCCACTGGAAGATTAGTTGCTTAGTTGTTGCAATAGCACCATAAATCAATGTGGAACGTTCCCACACAGAAACATCTTCATAAGGCAGGAGTGGGAAGGTGGAGATGATGTATGTTGAACTTCCATGCATCGTGAGGTGAATATGCTCGATAACACTCTATGCTGGAAACCAAATTAGATTTAATTAAGGGGTAGATGCTCAAAGCCTTTGGAAAAATCTGTAAAGTACCATTCAGATGTGGCATTATGATTCAGGTAATTTTCAGGGCCACAGATGCTATATTTTTCCTTTGAACCGACAGGGGTAACATGTCCCCTAGGTCCCAGCAGGTGGAATTTTTAGGACTGTTCTCATGATCTAAGTGGCAGGTATTTCCTTCTGAGAACGAGAAGGCCGGCCTTCGGTAGCACCTCAGTGTGTTTCCTTTCCCATCCATTGTTCCCAATACCAACTTCCAGAGAAACAATGTAAATGTGACCACAGTGTTGGTTTGTTGACTACTGGAGATAGGAAGACGAAAAGAGAAGCGGGGCAAAATGAACTTGAGTATTGGCTTCAGGGACCAAGACTGGTTTTCATAACCAAAGTAAAATGGTTGATCCCGGTAATTTGGGGAGAAGGTGCCTTTTGTTGCAAAGAGAGTTGGGCTGGCTAGAAGTGTCCTTTTACCTTCTTATGCTGAGTAAACTTAGACACTGATCAATTCCTTCTTTACTTATGATGAAGCAGACATGGTCCAGCCTGCCTCTGGGTTTTGAAAATCAGTATCTAAAGGTGATATTGTGATAAATCCAACCACCAGAAACATTGCCAGGTTGATATGATGGAGAGCAGTGGAATGATTGCTTAGTGTAAATAGAAGATATTTTCCTGATTTTAATTTATCTGCAATATAGCATCAATAGTCACAGCGTTCCTCTGAATACCTGTATCCTGAGATTTAGCAAAGAACACATTTGGAAATTTAACTGAGGTGTAAGTAGTAACTTCAAGTGAAAGTCTACCATCTAAAAATGGAAATGACTACAGAACATTTGCTTCTTCTAAAGCAGTGCTTCTTAAGTGTTAGTGTGCACTCAGATTACCTGGGGATCTTTTGCTACAAAAGAGTCTGGTTCAGAGGGGCGGGTCCTGAGATGCTGCATTTCGTGCACGCTGCCAGGTCACAATGCTGCTGGGCCCCAGACCACACTCTGCAGAGCAAGAGTCTAGGGCACAGGGATGAGATGACAGATTTTAAGTGGGAAGATGTTTGCTTTCCATCTTTGATTTTTATATTTTGATTTTTTCTTCTTTAATTTGGAAACTTAACCCATTATTTTCAACCATGTCAATTGAACTAAAGTGTTGTTTTTCCTCAGCCAACATTCAGTTCCTTTTCAGCGTTCAAAAACTTTCTCTTGAATAGCAAAGAGTTTTTAAAAGATAGACATTATTTTTTTAGGGCAGTTTTAGACTCACAGCACAACTGAGGCAAAGATACAGAGATGGCCCATATACTTCCTCCCCCATAGATGCACAGCCTCCCCCATTATCAATGTCACCCACCAGAGTGGTATGTTCCGTACAATTGATGAACCTCCATTGACACATCATTATCACCCAAAGTCCATAATTTACATTATGGTTCACTCTTGGTGTTGTACATTCTATGGGTATGGACAAATGTACGACATCTATCCACCATTAGTATCATGCAAGGGAGTTTCACTGCCCTCAATGAGTATCTGAGTTTTCTGCAGATACACAATCTTTTCCTTTGGGGCTTTGTTGACAATGCACTGGCATGTTCAGTGTGGGAGAAAAGGTAGTTCTGAAGGCTGAGTGACACGGAATCTTTCGCTTCACCCCATCTGGCTTCAGAGCTCTGAGGCAGTGTGCGCTGGTGGAGGTTGTCACGGAGGGAGGGCCGCGTGTGCAGTGCTGAGCTGACCCCCACACTCCTGCTCCAGCCCTCCAGATCCAATAGCCTTTGTCTGTAAGAAAGGAACAGAGTCACTAAGTACAGAAACAATACATACATTTGATGCAGAGATGCTTTTGTTCCCAGTACTGCCCGCCAACTTGCTGTCTGCTCCAGGAAATCCTTTTGTATTTCCGCTGCCTCGTGTACTTTATCTGCCCTGGGCACTCTCAAATTTCACAGTATCCTGGAAGATGAATTTGTTCTCAAAAGTGAGCATCTGAAAAGTATTTTCTCTCTAGTTTGGCTAAGATCTAAGGAATTATTGTAAGTAGCATGTACCTATTAATCATTGCTTAGCAGGTAAATTCTCTCACTCATTAGAGTTCACATGCTGGATGTAGTTTCTTGAAATCAGATCATTTATTTTGGTCTAAGTCACTGAGGATCAAAGGTCATAAGGAATCCAAAAGCCATTAGTCAGGGTTCTTTTCTGGACCCCTTAGATGTCATTGTGCGTGTCACCCATGGCAGCCCGGGCCCGGCCTGCTGGCAGGGAGCTGGCAGGGTGCCTACTTTATTTCCAGTTTGCATAGATAAAAAGCAGAGCAGCTCCTCTCGGAATCACTATAAAAATAAGCTTACATAAAATCTCTGTTTGAAATACAGTACGTGTGTGCCCCGCCATGCTCTCTCTTATGGAAGCCATGGGGCCCAGAAATCAAAATTAGGAAGAGAGGCAAACATCTGAAGTCATTGTGGAGGATTCTTTGTTTTTGTGCAGGCATTTATAATTCATTGTGAATCGAGCGAAGACCAGATTTTCACAAAGAATTGTAACAACAAACCAAGTGTTTAATTTGCTAATGTAAAATAAAAATAAAGGCATTGCTTTAACCGTTGGCAGAAATACATATCGCCACCCCCTCTTGATAATACAGAAGTACACCAGGCAGTAATGAGTTTATGTGGATCAGGAGCCTTGGGTAAGAGATGTATGTAGTCAAGTCAATTTATTTACTCCCCCCATTGAGCCCTGTGGGTCTCAGGCCCACACCTTGCAGTGAAAACATCATCAATTACCCAGACGACAGGCGCGCTGGACTCACTCCCTAAAAGTGTTCGTATTGGACCAGAAACCCTGAGCACTCTGCAACATCCATCACTTCAGAGTTCAAGAGAGTGACTGAGTCCATGGTGGGGTGAATTTCCACGGTAAAAAGGCTAAAGACACATGCATTGAAATAGCATATATTTCAATTTTCAAAAATCAGGCTATAAGCACACTTCGAATTTTCAAAAATCAGGCTATAATCCCCTTTGATTTTCAAAGCTTATTAGTTATGAAGGAGTTAGTTTGCCTGTGACCCTACAATTAATAATCGTCCCCACATTGAACAGAAGGAACGTTTTGCAGAAGGAGGCGGGATAGGAAAGGCTGAAGATCTTAGCATCCAAATGAAGTAGAGGCTGGGGGAGAAAATTTAGAGCCCTCGTTTTTGACACGTTGGGTCTCACCACTTCTGCACCTCAACACGTACAGGGATGGGTTGCTACTGCTCCGGGAGCTAGCTGTCTTGCATGCACAGTGGATGAAATCTGATGAGACCTGTGGCAGAGGTCTGTAGGACCTCATCAGAGCCACACCTTTCCCACACTTACTCAAAAGTGCTCACAACTGCTCATGGCACCACCAGAGCTGTGGAGTCCCTGCGTGGGGGCCATGCTGTCCCTAGAGCTCGCTGTGGCTCTGCTCCCTGCATTGCAGCAAGAGCGAGGTGATTATACCAGCAGCAAGATGAAGGCAGGGCCCTTATCTAGGAAAACCTTACGTTGTTTGGTTTGTGGGGAGGTGGCTGGAATGATTTCCATGATGTGAGGGCCTAATCCCACCACACAGCAGGAGAAAGCAACTTTCAAAGACTTGCTTGTTGTGTTTCCCTGCCGTAAATGATGGCTAAACTTTAGGCTACATCTACCCTTATCTTTGAATGACAATATACATTGGGCCACTAAAGGTTTTTGAGTTTCTACTATGTGCAAGGATCCATGCACATCTCAGAGCTTTCTAAGCTCTTTGAAAAGGGCACAAATATAACTGGTGGTGCAGTTGGTAGAAAGAACTAGAGTGAGGAGAACAGGTGGGAGACAATTAGAACAATTCAGGTAGGAAGGCTGTGGTTGTGAGAGTGCCAAGGAACAAATGGGTGGGAGAGATTTGAGAGGTAGACCTGGCACTTCATACATAGGAATACTTAATGCTGACACACTATGTGTGTGTCACACTATGCTGAGAGCAAGCGATGTGCCAAGGTGGGCCAGGGAGCTGTCTGTCCTTGGTGCAACATATGTAGAGAATTTAGAAGTAATATCAAGTCACAAAAAGTGTGTCTATTTATTATTATCCCCATGTACCTGCAATTCTAAATAATGTCAGTGGACGAAATACTCCTCCCTGCTGGGGCAGACTGCTCCCACGCTGGCCCCACTTTGGTAGGCCTCTGCTAAGCACTTCCTTGCTTTATCTCATTGAATTCCCACCATGACCCTCTAAGGCAGTGGTTCTCAACCTTTCTAATGCCGAGACCCTTTAATACAGTTCCTCATGTTGTGGTGACCCCCAACCATAAAATTATTTTTGTTGCTACTTCATAACTGTAATTTTGCTACTGTTATGAATCGTAATGTAAATATCTGTGTTTTCTTGGCCAACACGTTGAGAACCGCTAGCAGGGTCGCCTAAGACCATCGGAAAACACAGATATGTACATTACGGTTCATAACAGTAGAAAAATTACAGTTATGAAGTAGCAACAAAAATAATTTTATGGTTGGGGGTCACCACAACATGAGGAACTGTATTAAAGGGTCGCGGCATTAGAAAGGTTGAGAACCACTGCTCTAAGGGGTCTCATCTATTTTACTGATGAGAAAGCCAAGTTTCACACAGAGATTAAACGGCTTGCCTGAGGGAACACAGTAAGAGGCAGGGGCTAGATTTGAACTCAAGTCCGTTTGATTTGGATGCCATTTCCATAACCACTCAGGAGTGGACATTTGGCAAAGAAGAGCATCAGAGGTCACCTCCCTATTTCATGTCAGGCAGTTAGGGAGCAGTGGTATCTGCAGTCTCTTTCACAGAGACGGAAACTCAGAAGGAGGAACTGGTTTGGGGAAAGGTGAAGAGTTCATTTTGGGATATGGTGTGGTTCTGGGGCTGGCAGGACATAAACGTGAGTTATATGGCCAATAGTTAGAAACTGTATTACTAGGGCGAAAGCACAAGGCTTTGGTGTTATCTCCACTGAAGCTAGGGATGTATGTATATGGAGTCGTGGACCCAGAGAGTCCTGAAAGAGAAAAGGAGGAGGTCAAAGATAGAATTGGGGAAATGCTTATTTCCCCCCTTTTTTTAAAGGCTGTCTGGGGGGAAAAAACTAGAGAATGAGATAGAGTAGCAGGCAGGAGATCTGTCAAATGTGGAGGTGGGCTGAATTGATCTCTGGGGTCCCTACCAGCCCCAACTATTTAATATCCTAAGACAAAGAAGGAAGATAAGAAAGGGAAAAAGGGCATCTCCAAACATAATCTATCATGGTCCTGGAACTGGTTCCCCTTCCTGTCATCTTCATCTCAGTTAATGGCATCCCCCTGGGCCTAGAAACTCTGACCAGGAACCTAGGAGTCATCCCTGGAAGTCCCCTCTCCTTCCCCTTTCACAGGTAGTTGCTCACTCCCTAAGCCCCATCGGTTCTCCCTTCTAAACAGGTCTCCATTCTCTTATGCCATTCCAGCCCCACTCCCACTGCCTGGTCTCCTGCTTGCTTGTCGCCCTAACTACCCTCCCTGCCTCTAATATTGATCCCTTATGTACACTCATTT
Source organism: Plecotus auritus (assembly GCF_963455305.1). Lineage (NCBI taxonomy): Eukaryota > Metazoa > Chordata > Mammalia > Chiroptera > Vespertilionidae > Plecotus > Plecotus auritus. Next base: position 134,691,632 of record NC_137782.1, on the reverse strand, counting down.
CGCCACTAGAGTGGTTTTTCTAAAACAAAACTTGGCCAAGTCTCCCCACTACTTAAAATCCTGCGATATCTCCCTATTGCCCTCAGGACATCATCCTTGGCATGCCATTCAAGGATGATTTGAGGTTTGACACTGGCCCACTGACAGCCCAGGCTCTTCTGTGGCCTTTTCCGTACATACTCCCTGTACTGGGTTGCAGTCAAGCCTGAAGGCTTAAGTTCCCCTTAGGTGCTGAATGGCCCAGTACTCTTTGCAGCTATACATGCTGTTCCCTTATCTGGAATGCATCACCTCCATGACCCCCTTCTCCACTTCACACTTTCTTCTGTATCCTTCACATCTTATCTCAACTGTCACTGCTTGGGAAAGCCATTCCTGGTCCTCCCCAGGAGAGAGGAAATGGCCCTGCTGCTATACCCATGGCACCTGGGGGTCATCTGATACAGAGCACTTATGGTTACTCTATTTAGGAGCTGCCTCCCTATGAGGTCAGGATTTAATCTCTCATCTCTAGATCTTCAGAGCCATGTCATAGATGCTTGATGATATCTACTGACCAGATGAATGAGCAAAGTTTCAAAATAGTGGTGGCCAAACACTGAGAGTTTTATGAAGGAGAGGGACTAAGAGAGGGCCTGCCATGGGGATGGGAAAATCATCTCTGACCTTTAAAAGAACTGTTTGAGGCCTTTGAACGAGAAGGAAGTTGTATTCTGAGGCATTCGGGCGATGCTGCAATGAGCCAGCAAGGCTACACCCTTTTGCAGTTGCTTGAGGAAATATATTAAAGGAGATAATTTGGGCAGGAGCTTGAGGAAGTGGTAACAAGAAGGGAAGGCTTTTCTTTCCTGTTTTGGTATTTAGGAGAAGGGAGATTTGAACATGCTTACACACAGAATTGAATTCAGCCATCTTTCATGGTTTTGCTTGTTCCATGTAAGTTGTTAATACACAGACTAATACACAGAGAAGGGACCTTTGACGATAAACACAGAAGGGTACACATTAATAGAGCAAGGATCAAGGACAAGTTGGCAGTGGAGGGGTTGAGTAGGAAGAGTGATGATGGGATTGCCTCTCAGAGTAAGAGGTTAGCAATAAGTACGAACCAAGAGACGATGAAGGTAGAGATATTTAGAAATAGAGAAGAGGGGAGTCTTAGATGCTATTCTCCCAGATATTTTAGCAGACCAGGAGGTAAAGGCAACTGCTGAGTGTCCAAGAAGTAGGATTGGGAGCTGGAGGATAATGGAAGTCATTTGGAAAAAATTGTTGTTGGAAACTCAGTAGGCAGAGCATAGCACTCGTGCGCGCAACCACACACACATACCCCAAAAAGAAAAGAAAAAGAAAAAAAGGTAAAAGGACATTGACAGTACAGTTGAAAATACATGTAGAAATAGCTTTAGGCACTGCACAGTGACCAAGGACAGGCTAGACTTTTAATAGGTACATTTCATAATCAACCTCCTTTTGACATGTTAAAATTATGACAAAATAATGAATTTTTAATGGTTTTCCACAAGAGAAATAATTGCATTTTCTATTCCTGAAAAACTAGCATCATGGGTAAAATTCCTGGAGCCCCATCTGAGCCTCTGAAGTTTGTACTATCATGTAGGTTGGTGAACTCGAGATTGCATTCAAGTTTTTATCTCAGTTATGGAGGAAGTTATCATGCAATTACTGTACATTATCTTTCAGTGCTGGTTGGAGGAGAAGTTTGCAAACTTGTTATTGATAACCTTTGAATGTGAGTTCAACAAAAACCATGCAAATGCAGCTGTCTGCTAAGATAAAATTTTCTTTTACCATGATATATGAGAGAAAGGGGGGATTTTTAATTTAACTTCAACCAACCAGCACAATATTTTTAAATATTTGAGCAACTGTAAAGGTTAACAAGCAAAACGATCTCAGGTAGGTATGCTTCTTAAATCATCCTCTGCCAGAGGCCTTGTTTTTAACGATGGGAAGGAGAGCTGGCTGGCTGAACAGATAGATTCCTTTAGATCTTCGAGCTGAAGTTGAATTGATCTTGACACTGCTCCAGAAGAGTCTACTCTTGTCATTTGGGTTTGATGGTGAATGATATACATCTGGCTTCGCTAAATAAAAAGGCACCCCACACATAATGAACAGCTCATTGTCATACATAAAGAATGGTTGACTCAGTGTGATGGGCAAGTCACAGAGGACTCCTTTGAAGTCTCCCTATCTAACTATTAAAGACTATTGACATAGACACATGCTGAAAGGAAGATAGATAGATGATAGATAGATAGATAGCTAGATAGATAGATAGATAGATAGATAGATAGATAGATAGATAGATTGAATGATGATAAATAGATGGCTTATTGGTCTTTCAAATATGTTTTAGGAAAAGAACTGAAAATAAGCCTCCTGTTTAGTACTGCCAGGCAATGGCACGACAGTGTTGGAAAGCCAGCCTGGTCGCTGGTTGATTGGGGCCATCTCTGTCCTTGTCGTTGGGATTACCAGAGTGCCCTGTGCGCAATCACACAATGCATAAAGGCGCCGGTCATTTCTAGGACAGATAATTGAACATTAATACTCACTGACACTGTCGAAGGAATGATATGTCAACCTGACAGGGCCTATGTGCTTACATCTGCTGATTGGCTGCGGACGGAGGCTGTGTGTCAGGACCAGACCCCAGGCCTGACTGTGGCAGGGCCAAGGATGACGCAGTCATTAATCACAAGCTGCCATTGTGGGCCAAGGCAGTGCCTGTGAAATCACTCTACATCCTGTGTGTGGCTGGCGCGGTGCATCTGTTGTGTTCTAGAGTTTCGAGGTATGGCTCTCATTTAAAACAAAACAAAACACTTAAGACTTTTGGTTTGTGTCTTCTCACTACAATTTTTAGTGGACCAAATGTCTCTCTCTCTCTCTCACCCTCTCTTTCTCCCTTCCTCCCTCCCTCCCTCCCTCCCTTCCTTCCTTTCTTCCTTCCTTCCTTCCCTTCCTCCTCTCCTGTCTCCCCCCCCTCCCATCCCTCCCTCCCTCCCTCCTTCCCTCCCTCCCTGCTTTTTTCCTCCCTTCCTTCCTTCCTTCCTTCCTTCCTTCCTTCCTTCCTTCCTTCCTTCCTTCCTTCCTTCCTGAAACTAGCTATACATTCTGAATAAATGGGGGTGTTTTAGTGGCTGACAGGGAGGTCTTTAGGAGGTGTCTTTTGTTCCTATGGAAATTGATGAGTTTCTGGTTTCCTGAGTCACCACAGATATCTATAATAATAAAAGCGTAATATGCTAATTAGACCCCACATCCTTCTGGACGACCTTCCAGACAAAGCCAGGGGTACAAGGGAAGCCCTGGTCAAGGGTGCCAGAGGGAAGCCGGTGCCAGCAGCTGGGGGAAGGAAGGCCTGTTCTTGTATGAATTTCGTGCATCGGGCCTCTAGTGTAGTATAATAGAGAAATGTGGGTCCTTGGGCTTAAGAATTAAAGTGAAGTTACTTGTTAATGATTTATTTATTTTTGATTCTCAACAAAATATTAAACTCTGTAGGCAGATTTCTGAACAGTGGAAAAAGAGGTCTATGTAATTATTTTCTTATCCCTGAAATCACATGAGCAGCACTTCCCTGCCTCATTTATAATAAATCTTTAGTGAGTTAATCCCTTTGCTCCAGGAATTCCATAGCCAACACTTTACTGAACATGCATCCATTCAGAGAAAAGAATCATGGAACAATCAGGAGACCTCTGACACTCACCCTAATTGTGCCTTCTTAAAATGGGGGTACTCTGGTGGGGTTACTCAGCTTAGGTTTCCAGTGCACATAGAATGTTATCAGATAGGGCTCCAGAGAGCAGCCATTATCACATATTGGTTAACATCACATATTTTTTAAATCCCAGTTGCATTGAAGCCATGAAAAAAGAAAAAAAGCTTTCATCTGTAAAATCTAGTTTCCCTTTGTTATTAAAATAAATGAAGCCATTAAACAAAATAGATGCACTTAATAGTTGAGTCCATCATTTGGCATCATCAAAATGATGCAATTTTGCATTTTTTAAATTCAGCGCTGCCATCTTAGAAGGTTTGATGTGAGGTGCTGATACAAATGTGTTGGAGTTTCTGGAACTTTATACCCCATTACATATATTTTTCCTTTTTAGTTTGCTGCTTTCTATGTTTATCTGGACCTCCTTAAACAAAAAGTAAAATTCTGGCTAAGAAGGCTTAAAAAAAAATCTTGCGACTAAATGAATTAATTGTAACTATCGATGAGCTATTCTTGTGAGTGTGCTGGAATTGAAATAATTTCCAAATACTTTATTTCCAAAGGTTTGTTTTTAATTACAGTGGCATTTGGTTGGCATGCAAGGGCGAGTTCTCACTCTTCATCTATGCGAGCTGGAGCCCAGGCCAAAAGATTCTCCGGTCCCTTCTCTCGAGAGCACACTTTTCTGCCAAATGTGCCACTCATTCCCTGCCAAGGAAGGTGGGCGAATTGCCACTTCAGACTCCCAGCCACCAAAAGACAAAGGCTCTCAACATCCCCTCGTCCAGTGAGCCAGAATGGGCCTCACACCTTGAAGGTTCCGGATTATTGATTTTTCCTCCCCGGAGACTTTATAATTTGAAATATTTTCTCAGTGCCTCTGTCAGTCCCCTAGGGTGATTTAGGCACTTTCGGGAGTGTGTGAACCCTTGAAGGCCACTGGAGGGTCATTGAAGTGTCCTTACTCATCCGCCTGAGGCCTGAACACATCGCAACTGTCAGTCTTGTCTCCTATATCTGGCTTTTTTAGTGTTTTCTTTTCTACACTCTTTTCGTAAGAACATAGTAATTATTTATTTACTTCTGTAAAGCTCAAATAAATTCAAGAGGGGCCGTAGCTGCGTGTGAAACATCTGATAGGGAAAACACTCTCCTTCCCTTTTAGCGGCACCCACTCTGTGATTTGTGGAGAGCAAGTACATTCTCCAAATAAACTGTACAAATTGAAAATGTGTGGCTTGTTGCCCAGCTGGTGTGGCTTAGTGGTTGAGCCTCTAACCATGGACTGAGAGGTTGCAGGTTTGATTCCCAGTTAGGGCACATGCCGGGGTTGCAGGCTTACTTCCCAGTAGGGGGCGTGCAGGAGGCAGCCAATCCATGTTTCTCATTGATGTTTCTATCTCTCTATCCCTCTCCTTCCCTCTCTCTAAAATCAATAAAACATATTTAAAAAAAAGAAAATGTGAGGGATCTAAAAAAAAAATGTATTTCAAGATGGTAACAACAGCATGTTAAACCAGGCCTGGGGCCTTTTATGTGGGGGCCCTGTGTGCCCCATATAACTGCCTTTGAAGCTGGCCCTGCCTTTAGGTATTCTGAAGGTATCCTATTTAATAAAAGAGTAATATGCAAATTAACATCACCCCGCTACAACCACAAACCATGCCCACCAGCCAGTCAGGAGTGAGTATGCAAATTAATCCAACCAAGATGGCTGTGGCCACAGAGCTAGCAGGAGGCTTGGGTTTCCCGGGTAATGGAGGAAGCCAAGCTTTCCACACACCCTGGCAGGCCCAGGCCTCCACTCAAGGCTACAAAGTTTCAATTATAGAAGATAAATAAATCCCAACAAAAATGGCTGCGGCCACGGAGCTGGAGAGAGCAGGAGGCTTTGCTCCACTCAAGGCTACAAAGTTTCAATTATAGAAGATAAATAAATCCTAGATACCAGGGCCTCTGCTTGGGTCGCCTGGGGGCATGGCTGGCCTGCAAACCACCACAGGCCCCTCGCCCAGGCCATCCCATGCCCCAAGGGAACCCCCACCCTGATCCGGGACACCCTTCAGGGCAAACCAGCCAGCCCCCACCAGTGCACCAGGCCTCTATCCTATCTAATAAAATAGTAATATGCAAATTGACCATCACTCCAACACACAAGATGGCCACCACAAGATGGCCAGCAGGGGAGGGCAGTTGGGAGCAATCAAGCCTGCAGGGGAGGGCAGTTAGGGGTGACCAGGCCGGCAGAGGAGGGAAGTTGGGGGCTACCGGGCCTGCAGGGAAGGGCAATTGGGGGGCCCCCAGGCCTGCAGGGGAGGGCAGTTAGGGGTGACCAGGCATGCAGGGGAGGGCAGTTAGGGGCAAACAGGCTGGCATGGGAACAGTTAGGCATCAATCAGGCTGGCAGGGGAGTGGTTAGGGCGTGATCAGGCTGGCAGGCAGAAGCAGTTAGTGGCAATCAGAAAGGCAGGCAGGCGAGCAGTTGGGAGCCAGCAGTCCTGGATTGTGAGAGGGATGTCCAACTGCCTGACGGGGGTCCCAGATTAGAAAGGGTGCAGGCTGGGCTGAGGAACACCCCCCACCCATACACGAATTTCGTGCACCAGGCCTCTAGTTTCCAAATAAAGAGAAAACATTAAAACTTAGAGGGGAAAGTCTAATTTAGCACTAGAAAAAAAAATACAAGAAATATCTAGTCTGATATGATTCTTCCCTACAAATTTATATATATATATATATATATATATATATATATATACACACACACACACATATATATATATGTGTGTGTGTGTGTGTGTGTATGTATATATATACATATATATATGTATATATAAATTTTTTTACATAGGTTGACCCAATATTGAGAGTCATCTCAGATTCAGCAACTCTTTGCTAAGCACTGGATAAATGCCAGGTACTATGCTAAGCAAATTGATGATGTGGTCTCATTTGACTGCCATTAGAATTGACATCCTCATTTTCCTGATGAGGAAGCCGAAACTCAAGAGGCCTGAGATGCTTCCATGAAGTCACACCGTTAGTGTGGGTCCCTGGGCTTAAGGAACTGAGTAAATCGGTACACCTAACTGCACCTTTTGAAAGCAGTAACTCTTAAACTGTTTTCCTTTGAGTTGTCATTTGTCAATGTGTAACCACAACCCTGAAACAGAAATGGACTTATGACCATGCTCCTGGCCTACACAGATGGTGTCTTTCCCCGTAGACCCACGTTCTCCTAGGAAGTGTCTTAAGGAGAGGAAATCAGGCCCCTTGTATATGCAATTCGCAACCATATGTCACACATGACATGGCACAGAAAGACACATGACAGAAAACAAAACTAAATCTGTTTCAAAGAGGAACAAACTACCCAGCCATGGGTAAGGATATTTCTTTTACAAAAACCCTGTTAGAAGGGGCAAATGCGTTATGTAAGACTTTAGCATTACCAATGGAATCACGTAAGTTTCCTAGAAATGATGACCACGGTTTGGAAAGGTGCTCTGCTTTGGCTCTAGCTGGAGTTCTTTGCTTTGCCCTGGGTGTAAGCAATGCACGTTCACACATTGAAACAGAGGCCGGGTCCTCCAACTCACAGTAGGCTTCTGACAGATGTGCCTGCAGCTTTTCATTTGATCATTAACAAGATAGACTTTGAGCTCCAGTGGCGTGGGAAGGGTACGAGACGGAGAAGTAGGAGGCCTGGACTCCAGGCCTAAGAGCCACAACTTGTTGGCCACAGAGCCTGCCATGTGTCCACTCTGAGTTTTGTTTTTACTCCTGTAGGATGGAGACAAAATTATCTGCCCTTCCAACCTCACCAAGTAATTGTAAGGCTCACATTTGGTAAAATGTAATAGAAGTTCTTTGAAAATGTAAAATACAGATAGTAGGGAAATAAGGGATCATCCAAATTAAAAAACAAACAAACAAACAAAAAACACACTGGCCTTCAAGTTCACTTCGATTGAGTCCCTTTATTTCTGCCAGTTTTACCTTGAAATCTTGCCGGTGGCAGGTTCGCCCTTCCTCCCACTTGTCAAGGTGTTACAGGAACATCTGTGAGATCAGGGAAAACCCCACAGATTTAAGGCCACAGTGGTGCTAGCATGTCCCTGTCCAGATACATTGGACAACTGAGAAAGTGTAGTTAGGGAAACAAACACTGGGGATGTGCCCAAATTTGACTAAGACTCTTCCCTCTCCCATAATCCACTCTGGAGATAGACAGCGAATTCATGTTAATAAATACTTTGGGGACTTAAAAATGGTTTGCTTAAGAAGGTTCATAAAGATAAAGGTAATCTTATTACTAAAACCATTTAAAGTTTTTAGGTTCTTTTTTTTTTTCTCAAGGGGAAATTCTCTCCAGTTTGATTGCAAGATAAAGGTTTTGTTGTTAACCAAGATAAAATATAGTGCTGAATAATCTCTTAAAAATTGAAGTGTATGTTACAGAGAATAGAGATAATTAAATAGCTTAGACTACAGTGGGGAAAGGGAAAAGAGTTTTCCTGAAAATTAGCTTAGTAAAGGTAAATTGCATTTGAATCTTAACTTCAAATCTGGGTGCTCTGCTATTTGGCATATGTTGAATTGATAATGCCCGTGTGTTAAAGAATTCTGATTGTTTCTTTTGCCTCTCTCACAGCTTATAAAAATGCAAGCAGACCCACCTAATGAATATTAATAGGAATGATGTCTAGATAACACATAAACCCCCTGGATCTGTGGACTTTGGATGGAGTAGTCAGAGAGGATTTCTGTGGCTTTATTTAATGCCAAATTTACATAGTTTTAAAGAATAAACATCATCTTAATATTTTAATATCAATATTCCAAAGTGGAGAGTTTAGGGAAGTGAAAAAGCTTAATTTCCCTTCCCTGAACATTATATTCACCAAGGTCTGCATTTGAAGAGACAGGAAACTGTTAGCTAAAAAAGAAATTAACTTAATCCCCCTTCATTAAGTTCCAGTCTTTTTTTGTTACTTAGAGACAAGTAATAATTATACCCGCAGCAATGCAAAGCGTGTTTTACACTTTTGTTATACAAAAGAACTGCAGTTGTTAAGGTGACAGCAAAAGAAAATGAGAACATCGACAAATACTGATATATTTTGTTCCGAAATCTTCTCTGACTCTTGCAAGTACATTTCACTCAGGTGTCTGAGCAGCATTTTAATTCATTAACAGCAAAAAATCTACACACGTGATTTTAGAAAATGTCAATCAACTAGCTACACAATATTTTCCCAGCTAAGGTTATAAACACAGCAGCCAAGTGGGTGGAAGAGATCTCGAATGAATCGACACCCCAGTCTATTTGAGAATACATAAAAGGTGGGCCTATTGTCTCCAAGTTGTTTTTTGCATGGAACTGTTAGCAAGTACATAGTAAATCTCAGACGTGTATATTATTGAAAGCACATGCATTCTCTCTCTCCCTCTCTCTCTCTTTCTGGCATTGTGAAACGACTTTTTTAAGTTTTAGTTTTACAAAGGGGGGAAATCATTAAAATGTAGTTTGTACCATTACCGTCCATTATTTGTCATCTTTATGGCCGTTCTATAGTTTTCATTGCACCTTTAATGGTAAGCTTGGTCAGGAGAGGTGAGCGGGCTGTGCACACACTTGGCTGCGGGTGCTGCTGACAGTGTGTGCTCGCTGGGCTTCCATCCACGTCCCTGTAGATTTTAATGTCCCCACAGACTGCTGGCAGCCTGCTTCCAGCTGTGGCAGGCATGATGCAGTGAATTGCTTTTGAATGTTCTTTACTCAAATAGGCAGTAATTACAAGCTTAAAGAGGTTTAGTGGTCCAGTAAACTACATAATCACCCCTGAATTAGCCCGGGCTCATCAGTTGCAGTCCAGCAAGCTCGAGTCTGCTGTTTGTATGCAGCCTTGATCACATAGCAACCTGATCAGCAGGTGTGGAACAGCCAGAGTCCCCCATAAACACAACTGTCTACTGGGGACAATGATCTCTAATGAGATGAGGCTACACCATCGCTGTAATTTAAGTGGGAAAATTAGCACTAGAGAATGAGTACCAGTTCCAGGGGTCTTTAGTCATATCAGGAGCAGCAGGAATTCTCTCTCTCTCTCTCTCTCTCTCTCTCTCTCTCTCTCTCTCTCTCTCTCTCTCTTTCTCTCTCTCTCTCCCCCCCCCCTCCCTGTTTCTGGCTTTCTGTCTCAAAAGAAAACCTTCTCATCGAGTGTACTGTTTTTGCTTCTAACTTACAGATACTTGATTCTTTATACAGGGATTTTTTTCCTGAATATTTAATGCTGGACAGGGCATGTGTACTAGTAAAGGCAGTAATGATGACTGTCAACAGACTCATTCCAGAATGGTATCGTTGTATTTCATCTTCCTTGTCTTTTCTCTTAACGGCCTCAAAACCTTTTCACTTTGATTTTTAAAGTGGAAAAGTGTTCTCCGGGTTGGGGGTAGGTCTCCTTTTTGCTGGCATGCTCTCTGAAATAGTAGGCATGAGCTGTAAGCACTTTGGAAAAGATCCTTATTTTATTGGAGTTTATTGTATAAATCAGTCATGAACTTTCTTTTCAGAAAAGTGGTCCAGTATGGTATACTGCTGTTTTGTTTTATTTGTTAAAGTGCAATTCTTTGGGGAAGAGCTTGTATGTCAAAACAGTCTCCTTTATCGTTTCTTCAGTCTTATGCTGGGTCCCATAAGATGGAGAACATGAATTTTATTACATTGCAGCTAGAAAGTGAAGGGAACTTTTGCAACGAATAAACCCAATAACAACATAGAGTTGATTATGGAGAAACTTTGGGGGGACTTTTACTTGCTGAGAAAGACAAATAATGACAGTAATTAAGAGCATCAGGGGCTGCAGTACTTCTTAGAGTCAACTCCCAGCTCCATCCTACTTGCAAGTAACTTAGACCCCGTGCCTCAGTTTCCTCATCTATAACTTAAAGGTAAATACACTCACCTCAAAGGACTGACGTAAGGATTAAATGAGCAAATCAGCACTGAGAGCACTGTCTGGCACAGGCAAGGCATTCTGTACATGACAGTTAAATAAAGTAAACGCAGTCTGTACTGTTTGGGGATTTGTAGACGTGAATGAGAAAGTTGAACAGTTTTTGAAATGGTGCTGCTAGTTTTCTGATGTATATCTGAAGTCATCTACTTATAAATGCTCGTTGAGGCATTTGGGGTGTCTCTAACTTCAATAGCACTCTTTCATTCAGACAACAAATGTTTATTGGGCACCGGACTGGCCAGTTGCATTGTGAACAGCATTCGTGTGCTTTTATTAGTATTCTACTAAAAGGAAATGGTTCTAGTTGTAATTTAACTCATCTTTGACTAAGAGCCACATAAGAAATGAAAGTAATTGGCAAGAAAACCCCACAACAATTTATTTCAAAGCAGACATTTTAAGGCAAATTGTAGTGTAGTTGGATGGAATAGCAGGTATTTGATTCTATGAACTTTCAAGAGAGTTCTTGTGTATAACCTCCATCATTGCTGCATTTTTAAGCAATGCTATGAACACTAATAAAGTGATGGGTGTATTAGTTCTCACTGCATTTTGTATCTTGTAGCAAAATCTACTACTGCTTCCATAAACAGAGCTGAGTTGTAGAAATAAAAGACATGCACACACATTGAGGTAATAGCTTCTTCATAAAGCGAGTAGTAATCATCAGAGATATTCATAATTAACTCTCAAGAATGAATGGGATTGCCCATCATTTAGAAGACAAAATAGTTTGGAAGTGAGTTTTTCCAACTGGTATCTTACCACCAAGTTTCAAATCCCAGCTCCATGACTTACCAGCTGTATGAACTTGAGAAAGTAATTTGTCCTTTCTGTGCCCCAGTTTCCTTATCTATAAAATGGGTATAATAGTTGTGTCTGCCTCTTAAAGTTTCTGTGAAGATTAAATGAGTAAACACATATGAAGTTTTTGGGAAAATGCCTGGTAGATTTTCCTTATTTCTTAATACATGTTACCATATGACTTCTATCACCCCTCCTAATATTACTGAGCTATAATTAATAAAGTCCCATTGGATGGATGCTGGCGGGAGAATTTGAGGTGAGATTCTGGTAAACCACCTTCCACCCCTCAGCTCCATCCCTGCCCTTTGATGTTTGCCCCCAGGGTGGTGGGTGGGATCCGCAACTCTCTCCTGGACCCAGGCTGTTAGAATTGCAGAGAAACACCCAGTCACTGCTCTCCACAATTCATAACTTTGTTCATGCTCCATTGTCCTATATTTTGGTTTTAAAATGTTTAACTTATAAAAGGGAATGGAGAAATGGGAAAGAAACATCAGTGAGAGCACAGTCTCTTCACAAACATCAGAGAAGAGACTCAGGGGAGGGCAGACCTGGCCCCATAACTAAGGAGCTGTGAGCCTCTGTGTGTGTTTTCTCACCGAGCCAAGCCTCAGCTTCCTCATCTGTGAAATGGAGCCAAGCCCAGTCACCGAGAGTACGTCAGATAATGTATGTAATGCGTTTGTCCTACTGAAAGGCAGGAAGAGTTCAAATGAGCTATTTTTTCAAATGATTCAAAGAAGCTTGATTTTTCTCCTCCATTCCCACCCCCAACGCCTGACTCCTCCCATCTGTTTATCTTATTGGTCTTTTTTGTGCCTCCTTTTATAACCACGGTCTTCCACTAAGAGAATTAATATTCAAGGAGTTCATTAATAATCATAACTGTTAAAATAATTTTAGCACTCTTCATGAATTTTAATACCTTTAGGAGGAGGATATAAGTAATTGCTAATTTAGAGTAAAAATTTTATGTCTTTAATGCATATACTTAAAAATATTCCTGAAACATATAGTATATGGCTAATAAAGAATAGATCGAAAACATTGTTATTTTAGAATTGCAAGCAACTTTGAAAGAAGTTCCCAATACAAAGCACTATGAAATCCTTTAATATAAGCATTTGTCTTTTTTCAGTGTTTTTATTTTGTATATAATTGATATTTACAAGAAATTAAAGGATCAAATAGGTAAGGCAGGCAAGGCACTGTAGTATTTGCCTCTTAAATTGACTGTGAAACAATGCTTTCACTGCCGTGCATTATAAAGATAGCCTCATTTGTGCAAAAATAAAGATGGCTATGGAATATTACCCATTGTCCAATGTTTCCTTCCACACTGATGTCACTTTCATTCAATAAGATCAAGTTTAGAGATTCTCCCTTGACTTCCCTACCTGCACACCTCCACTAGCAACTTCTTCAACCACTGCTGGATACACACGAAACCAGGGAGATTGTCTGGAAAGCGGTTTGACTGGGCTTCAGGAAAAGCAAGTGCTGAATGCTCAACGGGGCACATTTGAGTCTGAGCAACGAGGCAATCTGGGAGCGTGGGTGGAGGTTTAAGAAAGCAGGTGGGAATCCTGTGACTTCCTTCATGGTGCTCCAGACACGTTTGGCTTCTTAGCCAGTGCCACCCCACAGTTCTTTGGATGCCAGCGTGTGTGAGGATGCAGGACTCCACTACTATGCATTCAGACTATGTTCTCCGACTGCACAGTGCACTGCTTTTGTAATGCAAATGGGAGGCACAAAGTGTCTCTTTGATAATGTGCAGTCAGAAGACAAAAAAGCATTCACTGAAACAGTAAAACTAATTCATAAAGCTGGAAGACAATAAGGAAGCATTATGGATTTTTTTAAAAGGAAAAAGTATCCTAGATCAATGTGATTGCCACAGTGTAAGCTATTCATAGTCAATGTGTAGGGGGAACATGGCGGCAAGTTTGTTTAAAGTGGGAGAAGTTTTTGTAGGCAAAAAAAAATTTTTTTTTATGTTAAACAAATATAAATATATTTGGTTAGCAAGTTTCTGTTTATGGACTTTGAGGTCACATACATAGCTAGCTGGTTGTTTTCATTTAGATTCGCAATACTCCCCAGTGACAAAAATTCAGTAGAAGTTTTAAAAGAACCTCAGGGAAGGTAGGGGAGGGTGGGGTAAGGGGGAGAGATCAACCAAAGGACTTATATGCATGCATATAAGCCTAATCAATGGACACAGACCACAGGGGGGTGGGGTCATGAATGGAAGGTGGGGGGTAATGGGGGAATAAGGACACATATGTAATACCTTAATCAATAAAGAAATTATAAAAAAAAAGAAAAAAGAAAATGACTGCCCCAGAAATGCCTCTCAGTTCCTTAAATTGGGCAACCAATAAAGAATCAACTCAACGGGTATTTACTGAACACATATATACCCTGTTTTACTAGGAGAAGACATGATCAATTCATTAAAAAATCTGAGGATCTGAAACCACCAATTTAATAGCTAATACAGGAAGGGTTCATCCATATAATGCCACCAAAGTGGGCACCACTTAACCAAGTGATCGAATTTAGTGCCACCAATAATGGGACCAACTATCATCATGTGACTCCCAAGGTGACGCGATGAGAAGCCCAAAACACTCAGCTATGTTATTCTTGCCAAAAAATCTTTAAGCTGGATGTATGATCATGAAAAAAACAGTCATATGCATATAGATTGTTGGGTATTCTACAAAGATTATTTTAAATTGTTAATGTCAATTTTTTAAAAATTGGATTTTTTAAAAATGTCAATTAAGAAAAAGACAGGGGCTATTCTAGTTGCAAGAGACTAAAGAGATGAACACCAAATGCAATGTGACACCAAGACAGAACCTTAGATTTAAAAAAAAAAATTCTGTAAGATATTTTAGAGACAACTGGGCAAATCTGAATGTTAGATCATATTAATTTGTTCACTGTTAAATTTCTTGGCTATAATACGAATAAAAGTATTTAAAGGTAAAAAAATAAAAAGAACACAGAGAGCTAATGGTTAAAAGCCATATGGTGGATTTTTTTTTTTTTTTTTTTTTTTTTTTGTCTTAAAGGGAGTATCTCTCCATCACATACCAGAGTTTAGCTCAAGGTCAACTTATATTAATGCATTAAACTTAGCTGTGGAGGAGGCAAAGGGCTGGAGGAAAAAGGATAAAAGAAGTTCCGAAATTGTTCCTCCAACATATTCAGCCAAGCAACAGAAAACTGCCTTGATAAGGGTTATATTGGACAGTTGCCATAATTCCTTCTGTTAGATCAGCTCCCTGGGTACCTATTCCTATACCTTTTAAAGTATAGCATGTAACGTTTTGCTTGAAAATTGCTTCCACCTCTATTGCTTTGTTATGGCTGTTTTGCAGTGTCGGTATAGAGGCAGTTCCGTGTCACAAGAAATTACTAATCTGAGGCTTGAGAAGGGGCAGCATAGCCTTCCATTATCTCACCAGCAAGCTCTGTACAGGATTATTTTCAAATTTTCTACTGCCATTACACTGCGTGGTTAGAGTGGGCAAGGCAGCGAGGGAGGGAACCTTATTGAAACTTGGTTACCAGGGTAGATAAGATAAAGTTCATCACTGTCTTGGCATCCACATTTGCAGTCGGGGTGGAAGATTTGATGAAAGGGGTACATTTGGTCAAGGATACTGTTAAGATATAAGGCTGGACATTTTTCATCTGTGTGTACTGAAGAGTTTCCCTTTTCCCAAAGAGTCTGCTTGATTGTTCTAATAAATCCGTTTTCTTCCAGTGTAGTATAAACTTGTAAATACCAGACAACTAACATCAGAATCGCCCCTCCCCAATCCCAACCGCAAGAAATAAAATTGGAATTGTGCAGAGAGAACTTTCTTTAGAAAGTTGTAATTTTCTTTGTCACTTTCTATTCTTTGGGGCTGATAACATGACAGTTCCAACTTAATTTTGACAGGAAGGCATATTTAGATTTTTTTTCTTTCAGACATTCTTCATTCCTGTTACACAGGACATACATTCCAGAAATCATTTTACTCTTTGATGGGGTTTCTAAGCCATCACTGCTGTCCTGGATCATTATTAGAAGTCGCCATGCAGATCCAGAAACACATGAAGAGTGGCAGACACTGTTTCAGCCAGAGACTGACACTGCAAAGGAGAAGGCAGGGTGTTGATTACTGAAATCGAGATGACCATCCTGTGAGTTGTTTCCTTTAGCTGAGTTCCAGTGCCCACAAGCCACTTCTCTGCCCTCTGAGTCCAGCAGCTCTTCTCTCCCCAGCGGAGCCAGCCTAATACATGTGTGCAGGTTTAATGCTGGGAAGGAGGGTCAGCTCTACCCATACATAATCACTGTTTTATGGCTTTCACTCATTCCTGAGGTGTTAATGCAGATCAAATGGGAAACACTCCAGAAAGAACCCTTGCAGCTACTGCACAGCCTAGCTCTCCCGGCTCAATCGTTAATTCTTATTGTAAGATCTAAAGGTAATTTCGTTTGCTCTCTTAATGCCTTGCAGTTCTCCCAGTGGCCCTTGCATATCCTTTCTCAAATTCCCATCTTGATCAATTGTTTGCAAATAATTAAGCTTTTAAGAGATAATGGCATGAGGCTAATGTACACAACAAAGGTGAGGTCTCCTGTCCCTGTCCATCGGAATGGTCCAATTTGCTTTGATATCCCCAAGTGGTTAGGTTGATTGCTGTATCTGGCCAGTGCCATCCGTCTTTCCTTCACAAGAACCTACTGATCTCTCTTAAATCAGTGTCCTTGCCATTCAGGTGCAATAATAGCAGAGGTGTTCAGGGGAATGGCAAAGGGTAACCTAGCCCCTTAGTCGCAATGGTTTGGAATGAAATTCCCATTTTCTTCCTAAAATGGCACTTGTCTTTATCTCTTTAGTAAAGCAATGTCTACCTTTGCCCATCTTATGGCCTCACTGGCCCTGGGCGGAATGCACCAGGGCTTTGAGTGTTTGTAGAGAAGCAGCCTTGCCTGTGGCATGTTGGGTTTTTGCCGTCTTTTTTTTTTTTTTTAAGTCTACAAAGGAATAGCTCTTACTGTCCACAAAAAGCTTATCTGCTAAAGAGGCATAGGGTTTAAGATATTTAAACATACTGGATTTCAGTTAAAAAGCCAACTTCTTTGTGAATTTTTGTCTGGCTGTAGATTAGGTACCTGAAGTCATGGCTTTCATGTAATACTAGTAATTATAGATGTTTTTTCCAGGGAATTGAAGGCTTGTGGAACCCCCAAGGACAAGAACTAGGAGGAAGAAAAACACTATGCAGTTGACCTGCCATAGACAAGGGTGTAGGAATTTTATCAATACCCTCTTTCCCCGTTAACAATGACCAGAATATTGTGACATTTAATCTTGTCCAGGCTTATTCATTTTTCTTAAAAAATATATATTCTGAACAACTGAAAATGGTTTAATGGAGACAGAGTGCTGGGTCTCCATAGCTTGAGGCTGCCTAGCAATTATGCTGCATGAAATTAGACACAGTTTGTTCCAATTACTTAAAATCAGATCACATGAAAAGTGACAGAGGGGAAAAAAGGGTAGAACTTTTTCATTTTATGATATTTAAATTATGAAATCAGAAACTGCAGGATGTGAAAAACAATCTAAATCTGCACTGAAACTTTGAGGGCCATCTGATTGCTCTTTGAAGCTGTAATGATTCAGGTAATTTTAATGATCCAAAGAGAATTTTTCTGACACCACTTGCATAAATAAAATGTGAATTCCATTTGTTTTGTAAGACTAGATCTAAAACTTGCTCAGAAACAGGCATGCAGAAATATTCTTGAAAACACAGCACAAATAAATGACTGTGACAATTCTCAATTTTCAAAGTAACTAAAGGTAAGTGGCATAAATATTAATTTTTATCCAGTTCTGGTCATACTATTAAGATATAACTTACAATACAGAACAAAGGTACTGCCATCCAGCTATAGTAAAGAGAGACTATTGATATGTTTGTTAATTCTACTGAAAATCACTGAAAGAGATTTTCATAGGACCCATAAAACTATACAAAAATTAAAGAAAATGTTCCAGATTGGAAACCACTTGTGTACATCGGTCTCCCACTTTATATGGCAAATACAGTACATTCTCACTTAACATCATGAGTAGGTTCTTAACCTTTCATCAAAATAAAGCACACCAAAACCAATTTTACTATCAGCTGATGACGTAAACAAGAGTCAAGTTCTTACAGCATCTCATCAACGTTGTAACACAATGACATTGAGAGAAACGACTTCATCCAGGGACCTGCTTAGTGCCAATAGCTGGATGCTTAAATTTCCATATTTCAAAATCAGGCTTATACTCTGTACGAATTGCTAGCCTGGGTAACCTTTAACTTTGATGGCTCTTAGATGACAAAATTGAGGATTAGAAAAGTTGTTCCTTGTTCAAAGTCTTAGTGAGTGGCAGCATAACATACAATCTGATAGGGTCATGTGCGCCTAAGTACAATTCTTCAACTAGTGTTGACATGGAGCTACTATACACCCACCTTAATTCTATTCGTTGGATAAGAGATTCATTTGTTTGCCTTGTGTGGCAAGCCTTTATGCAGTGGGAGGAATGTTTTAAACCTTAGCGTAGAGGATTGCTCTTAGCCCAGAGGATTGCTCTTAGCTCAGTATCCAATCAGGAGCTTTTTGCCTGGATGACTGGCACTATGTTGAGTAGGGAGATTGTCACATGATCTTAGCCTATTATGAGGCTTATAAACTTTTATTTGAAAAGAGTGGGTTGACTCACTTTTAGGAGTGAAGTAAGGAAAGTGGTGTTACGGATCTCAAATTGCATTGTTTATTCCTCTTGTGGGCTTTGAAAAATTTTTATTGTACCTTTTGAGGTTGCATCTGAGTGACTATCCCTTTATTTCACAACTATTTACTGATTTTCTGTTATGCTAGTCTGGGATTTGAGAATGGTGAACAACAAAGGCATGGGCTTTGGAGTTGCTAAATGAGTGGGTAGAGACACACCAAGGAAACAGGTAGTCAGAACAAGTGTTTGAGAGAGCAGTGCTTGCTGTTAAGGAAGAAGGAAAAGACTGGTGTGAGAGTGAGAAGGTGGGCAGGTGGAGAGTCGAGTGGGTAAGGCTTGGCATTTGAGTTGAGACATGAAGGTGACATTGGAGCAGGAACCTGAGTGGTAGGGACAAGCTTGAGTGTTGAAAGGATAGAAAGGAGTGTTGAGGTGGGGCTGAGGAGAAGGCCACCAAGGCTGAGAGGTGGGCAGGGCTGGGGAGTGGCGGCCTAGCAAGCCCTGGTGAGCAGACTGAAGGTTTGGGGGCAGGGGCCAGGAGTAGAGATCGCATCCCTCTTTCATGGTGAAGCTTAGACCCTGGAAGGGAAACAGGAAATATCGCTGAGCGGTGTGGCTGCGGACCATCCCTTCCCCTGGTCAGTTTCCTCACCTGTAAAACAGGAGGGACAATCGATTCCATTTATGTCCCTCAAAGGGATATAATGGGGATTAATTACCATCTTCTCTCTAATATACTTGGAGCTCTTTAGAGAAAGGAACTATATTCCATGAAAGCAAAGCCTTTTTCTAATTGTGTATTTATTGATTAAGTGACAATCAAAGACAATGCTTATGGGAAAAATTGCTACATCTCTGCCCTCTGCAAAGGAATCCCAGGTGTATAGATAGAGAACATATTCAAAGGTGCATATACGAGCATTAAAGTGGTCATTAATGCGCCTTCTTAGCATCTAATCAGACATTATTAATGAGATTAAAAGCTATGTTAATTAACATTCAATAGACCAGAATTCAGTTTCCTGTGGCACAGACAGTTAAGTTGAGAGTTAGGGGTGCCCTTTCCCAACCCATAAGAGAATAGGCTGTTGACTATCAGAAGTTTTAATCTCGGGAGAGTTTATTAGGATGCAGTGTTTCAAACAAGGCATTCTCTCCATAGATGCACACCGTGTCCTCAGCTCCTGTCCCAGGCTGTAGGAATGTATATTTCTGATTCAGATATAGTTGATTATTGAACAAAAAGTATTTGTGGCCAAACTCATTTCAGTAGAATTCCAAACATTCTTACAAGAAGGTACGGATTTTGTTTTATTATCTAATCCTGTAATGCTTTTTTATCCTGTTTTATGAGGAGCGTAGCTGGGCTTGTTCATAGCATGCAAACTATGCTGGTCTTTGACCTTATATTGGCCTATGTTCAGAATCCCAGCATGTGTTGACATTCAGATAGGGAAACAAACTTTGGTTGAAGTGCATTTGTTTGTGCTTCTCAGAAGAGCTCAGAGGAACAGTGGATTAAAAATGCACCCACTTTAATTTTGATATTTGCATCCAGCAATATGGTATTTGGAGGAAGACTGTCATGCTATCAAAGTGCCTAGCTGCTGGAGGCCTCAGCTGAGACAGTTGGTCCAAAAGGTTCTGCCTTGGGAGTCCATGGTTCTAATAAAAATATTCCATCAAGTAGTGTACACTTGCGTATGATGCAAAGGGCTTGTCTTTATTTTTATTCTATAAAATACAGCGAAGACCATACTGAACTTTCCATGTTTGCAGCAAATAAACCTGTTAAAGGATAAACTCAGTATCAAGGTTCTGCAAGTATCCTAAGGAGCTATTTATACACTTCACTAATCTTTGTAATTGGCTGTCTTTTACTGCCATTAATTAGATGATGTAGTATTCCATTAATAAGAGTGACACACCTCAGCATTTTTACCTTTAATTAGACTTCGCTAGACACTTAGCTTATTGACAAATAGCCTAAATATTGCTTGACGTACATGTCTCCTGTTTAAAGAGCATATCAGTGTATTATTGAATCCCTGGGCCCCGCTGTGTCACCTGGCATGGGATGTGCACGACCTTTTCTGCCCACAGTACACGCGCACACACCTCTCTGTTTTGTTCTCTTCCAGCACCCTTACCCTTCTGAAGAACAGAAAAAGCAGTTGGCACAAGACACGGGACTCACCATCCTTCAAGTGAACAATTGGTAAGTAATTTGGCTTTGTGTTTGTGCACAATCTGCTTCCCTCTCTGGCGACCTGCAGCTAAGGTTTTGCATTAAGAAGACACACCCAGGTCGGCTGTTTTCCCTGGTGGCTTGTCTGATCCAAAAGTAAAAACAAGCTGCAGAGTGATGGGTGAGAGTCTCTGCTAATATGGAAAAGAAAGCAATGCATAGCTTCCCCCTCCTTCATTAACCATCACGTTTTAGGCATCGTCTAAGTCAGTGTTTAAGTCACCTTCATGATGGCTCTGTGAGCATATCCCTCTCTATGGCTCCCCTCTCCCCCACCTCCGCCACCCCCTTTTCAGGAGAATGGATAGAAAGAGTGGAACCATCCTATTTTGTATGAAAAAGAAAATCCACCATCACATATCGATCAGGTTTTCAATTCATTGAACAACTAAATTTAGTTAGATTTTGTTAGGGGTGCATTCAAGGGACACCCCCCCCCCCGCCCTTTTTTCCTCTTATCTCCTGTCTCTGGAAAAGGAGAAATTACTTGTTTCTACTTTGAAGCTGTTCAAAACCTGATGTGCCTCCGAACTGTTTCTAAATAAATGTGTAAATTCCCGATGTGGGGAGAAGCTGAGATTATGTACCAAGAATCAGCCAACAATATTCTGGCTTAGTGTGTGGTGTGTGCAGGGAGGCTTTGAGAGAGTAGGATTTATTACCCTTTGTGAGTGTGCTGAAAGCCAGGCTCCCATAGTCACCCAGAGCTAGTGTCATATTTGAAGGGTATTGAAACCCAATATCCTCTGAAACGAAGTGTATCTAATTAATTGTCCTAATATTTTTAGATTAGTGTTTATGATGGGGGAAACCTTATCCTCTTTGAAGTAAAATCCAGAAAAGGCCCAAAGCCTGGTTGGGGAAAGCAGAGAACTGGGAATGCCAGTTTGCAGACAGAAGTGTTTCTTTCTGTTCAATAAGTGTCAAAGATTAATATTACTGAATCTCTGATTACATGGCCTAATCCATTTTGGTGAATAAATTCATTCTTGATGTCCATTGCACCTCTATTAACAGACCCTTCTCTCTGTTAGAGAGCCTGGGAGCCTTTGGGAGAGATTTCAGATATATTAAACTCCATTACAGGGAATGTGATTTCTGTCAATATAATTCCATGTATTCTTCAATTTAGTATTTTAGAGATAACAAGCTCCTTACAATATATTTGCCTTTGGAGGATTAATTTACAAAGTGCACTATCTTCAAGACACAGACAGACTCACATAAGCTGTGCTTGTCAGGGTTATCAATTTCTCTGACCTCACTGCAGCCTTGGGAGATCAATTTTTTGCAGCCCTTTTAGCCAAGTGGTTAGGGAACCGACAGAAGACACAGTGTACCGAAATGTGTTACTACGAGTTGTGTTGCTGCGGAGGATTTTTGGTTGGTTTATTTTTACCTGTCCCTTGTGTATAAATTTTCAAGACTGTTGATAGTATGTATTTGAACTTAGTCTTTCAAGTTGTTTTGGAAGTTAGTATAAGGTAGACCATCAATTTTGCATGCACACCTAAATTCATATATAGTTTCCAGGTTAAGCTGTTGGGGAGGCAATTTTAATACAATGGAGGCTGCATAAATATCATATTTCCCTGGGAAACGTTCCCATTCGAGGGCCAAGGAGTGGCAGGGCGAGCTCTAATTAGAGAAGGCAAAGCTCTGCCATTCAGGGGATCTATCACACATGCCATCTCTCTTCCTCCTCAGTGTTGCTAGCAAACTCCATCCATAAACACACATCGTTACCAGAGACCAAATTCCAAGACAAGTGGCTTTCTACAGGTGGACAGACTTATGGCTATTCCTGTAGATGCAGGGGCCGGCAGGTATTCCTGAGACTCCAAGCCGCGATCACAATCCGACTGCTTCAGTTTTGTAATTAGAAAGGTGGGGGGGGGGGACCTTAAAAACATGATGATACATAACATATGATAATTTTTCAAAGTATATGCAGACGTTATCCTAAACTCCTATCCTGCTACTCAATTCCACACAGGTACATAACTTAAAAATCACTTTGACGTAGTTACTCAGGACGTGAGCACAGTTCTGTTCCCAAGTGGCCCTGTGTAATGTGCACGTGGTCTCTCTACTTCTACGTGGAGTTAGCAGTGACTTTTGCTGGCACTTCATTGCTTCGGATTTGGCACCTGTTCTAACTCTAACAACTTGGTTTGTGGTAGAGAATTCCTCTCAGCTAACTCAACTGAGAGATATTGCTTTTCTTATGTTGGGTGAATATTGACATTCCCATGTTTGATTTGAGTTTTTAATGGTTTATTAATTCCACCCACCCTTTCTGTTAAGGAGCTGATAATAGATTGCTTTTTCTTTAGGATTTGAGTAGAAAATATGATGCAAAAAACCTGGGGAAACCCAGATGGTACTCACACTGTGCAGACTTGAAGACTAAAAAGGAATATAACCACTGAAGTAAAATGGTTTTCATTTTACTCTATCATAATACAAATTGCACAAAGCTTTTTTGAGAGCTTGTAAACATTTTTCCTGCATTGAGCATCAAGCTCAACTTATTTCCTCCGGGAAATAACAATTTTTGAAAAAAATCTTCATTCCCTTTCACTTCATTTAGCCACAACATTTAAAAATCTGCCTTCCTTCCTGGATTTCTTAAAACTTGTTAACACACATTTACATTTTGTACAAACTATGAGTCACCGTTGAAGAGATTTAATAAAATGCTGAAGGGCAGGTTGGGTGCAGATCAGTCATAATTATTGGCAGCAACATGATGTATGAAAACACACAATCTGAAAGTGAAAAATATAAACGCATGTCTGGTTGTTAGCTTGTCATAGAAACCCTGGCCAACACAGCCATAAGTTAGGTTTTAACTGAAAAAATGAGATGAAAAAGGTTGGGTGTGTTGTAATGGTTCTTTCATCTCATTGCTGACCTGATTCTACATTTATTTAACTGACACAGGTGATACCTACTATCGGCCTTGGCTAACTAAGGTCAAAGCATATAGTGTTTGGGGGAAGAAGAGAACAGGGATAATTTCAACAACAATCTAAATGTAAAATGAGACGGATTTGATTAAGAGAAAGTTTGGATTAAAAGAACTAATTTTGATATTGGGTTTACCTGCCAGAATGAAAACAGAGAGGAGGAACCTGAAAGTGACTGGTATTAGTACTTACAGGAATTGGGACCTAGGATGGAATGTGAAATTTATTAAATTTATTAGGTGAGACATCATGGGACAAGTCTGTGCCAATAATTTTTTTGAGAATTCAGACAATAACACACATAATTTGGGTTAAAATATTTTTTACCTAAATTAAGTATTTGAGGTAACTGCATGGTTTTTAAATATCAACTTCCATAACTAATTGCCTAAATATTTCCATCTAGCATGCTGTGATACACTTAAACTTGAAGCATACTAATTTTTGAAATATAGTATATGCTATAAAATTGTGTATTCTTCTTTCTTTGCTGCCTCACTCCCAATTATGGTTTGACCCAAAAATGATCAATAATAGCATCTGGGGTTTTGTCTCTTTGTGTTTTCATTGTTGTTGTGTTGTATCTGCAGTGAAAACGTATTACTCATATGTTGAATGTTGAAATCATTTAAACAGAAACTTCTTAAAATTTGAGATTAGATGGTTGTTTGTGTCTTTAACTATTTAGATAGAACGTTAAAGAAAACACATACATATCACCAGATAAGGACCGGGCCAGCTGTGGTTCTGCCTCGGGCCGGCCTGTAGTGTGTGAGTTCTTGACTTTGTGCAGGAAAGATTTCATAGTACAGGCCCAGGTGATTTTGAGAGTATGTTTATTACAGGTGGGGACAGTGAAACAAAGGAAGGACTTAGGGCAGAAGAAGCAACAGGAGAGAGCTTAACACACACACACACACACACACACACACACACACACACACACACACACACACACACAGTTAATACTTAGTTCTTTTTGTCCAGACCAACTTTATTTCTTTATATTGAGAATGTGAGTGTAGAATGGTCAAATAAAAACTGCCTTATATGTTTCCACAGCAGTGTCGTAGACCTGGGACGTGCACGTGATGAAAACGTGTGCCTGTGATTGTAGCTTATTTGCTGGATGCCTCGGACGCATCCTGCCTCAGCAGAGTTCTAGCCGAGGGTGCGCTGAATACATTTTACATTTCTTTGTTTACTCCTTCTCATCCCAACATTTTCCCATTAAGGCTAAAGTAGAATGAATATTCCTTTACCCTCTAAGAAGGCAATACAGATTTTAGGGTACAAGTCATGTAATGTATGTGAAATACAGTATGTATGTGAAGAGAAAAACCACTGTCCAGCAGTTGGGTGCATATAACTCCAGGGAGCATCCTACAATCTGAGGTGACACTTTACAGAAGTATCTCAGCGCTACAGGTCTCAGGTTGAGTACACACACCAGATTTTCCTAGTTGCTTCATTTATTGCCTGCAAAACTGCAAAGCATTCAGGCATCACTTCCCATTTATTCCTAGTGGGGGGAAAATGTATGTTATCCCTAGAGATTTATGCCACTGGCAGGTAAAAATGTAAACTTATTTTTAAAAAAAATAGGATCTCCCTTATTATTATAAACAGATTCAACTGGTAAAGGTCAGGTTTCTTTCTGAGTTATGGTAATCATGTAGCAAATACTTTTATAAGTAATCAAAGATCCTATAAATATAGGTACCTGCGCAGATGTAAATGTTAAAACATTCACAAATTATCCTTTCAACTTCTGTGATCTAAAAATCAATAGGGGGTCATAGGGTTTCATAGAATTGCTCTGTTTTTTCTCCCAACGTAATTTAATAATACATTTTACAGATGTTGTTTAAACATTAGCCACAGATTGTTTTGTCAATAAAGCTAAACAGAGGCATGACACAAAAGCAGGAGAAACAGATGTAAAAGAGACAGGGCACCATGCAAGGGGTACTGGGCCATTCATTTGTTATTTGGCTCCAGAATGGAAGTGCAGGGTGTCTGGGTGTAGACTGATTTCCCTTGCCTAGGAATTACCTACGGATGGCACAACTTCACACACAAAAGGTAATTTTATTAAGCAGGTGTCTTAACATTTTCCCTTGAGAATTTAAGTGTAACCTACATTTAAGGTAAGACTTTGTAATTGATCAATGGAGTAACAGGTGCAGTATCCTTAAAGGAAGGAGCAGAAGGAGATATAAATATGAAAACCCTCCAGAACATTTTGGAATGGGTGGTTGTTCTTCCAGCCACAGTTAAGTGCTAAGCTTTTCACCTTGAGTGTCAATTCTAATAATATTACCTTTACAGGCGCTTACTCCGGGCTTAGATTATAGCAATCAGTAATACTCACTAGATAAAATACTGTCTAGTTGCTCATAAGAAAATATTGAAATCAGTCAAAAAATGTTTAGCTTGCATATTGCCTGAGACAGAGCTGGCGCGGGGCCAGCAGGCAGGGTATTATTGGGAAAGCTGAGCAAATAGCTCGCAGGGAAAAGAGCTGTGAATTTAGAAACCTTCAGGTATTGTCATGTCAGAGAGTCTTAGGAGTTCAACGGAGACACTGCTTTTGTGTGCAGATTTTAAAAATGTACAACAGACAATCCTCTTTGAAAATGACTCTGTTAAGTAGAGTTTGTTGTAAGTTTCATGCCATAAATTCACTCAGAACCCCCCCTCTCCCCACCCCATGTTAAATCCCATCCTTCATATTGTGAAGGATGGAAACCCTGGAGGAAGGGGTGGGTGTCGGCCCTCTGTTGGATGGAAAAGCCCTGCCCTTCTTCCAGGGGACCTTGAGTGTAGGTGAGAAGAGAAATAGGAAGGAGCAGGAGGCAGGGAGCTGGCCTGAGAGCCCAAGTACTGTTTTGTGTAACCGCCGCCGGCATTCAAAGCCAGTGAAGTTGAGAGTTGGTACCACCTGAGAACGTTTTCCAGGACCGCTTAGGGCTGGGGTTCAAGGGAGGCCCAGAGTCAAGTGAGTTGGAAGACTGATGTACCATCATGGTTCCCGTGCTTCTGAATACCTGTGACCCCTTTCAAGGCAGTGAGACCGGTGGCTGGGTGGTTGACGTTGAACACGGTGTGTAGATCAGCAGGACTGGCTGCAAGTCCTAATTAAGGCCCATTTGTTGTTTTCAGTGTCTTGGCACAAGCATTTGGTCCAAGAAATGGAAAGAACTCCTTACATGTCATGAGACCTGGCAGGGCTGGGCGCGACTCCCATGTACTCGCAGACAGCATGGGAAGTGAGGGGGCTGAGAGGTATCAGGGTCAAGGGGAAGAGCCCGCATCCACAGGTGGCTAAGGGACAAATTCCCCTGTAAACCCCATGACAACATACAACTTACACAGGGGGAGAAAGGGGAGGGATTATCGAGGCCAGTGGTCGGCAAACTCATTAGTCAACAGAGCCAAATATCAACAGTACAACGATTGAAATTTGAGAGCCAAATTTTTTAAACTTAAACTTCTTCTAACTCCACTTCTTCAAAATAGATTCGCCCAGGCCGTGGTCTTTTGTGGAAGAGCCACACTCAAGGGGCCAAAGAGCCGCATGTGGCTTGTGAGCTGCAGTTTGCTGACCACAGCTCTAGACCGTTATACTGTGTGATAACATGAACTAAAGAGGAGCACATTTAGAGTTCTGAAACTGATTCTGATTCCAACTTTACAGTGGGACTGGAAAAAAGAGCAAGTCCTTTGATAAAGAGACAAATAGGAAAACTAATTAAAAGTTGTTCTTTTTCTTTATCTGAAATAAGCAAATCAAGCCCGGTAAAATAAAAACTAGTTGAAATTAAACATTATCGCAAGACATGAAAACCATGTATGCTGTCATTTCGGGACTCCTAATAGAGACAAATCAGTTGTTTTTAGCCGTGTGCTGTGAGCCTATGAAGGGCATGACAGATAATAGGCTCGAAATTTCTGAAGTTACTGCACAGCAAAATTTGTTTTTTCCTCAGGCGTTCAATCTTTTCCTCTAGTAATTTTGTACATGACAAACTTTTTAGTGGGTGCATTAATAATCTATAAGTAATGGGTTGTCAGGTGTCAGT
The DNA here is from genome assembly GCF_963455305.1 of Plecotus auritus. Classification (NCBI taxonomy): domain Eukaryota; kingdom Metazoa; phylum Chordata; class Mammalia; order Chiroptera; family Vespertilionidae; genus Plecotus; species Plecotus auritus. Next base: position 134,663,932 of record NC_137782.1, on the reverse strand, counting down.
TAGATAAGATTAAAAGGCTGTTTAAGCATTATCCATGTGCCACTTTGCATGCGTTTTATAGGTCAGGAGAAATAACTTTTTGAATTGCGGTTGTATGCACACGCTGGGGTGTTTTTTTTCCAGTCTCTCTCATTTGGCCCCGCTCCAGGTATACGTGGAAGAACTGTATTACGTTACGTAAATCCTGCATGTAGGAGCAGATTGGAAACTCACACTGTGTGAACCAAGGGGACAGATGTCTCCGCTGTCTTCTGTAAGCTGATTTTCGTTGTTCCAGCGTTACTCTTTTTCTTCTGAAAGGAAACTTTGTCAGGGGGAGCAGCCTCCACCCAGAGAGACCCTGAAGCTTAGACATCCAGAGGTTCCTAGCAAGTCAGGTTTAGGTCTATTCTTGTCAAATCTGTCTTAAGTGTGTTTACATATAGTTTGCCTTTCTGGTATTTTCTGCTTGCACAGACCTGATCTCCACCTATTTTGTGTCAACAGTTGCTGAGGCTGGTGTTGGGTGATTAACCATTGAGCACCGAAGCACCAGGCTGTGCCCACAGAGACCCCCTCTCCCCTCTCACTTACATCATTATCTTGCTTCAGGCTGCGCCTACATAAAACAAACAGCATTTCTGAGTGGTTAAAAAGTCAGCCTGAGACATGAAAAATGGGGCAAATGTTGCCTCTTTGTTGAATAAAACAATTTTCTCAGAAATGGAGTGGAGCCAGGGGCGCGGGGGAAGGAAGTGTTTCTGAGGGCCAACGTTGTCTTGGATCCGGGCCGCCTCGCTCCAATGTGTGAATGCCTAGAGCTTTGTGTAAATGCTCAGCGTTTCATTCTGTTCCTGTTTTAATTTTTAAGGGGAAAGAGAACATTAAAACACAAAACAAAACACAACCCTCTAACAACATGGGTGCCTGCAACTCTGGCAAATACAGGGCTCCCCTGCTCGGTGCCTTCATCGTTGTTGATATTTTCCTCTTTCATTTATTTCCATTCTTACAGGGCTTTTCAGCCTGACCCATTAGTATGGGAAATAATTAACTCTATTGGGCTCTTGACACCTGAACAATAACAAATAAACGGAAAACCTTAATGGGTTCCCATCCTTGAGCGCTCCCTTTTCCTTTTTACCCTCTTAACTGATGTGACCAAAGGGCCTAACGCCTCACAAGATTTAGATCCATCTCTGAAGAAGGAAAAGATATTTCCTTTCTCAAACACATTAACTCTTTCAGGCCTGTGGGGATTATTGGTCTTGGGTTCTAAATGTAGCTTAGCTCAAAAATGAATTGCAGGTCGTTGGAAGATCTGGCTGAATATTGATCAAGTCACTGGTTTTCCAGAATAGTATATGGCCTAGGGATAGAAGTGACACGTGCCGTGATTAAAAGCATATGTAAGTGTCTACTGTTTTCTTTCTACTCTAGGATGCTGATTTAAATGTACACCAGTATGTTTGAGGGTTGTTGTCTGGTTGAGGAACTTTGTTTGCCTGTATCCCTAGAACGTCTGCTATGGCTGACTTTATTTGATCCCTAGTTTGGGTCAGAGTTCATATGTACTTGCAAAGGGCAGGGAGTAGTGGATGGTGAAAAGCTAAGTGAAGGAACTGTACATGTCCAAAGATGTCAGATCTCAGCCCCCATGGCTGGTCACCTGGCAATGCCGTTTACAGAAAGGAAAGTGCAATGGATTATGGCAGAGATTCCCATCCTCAGGGCCAAGTCGGGGTGGGGGGCAGAAAAGGCATATCAGAATCATTCTGAGTGAATGTAGTGTAAAAAAGCTTACTGAGAATTAACTTTTGATTTTAGTCCTGTCATTTCGTTTGAAATTGCAAATAACAAAGGGATGTGGGATTTTGATATTTATCAAAAGGGGGCCTGGATTGAAATTTTGGAAACCCTGTGCTATGGAGCAACAGAAGCACAGGATTTTATGCATCATGTGACAATTGAGGCTCAGGGCCTTACAACATTCCTCTGCCAGTTAGAGATGAGGAAGGGGCTGATTCCTGCTCCAGTGCCTCTTCCAGTCCACCCTTACATATTTACTTTTAACAGCTTTCATTGATATATAATTCACATACCATGCAATTTACCCATTTAAAGTATACAATTCAATGGGTTTTTGTAGGGAAGCTATCCCCACAGTCAATTTTAGAACGCTTTCACCACATCAAAAAGAAACCCTGTACCCTTCATCTATCTTGTTTTAATTTTTTTATTGGAGTAACATTGGTTAATAACAGTATATAAATTCCAGGTGTACCACATTATAATTCGATACCTGTATACTCTATTATCTGTACCCTTTAGCTAATACTCCACCCTACACTTCCATCCATCCTACCAGCTCTGGCAACCATGAATCTACTTTCTGTCCCTATAGATTTGCCTAGTCTGGATAGTTCACATAAATGTGTCGTCTGTACTTTTATTTTTATGGATAAATAATATTCCATTTTATGGATGTACCACATTTTGTTTATCCATGCATCATTGGTGGACATTTGAGTGGTTTCTACCTCTTGCTGCTACAAGCATTCATGTACAAGTGTGTGTATTTTTTGCATGCCATTAGATAGTTTTGAGAATCATAATAACAGTGTCCCAACAAACCCCTGTCTTAGGTTTTACAATTTTCAGAGCACTTGCCAGTGTTTTGACTGTGATAATTGTGTGTAATATTGTACAAGGAAAAGGGTAGCCACTCATAAGTGGAATTCATATTCTCCAAACTTTTTTCAGGGTGCCTTAGATGCCCATAAGCATTTTTCAAAGATTTGACATGTTCTAAGAGGAGATCATTTTGTTTGTTTTAGTGTCTTTATTTAAAAATTTTTGTCATATACCTCAATTGAGAGACTTTTGCCTTTTAGTATAAGTGGTTCCATTTGTATTTAGTGGGCTACATTTTGACATACATTACTGGGGTTTCAAGCTTTCCTAAATGAAACACAAGTTATAATGAACATTCTAAGGAATAGAGACAGGCCCCCATTCAAGTCAAGCCATCTTCATTGTGGCGTTCTATAGCCTAACCTGGCAGGTGAGAGTAGAAATCAAGCTAAATTCTGAGATATTCTCCCTTGGTATGAGTGGACACTACAGGCCAGAGAAGTTTGGGGTTGGTCGAGGCTTGGGAACGAAGGCAAAGAAAGGAGACATCCTAGAGAATGAAAAGGCTCACAGAGGTTAATAAAATTAAATGGGTTTTAGGAGTACAAATATATAATACATCATCTGTATATTGTATTGTGTGTTCATCACCCCAAGTCAAGTCTCCTTTCATTACCATTTATCCTTCCATTATCCTCTTTACCTCCCCAAACCTTCTTTTCCCTCCAGTAATCACCCATACTGTTGTCTGTCTATGAGTTTATATATTTTTTAGAATTAAAAAAAAAATCACTTTGCAATTTGCTTTCAAGGAAAAACTTTTTTCTATATAACCAAGTGATAAAATGTTTGGACATTATTTCAACATCTAAAGTTCAAAATAATACATGGGTTTTGCTATTTCTTTGTGTTAAAATGTTCAAGTAATTAGTGATTTCTTTTTATTGGTTGCTTTGAAAAAAAATTTTTTATATGTAATTAACTTACTCAATTTCAGCCCTTTCTAGAGTAATTTAACAAATATACCCATCACTGAAGGGACCACTGACTGATGGTCTTAGTGTGATTGGAGCAAATTCCAATATTATGCTTCCAGGGTGGATGGGGAACAGGACCTGTGCTCCCTTCTCCCTCCTGTCCACTCTCCTCCTCCACCCTCAGACACGCACATGATGTATTGCAGTCCTGGAACTGTCAGATCCTAGAGGAGCTTGAGAAACTAGAGAAAGGTGCCAAAAGCATGATTTCATAAGGTTTGACTTGAGATGGAGTCAACTTTCTTGAGCATCTTAAAATCGCGTTTCAGGAAATTTTATTTCACAGTGAAAGGGAGTGTAAAAGGCTTGGCCCCTGAAGACTGCCAGTTATGGATTGTTAAATCCAATAAGTGAATGTAAACCCAAAATGAAGAATTCCAACAAGAATTTTTGAAGTTGATTTCTTGTTTTAAAGAACAGAGCATTATTTGGGAGATAGCTAGAACTCTTTCCCTGAAGGGTTTGTTTATAAGACAGGCCTTAAAGTTATTAGGAAATGCTGAGTTTTAAAAAACGTAATATATATAGTTTTATTTAAATGACTGTGATAAAGTTGAAGGAAATGCTACATTAAGGAAAATTTATGGACTAGAGAAAGGACAAAATTCTGGAATTCAGCAACTATCTTCCAATGTGACATTTTATAGTTGAAGATTTAATTCTATAGAAATATTTATAGAAATTACCAAAATGAATTATGTATCAATTAACTATTATACTTGCATATTGTTTATTTTTAACTGAATAAAGAATAATGCATGCAGAAATCACCAGTTCTTATACTTAAAAATGCATGGTATTAATTTTTATTATAAAGTATTATTATTAAAGTATAGCTATTCCTAACTATAGCTAAATATTAATCAAAGATGAGTATAATTTACACTTCCTTTGATGAGTGGTATAGGTATAGAAGGCATTTTACTAACATATCCTGCTATTTAATGAAATCTTTTCTTGAATATTAAGTTGCTAATTTTAGTTTCTCAGGGATATGGGAGAGTATTGTAAAGTGATATTCCTCCATATTAAATGGATATCCATCTTCCTGCTGACTATTCACTTATGCCTAGTTGGCAAGAAGCACTATGGGGATGACTGACAGTCATGTCATTGTTTAGAAACAGCAGCATTTTGATTTTCTGTGGTTCACCGAGTTGGCAGTGACTTGCTAAAGTAACAAAATGTGGGCACCCCTTAATCATCAGTGAATAAAGCAGGGCTGCAAAGATTGAGTAATAGACTTAATTGAGGCAAGGTGAAAGTGCCTTTTCTGAAAGTGAGCACGTCATTTTTCCTTATTTTTGTTGGTATTAGAGAACCATACAAAGAAGTGTAAGGGGGTAAAAGTATAGGAAAGGGGCAAAGCTGTGTGGAAAAGTTGCCTGTGGCCTGGGAAAATGCACCTTGTGTTTTGGTTCAGATGGATGCCCACTACAATCTCTCCACCTTTCCTGGTTCTCACGGAGGGGAAACTAAACTTAGCAATCTAGTTTTGTGGGAAGGAACCAGGGCAAGGAGTGGAGGATAAACTAAAGGACAAAGGTCAACTTTAGAAAGCTGTTCTGCCAGATCTTGCTCAGAAAACTATTCAGGTATTCAGAGACTGAGAAGAAAAGGAGATAGGTGGGATTAGCAGAATGAAAAAATTTAAAAGCCTAATGATAAAAAAAAATCTAGGGGGCCAAGAGAAGGAAGACTAAAGCAAAAATTCCTGTTTTTTTTTTTTTTCCATAAGTCAGGATTCATCTTCCATTCTCCTTATCTGATTCCTATTTAAAAATTTAAAGAATAAAATTCAATTTGGAGATGATCCCCTGTGTAATATTTTTGAAGATTTTGCTTCCCTTTTAACCTCCCATTCCCTCTTATTAGGACGTGTGTCCTAAACAAATAACTAAGTAAAAAGAAATATATCTCGGTTCATTTTGACATGGAATAAAGCTATAAAGCCAATTTATTAAATTACTTGTCTTTTTAAAATGTCTTGTTTTGAGAAAGGAGATAGTTTGGACACAGGAAGGAATTCTAATCCATGATTCTTTGAAAATAGGGAATATAAGAATTCTTTCCCTTATTCAGTATTCTATCACCTACAGGGGGTCCAGTTCTTAAAGAGTACTTTACAAAAGAAGATTGTGATTTCAAAGCAAAATGGATTTGAAAAAATATACCTTGATATTCAGGATGTAATGTGGAAAGGCAAAAAGAATGTTTCCCAACCTGAAAGCACACTCCACTGAAAGGCTTACCTTTTAATTGCCCAGTTTATGGCAAATTTGAGCTGCATTTTATGAAACCAAAGTGTGAAACTCCTTTAATGAGTAAGAAAAACTGTCCTGTTGTCAGGTATTCCTGACATTATAATCTGAATTTTAAGGGCTGTAATGGTTGGACATAAATTGTAAAAGTTTTCTCTTATGTCTTTAAACTAACAAACTTTTTAAAGAGACCTTATTATCAATATGGACAGTTCTAAAGATTGTATGGAGTTCGTGGATATATTTTATCTTAAACTACTTTGTGGTTGTTGGAGAATGTACATTTTATTGTACATTCAAATTGGAATTTTGTCATTTTCTTTTTTTATTTCTCTCTAAAAACACTGTTTCTTCTTATGTTCAAGCTCTAATATATATTTATGTATTCATACATAAGTGTTGATATATATTTGTACACACACATATGAGCTTAAAGTAAGTATTTTACTGATGCTTCTTGAAATGACAGTATTTTAAGAAGTAAATATGTTCATGTAAGTTCACATAAAATCTAAAGTCCTTTTTTTGGTTCACTGTTTAGAAAATTCTTGATAATTTAGAATCTTCCACAATGGAAAGTAAAGCATTCTGTCACAAAAGCAGGGAGGATGAGACACAAGGTCAAAGGGCATTTTAGAAACAAACAGCTGGGCCAGTTTATTTAAACAGATACAGGGATGGGGGAACTGACCTCTGTTTGACTTATAGTGGGAGGAGCAAGAATGTCATTTTATTACTTTGCCCAGAAGGAAAATGTTTTTGTATCTGAATTCACCCCAAAGCCATCTAAACACATGACTTTGCTGTATGCAGCATACTTCCAAAGAGAGTACATATAAGATAGTCTAGGATAATGATAAAATACACTAAAGAGAATCAAATGTTCAGATGGTTTTAAGATCAAAGAGATCATGTTTTAAAAAATAAAATATTTGGTTATTAGTTATTTTTAGATAAAGATATCTATCATGACCCCAGATAACAGTGTATTTCATATAAATATAGGAATTGTAATCTGGTAACATTCTGAGAGTTTATGATGTCCTATATGAGTTGATAAAGTTTTCAAAAATGAGAAGTTCCAAGTTCAGACAAACTGATTAGGTGTTCTTGGGTTTTCAATGTTTTATTATTTTTATTTTGTTTAATGAAATATCTTCATGTCTACATATCCTAACAGTAGCTACATTGGTGGTATCAATAATAACAACTGGTTATTGCCACCAAAAGAAAAGCAACAGTACCTAGTACCTGGGGGCCCTTAGCTGAGAGGCTGTGGTGAGGTGTTTACTTGCTACTTGGGGACCAGAGCAGGGCTAGAATAACAGCATTTAGTGTTGTCCACTGAAGACCTTCAGAGGCACACAGACAAACCTCAGCACAGTGAGCAGAGCGTGGGCCAAATGATGAATGGACTCAACATCCTAGAACAACCCACATCCTAGAATGGCATTGTTAAGAAGCACAGATGTGTAACCTAAGGAGAAGAGGGGAGAAGCCAATGGAGCATGATGGCTATAGTTTAAATATTTGAAAAGCAATCCTGAAGAAGTAATATTTAAGTTGTTTCAATTACCCCAGGAAGTTGTCCTGGTGGAAGCACTTTAGATCAAGTGAAGCCGAAGCTGCTGACAGTTGCCTGGCCCATAGAATGAGTGGGCTCTCAGGTAAGGTGGCAAGTATGGTATTAGAAACAGCCCAGCAGAGGTTACTCCTCTTGATACCCATTACGTGGGGATATAAAGAGTGAAAGCAAGTCAGTGATCAAGCTAGGTGACCATTAAAGCCCCTTTCAAAACCGAGGTGTGTTTTTTCTATCATTCCTTGGGTTTAACAGTCATGGATTCAAACTTGAGTTGGTTATTATGAACTGGTCTTTGGAAATCTGAATATACAGATGGGAAGGAGGCAAGCTCTGGGATATGGATAACTCAAGCCACCAAATCTTCTTATTCATAGTTTTATCTTTGTCTATATACACTAGCAATACAGTTATCAAAATCCCCAATCTACAAAATGTTCAGTCGTGCATATTCTTGGAATCAACGATAATGTTCAGTCAAGCTTATTCTTTGGCTCAAAACCAGCTCATTTAAAAATATCTGTGTACTTCAGAATATTCTAGATGGGTGGCACAGTAGTGGCCATGCTCTGCTTAGGACATTAGAGAGGGGGGTACTTGATACTATTCGCCAGCTATCTGTCACTCAGCAAATTATTAACATCTCTGGGTAACATGTGACCTCAAATAAGTCATTTAATTTATCAGAGCTGTGGCTTCTCATTTGTTAAAAAGTGCTCTTCCTATTTTTAGATAAATAATATAAATCATATCCACAAAATATTATGTTTTAAAAAGGACTTTTAAAAAAGTTACCGGACAGACTTCCTTCACCCTAAGAGCCTGCAGACTATGAACAGTAGCACAGATAAAGAGTTGATTTTTGGTCTCTTTACCTAGATTAGTTACTATGAAAATTACTTTTGGTATATGCAGAAAATTAATATTAAATAATTTTCTAATTGGTCATGCAGTGAAGGCAGCTAATGAAAAGGCAGAATTTTTTTTTCATTTTAATTGGTTATTTCACATGGTGTTTGTGCTACACCTGTGCTTATAATGAGAATGGAGAATTAATCTAACCTTCTGCTCACATGATTCCAATTTTCATGGTTTATACAAGATAATGATAACCTGATTTGCAACACAATTTGTTTTAGATCTGTGCTTTAAATATTTTTATTAGCAGTTCAGGGACTTCATATACAAGAACTGATATAATAAGTATTGCCAATAAGAGTTAGCACTAACAGTGTCCTTTTAGATTCCACTGTCATTATTTATTTTACTTACTTCTCAGATAATGGAAAGACATAAGAATGTAAGATATTAAGAATCTTCAAATGTCATGGAGTTTTCATTTTTATTTTAAAAACCTGTCCCTGTCTGTTTAATGGCTTGGTTTTGGGGAATTATTTTCCTACCTGAAGAGGGGAGGGAGACTTACAAACTAGAATTTATACTGGACTGTGGATCCTTTAATTATTAATAGTGAATCATTAAACTTTTTACTGTATTTTTATGTGCTGCTCATGTTCAATATATTCAAATCTGAATTGAATTGAGAACTAAAAGCACTTTACTATTTCAGAATCTATGTCCTGTTCATTTTCTGTATTTGATATGTAATTCTTAGTATTAGGCAGTATAAATGAATCTTAAGAGTTAGAAATTTCATGAGCATGACTTTGGAGAGCTTGTATTAACCACTTTTTTTATTTTTCCAGTGGCTAATCACTTTTGTATGGGCAACAAAAGTTGTACAAAATAAATCTTACTAAGACAATTAAGTGACTTAAATATCTTAATAAGATGTTTATTATAAATTTTCAGGTCTAGCTGGAGAAAGTAAGATTATAAGTTCAGTTACTGTATAGCTGTGACCTCGCCTTGACCTCAGACTTTACATAAAGAGAGAAAAAAAAAAAAAAAGCCACCCAAAGAAATCTCTACAAGGAATGCGTTTCTCTGAAGTCCCCAGCAGTGTGAGTTAGTGGTGATAAACTCCAGACATTCTCTCATTTGATGGTGTGCTGCCATCCCAGTTCATTATCTTAATAGTGGGCATTAAAATAGAATTAGGCTGGCAAAAGGTAGGGAAGGTTCGATAAAAATTGTAAAAAAGAAGTCAGAGAACGTAAGATTGAAATGTCACTAATTAGGAGAGGTAACGGATGCCCTTATGGACATCTCGCGCTCCCCACCAAATATCCGTCCTTTTGCAGTGGAAAAGAGTGGTGGCTGGTATTGTTTCCTGAAAATTCTGCTAATTCCCCCACGAAAAGATGAAATGGAAGTGTCCAACTGTGGTAAAACAGGCAAACATAAATCAACTCAGAAACCCCAAGCCTGTGTACTCAAAGGTCACTGGGGGTTACAGGTTTTGCAGCGTCTGAAACTGCACAGTGAGCAGGGGAGAGCCACTCTGCCAAGATCTAGCTTTGCTCTTGCTGTGATCCATCTTCTCTTCCTCCACCTCCCCCACCGCTTTTTGGGTTTTGTTTTGTTTTGTTTTAAGGAATAATGATTTGCTCTACTTTCTTGGTTACAGGTTTATAAACGCCCGGAGAAGAATAGTGCAGCCCATGATAGACCAGTCCAACCGAGCAGGCAAGTCCCCCATAGTGACTGTATTCAAGTCACGCAAGCGAAAACCATCCTCAAGCCATTCACCGGGAGGTCCGATACCTGGTAAATAAACTGGGAGTGAGTGCTAGGAGCGCCTGGCAATTAAAGTGAAACCGGTTTAGTTTCATAACAACACTAATCAATTTAACATCATTATAAAAATGTTTGGAGAAGGTGGAAAAAAAAAGCCGACAGAGAAAAGTAACTCTTAAATCATTACAATGCTCAGTTACAATATTCTTTGTACACGTTCAATATATTAATGTTATTTTTTTTTCTGAGTTTGCCTTCCCAGCTCTTTCTGCTACTATGACCACTCCCTGGTGCATGGCTTGGTGTGGAATTGCTGTAAACTTTATTACCTGTCAAAAGGGCAAAGGGGTCAGGATCGCTTGTGGGACTCAGTAAAGTTCAAAGACATTCAATGAGGTAGAGCTTTTGTGTGCTTTAATAACCCAAGGCAGCTTACTTCTGAAGCAGCTTTTCATGTACAGTTAAAACATGGGATTCAGGTAGTGGTATAAAATACACGATTCCTTTTCTCAAGCCTTCTCCTGTTAATATCCATTTTCTGGTGTTCAACTTTTAAAAAAAAAACAACAATAGCTTTTTGTGTTTTAATCAGAGCTTAAAATGGCAATACGTCTATGGGATCACAACTTGCAGATCTAAAAGTCCAAGAAACAGCTTTCTAGGATTTGTTTTTGTATTGTAATATACCAATGAGATTAACAACAGTATTTACTAGGGGTGATGTGAATCTCTACCTTCTTTACAAAATGCTCTCTCATCTCAGAGAGCACTATGAAAAACTGTGGTAAACACCATATTGAGTCACTACATATTTAGTCATATTCCCATAATTTTTTTCCTTTCAACAACTATTGTGTGATCGCCAGACAAAAACCCAAACATGAACTTTCTGAATCCTCACTATTCTTTGAACAGTGTTTTAAAACTTGGTCACAGGTATGTAGAGCTGAAATTTAACTTGGAGTGTTTTAAAATTATATCTGCCTGGTATGTTCTCTCTCTCTCTCTCTCTCTCTCTCTCTCTCTCTCTCTCTCTCTCTCTCTCTCTTTCTGGCTATTCTCTCTTGGAGACTGTTATTAAGAATCTATGTTCTGCACTTTTGTAGTAAGTCAAGGAACACCTTATAACCCCGATGGACAGCCAATGGGAGGTTTCGTAATGGACGGTCAGCAACACATGGGCATCAGGGCACCAGGTAAGACTGTTTTGTGGTTGCTTCTCATTTATAACTCCAAGAGTGTCACCCCCCACCAGCCCAGGTAAAGTCACTTCATCCTTTGCTGTTATCTCAAGCTGCCTGCCTTGCCTGCCATCTGTGCATCTAAGATATTGCAGAGGGGAAGCCAGGATCTTTACGCACTGAAGATCTCACTATTTCTCAACCCTCTGGAATCTGTTTTTTTTTTTTTTTAAGGGTCTTTTGGCACTATCTGTTGACTTTGCTCATTTTCTGGCCTCTTCTTGGATTTTTATCTCCCTTCTAGGACCTATGAGTGGAATGGGCATGAATATGGGCATGGAGGGGCAGTGGCACTACATGTAACCTTCATCTAGTTAACCAATCGCAAAGCCAGGGGGAAGTAAGTACAAATGGGGTCTTTGTTTTCACTTTGTCCTAGGAATATTTTTCCTCTTGCATTTTCTTACGTTCTCCTTGCCCATAGCCTCATGCTTGTTCATTCCTTTCCATTAAACTCCTGGTTTCTTGCTTCCTTCATTTTCTCCTTGGTTGCGATCAAGCTTTTAAGCTTATAAATGCTGTGTATGATGTACATTTATCCTGTGTATTGCTATTATACAGTACTGACCACATGACAAAATAAGAAACAGTCAGGAGGTGGGGGAGTGGGTTGTCATAGCAACAGACTGATTTGCAAAATGTAAGCAGTCTGCAGCAGTGCAAGGAGAGGAAAGAGCATGTCCCCAAAGTGTCATAAATCTGTCTAACCGCAGTTGATGCATGAGTTACATTTCTACACTAACCTGCAAGACACTGCAAAGCCAAACAGAGACTTCTTTTAGGGAAATAAACACTAGCTTTACTTAGGGTAAGTAAAGGCATATTTTGAGCTTCAGTCAACTAAACTTTGATTTTTTTTCTTAGTTTATTCCTTTGTCTGTCCATCATAATGGGATTACGTGTGGCAATGGAAAAAGGGAGAATACAAAATAGAGGTGTGCACAGCAGGCTGCAGGGCTTAGCCCAGGCTAATTGACTATATCCAAATTAAGTATGCCATCACTTGCAGTGTGACAAATGGATTTGACTTATTCAGTATACAAAAATAGAGATCATTAATGCAATCTTCAGTGGCAGGCCTAGTGAAGTGGGCCTAGGAAAACTGCCCCAGATTCTTGCTCTTGCATTTTCTCTCCTAAAAAGACACTCCAGCAATTCGTGTTCAAACAAGTAAGACTGTTTTGAACACCAAAGCTCTTGTTCACTTCCTAAATTACCCCTAATAGCATTGCTCTAGTTTTGTTTCTGAAATTAAAAGCAGTTAAGTCCAAGTCTTGGTTGTATCTCTGATTATATTAACACACTATTTAAAAGCACTGCTGAGGCCAAGGATAATTCGTATTGGTCTTCCTCTCCGGGTGTGAGTCAAATATAAGTTTAACAATTAGCTCCCAAAAACATTCCATTGAGCTCGGGAATGCAACAGTCTTATTACCTCATCATGGAATTCTCTAGCTTAGTTAATTTAAATATTGTTTCTTAGTTTCTGGGTCAATTAAATTTAAATGATGTATTTTATGCTTCGTGACCAATTAAATTAATAGGTTATTACAAAAAATATTATCATCTTTTTTGATTAAAGAGCTGTGGGTACAGTATATTTTATAAGCAATTTTCATTAGTTCAAAAATGTTCCTTTAGGCTAGATTAAGCAGCCATTCATTGCTAGAGCCTGGAGACCTTATTCGAAGGTGTTCATCGCATTCACAGTGCACTATTACTTAGAACTAAAGCCAATTGAACCTACTTAGCAATAGTGTTATGCCTTTCACCCTTGATGATTATGGAGCTTATAGCTCTCAGAAACAATACACCTGTCAGTTTCCATCAACTATAGCAATCCATGCAGAAGACAAGAGGCCCCTCAAAGCAGGAGGGGTATTGTTTTAGGTCCAATTTTTCTTATTGTTCTCAAAAGCATTGTAAGGTGGACAGGGTTTTGTGAAGGCTTTCTTTCCCCCAGCTCTAAGAAACCATGAGGAAGGAATTCATTGATAACTGTTATTGTTTTGTTTTGTTTCCATTTTTAAAAGTACAGGTTTAGCTAAGTAATCAGCCTTAATGAGACCCTGTCCAGTTAGTTGCATGCAAGATGTTTCGTGACCAGTGTGGGGTCCTCTTGTATTCTTGGTAGAGAATGTTTTCAGGGAACAAAAGTGCTTCTTCAGACCAGACCTCAAATAAGAGTTTTATTTTTTTAAATAAATAAGACCTCAGTAGGTTGACCTGATAACAGTGACAATAAAAGGAAAATAGTCAAGAAAAATGTGAGTTTCCAGCAAAACATCTCTCATTTTATTTTCTTCTGTATGAATCAAAAGAATACTTTACAGAGCCATGTTCCCTTCATCACAATGTCCCCTGGCTTTTGTAGGATTGCCATAGCCAGAACCACACTATTGCTTTTTCATAATATTTTCTTTTTGTTTTTTTTTCTTTTGAATTTCTACAGGGCTGCAAAGTATGCCAGGGGAATATGTAGCCCGGGGTGGTCCAATGGGTGTGAGTATGGGACAGCCAAGTTATACCCAACCCCAGATGCCCCCCCCATCCTGCTCAGCTGCGTCATGGGCCCCCCATGCATACGTACATTCCTGGACACCCTCACCACCCAACAGTGATGATGCATGGAGGACCGCCCCACCCTGGAATGCCAATGTCAGCATCAAGCCCCACGGTTCTTAATACAGGAGACCCAACAATGAGTGGACAAGTCATGGACATTCATGCTCAGTAGCTTAAGGGAATATGCATTGTCTGCAATGGTGACTGATTTCAAATCATGTTTTTTCTGCAATGACTGTGGAGTTCCATTCTTGGCATCTACTTTGGACCAAGGAGCATCCCTAATTCTTCATAGGGACTCTTAAAAAGCAGGAAATACCAACTGAAGTCAATTTGGGGGACATGCTAAATAACTATATAAGACATTAAGAGAACAAAGAGTGAAATATTGTAAATGCTATTATACTGTTATCCATATTACGTTGTTTCTTATAGATTTTTTAAGAAAAATGTGAAATTTTTCCACACTATGTGTGTTGTTTCCATAGCTCTTCACTTCCTCCAGAAGCCTCCTTACATTAAAAAGCCTTACAGTTATCCTGCAAGGGACAGGAAGGTCTGATTTGCAGGATTTTTAGAGCATTAAAATCACTATCAGGCGGAAGAATCTTTCTTCTTGCCTAGGATTTCAGCCATGCGCGTTCTCTCTCTCTCTCTCTCTCTCTCTCTCTCTCTCTCTCTCTCTCTCTCTCTCTCTCCCCCCCCTCTCCCTCTCTCTCCCTCTCTCTCTTTTTCCTCTCTCTCCTTCTCTCTAGCCTGGGGCTTGAATTTGCATGTCTAATTCATTTACTCACCATATTTGAATTGGCCCTGAACAGATGTAAATCGGGAAGGATGGGAAAAACTGCAGTCATCAACAATGATTAATCAGCTGTTGCAGGCAGTGTCTTAAGGAGACTGGTAGGAGGAGGCATGGAAACCTAAAGGCCGTGTGTTTAGAAGCCTAATTGTCACATCAAGCATCATTGTCCCCATGCAGCAACCACCACCTTATACATCACTTCCTGTTTTATGCAGCTCAAAAACATAGACTGAAGATTTATTTTTAATATGTTGACTTTATTTCTGAGCAAAGCATCGGTCATGTGTGTATTTTTCCATAGTCCCACCTTGGAGCATTTATGTAGACATTGTAAATAAATTTTGTGCAAAAAGGACTGGAAAAATGAACTGTATTATTGCAATTTTTTTTTGTAAAAGTAGCAGTTTGGTATGAGTTGGCATGCATACAAGATTTACTAAGTGGGATAAGCTAATTATACTTTTTTGTTGTGGATAAACAAATGCTTGTTGATAGCCTTTTTCTATCAAGAAACCAAGGAGCTAATTATTAATAACAATCATTGCACACTGAGTCTTAGCGTTTCTGACGGAAACAGTTTGGATTGTATAATAACGCCAAGCCCAGTTGTAGTCGTTTGAGTGCAGTAATGAAATCTGAATCTAAAATAAAAACAAGATTATTTTTGTCATGCTGACTCCACTGCTTGAAAAATGTGTTTACTGCCCCCCCCCAAAAAAATTTTGATGATCAATGCAGTAAATATAAAAAAATTAATTTTGGCTCCCTAAGATATATACGAATTTGAAAATTTTAACTACAAAGTAAATTATTTAATAATACTTACTGATTTCTTTAAGCTGACTTAATGAACTCCTAATATCAGCAAATTTAAGGCCTAAGGGCACTAACCTAACTGTAGACTCAGATTACATTCAACAAAATTACTCATCTAATATCAGTGAAATTATTCTTGCTCATAATGGCAAACCAAGTACAGAGTTAAGTCTTTTACTAAGGATGTTACCTATGATGAGCAGTAGATGTTTATTAGGAAATTAACTATGTGAATTGAAGAGGCCAGACTTCAAAATCTAATTTTTATAAATATGCTCTATGTTCTCATTGGATAAAACTGGTTATTAACTAATTTTCCAGAACAGCTGTACAGAATTTCTGCATGGCAGCCAGCTAAATGGTACAAAATAACATGTTTAAGCTGGAATAGCTTATAATTTTATTTAAATAAAATTGCTGCTATAAAAGTGCTTCCCAAAGCTAAGGAAAATACACAAATATTTTAATTAAGGCAAATTCGTTTTTAAAAATCAGCCTTTAAGCAGTGATTGCTTTGTAAACAAAGGATGGGTTGGAGGAGAGCGCCTTAAACTCAAGTCTGACATTCAGGCCCGTGCCACTCACTCTATAAACCCGCCCTGAACAATTCTATTTTCTGTCTGAAAAGGGAAGCCAGCTGTGGGTTGGCTTTACTAGGTGACATGTGATTGACTGACTCACCTGCGGGAGCAGCAGTGCGCACTCTCACCTTTTGTTTATGGGGCCTTGTGTCTAAACACGTGGGCGCATGGATGGAGAGTCAGACTCGGCCTTCCTCAGCCACCCCCCTCCCCGCACAGCGCCCCCCACTCCACCCCGCCCCCACCCCATATATGGAATTGTTTAAATTTCCCCTTCGGGCCCGGTGGCAATTCTTCTACATAAATAGTCCATATTAGTGAAATACTTCTCTTTTGATAGGTGGTTACTAGCCGTTAACAACCATTTATTTACTTTAAAAATTAATAACAAACTTTATAAACTAACCATCCATGTGCCCCTCCTCCCCAGTACATGCCTGGGTAAGTTGGTTATTTTCTGCCTTTATTCTTGAGGAAGCTCTTGCCGGGTGGGGGAGGGACAGGAATGGGAGGAGGTAGGGGGTGAGAGAGCTAGGGAGGAGGGCAGAAGGGGGAGGGAGAGAGAGAGAGAGAGAGAATGCGCGCAGAAGGTACACGTGAAGAGGAATTAGGGAATATGGAGGCTATGAAAATCAAGATCATTATTGTCCAGTGAATTAGAAAAAAATAAAACAAAACTGTTCTTTCCCTGCGTTCCCCCCTCTGTGTGATGGTTTTGTGAACGTCTTGCTCTCTGCAGGTCCTTTTTTCCCTGCCTGGACACCCCCACCTCCCCCTTATTGCTATTTTAGCTCTTCCTCTTGTAAATTTCAGAGCCAGCTCTGAGGTTGTGGAGGACACTTATTCGAAAGAGGGAAATAATAGAGGTGCTGAGAGTATTTTTGCTGTTTCTTAAAAGGGAAAAACAAAACGCCCTTTTCTAAACAAGGGCACACAACTGTACCTGCTTTTTATTTTTATTTAGGTAGGGAGGGGCGCTGGCTGAACGAGACTACTTTTTAGTGTGATTTAAATATTTTGCAAAAAAAATCAAAAATATTTTACCCTATCATATTTAATCAGTTGTAATTATAACACATTCGAAATGAATAATATGTCTTGACAGTATTTTTATTGTTATTGTTCCTCGCATGATGTTCGACTGCTTTAGAAGCACAGGAAAGAGAAGTAAACGCGCTACAAATGGGGAATTACCCTCGTTTAGCATTAAAATTCATTTAGATAAAATTGCCACAAACATTTAAATGGGAAGATTAGTTCCCCCTCACGCCTTATTGCACTCGCTCAATGGTTCCGTTAAGAACATTTTACACGTTGGAAATTCCGTCTTCTCAGACGGCTTGCTGTTTCCTAGTTACCCACATTCAAAGCAAAGGCAGCAGCAAAGGCAGCCGCAGCAGCAGCAGCAGCAGCAGCAGGAAAAAAAAAAAGTTTTGGCAACTGGTCTGCAATTCATCCGCTGCTGGCCCAGCCCCCGCTGGCCCACAGCAGTCCTCCCCCCACCCATCACCTTTCCCCACTCCTACCTCTTCTCCCCTTCCCCCACCCCCCATTATGTAATTTGCAGAGTCCTGTCTTGGAAGAAACACGTTGCTTAGTTGTTTAGTATTTGTATATAATGTTAAATCATTTGTATAAAATGCAAAGAAATATAAAAAAGCCAGTCTGTCTCTCTGCCGGTCTCCCCTTCTCCCTCTTCTGTTCCGAACTGAAGGTTTCGTTTGAAAGTGCTGAGTTTCTCACATCTCCTACTCTGAGCCCACAGGCACTTTTTTTGGCTTTCTTTTCTGCCAGGACATTTCCAGGAACTTCACCACTGCTGCTTGCTTGTATTAGAAACGTGTGAAAGAATTAGTTTGAAAAGTCCATGCAACGTCTAGTTTCTCCCTCTGCTCTTTCTCCCTCCCTCCCTCCCTCTCCCTCCTCTCTCTTTCTATTCCCCCTCCCTCTTCCCCCTTTCTCCCCCTCCCCTCGCAGGGCCGCAGGAAAAGAAGAATATCAGCTTCGACTGCCATCTTTTGGGGATTTGGAAAAACGACTCGGTAGGAAACGGAGGGAGGCGGAGGAGCAGAGGGTGGGAGGGAAACCCCCTTATTATCCTGTGTCGGAACTGGCTCCCTTAATCTGATGCTTAAATATTTGATGTGGAAAAATTACCCATAAAATTAGTTACTAACAATTTCAAATTGAAATCACTTATCGAATTATAAACGCATTAAAGCTGTATGGATGGTATTAGGAGTTCCTCGGGAGGCAACGGGTGTCTCCTTGCGGTGCGCCCCTGTCGGCGAGTTTCGCCCCGGGGAGAGGCACTCCCGCAGAGCCTGGGGAGGGGGTGGGCAGGGCGGATCGAGCGCCCTGGTCCCCACCGGACGCCGAACGGGCAGCCAGGGCCCGGCAAGGCTCCGGCTCGCTGGGCTTTCGGGGCGGAGAAGAGGGAGGGGAAGGAGCGGCGAGGCGAGGCTCGAACCTGGGGGCAGAGGCGCCTACCCGGAAACTTCGCAGTGAAGTCAAGAGATTCGGAAAAGGAAAAACACAGCCCTATCCGCCCCCTCCTGACAGCGTCTCCCTCGAGGCGCGCAGACTTTGCGCTCAGCATTGGCTGCTGTGTGCAGCGCCCCCTGAAGTCGGCGGGAGGGGAGGGGGGGGGGAAGATGCCGGTGGCCCCAGGCTAGGCCGGGCTCCGCGCCCCGAGAGAAAATCACGCAGGCCGTGGAGACAGCTGCGTGGCGTCCTGGCCAGGACACGGCTGCCCTTGCCTCCTGTGACGCACCAAATCCCGGCCTGCGCCCGGGTGCTTGGGCGCACAGGTCGCTACTCAGGGCCCCGAAGCGCCCGGCGGGACGGCTGCAGCACTTCCAGGAGCCTCCTACTTCCTCCCCACACAACCCGAAAGTCCAGTCTAAGGGGGCTGCAGATTTTGTCTCTGGAGAGAAGGCAACCTCGGGAAGGCACCTACTAGCGGGACTGCGGGTCCCCTTCCCTCAGAACGCTTGGGGGTGCTTTGTAATGGACTAGAGGCTTCTTGACGAGCTCTGTTCCAGAATCCCCCAGTAGCTCTGGGGACGAGACTCTGAGAGCTTGGGGACCTGGGCAGAGTCCACCTAGGAGCCACCGTAGGGGAGCCGTTGACAGCACCTCCATGCCTCCGGCAGGAGCTCCTGGGCATCATTTAAAAACCTCTGCAAACTTTCCTCTGCCTTTCGGATCCCAGCAGGCCCTCGGCCCCAGCGAAGGCAATAAAAACGTGACTTGGTGCAAAGCTCCAGCGCAGGCACTAGGACACCGGGTGGAGTGGCGTGGAATTGGGTAGCGGGGCGCCCTGTCTGGCCGAGTATTTCCTCTGGTCCTAACTCCCTTCTCCCTTGGCCTCTCCCCTGCCCCCCCGCCCCCCCCCCCCGCACACACACACACAATTGGCTGTTCGGCGGGCTGGCAACACTCAGGGTGGCCAGGTCCGGAGGCCACGTGAGGCTGGCCATCCCAGGGCACGGGAAAGGTTGGTGAGGGAGAGACAGTGGGGAATCGCCCCTGGAAGGTGGCGACTGGTGACTGAGAGGGCGGTGTGGATTCCCTTTTTGGCCCGATCTGCCCGCCACCACGTCAGTAACATTCTCTCCTAAGGCGGAGCTGAAAGGAAAAACAAACAATATACTGAGCAACCAGTTCTCCGGCATTGGAGCGTTAAAGAGTTTTTGCTCTAAGAAAACGGGTACTCCTGGGGTCTCGGTGGGGACAGGAGGGGCATTTTAGGGTCTGGGATCTGGTGGGCCCCCGCTCAGGGGTCGTCCCTGCCCGCGCTGCCTCCTGCCCTCGGGAGCCCAGCCCACCGCCGGGAAACGCGGGCGGAGAAGCCCAGGAGAAAAGGGATTTGGTTTTAAGCCAGTCTCCCATCGATCCGGTCGGTAATGCTAACCCCTGCCCACTCGCAGACACACTCACCTCTACCCTAAAACATTAAGTTCATTACCGGAGCCATGATTTTAATCTCCAGGCGGAAAACGAGTCCCTGGACCTCGCCGAATAGGGAAGCGGTGAATAAAGTCACCTGCTCGCGTGCCCGCCCGGCCCACTCCTCCCGGTGGGGGCCTCGAGTGGCCGGGCACCTTGCGCGGGGGCCCCTCGCTCCACGCTGGGGCGTGCCCGGCAGGGGTCAGGGACCCTGTGTCTGCTTTCTGCGCATCGGCGACCTTGTGCTAGGAACGGATCGCGCTCGCTCGCTTTCCTCCACGCCTCCCTTCTGCATTCGTCTGCCGCCCTCCTCCCGGGCACATCAGCGCTCTCTTCCTCCTCCCTTCCCCCAAAGTGGCGCGTTCCCCTTCTCTCCCAAGCGGTTTCAGGCTCTCCCCCACCCCTCACCACTGCCGCAGGTCCCGCTCAGCAGCCCCAGGAACCCATCTCCTTTTGCTCCCGCCTACCATCCTGGACGTGGGTGGGTAGGATCGCTCAGAGAGGCCCTTTGGAAGCCACTTGCTGAGGGCACCCTGGGTCTTTAAACAGCCGATCCCTGGATCTTGGGGAGATCCTGCGCCCATTGATAATTCTATCTCAAATAAACCCAGCAAAGCGGCAAACACCTCTCGCAGCCGCCTGCTCCCCATCCCCAACCCCATTCCCCCACTCCCCCACCCCCGCCCCCGCCCCCGCCTTGGCAAAGAGCAGCGTCTGGCACCGCGGGGAGATGGAGGCGAGCCACGCGCCCCCTTCCAGTCCTTGCTGGCCGACCCACGAGGCGCCAGCTTGTTCTGGAGACTCAGTTTCCACCAGACAATCGTGAAAGCGGGGGAAATACAACGCAGTGGCGGTGTAAATCCACGTTCGTGCAACCCCCACGCCGCCCCAACCTGATTTTCAAGACGTGCATTTTCAGGTAGTCCCACACTGTGAAGGGCCAGCTTTGTGTGTTATCTGTGGGGGTGGGGATGCAAGAGGAGGAGACTCCCCCCCCCCACCCCGCTCCAGTCTTTAATGTCTGAAATAACGAAATGCCTGTGTGGCAGCTGCTGCTAGAGCCAAAACTAACTCTTTGGAAGACGGAAAAGAGTGAGAGGCAAAGAAAGACTGTTCATTTTTTTTCCTTTGGTGCCGTTTGGGATGTCATCTGTTTCCTTGGCGACTGTGTTCAGCCCCCGGAGCCCCTGGGCTCCTGGATTGTTAGGGGGGAAAAAGCATGCTATTTCTGCACCGTCATTTATCACTGTCACCGCATAATGATTCCCCTTGCAGCCCCTTATTGATGTTTGTAATTGCATTATCTCATAAAGGAGGATGATCAATGAAACCGAGCCGTGCATTCTGGGGTCAGAGGAAGCCAAAGTACTGTTTGTTCCCTTTAATACAACAAGTACTCATTATCTTTAGGTCTGCATTCAAAAAATGATCTGATCTGGGGCTGACCCTGTCGGACATCCCAACACTTTTTAAAACGCGGTTTGTGTAACCTTTTGCTTAAATGCTAAATCAAGTACCTGTCTTGCATTTCAACGAAACAGGGTGCTAAAGCGGAATGGGAAAAAGCGTTTCTTCTTTTCTTTTCTTCTTTCTTTCTTTCTTTCTTTTTTTCCGGGAGGGGTGCGATCGTCTGAAGATGCGTGCGATTTTTACATCGCAACCGTCCAGTGATATCATGTAGAAAAAGCAACTCCTAAGACAAGAGACCCAAGTTATCTGATAGATGAAAAAATTGGGGGTGAGGGGAAAAGCTATCTGGGAGCATTTAACAAGGTCGGTACTAAAAGATCAGAATAAAAACACATCCGGTTTAATTAATAAGAGCTATAAACTGAAATAATCCCCCATGATTCTGCCCTTGCTTCTCCCTTTTATAGAGTCATATCTCTCCGGCTTAGATAAATGACTTTTGTGCCTGTTCGATTCTCACAACAACAATAACTAAATCAGTTGCACACTCTGTATCTAAAACCGTCTACAAACTCCAGCAAATAAAAAGAAGTTCATTTGTCTATTAAACGCAAGTATTTAGTTGAGCAGAAATGTCCCAGTAACATTGGATGGAGTTCATGTAACCCCATGAAAATCAAGTCATCTTGTTGCAGTGAAGTAAATGAAAACATACAAAGGAGGAAAGGTCCAAGTGTAATTTTAAACTAAATGCATTATTGGACTGTCAAAGGGAAACGTGTTGTGTGGCTGGGATGGAGGGAGTGGACACCAAACTTTGCTCACATTTAACTGAAAGGTTTGGGAAGGGAAACAAATATCCCAGGTTTGGTTATCATTTTAATTTATGGAAAGAGGAGAAATAGAGACAATTCTAATGCATCATTTCAATAAATCAGGGTGAAACCCATTCAAAGACAAAACTAAGCAAACAGTTATTTTGAACATTGCAAGGCTGTATATAACCAAAAAGAAGTTTTCCATCTTCTGAAGGCAAATTCTTCCATGTCAGTAAGACTACCAGAAAAGGGAAAATAAAAAAAAGACTGAGCCTAGGTGTTTATTTTAAAAGTTCTAGAAATAATTTCTAAATTAACAATAGGCATCAATATTTTAAATAAAGATTTAAATGAAAAACCTTCATCATAAGAGAAAATAAGTAGCTAATAAATTAGAGTGTGTTCTGATATTTGACACCTTAACATAAAACCTTACGTTGAATAACAAAAGGCTACAATATTCCCATTTGGAAAAATAACTTTAGGAGGAAAGCTAAAAAAAAGTTTTAACTGTGTCGAACCATCATTTAATTTTTCCTAGAAAATAATACTCTTATAAGGAGTATTATTTTCTAGGAATCCTGTCAAATCACTTTACAATAATATATGTTTTGTATTATTTAAATATTTTGTTACTTTCGTTCTTTGAAAATGCTCAAACTGAAATGGATATACAGCCATGCATATATTTAATATAATATAAATGATATCTTATCATAAAGTATTAAAGGGAAAATAAAAGTTTGGGCTTTGTCAGTTGAGATATAATTTTTTAAGCAGAATACTCTGCTTTTCAAAACACACAAATAAAACCCCTCGATTTTAACCTATCAACACATCTTTCTCTTATTTGGTTGGGGATCTGGCATCCTGAACGTTTTCTATTTTTAATATTTAGTGTTATAGCCCACAGTTAAAATAATGAAAAATTAGTCTCGTTTCAGAAATTATTTATTTATGGAACGAACATGATTAAAACATAAACACACACGCAAACTGCAGCTGCAACAGAAAAAAAACTTGATTTACGGTTATTAAATCTTTGATCGCCATGTTAATGTTTCTTTTTCTACCTTTCATTTGCATTTTAATCTATCGAATCTTTACAATTTTGCTGCCTCCTATTTCAATGATTGATTACAGTTCCGAAATAGGAAAAACCAAGCCTCGCTTTTCTTTTTCCTTTCTTTTCTTCGCTCTCTGCCCCCGCCCCTCCTCTTCCCTCTGGGTAGATTTCTGAAACTTTCTCTCAATGCTAATGTAGACAGGACAAATTAATTCTCCTCTTTTAAATGTCAAAGATATAAATAAAAAATGTTTTCGGTCCCAAACGTGAATATTTTCCCAGCCGCTTGTTTTCCAGTCGTAAAAGATCATCCCAGCAAAACGCAATTAACAGTGAAACACACACACACACACACACACACACACACACACACACACACACACACACGGCGTGGATTTTTAAAAGGACGAGTGAGTGAGTTAAAGAAAGGTGGTAAGTTCATTGTCCCTTCGCCATCAGTGGCTTGGCCGGCTTCTTTGCCTCTCACACACGCAGAGATTTGGTCCCGAGTTCTATCTGTGATCTAAGTCACACAAACAAACACAAACAAGCCTGGTGGGGGCTTGGCTTAAGTTGGTTTCTTGGGACAAGCTCCCTAAAGACAACAGGGGAAGCGCGGCAGGGTCTGTTTGTTTTCTTTCCAGGCTTACTACCTCTTTGCCCCCCTCTCCCTCCCCCAACCCTGCCCGCACTCCCTCCCCCGATTTCTACCGCTCTTCGGATAAGATGGTCATTCGCTGACCGCTTTGCCCACACGCATCACTTTTCGCGCTGGCGTGCAAGCAACTGTGGCGCTGGGTTTGGAAGGCGCCGGCCAGAGACTGGCTGGGCTCAATCTCCCAGCGGGGCTGAGAGTCCCTGGGGCCCTAAAAGGCGCCAGCCCTAAACAGATTGCGCCTCCCTGCAGGCTGGGAATCAGGCCGGGATGCGAGCTGGGTACCTAACTATGGCGCGGAGGGGGTGAGCCCTCGGTGTGAGAGCGAGGCCGGTTGGCGTGCGCGCAGGCTCTCCCACCGCCCGCGGGGCTGGGAACCCCAAAGGTGCTCCTTCACCCCCCGCCCCCCGCGGTGTCCGCTCCCCGGGGCCGAGCCCCCTCGGTGGACTTTTAATGCCCGAGGACACAGAGGAGCCAGCAGTGGAGCGAGAACCGACTTCTCAGGCGGGTCCAGGCTGCTGGCTGGCGCCCGGGTCCGCTTGTAGCGCGCGGTGCCTGTGCGTAGGGCGAGCGAGAGAAGGCGGAGGGATGAGACCCCAACCCAAAATCCGTATCGGGTCAAACACACCATCAAGAATAAGGGTGAGGGCTGGAGAGGCAGATCTAGCCCAGGCATCGTCTCTCAAACGAGACCCTTGAACTCAGTGCGCACCCAAGGGCATGCGGGCCATGGGAGCACAGACCATCTTCTGGGGGCCCTGTCATCAGGAGTCTGCATTGCCCTCTTTCTCCTAGAGACCCGGTGGGTGGCTGCCCCGAGGGGGGCGATCTTCATTCACGTGGACGCACCAGGCGGCTAAAATGAGGAGGTGGGGTGCGGGAAAGACATTTGATCCCGGCCAACCCTTTGTCTTGAAGCAGATTAGGCAGCCTGGAAATAGGAGGAAAAACAGAGTCTAGACAGGAAAACTTATTGTGTTCACCAAATATAAAAATGAACCAAGCGGCTGGGTACCTCAAGGGGTGAAGATAGATCCTTGTAGACAAGTGGGAAGACAAGACTGGGAAGATTTAAAGTGAAAGAAACGGCAGATTATTAAGAAAGTAATAGTATGGTGTCCCATACACTACAGTTTTATTGTTGGGTAGTAACTACCCGACTTATTTATTGCCAGGGCTATATAATAGAGATAATGACCACAAACTCAAGATAAATATTTAGGCGCCCTGCCGGACTATTCTTTTTTATTTAAGACAGCAAGCCTGAAAGGTGAGCCTCATCTCCTCCCCTCCTCGAAGATCCGTCTTGCTTTCCACCATATTATAAGCATGACATGCAAATAAATAAGTGTTGCCGGGCTGTGTGGGTAGGCCTGCAGGATTTATTTCAGGTGAGAGAGGAACATACACGGAATATGAATTTCCCCAGGAGCTGCGGAGTGATTCCTTCCCTCTCCTTCTCGGCCGCCCTCTCTTCCTGGTCCCCCACCCCCTTTCTGTGGGAGCAGAGAGCGTCCCCTGATAAAAAACATTAATGTGTCATGTCTCAACTCCCCGTTCCTTGACATATAGGTCTGGGGAGGGATGAGAGGCAATGAAAAATGCAAAATGCGTCCCCCAAGTAGGCTGACTTGCTGGGACTGCTTAAAGAGATTCCTGCCGACAAAGGGAAGGGTGAGTTGTAATTATGACTTCCAGTAGGGGGGCAGTGTGAGAAGTACGTTAAAATCATTTTGAAATTTGCAAAGCGGTGCAAAAAGTTTGCTGTCCCGGATCTGGAACTGGCCCCCACCCGCTGAATAGATCCCAAGGGGAACCTCCTGGCTTTGGGGACCTGCCTGCCTTTCTTGGCCCTCAGTTTCTCTTCCCGGGGCCTGGTAAACAATAGTCAGGTGATGGAATTACAGATGACCTTGCTGGTTGACCGCCAAAGTCAGAAAGGAGCAGCGGCCCAGGTGTTGGCTCCATCTGACGCAATGGCTGCAATAATAGTCACCTGGCTGGCCTTGAACGAGGCGGCCACGGAGAGCTTCTCTCTCCCCACCTGCTTCCTGCGACGACTCAGGCAGCTGACAAGATGAAATCAGCATCCTCTTCGGATACTCTTTTTCTTCCTAATTTTCTGGGTAATATTCAGACATATAGGTGTTTCAATCTCACAATAGCCACTTATATTCAGAACGTCCTTTGATCTCTGTTTAGCCAAAAAAACAAAACAAAACAAAAATAAAAATAAATCTACACCTAACAGTGAAACAGAGAGAGAGAGAGAGAGAGAGAGAGAGAGAGAGAGAGAGAGAGAGAGACACGGGAGTGAAGCAGAAAGGTGTGGAGGGGAGATAGAGACCTCTAGGCAGAAGTGGAAGGGGCGGGGGAGGGAAGGAGAGAGCACAGAGCGAGCTGCCAGATGGGAGAGAAGAGGCCGTCCTGTAATTTGCTGGCTTGTGTAAGGGATGATATTATGAGGCTGAGAACCAGAGGAGTCCTCGTCAATCTTTTACAATATTGGTGTCATTCAAGCACAACTTTATCTTTGAACCAGAATATCTGTTTCAATGATTTCCATAAGCACATAAATTATAATCTTCAGAGCCTTCAATATTTCTTTCGGTACTTTATTAAGTGTTATTGCAGAGGCCATTTATGAAGTGAATGATTCAACTTTTAATCTTCTGAACATTAAAGTGTATTCCACTGAGTTTCCTTTTCCAAATAACCTAAAATAACAAAAAGGAACTAAGCTCATTACATGAAAAAGTGACAAGCATTTTACTCTGAGCCTGGCAAGTTGCCTTGCTCACTTCAAAGGATGATAAACTAATTGTTTCCAGAGTTTATAAGTAATTAAGCTATTATTCAGAGAATTTATGTAACAGTTTTATTCACAATAGAACTTTCTAGTTAAAATGGCCAGAGACAAGTCTTAAAAAATACCAAGATTTTAACAATTAAAAAGATCCGCCCTTATTGTTAATAATGAAAACTATTTTTTATTTTTAAAAGCATTGGAAAATGTAAACAAATACAGTTTTCTCCTGATAGGTGGAGGTCATTATATATAATTAATGCTGAAAGGAAAATGAACATGTAATGGCTTCCAAATATTAAAACATCTGTAACTATCAAGTTAAGTTTTAAAAAGTTAATATTAAAAAAAACACCCACTCAGCTCTATTCCTCTAATAATGGCAAGTAGGAATATATATATATATATATATATATATATAGTGTCCTTTTAAAATTATATATGGAAAGTTAAAAACTTAAAATAATTTTAGCATTTTAAATCAAATTTTGGTGCCTGGACATGAAGAATGAATGCCAAGTAATGAATGCTAAGTGTTTGAATTTCTCTGATTTTGCAACAGAGAAATGTACTTATTCACCCTTACATTAAAATTAAGAGAATATTTTAAAAATCTTTTCAAAAATATTATATTCAAATAAACCTTTCTGTATTTCAACTCATGTTTGTCATTTAAAAACAGTTAGGTTTGATTGAACTGAAACAATATTCATTAAAGGACAAAGACTTTTAAAGGAAGTGAGAAACTATTTTGTAAATTTCAGCAAAATATTATGACACTGTAGTTTATAGACATATTATTCGTATATGCAACAATTTACTATTTTAATATGTTTTTTTTTATCAAGATCAACCCTGTTTTTGTTTTTAGAAAAAACCTGTTTCATTGTCACATGAATAATTTAAAAACTTAGAATTTTCATATTAAAAGGAAACATCTTTGGATAATAATAGCAGGATATAAAAGTGAAAACCAAGGGAATCACTGTAAAATCTTACTTGAAATAAAATAGGCTTTTTGGAAGTTGTTTGCAAAAACTGGAGTATGTGCTGGTTCAATATATACTCCCCTCACCACAAAAGCATTGGCTATAACCATCATTACAGTGGTGGAAACTCAGCATAGCAAACATTATCTAAGACCTAGCCACTTGTTTCAAGTAAACTTCCTTCAAAGCAAGAATCTGGAGTTTTCTGGAAATTGTATATAAAATGTTTTGTATGTTTAGGGTCATTGTTGTTTTGTGGAATCTGTAAGCTGTGGCAAAATAATCCGTCATTGTGTCACACTGTCCGATTCAATGTTTGCTGTACTATGTTTTCTTTATTCCAATAGACTTTTATTAAAAACAAAAACTAAAGCCCTCTAGTTAGCAGTAACACAATCCCAATTGCCTAACACTATGCGATAATTGACCTTCCGGACACCAGGCACACTTGGATTCACTTTAGGACACTTAGCTGTTTAAAGTGACTTCATTATAAAAAGACAATGGTGACTTTGTTGCAACTGGCACCTGCAGTATTTCACATAGCACACGGGCCATACCTTGCCAAGACAGTCACTACCATGAATCACACCAGAACAAGGAAATCAACTCTAGGCAAATGTTATGAGATATACTGTTACGATTAAGAAGGAATGAATTCTTTTTGCGCATCCTTTCACAGCCTTAGGGATTAGCAGCCTGTTTTCTGGTTTCCTGTATTAAAAACTATTGTCATATTAAAGTGTGTGTTGAACTTGAATGGCTAAGGATCTCATGGTACGTTGAATTCAAGGTGTCCATAATAATGCAGTCCAGATAGAGAAGTACTGGTGCTCCTTATCTATGCTCACCTTGAAAAGGGTCCTCTAGCCCTAACCGGTTTGGCTCAGTGGATAGAGCGTCAGCCTGTGGACTGAAGGGTCCCAGGTTTGATTCCAGTCAAGGGCATGTACCTTGGTTGCGGGCACATCCCCAGTAGGGGGTGTGCAGGAGGCGGCTGATGGATGTTTCTAACTCTATATGTCTCTCCCTTTCTCTCTGTAAAAAAAAAAAAAAATCAATAAAATATATTTGTTTAAAAAAGAAAAGGGTCCTCTAGTGACAAGCTTAGTACTGGGGTGGGACGGTTTGGGGGGAGGAGAGGAGAGGGGCACTAAGTCAGTGCCCAGACTTCCAGGCACTCTGTTAAGTAATCCTGACTCTACTGCTAGAACAGGATGTAATTTATCTTCCGTGAATCTTTTCCCTAATCTTTAAATGATATTCATATATTTCTGTTTTGCAAATCACTTTGCATTGCAAGACGTGGTAGGGAATTGCTTTAGATTCAATTGACTATCATAATAAACTCCCCCTCTCAAAGAGTTCCAAATTTTTTTTCCAGAGGACTCCTGACTCCTAAGGGAATATTTCCCTGTCCTCAAAGTTCTAAGGGTCTTAGAGTTCGAAGGTGCTCTCCTTTGATTTTCCCCTGCCTGGCTGCCAGAAGTAAAATGACAGTGTCTTGTTGTTCCAAAGCATCTTCTGAGAGCAATTAATACCTTTATTGATTACATTGCTTCACTGAAATAAAAGGTGACTTTTCCACCCGTGGCTGCACTACGATCCAGCCACTGAAAAGCAGCGTGTCGTATTCCAAGGAGACGAGTAAAGACCAACTGCTGCAGCATCACCCCTCCCATGAAAAAAAAAAAACCACAGGTTTACTAGTTTTCATTAAAATTCCGTGTTTTTCCAGTCTGGAGCATGCCTTAAATCTTCATATATCTAGCATATTACAGCAAACCCTTTTTAAGACTGAAAAAACGTTGTGTGTGTGTATTTTAAAATCGTGACCACCTACTGTATCCTGGGCAGTGAGCAGAACATGGGGAGGGGGTGCTGAGATGAACAGGACATTGGCTCTGCCCTCAAGAGCTCATTCAGGGGTGAAGCTCATAAGAAAAACCACAATCTCAACCCAAAGCAGTATACACAGGTGCTTCAGCCAGGGACCCGGAGGAAGGCAGCCCCCAAAAGCCTTTGTGGTGGGCGGAGGAGAGGAGCAGTAGAGATCAGGAAATGGTTTTAGATCTGAGTGCAACCACGGAAGCAGAAGCCACTCTGGATGTATAGGAGGGCAAGGATTTAATGCAGGGGGTTGGTTACACGGTGGACAAAAGAGGCTGTGAAGGCAACCAGGTGGCAACCCAGAGCTGAGTGCTCGCAGGAAGAAGCTGTTGCCCCAGGTAGACTAGAAGGACAGAGGGAGAAGGAGAGAACCAGACTCCAGGGTTCTGGGTCACCGGGGAGACGTGTAACCAGGGCAGGCATGTCTAGTGGGAGATGGAGCTATGGAGGAAATGAGAAAAGGAAACATAATTCTGGAGTCTTTTCTTTCACTTTATAATCTGTCACCAGTATCTCCTTTTGGGCAAAGCCAGCAAGAAGCCAGCAGGCACAGAGCCTGGGAGGTACAGGATCAGCCCTTCTGAGATGTAGAGTAGAGCGAGGAATAGCTTTGAAGGCAAACAGTTCCAGGAGCAACAGGGCTTCTGGGCAGATGTCACCCTCCAGCAGCCTTCTATTTTATTTTTCCAAATGAAGAGCATTATTGTTCATTTCTGAGTGTATTCATTTGGGAATGTTGAAGGAGACAGATGTTCCAGGCAAGAGCACTGAGTTGGGAGAGAAAGTGACTTAGAAAATGGGAAGTTTGCCAGGGTGGCCAGAGTGAAAGGGCAGGAGGGGGACATTGTAGGACATGAGTTGAAAATCGTAACAGCTAACGGCGTGGAATAACCAGTGACTTCTGCAACAGCTCGACTTGCTAGTGATCATTAATGCCCAGGGTAATAGCGATGGTTGGGGCTAACACCACAAAAATAGAGACATAGTCAGGTCTCCACACAGGGGCAGTGCTGCCATCAGCAACAGGCATTTCTGCAAAGAAACACAAGCAGCCTCCTTGACTACCTTCAGTTACCTCACACTGTTATTTGAATCAGCCACAGAGCCAGTGAGGATATCGATCCAGTCATCTTCATGAACAAGTTGGAAATTGTTCATTAATCCTGAGGAGGCATCCTTGTGGCCAGTTTGGTGTT
This sequence comes from Plecotus auritus, assembly GCF_963455305.1. Classification (NCBI taxonomy): domain Eukaryota; kingdom Metazoa; phylum Chordata; class Mammalia; order Chiroptera; family Vespertilionidae; genus Plecotus; species Plecotus auritus. The sequence goes on along the minus strand of NC_137782.1, from coordinate 134,633,013 downwards.
CAGTGGGCTAAATCAAAGATCTGCTCTACTCCTGTGTAATAAAAATAGCTCAATCCATCACCTTACAGATGTTGACATCATGGCTGATAGTTGGAAGGAGATGGAATTAAGACTAGGAAGCTAAGAAGCCATTGAAGAGGCTGCTGTGATAACAGTAGGGACTGAGGGTCGGAGAGAGAATGAGAGAAGATACTTAGCAGACAGGAGGCTAGCATGGATGTGGGGGCTGAGGTATACTAGCAGATGAAAACAATGGCATGGTTTTGGTTTGGAAAGTTGGGCAGATTGTGGTTCCATTTGCTGGGACCATAATTTTAGAAGAAAGGGCACACTAGAGAGAAAGGCGATACCTTTGTTTCAGACATTTTGGGCTTAAGATACTCACCAAGATAGGCATGCTCACCAGGAGGATAAAGACACTGCATTTTAGTAGAGAGGTCTGGGCTGGAGATAAAAATTTGAGGAGCCACTGGGGTAGATGAGATCATTTGGGATCTCTTTCAAGTTTGTGGTCACAATGAGATATGGCTTCACACCTGTTAGAATGTTATTATAAAAATATTATATAAAAATAACAAGTGTTGCCCTGTCAGGCATGGCTAGGTGGTTAGAGCGTCTGCCCTCGCACCACACTGAAGGGTCTTGGGTTCGATTCCCAGTCAAGGACACATGCCTGGGTTGCAGGTTTGATCCCTGGCCCCAGATGGGGTTCATATTGGGCAATCAATCCATGTGTCTCTCTCACATTGATGTCTCTCCTTCCTCTCTCTCTCTCCCCGTCCCTTCCTTCCACTTTCTGAAAATGAATGGGAAAATATCCTCAGGTGAGGATTGACAATTTTTTTTTAAAAAAAATCAACAAATGTTGGTGAGAATGTGCAGAAAAGGGAACCCTTGTGCTCTCTTGGTAGGAATGTAAATTAGGGCAGCCACTACAGAAAACAGTATAGATGGTCCTCAAAAAATTAAAAATAGAACTAAAATATGATCCAACAATTACACTTCTAGGTATTCATCTGAAGACAACAAAAACAGTAACTTAAAACGACATATGGGCTCAGGTGGCATGGCTCAGTGGTTGAGCGTCAATCTATGAACCAGGAGGTCACGATTTGACTCCCAGTCAGAGCACATGCCTGGGTTGCGGGCTGAATCCTCAGTGTGGGGCGTGCAGGAGGCAGCCGATAAATGATTCTCTCTCATCATTGATATCTCTCTCTCTCTCTGAAATCAATAAAAACATATTTAAAAAAAGATATATGCACCCCATGTTCATTCTAGTATTATTTACAATAGTATATGCAATGAAATATTAGCCATAAAAAAGAATGAAATCTTGCCATTTGTGACAACATGGATGGACCTTGAGAGCATTATGCTAAGTAAAATAAATCAGACAGAGAAAGACAAATGCCATGTGATCTCACATGTGGAATCTAAACAAACAAACAAACAAACAAACAAAAAATGTTGGGGGTGAGGGATGGGTGAAATTGGTGAAGGGAGTCAAAAGGTACAAGCTTCCAGTTATGAAATAAGTCCTGAGGATGGGATTTACAGCATGGTGACTCTAGTTAGCAATATTGTATTGCATATTTGAAAGTTGCTAAGAGAGTAAATATTGAAAGTTCTCATCCAAGAAAAATAATTCTGTGAGTATGTATAGTGACAGATTTTAATTGTGATAATCATTTTGTAATATATGCAAGTATCAAATTATTATGTTTTATACCTGAAACTAATAACTATAATGCTCATTAATTATACTTTCATAAAAATTTAGGGTGAAGGAAAGGCAAGGGGTAGGGCTGTCAATAAATGGGAATGTGATAGGAGGCAGGATATGTGGTTTTGAAGATGGAAAAGACTTGCACATATTTGTATGAGGGGAAAGAGGAAGAAATGTTGAAATTACAGAGAAGAGATGTTGAATAATCGGGAGATGCATCCTAAAGGTTGGGGATTGTGCTGCGACACAGCAATGGGATAACCTAGCTTCCAAGACTGAAGGCAAGGTGTGGCCACTGATGTATATTCAGGTAGAGAATAGTGGGAGAAAAATAGGGAGCAGTTCACACTTGGTAATCTTAATTTTTTTTTGAGTTATGGGTATTGATGTCATTTGATGATTAGTGAAGGGGTAAGAGGGTGACCAGGTTTTGCACTGAAAATCCCACATCTCATATGGGAACCCCCTCAGTCCTAGACAAATCAGGAAATTTGGTGATGCTAAGGGTAAGGAAAAAAGGAAGGGCTTTGGGGTTGAGGGGGGGCGTTAAATGTTGACATCACGCTGGAAAAATGGGAGAGGGAGCTGACCAGAAATGCAAGTTGCTGACCAGCACAGGGACTGAGATGGAACTGGGGCCATGGGCAGCGCTTTGTGTGTGGCTATGTGATTTTCTTCAGCAATGCTTAAGCATGTTGAGTTGTTTTTTCCGGAGAGGGTGTGTTAACTCATCCAGATATGTGCTTGGAGGACTTTTGCAACCCAAAGTATGCAGTTTGAGATGTCTCATTCTGGGGGCAGGAAAACAGTGACAGGGTTACCAGAAGTAGGGTCACCTGTTAAGTGGGAGATTTTGCTGTCAGTGGTGTACAACACTACTCTTTCTCCATGTTTACATACTTGACAAATGACAGTTACAACATTTCTCAGCTTCTTGAGGCACCTCTGAGATATGGACATATGTTCATAATACATCTCTCTAGAAGAATGACTTAGAGATTGTAGTCATGAAGCAGTGTCTTGAGATAAGAAGCAGTAAACTAAAGGTCTTAACCCAGCACCAACTCTTTTTTTTTTTTTTTTTCCTTCAGCACCAACTCTTGATTGCAACTCTATCCACATGCTCTGCGAACGCAAGGCACGTGATGGGGAGATTTTGCCTCTGTCATGGACTAAATGATATACTTTTAAACCTGGGAGTATTTTCACCTGGTGTTGGTTACAAAAACAAAGAAAAAGGTAAATACGTATTTGTCTAGCTGATAACAGGGCAAGTGAGGCAAAGAGTTCCAATAAGTAGATTTAAGTAAATATCTGAAGTATTTTCTTTTCTTTTCAGGACAAATGAAATTGGATAACTCCAAACAGGTAAAGAGGTAGTTCTCTACATTTTTCCTTATAATTAGAACAAACCAGCAACTCTAAACATACAGTATGGGACAGAAATGGGGCACAAGGGGATCCCAAACTACATGAGTTTGGGGAAAACCTGAAACTCAGCTTGGTTTAGGAAAGATACTCATATCTCATCTGGAATGAGTACAGCTGGGCTCAAAAGTCTCCATGAGCCCTAACCGGTTTGGCTCAGTGGATAGAGCATCGGCCTGCGGACTCAAGGTCCCAGGTTCGATTCCGGTCAAGGGCATGTACCTTGGTTGCGGGCACATACCCGGTGGGGAGTGTGCAGGAGGCAGCTGATCGATGTTTCTCTCTCATCGATGTTTCTCTCTCATCGATGTTTCTAACTCTCTATCTCTCTCCCTTCCTCTCTGTAAAAAAATCAATAAAATATATTTTTTAAAAAAAGTCTCCATGAATGGACTGAGGGCTCAGGCAATAGGAGTGTTGTGGGCTTAATTGAGTCCCCCTCAAATTCATTTTGAAGACTTAACCCCCCCACCCAGTACTTCAGAATGTGACTGTATTTGAGAGAGAGCCCTTACAGTGGTAATGAAGAGAAAATGTGGTCAAATAAGTGGGTCCTAATCCAATCTGACTGGTGTCCTTAAAAGAAGAGGAAATGTGGACACAAGAGGAGACGCAGAGGAAGGAGCATGTGAGGATACAGGGAGAAGGCAGCTACCCGAAAACCAAGGAGAGAAACATTAATAGTTGGTTTTTGGACTTTGAGGCACTGCAACTGTGAGAAAATAAATTTCTGTTGTTTATCACCCCAAGTGTGCGGTATTTTGTTACGGTAGTCTGAACAAATGAATACAGAGAGATTTAGAATTTGGGTGCCGTGAGAATCTGAGAAATAGTAGATGCATCAGTTTTGGGTTTTTTTGTTGTTGTTGTTTTGTTGTTGTTGTTCTTCATATAAAACCCAACTTGGGAGATGTCTGCTAAGAAAACCTTACACTTACCTCCTCTTTATTTATTTATAAAATATTTATCAAACTCCTTTGCAGTGCTTTCTATGGGAGGTGAGTTCATCACTCTACTCCTGGATTTTTCTGAACCTCATTCACCCCACAGTGCACCCATAACTGCATGAACTGTATTAGGTTCATTTTTAAAATACAGTATGTTTGCCCTAGTCCAGGGGTGGGCAAACTTTTTGACTCGAGGGTCACAATGGGTTCTTAAACTGGACCGGAGGGCCGGAACAAAAGCATGGATGGAGTGTTTGTGTGAACTAATATAAATTCAAAGTAAAGGAGCGGAGGGGAGAGCAAGAGAACCCTCTGCTCTTTCGGCTCCGCGGGCCAGATAGAACAACCGAACGGGCCGGATCCAGCCCGCGGGCCATAGTTTGCCCACAGCTGCCCTAGTCGGTTTGGCTCAGTGGATAGAGCGTTGGCCTGTTGACTGAAGAGCCCCAGGTTCAATTCTGGTCAAAGGCATGTACCTCGGTTGTGGGCTCCTCCCTGGCCTGGGCCCTAGGCAGAGCTCGTGCAGGAGGCAACCAATCAATGTGTTTCTCTCAGATCAATATTTCTCTCTGTCTTTTCCTCTCTCTTCCACTTTCCCTAAAAAAATCAAAGAAAAAATATCCTTGGGTGAGGATTAACAACAACAACAAACAAACATATATCCTATATAATAAAAGGGTAATATGCAAATCGACCAAACGGCAGAACGACCGGTCGCTATGATGCACACTGACCACCAGGGGGCAGATGTTCAATGCAGGAGCTGCCCCCTGGTGGTCAATGCGCTCCTACAGGGGGAGCACCGCTCAGCCAGAAGCCAGGATGATGGCTGGAGAGCGCAGTGGCAGTGTCTTCTTATCTCAAGGCACTGCTTACACCTCCACGGCAGCGCTAAGGATGTCTGACTGCAGGCTTAGGCTTACTAAGCCTGCAGTTGGACATCCCCCAAGGGTTCCCGGACTGAGAAAGGGCACAGGCCAGGCTGGGGGGGACCCTCCCCCCCAGTGCACGAATGTCGTGCACGGGGCCTCTAGTATATATATAAAATACACTATGTTTGAAATGACGATACTACATTTTATGAAGTTTGGTTATGGAGTCTGTAGGCAGCATTTGTATTATGCTTGGTAGGAATTAAACCTGCACCTGAGCACAAAGGTTAAGTCAATGATTTTTACTGCCTTCAATATGTGAAATTTAGGCCAATCATCCTATTCGGTTAATTCTCTTTAGTATTTAGAATATCTCAGGTTGATTCCAATGTTTGGCACTTTTAATTAAAAATGATTTCCTAAAATCCTCCTAGGCACATGATGTTGACAGGAGAATCTCCATGGCACCAGGCTGTATGTTTCTGCAAATAATATGTTGCTCTCAGATTCTCCTGAAAAATGTTGCAGAAGACCCAAAACAGACATGACATTCTCCTGTGAACCTATTTGTGGCTGTTGACTTAGAATAATCTGCCCTGATTTACAAAGTCTGCTTTAAAGAAACAATGGCAGGTAATGTTTGCCTCCCATGAACATTCCTGGTCATTGTTCTTGGGAAATATATGGGAGACGGGAAGATGGGAAAACATACTAATGAACCCTAACATTCTCATGTACTTCTTGTGTGATGTTGGTGATGTCCATCACAGTGAGCATCAATTTATTCACCTGTAAAATAGGGATGAATTCTAGCTGCCAAGCCTACACAGGTGTTTGTGAGAATGGAATTAAGTAATGAATATCTCTGAGGTGCTTTTTAAAATATGCTACGCCAATTTAAATCTTACTGCTATTGCTGGGGTCACCACTAAATGGTTTAACCTCATGACCCTTGTACTCTGCCTTCTCACCTTCTAAATGCAGCAGCACCTGGGCTCTCTTCAGGGATGACAGTCTTAGTAAACATGAGGATCTCTCGTATGAGTCGACTTCCCAGGAGTCCTGTTACCCCATATTTCAGGGAGTGTCTACAGAAGCTCTGTGTTGACTTTTGTTTTCAATCTTACATTAGGCAGTGCTTCTTCTTCCACTGACTTCCCTAAGATTTAATTTTTTGTATAGCCAGTCAAAGATGTGAATGTTACCTCAGATGGAAATCTCCAGAACCTTAGGTCAAATTAGATGCAATGTAAGGGACTGTGTCCTCTGAAAGTATGGGGAGAAAGCTCCTTCTGTGGCTGCCTTTCTCCAAGCTTGTCCAATCCCTAGGGCTGCTGGCTCCAGCCGTGCTTCATTCGCTCCTGTATTAGCAACTTGTATCAAGAGGACTCCAGCAAGCAGCTCTTACTTCCTGCATTGAGATATAGGTGAATGTCCACTAAATGCCAAGTAATTCCTGTAAAGTGCTGCTTTTGAATCCATATTATATTCTGGAGAGTTAGCCTAACCATTCTTTTTTTTTTCACCTTCACTATCAGGACTATGGGCAAACTTGTGTGTGTGTGTGTGTGTGTGTGTGTGTCTGTGTGTCTGTGTGTGTGTTGTGTTAAATTTTCATTGTGGTCATTGCTAGAGTTGGAGGATGGGCATCAATTCAGAAGGGACTTAAAAATTAAAAACCTCTATTATAGGCATATTTCAAATACATGGAAAAGTAGAGAGACAGGTACAACAGATCTCCATGTATCCATCATCCAATTTCAAGAATTAAAATTATCAACTTTTTGTTACTTTTGTTTTCTCTCTCTCTTTCCCTGTTTTTTTTTTTTCTTCTCCCCCCGCCCCCCTGGAATATTGTCAAGCATGATACCAGGTCTTCCCACTTTTGAATAATTCAGAATATATCTTTAATTGATAAGTTTGCTGTGCTACAGTTTAAAATTTTTAATGTTTCTTTAAGATAACTTCCATTTTGATATAACTTTAAATTTATGGAAGAGTTATTAAAAATAGTACAAGGAACTCCTATAATTTGTTAATCCTTCACTGAGATATCATTAAGTGTATGCATTTGACTTTTGCTTTATCATTTTCTCTTTCTTTTATTTAACATATAATTTGTTTTTAACCCTTTAAAATTGAGTTGATGACATTGTCCCCCTTTTCTACTAAATACTTCAGTGTGTATGTTCTAAGAACAGGACATTTACATACATGAATACAGAATATTTATTAAAATTAGGAAATTTAACATTGATGCAACACTGTTATCTAATCCACAGTCCATATTTAAATTTCACCAATTGCCACAACAATGTCCTTCATATTACTAGAGTCCTGGTGCACAGAATCATGCACCAGTGGGATCCCTTGGCCTGGCCTGCGCCCTCTCACAATCCGAGACCCCTCAGGGGATGTCGGACTGCCGATTTTGGCCTGATCCCCATAGGCCAGGCTGAGGGACCCCACCAGTGCACAACCTGGGCCTCTAGTATGCATATAAGATGCTTGGTTAATCTCTTCCCACCCTTCCCCCTCCCCTCTGATATTCATCAGTCTGTTCCATGTTTCCATGCCTGTGCGTTGAGTATCTGGCCCCTGGTGGTCAGTGCGCATCATAGCTACCAGTTGAACGGTTGAATGGTCTAACAGTTACTTAGGCTTTTATATATATAGATTTTTTTTCTGACCTAAACTATAATCCAGGATCAGACATTGCATATTACTTGTCATCTCTCTTTAGTTTCCTTAAATCTAGAACAAAAAGTTCCCCTGCCTTTCTTGGTCTTTCTTAACCTTTTATAAGAGTACAGACTAGGTATTTTGTGGAATGCCCCTCAGTTAAGGTTGGTGTGATATTTCCTTGTGAATGGACTCATAAGAAATTGATTCCCGAGGTGCCCTCAGTTCTTGATATCAGCTGGCACGTGGTGTGTGTTTGTTTCAGTAATGGTAAAGTTAACTTTGCACTAGAACAAGGTGTTGTCTGCCAAGTGGGAATAGTTTGAGATTATCATGTAAATATCCTGTTACTCATTAAAATTTTTCACTGGTTTTCACATCCATTGATGATCTTCTAACTCTGTCATGTATATATATTTATTAGTTGGCATTCTATTGTAAAAAACAGCTTTTCCTTCTTCCTCCTTTATTTATTTACTACAGGCCCGGTGCACAGGATTCATGCACTGGTGGGGGGTGTGGCCTGTGGGGATCAGCCTGCTGTGGGAACACTGCTCATCCTGGTCAGCTAAGCAGCTGTGGATCCGACCTCTGAGCGGCTGCTCCTGCTGTGGGAGCACCACTAATCCCAGTCAGCTGTGGGGCGCTCCCCCTGTGGGAGCACACTGACCACTGGGGGGCAGCTCCTGTGTTGAGTGTCTGCCCCCTGGTGGTCAGTGCGTGTCATAGCTACTGGTCGACCGGTCATTCTGGCCATTCCGCTGTTCAGTTGCTGGGCTTTTGTTATATAGGATTCGTTTATTTCATCTAGATGAGCTAAATTTAATTTTTATTTTTTATTTTTTTAAAATTCTCATCTGAGGATATGTTTTTATTACCTTTTAGAGAGAGAGGAAGGGGGGAGAGAAAGAGAGAGAGAGAAACATTGATTAGTTGCCTCCCAGATGTGCCCCAACTGGGGACCAAATCTGCAACCTTTTGGTGTACAGGACGATGCTCTAAGCAACTGAGCCACCTGGCCAGGGCAGAATCCTTATTTTATTTAATGAGTTCTGTTTCACTACTACATTATTTCTTATGATGCAATTATTTCTCAGGTCTGATCAGTGGGAGTCATAGCCTTCTGTGTCTTTTTGGTGTATCTTAAAAGGAGGCTTACCATGGTAACTTCCATGTTGAAGTGGAGACTGAGTTCAATTATCCTGTTCACTTGCACGTATGCAGCAGCCACAGGAATGATAGACATTCCATCCAAATTGTCCAGGTTTCCAGCATATTCTGGAATGAGTGAGTCAGTTGAGTATGGAGACTCAAGTGCACTCAGGGGGAGAGCCTGTTGTTAGCACCTTACTTGGGGCCCCTGATGGTGGCTTTCGCAGAAAGTGTTTCCCCACTAAAAAGTCAAGCAACGGGTTTCCTAATTTCTGGCTTCTTTCTAAAACAGGTTTCTTGAGCCAGTTAATTGAACATAAATTACAATTGACCTTGGAGGGATTAACTTGCATTTTGGGGTCATCTCAGCTGTATAGCTATTTGGGTGCTTTCTGACTGCCTGAGCTTTTATATACTTCTCAGCTAAGTTAGAGATGAAATGTACCACTCAGGGATATTACAAGAATTGTTGACCTTCTCCGGTCAGTTTGAGGTCAAGGAATTAATGTAGAGAATTACCAGAAGATCTATAAGTACACATGTTTTTTACATGAGAGGTAACATTAAAAAAAAATAATGTTCATTTTACTTAACTGTTTCAGGTCCACGTGTAATATTTGAATGGTTGGCATATAAAGGACATTTGAGTTTGGAGCACAATAAAAATAGCATTTAGATTAAAATTTCAAAAACTACACTAGCTGTAGATTTTCTAAAATTCCATTGTGATTGAGCCAACTTGACATTAAAAATATCTTGGATGATAAATCCCATGTTTAAAGAAGACTTTTTTTTTATGTCAAAGGCTGAAAACATTCTTTTGAGGTCAGTCCAGTGTTGAAAGTAATCATTGTAGCCTGTGTCCTAAGTTTGGCTCTGCCTCTCTGGTGTATCAAGAGGTCGACTTGGAAATTGGTATGCCAGATTCTTCCTGGTGCGTCAGTGCAAAGAGCACGGCCTTTGGAAACACAGACCTGGGACCAAATAATGCCACTGCCATTGATTTGTTCTCTACGTTTCATAAGTCCTTTTGTCATTCCAAACATCCGTAAGGAAAGGTTCACAACGTGTAGGATCAGAGCAAGGAATAAAAACTATGTAAAAAGTGTAGTGCTTGGCCTAGAGGAGCCCACCACCCCTGCGTGTGACTTCCCTTCCCCGCCCCTTCTTCTGACAGCATAGAATTCACTGTGTTTCATTCATTGCTTACCATGTGCCAAACTCTGACCTCAGTCTTTACATGCACTACTTGTGAGAGAGGAATTATTATTTCCGATTTACAGATGAGAAAACAGACCTAGAGGCTGAGGATCCTTGGCCAAGTGTTGGTACTGGCATTTCAAGTTTGATGCCAGAGTCCAAGCTCTAAATCATTATGCCCCTTATAACTATGCATGCTCATAAATATGGAGCAGGAGCTCATGGGTTTACACAATATAATTAAATGCATACAGTTGAGAGCCCTAAGCTGTGGTAAGGGAGAATTAAAAGCCTGAAGTAGAAACAGAAATAATTAAGAATACAGGAGAAAACAACAGGGAAAGGTGAGAGATACACTTACTAGGCAAACAAGGTGAACCCTCAATATCTCTGGAGCATTATCATAGGTTAAAAACAGGCACGATAGTTGTCCTGAGAGCTACTATTTATTGAGTATACGTGCTTAGTGGAATTCCCACTTGAAGGTTATAGCAAACCCGTATTTATTCCCTTGTTTTGGAGTAAAGGAACTGAGGAACATGGAGGTTAAGGAGTAAAGAACTTTCTGCTCCAAACCAGGTATGCGTGATGTCAAAGCCCGAAGTCCTATTATTCCGCTGCTCTGCTTCCTCTGCTTAACATTGATGCCAACACATTTCCTGCATCCCCAGCACCACCATACCCTAATCCTTAACCCTACATTATCTCCAGTGAGCTAAACAAATTGGCAACAGATAAACACTTTACTTTCCTGCTTGGAAGTTGGTTTGTATGGGACTCTAAGGAAGTCCCGTCCCTAAAACTTTTAGCATTCCACCCATCACCATCCATTCCATAGTTTGGCATTAGGGGTAGTCTCTTAATAGTGAACCTCTTCCTCCTTCTGAGCAAAAATATGTGTTCTTGGTATAGGTCCTTTAAAAATATTTTACACCCTAGTCATTGAAGCATTCCTATAGCAGAGGCTGCTTCTTATCTACCCCAATATCCACTTCCCCTTTCTCCTTAAAAAGAGAACTTGAGCCCTAGCTGGTTTGGCTCAGTGGATAGAGTGTAGGCCTGTGGACTGAAGGGTCCCTGGTTCAGTTGGGGGCTCTATCCCCAGTGTGGGGCATGTAGGAGGCAGCTGAACAATGATTCTCTCTCATCATTGATGTTTCTCTCTTTCTCTCTCCCTTCCTCTCTGAAATCAATAAAAATATATTAAAAAAAAAGAGAGAGAACTTGAATTTTAGTCAGGCCCACTGCCACCAGAGCTAGAGATGATTTCCCGCATCTCTTGCAGCTAATTGTGGCCATGTGACTGAGCTCTGGACAAAGAGCAGGAGTGTTCTATGGGATTCTGGAAAAGCTGCTTAAAAGAAGTTGACTCAGTTAGGAGGAAACCCCTTTGCTCTTCTTTTATTCCTACTTTGTAAGAGCAGCAACTGAGAAGTGATAGCTAAACTTTTAGCAACCATCTTGAACCATGAAGTGATGTTGAGCATAGAAATCACTGGTAGGGTGCTAGAGTCAAAGACCGGAGCCTGGATGTCACCTGGAGTCACTTTACCAGTCCTAGGCTGCCTCTCTCTAATTTTATATGAGAAGGAAACAACCTCTCTCCTTCTTCCCTCCCTCCCTTCCTCCTTCCTTCCTTCTTTTCTTTCTTGTTTGTCACTGTTATTTTGGTTTTTCTTTTTTATATGCAACTAAGTAATTCTAACTACAGTTTCTAGCTTCCTTTGGGTGCATTTGGGTGTTTTGGGAAAGCTTGCAAAGCTCTGAGCCTACTGGCTCAGCACTTAGTTGAATATGATTTAACTTACACATTATTAAGGTATCATTGAAATACACATAGTTGAACATTTGGGGCCTTTATATCCTTTAACATCTTTTTGAGCTAAAGCACTTTTAGCAGTTAAAACACATTAGCAGCCTAGTCCCAGTGTTTTCCTTTTTCTGACTGTTTAATTCAAAGAAGGATGCATTTGGAAGAAATTAGGGTCTTGCTTTTCTAAGCTCTTCCTATCAAGTCCATCAAAGACACGTAACATTTGTGATCATGCTACAAACAGATTTAGAATGGGCATGATGTTTTTTTGATAAAAATTATTGCATCAAACAAAACTCAAAATTAACTCCAGGTGTGATTCTTTCCCCCCATTCTTATTTTCACATCAAGTAGAAAACTGACACAAGATAGTCCTGCCCCCCTGATATACTGAACTTTGGGCACAAGTGGAAGGTATATTGAGAAGATGTGCTTGCTTTGTACTTGAGTACCTGGGTTGGTAGAAATGAGTTTTTCACTTCAATGTCATTTATTTAAAGACAGCCAAGTATCATGATCTCCTGGTTACTATATTTATAATTATTTTTACCTTTGTAAAAAAATACTGCTTGGTGGGAACATTTTATGTATCTCATTTGTTTATTGAAAGAAGTAAAATAAATAAGACAAAAAACAACAACAAACCCCCCCCCCCCCCAAAAAAAAAAAAAAAAAACAAAAACAAAACACAAAAAACCCAAAACCCAAACTTCACCCTAAAGCCTTATTGAGACAAGTATGGAGAGGATATTTAGAGACCCTTGCAAAAGGAAGTGGACATTTGAGCAATCGTCTAATAATTCAGCCCAAAATGGTTGAGAATGTTTATTCTGCTCTTAAATCTTTGTTTTGTTTTGTTTTGTTTTCTTTTTTAAAAATATATTTTATTGATTTTTTACAGAGAGGAAGGGAGAGGGATAGAGAGTTAGAAACATCGATTAGAGAGAAACATCCATCAGCTGCCTCCTGCACACCTCCTACTGGGGATGTGCCCGCAACCAAGGTACATGCCCTTGACCGGAATCGAACCTGGGACCCTTGAGTCCGCAGGCGAACTCTCTATCCACTGAGCCAAACTGGTTAGGGCTGTTTTGTTTTCTTAATCTTCACCCGAAGATATTGATTTTTCCATTGATGTTTAAGGAAAGTAGAAGGGAAGGAGGGTGAGAGGGAATGAGAGAGGGATACACAGAGAGAGAAACATCCACGTGAAAGAGACACATTGATTACTTGCCTCCCACACAGCTGGGGATCCAACCTGCAACTGCAATCCTTTGGTTATTGGGCTGATGCTCTAACCACTTAGCCACCCTCTCCTTAAATTTTGGTTGTCTGGCTCCATCATAGATTAGATGACCAATTTTTCTAAAGAAAAGCCTTAAAGCTTCCCTTAACTTTGTGGTAACATGGTCTGTAAGTACCAAGCAATCTCTACTTGTAATTATTTATTGAAAAGACACTATTTGTATAGCATTGCACTAGCTTTGGAGTTACAAATGTGTGCTGTTAGTTAAATGAGAATTGTTAATGTATACATAAGATCATTCAATTTCAGTATTTGAAAGAAAGACATTTAGATATGGTCTATTTCAATCCTTTATCCTCTTCCCTAGCACCGTGTTACAGATGAGGAAACTGAGACCCACAGATATCCCATAGTCTCACAGTTAGTACATGATTTCCACTGTTAAAGCATGATGCTCCACACTTTTTACTCATTTCTTTCTTTTTTTTGAATTCTCACCTGAGGATATTTCCCATTGATTTTTCTGGAGAGTGGAAGAGAGAGGGAAAGACAGAGAAACATCGATGTGAGAGATCGATTGGTTGTCTCCTGCATGCGCCCTGACCAGGGCCAGGCCGGGGAGGAACTTGCAACCGAGGTATATGCCTTTGACCCGAATTGAACCTGGGACCCTTTGGTCTGCAGGCCGACGCTCTAGCCACTGAGCCAAACCAGCTAGGGCTTTATTTATTTTCTAAAATGGTCCGGTGAGGAAAAAGAAGCTTTCGCCCATCAGTTCAAATTTAGTCCTAATTATGTTTGGCATGATGATTTTCTTCCAGAAAAATTTACCCAGTAAGAGAATTGTAACATCCAAAACCTCCCAAGAGTGAGTTCACTTAACCTTGCTGAGAAGTTATATATCTGGGAGAGACAGGCTGGGTGTAAAGACTTCCTCTGTTTTAAGTGATAGCTCACTAAGCCATGGAGAAAAGCAGAAATAGCAAAACTGCATATTGATTCCAAAGCAAATCAAGTTAAGTATCTTCTATGGACATATAGTCAGATAATAAAACTCAAGGAAATAATGTATGCTCATCTCCATTTTCAGCAGAACTGGAGGAATCTCCTTTATACTTTGCATGCAGCATGGCAATAAGGCTCCTGAAGTAATCATTACATCTTTTCATGAGTGTTTATTAAGAAGCCCCAAACCTTTCTTAGCAATAAATCGGCTGACATATCTATAGGTTTAAATCTTTTATTAGATACTGATTAACTTAACGGCTCTGCCTGACAAACCTTCATAATAAATAAGCCAACCAGTGAGCACTTCACCATCAAACCAACTTTGTTTAAAGGACTATCACTAAAACATGATTTACGCGCTAATGAATTTTGCAATCAGCATGTGGTGGTGTGCAAGTTTCAACATGAATCTAAAATGTACAAATCGGGAGGCGCTGAAGTTATTAAAAATCACACCACAATGCAACTATTTTAATTAAAAAGAAATACATCACACTCATATTTAGCAGCAGCATTATGGCATATGAAAAGGATAATTCAGGTTTGCTTTTTGAACACATCCTAACAAAACATGCCTCTGGTTTGCCTTGAAGGTTAATGATTCCTTTCCAAGATCAAATTACTTGTTCTACTGACTCAAATCAACAAAAAAAAGTCAAAAAGTCAATATATACATGTAAACCGTGTAACTAGACAAGGTGATTGACAATGGCGTGCTAGTAAGAAAAGTTGCTTGTAGATTTTTTTTTTTCTTTCAGTTTGACCATATTCTTCTTAGAAAGCCTATATAAACCACTGGCTTTTCTTCTCTGTTTCAATTAATTAAATTGTTGACAGTAAAATTGTAACAAAGTAGCTTTAGGATAAAAAATGATTCCCAGATCTTTCCCTATAAACCTTTAAAAAAAAAACTCAAAGAACTTATTAAACATCTGTCTGGACAGATGTCAAAATGCATAGTGTTACACCATTATGCTGTGTAAGTATCTGACACTATGTTATTACTTTTCAGTTAAATATTCACAGTGAGATTTTATGATCTTTTTAGAAGAAAACGTGCATGAGAGAATAACCTCATCGTACACACCATAATAAGCACTTTAAACAAATGAATTCCAGGTTAAACAATGAAAAATAACTTCCCGTGCTAGTTTTCACATCTTATCTTAGTCACCTGGGATTTTTATTTATTTTATTTATTTTATTTATTTTTTATTTAAAAAATTTTTAAAATTAGAGTTGAGGTACAGTATAGTTTCAGGTGCACAACCCAATAATTGGACTGCAAAGTGATCATCCTGATAAATCTAGTATTATAGTACTGGAGGCCTGGTGCACAAAATTCGTGCACAGGGGGCCGGTCCCCTTAGTTCAGCCTGCACCCTCTCCAATCTGGGACCCCTTGGGGATTGGGCCTAAACCGGCAGTCAGACATTCCTCTCACAATCCAGGACCGCTGGCTTCTAACTGCTCACCTGCCTGTCTGCCTGATCGCCCCTAACTGCCCCCCATGCCAGTCTGATCACCCCTAAATGCCTCTGTCTGCTGACCTGATCGCCCCCAACTGCCCCCCACCCCTGCTGGCCTGGTTGCCCCTAACTGCCCCCCCCTGCAAGCCTGGTAGCCCTCAACTGCCTCCCCCCCCCCCCCCCCGCCAGCCTGGTTGCTCCTAACTGCCTTCCTGCCAGCCTGGTGGCCCCACTGCCCCTCACCCCCGCCAGCCTGGTTGCCACCCCTGCTGGCCTGGTCACCCCATGCAGCCTTCTGTTCAGTCATTTGGTTGCCCCTCACTACGCCCCCTGCCAGCCTGGTTGCCCCACGCAGCCTGCTCTTCAGTTGTTTTGTTGTCCTGCCAGCCTGGTTGCCCCACGCAGCCTGCTCTTCAGTTGTTTTGTTGTCCTGCCAGCCTGGTTGCCCCATGCAGCCTGCTGTTTGGTGGTTACTGTGAGGGCATCCTGACCAATTTGCATATTACCCTTTTATTAGTATGAATTATTGACTCTATTTCCTATGCTGTACTTTGCATCCCTATGACTATTCTGTACCTTCTAATTTTACTTCTTTTGTCACCTGGGATTCTTATATTGAGATTTAAAAAATCATTCAACAGCACCTAATGATTGCAAATTTATTAAAATTATATTATTAATTTTGAATATTTTCCTGGAAAGAGAATTTTAGTCAATGTCATATATATAAACAGGGGAGAGAATTACACCTAGAAAGAAAATATGGCACTGCTAAATCCTAATTGTTGTAGAGTATGTATTATAAACAATATTTTTCAAAAGATGAAAATATCATATCATAAATACAACAGTAACTTAGTAAGTGGGACATTGGAAGAAACACTGAGATGTTGCTATGTTATTTCATCTGTGTTCTTCCCTACCCCAAATCCTCTAGCTTAGATACAGTTAGTGTATTTAATGAATATTTTCACATTAGGATTATAACTGCCTGGAAAAAAAGTTTTTAATGTGATTAAGGAAGCGAAACTTCTCTCCCTAGAATTTACTAGCCCCCTTTGCACTAAATATGTCACCTAAGCAAACACAAATTCCTTATAATACCAGGAAGTATTCTTCAACAAAACACTGTAATTTTGTGTCAAAGAAACTAATAATAGTCTGAGCTGTTTTCCTTAATGAGAAGTGAATGGAAGTGTGAAGGTGAAAGACAGATTCTAGGTTAGAGGATGGCAAGGTGAGACCGCTTTTTTAGCAAAAGGAAAAAAATCCCTGGAAACTTCAAGGCTGAAATAAACAGAATCCTCCATCTCCCCCATTTCTTCCCTTCCCTTCCCTTCCCTTCCCTTCCCTTCCCTTCCCTTCCCTTCCCTTCCCTTCCCTTCCCTTCCCTTCCCTTCCCTTCCCTTCCCTTCCCTTCCCTTCCCTTCCCTTCCCTTCCCTTCCCTTCCCTTCCCTTCCCTTCCCTTCCCTTCCCTTCCCTTCCCTTCCCTTCCCTTCCCTTCCCTTCTCCCTCCCTCCCTCCCTCCCTCCCTCCCTCCTTCCCTCCCTTCCTCCCTTCCTTCCTTCCTTCCCTCCCTTCCTCCCTTCCTTCCTTCCTTCCTTCCTTCCTTCCTTCCTTCCTTCCTTCCTTCCTTCCTTCCTTTCTTCCTTCCTTCCCTTGGAGAGTCCTTCCTATTTAGCATAAAAATCCTAAAATTGATTAATTTGTCCTCGAAACCATCAGATTTGATAAATGTAAGTGGTTTACCTTTGGAAAACATCACCTTATTTTAATTTCCTTTGTAGCAAATGCTTAGGGATACCTTGATCTCCAGGTCATACTATATAATCTACCTTCCATTGATTTCACCATTATTGTTTTAATCATTAAGAAACTACATGAAATTGGTGATGAGTTGTCAAGAGATCTCAGGGACAATGACATGTCAATGCCCCATTTCTCCTTCTAAATCCTTTCTACCTATTCATGAAGATCAAATGAGATGATGTCTATGAACCCATTATAAACTGTGAAGCACAAACCTAAGAACACAAGATGCTAATGGTGATTATGATGCTACCCGACAATGTTACTCACTTTTATACTAGAAACCCAGTAGCAGCCTTGCACTTTCTGATTATTACATGGTCTCAAGTAGCATAATTTGTGCTGATAGAAATTAGATTTAGTCTTTCACTGGGATTCTATAACATCCTCTTGTGATTCCTTTTTCAATATTTTCTAGAATTATTTAGCTAATACAAGAAAAAAAAAAGACTTTTTTTTTTTAACCTTCTGAGTTGTCCAATCCACACTTCCCAGATTAATTAGAGAATTGCCCTGATCTTGATCTCTCTTTTCTGTTTCCCCTTTCCTGATTGGTAGCATTTGCAGGAAGAAAATGCTAATTTTTTTCTTGTACACATTAAATTATTCTCACCAATCAAAATGGACGTGGGGCTGAGAAAGAGGGGGAGGGAGGACGTTTGCGGATGGACTTTCTCCCCCAGTCTCTTTTCAACCAGGTAAAACGGAGTTCGACAGGCCCAAATTCTCAGCAGGTTTGCACAGCACAGTAATAGCCTTTATGCTTGGAAATTTATGGGCCATGGACAGTTTATAAGAAACGATGTAGTTCATCAGAGCCCCAGACTGATGGAGCACCTGGGAGCATTCTGCAAAGGAAGTTGGGTTTTGGAATAATACTTACTTTGATAGGGTTGTTTTGTTAACTAAGTAAAACAGTAGGGAAGCCAATGGCCACTTAGGCTTTAAACATAAATATATATTTATAAGTCACCCAGCTGCCTAATTGAGAGCTGTAGTGTTTTCATCAGAAAGCAGTAAGAATAATAACATTATCAACAATACCTGATCTCAGCTAGATTCATGTAAATCAGTCTTTGATAATTTGGAGACAATTAAATGCTGTTTCAATGCTTCTCTCTTAAAGTCACAGAGTGAGAGGGTGGTTAGAAAAAGTGATTTTTTTTGGGGGGGGGGTTGGGTGGGGAATGTTCTTTTGTATTTAAGGTGCAAGATATATGTTAAGCTTGATGCTATACTCTGGGTAGCAGAGGTTTGTGCGCAGAGATTTGAATTTGTGGTCCTATGGACTCCTGGTGGGGAGGGCCGGGGGCCCCGAGGAACAAGGGTTGGGCATACAATTGTCTGGTACTTTCAGGTTTCACAGAAGAAGGTTAAGCGGGAGGTGGCTTGTTAAATTTGAGCAGAGAACTGGAAAATAAGATTTCACACTCCTGAGATGGGGGGAGCTGGTGAGTTTGGAGTTTGTCTGGGAGATTTGAACAAGGTCGGGTGTGCTATAGCATTTCTGAAATTGTATTTCAGGGCTTATGAACCAAAAAAGTAGGTGTCATGAGAAAAGCAAAGGGTTCATATACACATGTGGTCGGGTCAAGTGTCCTAGGTAAATGGGCACTTTAAAACTCAAGAAATTGTTCGGCCTGTGGAAATAAAAAGCCCCTTCTTCTGCTTGGCTGGTGCTAATGATGCTTTGCTACTGTGTCCTCCATTCACGTCTCCTCTTTCTGTTCCCCAGCCCTATCCCCCCTTTATGGCCACAGCTTTAATGCTTTCTCTCTTTGGCTTTGAGACCTGAGCTGGAATTAGATTGCAAGTGGCAGCATGGCAGTCCGGGACTTGGGTTCTAGTGTGAGGACTGTTTCTTTGTGTGACCTTAAGTCGGGACACTTGTCTTCCTTCCTGGAGGGAGCAGGGGGTAAGGTCCCTGAGCTCTCCGCTAGTGCTGACATTATGTTATCTTAGACTCAGTCCTGTCTCTGCAATTCTCCCCTCCTCTTCTGGGACAGTGTGGCCCTCCCTTACCAACCCCTTCTTATGAAAAGTATTCATTTCTGCTATTTGGCTTAATCTTTATATCTAATTCTCTTTGTCAATTGTTTCTAATTTTATTTTTCACTTCTTGCTTTACTTGTATTCTCTCTGCTCTTCAGTTCTCTCTTTTGAGACTAATTTTGTAAGTATGTTAACATATGATATATAAAATCGTGTTCTACTTCTTTGAGCATTTATTTTTCCCTTTTTCCTCAATATTTGATATTCTTTCAGCTAACATAAGACTAGACACATTTTAGGCAATGTATAAATATTTCTTGAACTATAGGCTTGATAAGATTCCCCATGCTTCAGACCTCTTATCTCCTCCTTGTGGCTTTGGCCTCTGAGCCACCTTCTGTGTTTTTGGAGTTGGAGTTACAGTCATTCTTTATCTACTGTAATATGAACACTGGGTCAAGCAAATTGCACCTGTGCAATCTCTAGCCTTAAATCCACTATTCTTAAGGGAATGACAAAGGATGACTCAGTTTCATTTCCTCTGCTCTCAGCCCAAATGAACAGGAAACATAAAAGACATTCAGTATATTGAATAGCAGTCAAACTTCTAATACAGTGTTTTCAACCCTTTTCGTCTCATGGCACACATAAACTAATTACTAAAATTCTGTGGCACGCCAAAAATATATTTATTTTGCTGATCTGACAAAAAAAATAGCTATAATTCTGATTCATTCACACCGGATGGCTATTGCTGTCCCCCTTAGATTGTCATTTTTTATTTAACAATCTAAGGGGAAAGAGGTCAGTGCCCCTGACTAAATAGTCAGGCACTGCATGTTTTAAAAATTCTTGCAGCACACCGGTTGAAAATCGCTGCTCCAATAGCTTGATGTGCTAGAAAAATTAAACCTTTTAGTATCAGAAACTCTCCAACACTTTCTTTTGATTCCAACTTGCAAGAATATGAAATGAGAGGTTTCTCTACTAAGAGTTACAAATGTTCTGAGATAACAACTCACTGAAGAGACACAGATAAGAATCCTTAAAAGTCTAACCTCAAATTAGATCCACATTTTCTTGTACTATAGAACATTAAAAGAATTTAATAGCTTGGAGAAAATGTTACTCATGCCCATTATCTTGCTACTTATCTATATATTTTTATGAAAATGTGATAAATTTTGTACTATGTTAAGCACATCTTAGCATACACTTTAGATGGACTATTTATTTTTTAAATCCAGGAAGGCAAATAACTGGTCTTTGTTAATTAACATTTTAGTAAATGAAATTCACAATTGGGTAAAATAGAAAAGAATTGTCTTTCATAATGAATATGAATTAACTTATGCTAAGATTCTCTGAGAGGCTTTGTGGCTCTCACAGTCCCATCAGATTTTGCTTCTCAGCTCTGCCATGTTAAATTTCCTGTATGGAGGCACTGGGTTTACTTTGAAAGCCAGAGTTGGTTGTTACTAGAAGCTACTGCAAAGTACTCCTTGTCTTAAGAGTTCTAATAAACAATAAGCAAAACTTTTTGATGATGTAGGGGTTTATAAGTTAATTTAATAGAGATGCATCATGCTATTTCCATAATATATTTTTGTATAACATTAGCAATAATATATAATTGATTTGCATAAAACTTCAGGAACATTTATGCTTGTTGGACATGCCATGGGTATGTTATGCTATGTGCAACATTAAAAAAATTATCTATTTAATACTCATGATGCTAGGCTAAATCCTGCTTAAAAGAAATACAAGTGTTATCATCCAAAAAACTACGAACATTATAAAACTTGTGAATGATGGACAAATAGAATTGCTTTAAAGAAATCCAATTATATAGCCTTACTGTCCTATATAGTAAAAGCCCAGCGATCGAAACAGCGGAATAACCAGAGACCAGAACAACTGCTACCCCTCGGCCTGCCCGGCCTTGCTCGCCAGCGAGGACCCCCACCCCGATCCAGGGCCCCCATAAGGACAGGCTGGCCAGTCCTCTATCCTATATAATAAAAGGGCAATATGCACCAGGCCTCTATCCTATATAATAAAAGGGTAATATGCAAATTAACCCTAATGGCAGAATGACCAGAAGGACCGCTCGACCAGTCACTATGAGGCGCACTGACCAACTCTCGGTCCCTTTCCCTAGCCAGCAGGCTCCAATTGCCCAATGGCACATGGGGAACCAGGGGTGGGTGGTGGGGGATGCGGGTGGTGCCAGGCCAAGGTCCCCGCCCCACACAGAGAGGACAACCTGCAGTGGGGGCAGGGCTGGTGAGTGGGTGGAATGGCCCACTTATCGGTTCCTCCCCCAGGCCGGCAGGCTCCGATCACCCGATGGCAAATGGGGAACTGGGGGTCGGTGGCGGCGGGGGAAGAGGCTGGCTGCAGGCAGCTGGGGAAGATGGCCCTGCTCGCAGGCCAGGCCTAGGGACCGTACCTGTGCACGAATATCCTGCGCCAAGACTCTAGTTTTAATTACAAAAATTAAATAAAATAACTGTCAGAATCTTCTTTAAAAGTTTGCTGATGTATGTCAGTAGATGTCAATGTTATAAAGTGCAAAACAGAACTCCCCCCCCTAAAATTCAGCACAGTGTTGTTCAGTTGTAAATGGTTTGATGCTGATGATTTACACATTCATTCATGAAAAGCCATCACCTGGTGGGAAATCCTTTTTTAGAGGTAGGAGGCAGAATGATTGGTTACTTTTGCTCTAGGTAAAAGGAAATTATATTGTTCCTCAAGCCCCCTCCCCCTTTTTTTTGTTAATCCTCACCTGAGGATATTTTCTCCATTGATTTCCAGTGAGAATGGAAGGAAGAGGGAGAGATAGAGAAACATCAATGTGAGAGAGATACATCAGTTGGTTGCCTGCCCTAACTTGGTCAGGGATGGAGCCTGCAACTGAGGTATATGTCCTTGACCAGAACGGAACCTGAGACCCTTCAGTCAGTGGGCCGACACTCTAACCACTGAGCAAAACCAGCTAGGGCCTCAACTCATTTTTTTGAGGAAGATCTACATCCTGGCTTTTCCCCTACTAATCAAGTTTGAAAATTCAATGATGCTATAAGACTTTATCATAAATACATGTCTTGTGTTCATGTAGTAGCCTTTTCTACCTCGATGTTTACAAGCACTCTTCATGTTGCACTGTTATGGGGGAGCCTTTACAGCCTTTGTTAATAATGTGTTCCCAAAGAGGCAGTGTTAGTGCTAACCCTGGACAAGGGTGGAAATCTTCCAAGGTGACTTGTCCACCAAAAGTGGATTAGAAAAGGCCCACTGGTTCAGAGAAATGGAAATAATCTTGGTGTATACTTGGGTTCCGTGTGAATAAATATGGAAGAGTCTCCTGATGGAAATCAAAACACCATCACCCGGAGAGGGATCTGAAAGTTTCCTGTTCATATGGTGTGAAGACAACTCAATTTAAAAATTGGGCAAAAGATTTGAATAAACATTTACCCAAAGAATGTGTACAAGTGGTCAATAAGCACATAAAAAGAGGCTGAACTTCATTAGCTATCAGGGACATGCAAATCACAAGCACGATAAGGTACTATCCAGTTTCACATTTGCTAAGATGGCTATAATAAAAAAGATGGGCAGTTGGAGGATTGGGGAGTAAGTGGAAAAATTGGAACCTTCATACACGGTTAGTGGGAGTGTAAAATGGTGCAGCCACTTTGGAAAATAGTCTGGCAAGTCCTTACAACATAGAGATTTCATATGACCCAGCAATTATAACTGAAAACATATGTCTACCCCAAAACGTTTACATCAATGTCTACAGAAGCATCATTCATAATAGCCCCAAAGTGGAAACAACCTAAATTCCCATCAACTGATGAATGGATAAACAACATGTGATATATCTATATGATTGACTAATGTTCAGCCATAAAAAGAAATAAAGTACTGATACATGCTACAACAGGCATGGACCTTGAAACTATTATGCTTAGTAAAAGAAGCCCAGTCATAAAAGACCACATATTGTATGATTCCACTTACATGAAACATCCAGAATGAGTAAATCCGCAGAGACAGAGAAGATTAGTGGTTGCCAAGGGCTGAGGTGGACAAAATGGGGAGTGATAGCTGAGAGGATTTCTTCTTGAAGAGATAAAAATGTTCTGGGGTTAAATAATGGTAATAGTCACACATATTTGAATACACGAACAACCACTGAATTGTATACCTTAAAATGATGAATTTTGTTATGTGAATTATATCTCAATTTCAAAAAGAAGAAAAAATTAAGGAGAAGATTTATATATCAGACATTAACATTTAAAGCAATATGATAAAAGACCATAGATAAATAGCTAAGAATCGTTATTCAAAATATGTAAATAACTCCTACAAATACATAAAGCAAAGGCAAAAATTCCACCAAATATTATGCATAAGCTAAGAAAAGAAAATTCACAGAAGAGGAAAACCAAATAACTAATAAACACCTAATAATGATATGCAAATTAAAACAAAAATGAGGAACTTTCCCATGTGTACTCAAGGATGTGCTAACAGCAAAACTTCAAGAAATAATATGTCCATGCCCTAGCTGGTTTGGCTCAGTGGATAGAGCATCGACCTGCAGACTGAAGGGTCCCGGGTTCTATTCCAGTCAAAGGCACATGCCTGGGTTGTGGGCTCCATACCCAGTAGGGATGTGCAGGAGGCAGCGATCAATGATGTCCTCTCATCAATGATGTTTCTATCTCTCTCTCCCCTCTTCCTTCCTCTCTGAAATCAATAAAAAATGTTAAAAACATATGTATATGTCCAACAAAGAAAGAAGTGATAAATTATAACCATGCAATGGCAAACAGTAGAATTATTAAAATGAATAAACTAGATACATAGGTATGTATATAGGAAAATTTCAAAATCATACCATTAAGTTAAAAAGTGTTCTTAAAAAGATATAGACATAATTATAACAATTATATAAAATTTAAAAGTACACTAATATATTACTTGTTATACAGCATATAGTTTTACATATATACATATCTATGTATATGTAGATATATATACATATACATCTCTAGTATATGTAGATTTATATACACTTAATTAGTAAAAACATAGAAATCTAGGTGGAATGGATCAGAAAAGAGGTAAAAAGGAGCTTTCATCATATCTATAGCATTTTATTTCTTTGAAAAAAGTCAGAAAAAGCATGGCATAATAAAAACAATTGTTACATTTTAACTGTTAAGTATGGTATTTTAAATATTCCTCTCTGTACTTTATTGTCAACATGACAGTTAAACATAGTGCCACATTCATATTTATATAATAATAATGACTAAGTTATATCGCAGACTGTTTTTGTTAAATTGCCTGTTTGAATCATTAGCCTATACAGTTTTCTACTAGCACAGTGGTCGGCAAACTCATTAGTCAACAGAGCCAAATATCAATAGTACAACAATTGAAATTTCTTTTGAGAGCCACATTTTTTAAACTTAAACTTCTTCTAACGCCACTTCTTCAAAATAGACTCGCCCAGGCCGTGGTATTTTGTGGAAGAGCCACACTCAAGGGGCCAAAGAGCTGCATGTGGCTCGCGAGCTGCAGTTTGCCGACCACTGTACTAGCATGCGCCTAGTATTGGCTGCAAATGACACAAACCTGGGACTAGTGGCTTAAATGAATTGAAGGCTTTATTTTTTCCTCACATAGTGAAAAGTCCAAAAGTTAGAAATCCAGAACGGCTACCGTGGTTCCATGATGCCAGAGAAGAAATGGACTCTTTGGATCTTCCCACCCAGCCATCCTTAGCATATTCTTGTCACTCTGGGGGTCACAGGGTGGCTGCTTTGCTCAACGCATCAAGACTGTGTTCTAGGCAGGAAGAAGTAGAAGAACAAAGGGGAAATGCGCACACCAATCCGCCTGCCCTTTCACACCCTCTCCAGCATCCATGTATCTTAAGGAGCCTTCTTGGAAATCTCAACCGAAGACTTCCTCTTTTTGCTCAGTGGCCAGAACTAAGTTAAATGACAACTTCTATTAAGGACTTCAGCAGTTTTATTTAACCTTTCTCCCAAATCGGGGCTCTGTAGACAGGAATAAAAGAATAGATATCGAGTGGAAATTCACAGGCCTTCACAGATGACAAAAAATGATGATAATGATGGTGATAATCATAACGATGACCACTTATTGAACTTGTGCTGTATGCCAGATGTGTGAGTTTTGTCTTGTTTAATCTTCACTGCAATCCTATGAAGTACCTGTGTAAACACCCATTTAAATATGAGAACATTGAGACTCAGGAAGGTAGAATAGAACATTGAAAGTAGATGATGGTGGAAGGAGAACTTGAGGCCAGGTCATTTGACCCTCAGGGTTGTCTGGAATTGTCCTGGTTTTAGCTCTGAAAATCTCAGGTCCCAGGATACCTGTCAGCCAGTGGAGTCACCCAATTGAAGCTCAAACAGCGTTGGACAGGAGTTCCATTAAAGTTTGTTGAATGGTTAATTTAACAAATAGTGTTTATCGTTTTTCATAAAGGTTAAAGACTTGCAATATATTAAGACTACAACCCTTCCTGTTATATATATTTTTCTTTTGCCTTGTAGTTTTTATGACTCTCTTTGACATACAGACATTTAAAAGTTTTATGGGTCAAATCTATCTGTTTTCCTTTACAGCTTCTTCCTTTGCTTTTATGTTTAAATATTCTCCCCTACACTACCAACCCAAAGTTATATTTTCTTCTGGTTCTTTTATAGTTTACTTTGTAATTCAAAGTAAAATGGGGATACGCAAGGATGGGAGAGACTTTCATGCACATGTCCCAGGTTTGGGGGAGTGTTTCAGGACTGTAAGCTTATATGTTTGAAATGTTCATCTCAGGAACTGATTTAAAATCCATAACTTAACGGAGTGAGAACTCTTTCCAATGCATCCCCAATGTGCACTGCACATGTATCTGATCTGCAATCGGCAATCATGTCAAAATGTGTCAGCTCATTTCATATTCTTTTTAACTATCCTTTGATTAAGGGAGTGCTGTATCAACTTATGTAAGCCTGCAGTCAAATCTACCTTCAAATTATTAGCACCTGGTGAGAAATGTCCTTCCCATTCTATACACCAGTTCATCATGTCTTATTTGTAATTCACTTGATGATTTTGATATATCATTATAAATACTATATGTGACTAAGTCTTTACACTGAAGCTTTGTTCTTGAAAAAATGGCAGAAAGTGGGAATTGCGTACCGTGTCCCTGATTCAGATGTGTGGATCTAGACCAAGCAGGTGTGGTGCTAGGCTGAGATGATAAATTACCAGCCCCAGCTATCTTTATGTTGGGAAACATGATGTCATTAATGTTTACCTTGCACTATTGGGTCTAATTTCATTTTCTAGCCAATGGAATGGGAAAATATTTGTGAATTCACTGTTATGGGAAAACCATTTTTAGAAATTATCTTATTAGAAAATAAAATGAGTAATCTAGTTCAGGTGCTGGCAAACTTTTTGTTAAGAGCCAGATGGTGATGATTTTAGGTTTCTCTGGCCTTAAGATCTCTAATGCAACTACTCAACAGACCTTTGGAGCAGCCGTATACAGTACATAAACAAATGGGTGTGACTGGGTACCAACCAAAAGCAATTGGTCTGCAGGCTCTGGCCCCTCGGCTGTAGTTTTCCAACTGCCACATAGTCAAAGAATTAATTCCTTTTTAAGGGAGTTTTTCTTATTTGGAAGGTGGGACTCAGTTGCTCTCCTGGAAAATATTACCATAATTTCTCCTATTATTGGTGCTTTAAGACTCTGACTTCAGTGACTGAGGGTTAAGTTGGAAAACACTTAGAAAAAAATTGAAGAGGAGAATCATGATGTAAACATGGAATTGTTTGTTAGGAATAGATGACATCAATCTCATACAAAAGGTTTGGATCTCAAAGCTCCTTTGGTGTTAGTGGCTCATGACGTTCTTCCTAAACAAATCTATCTTCTGCGAGAGCTGGCTATGGCTCTTTATCCCAGTGGGGCCCAGGCTTAGAGGCAGGGAAGTATATGGGTACCATACATTTGTTAGCATTTGTCACTCTGTGATCACAAAAATGGAATACTCCAGAGCTCTAATACAATTTGGAGGGTCTGCTTTAATGCAGTTTCCATGCCATGAAAGCAGCAAATGCAAGATTTGTCCTCAGTATCATTGCTTCATGCTTTAGTAAATCAGGATGACTGACTGAAACTTTTGCTTCTGTTTTCATGAATTCTCTCACGGTACAGACTATAATCTCTGTATCAATCTCTGATTAGATGTTACTAATCACATTTCAAAGCTAAATAAAATTTTTTTGGTGGTTTTAAATATACACACACATATATTAAACATACATATTTGTATATTTTGAGGGGGTGGGTTATATGTTAGGGAGGAGAAGAGTCTTAAGGTCTGGGCAGTTCTTACTAAATGCTATATTCTTGCTAATGTTAAAATGTGGTACAATATTTTGCAGATGCGACTGTAACAGGATGTGCTTGACAGGAACTCAACCAGATGAGGGAAACCAACTGCAAAGAAGAAATCAATGTGAAAGTGACCAAATATAAGCAATGGCTAAGCCTCTCTTCCCAGAGACAGAGCTTTGGCTCTGAGTCCCCTGTTTCCTTTACTGGTTGCAAGTCAATAAAACTACCTTGTGACAACCATATCTGTTTCTTGAATAGAACACTCCAAGCAGGGAACCCCTTGAGTCCAGTAACATATATGCATAAACATATATTTATTCCTGCAAAATTTCAATGTTATTGGTGCTTAAAAGAGGTTGGATTTCATAATTTGAAATTTCCCAGCAATGATAAGGCTTTTGTTGTTGTTCTTGTATTTTGTTTGTTTCAATACTTTACCCAGATACTTTATTATTGCTTGGTGGTTTGCTTATTTTTTGAGAAACCCCTCAAAGCACTGGACATCCTATATAATAAAGAGGTAATATGCAAATTGACCATCACTCCAACACACAAGATGGCCGTCCCCATGTGGCCAAAGATGGCTGCCCCCATGTGGACACAAGATGGCCAGCAGGGGAGGGCAGTTGTGGGGGGACCAGGACTATAGGGGAGGGAAGTTGGGGGGACCAGGCCTGCAGGGAAGGGCAGTTGGGGGCGACCAGGCCAGCAGGGGAGGGCAGTTAGGGGCAATTGGGCCAGCAGGGGAGCTGTTAGGTATCAATCAGGCTGGCAGGGGAGTGGTTAGGGGGTGATCAGGCTGGCAGGCAGAAGTGGTTAGGGGCAATGAGGCAGGCAGGCAGGCAGCAGTTGGGAGCCAGCAGTCCTGGATTGTGAGAGGGATCCCAGATTGGAGAGGGTGCAGGCTGGGCTGAGGGCCACACCCCATGCATGAATTTTGTGCACTGGGCCTCTAGTAATATATAATGAATAAGATAGATATTCAAGTTGGGGATCATAACTTTGTTCAAAAATAAAGTACAAAGTAACAGGACTGTTTTAAATATATATATATATATATATATATATATATATATATATATATATATATTATTGATTTTAGAGAGAGAAAGGAAAGGAGAAGGAGAGAGAGCAACATCAATGAAAGAGAACTGTTGATTGGCTGCTTCCTGCCTACCCCCTACTGGGGATTGAGTCCCCAACCCAGGCCTGTGCCCTGACCAGGAACCAAACCAGTGACCTCTTGGTGCACAGGATGATGCTCAACCAACTGAGCCACACTGGCCAGGGAAGGCCTGATGTGTTAGATCTTATAATGTGGCTTTAAAGGATTTTTCAAATATTTTAAGCAGAAAAAGCATCATTGAAATTTGTATTGCCTCCTAAAATTAATTTTTAGAGGACAAGTTTCAGTTAGTTACGGAAGCTCAGATCTGTTTTAAAAGTCTCATTACTCTATATCTTGAAAAATGCACTTTTTCTCCCTTAGAACGATAATTTGGATGAATACAAGAAATTGTCAACAGGTTTGTAATTGTGTCTCTTTCAAAAAAATTTATGGATGTTCTGCTGCTAATTGCCCTAACTCTCATCAGCCCCACATGATAAGAGTTGATTATGGGAGTTTTCCTCTTGAATATCTATAAGTTATACTGTCCTTTGTGGATGCTATTCTGAAGGTGACCAGATGAAGGGGCAAGACAAGTAATTCTTTATTTCTCTCATGGTGGAGCCAAGAGGTGGCAGGGAATAAGCTGGGGATCCTGGGAGTTGGGGGTATAGACAGGAAGGAGAGAGGATACATTCAAAGGAACAACACATGGTATTATTTTTATTTAAAGTAGATTTAACTTGAGGAAGATAAAGTCTGTATTAACAAAGAAATAGAAGCAACCATGAAGAAGTCTGAATTAAGACTATGGAGCATGTCTTTCTTTGGTATTTTTCTTTCTCTTAAAATACATAGGTGCCACCCCAACCCCTTCAAGTACAAAAATATATTGCTCATCTTATAATTGCCAAAGAAATAGATATTTATGAAGAACACTTTTAAAACAAAGAAATAAAATGATAAAAATTATCCATCATTGATCACACAGAGAGGCTAATGATAAAACTTGAATATATGTGTTCTTCCAATTATCTTTTCTCCTCTTTCTTCCTTCTTTCTTTCCTTCCTTCCTCTCCTCTTTTTCCATTTCATTTTAAATTTCTATTAATTTCTTTTTTTAACAAAAAGAGGAGCTAGCTGCTAGCACATTAATAATGTTTCATAAATTGCTTTATTATATAGCAATACATCTAAATATCTCTGATTCTATCTCATTGTCAATGTATATTTTCCACAACATAATTAAAAAAAAACAATTTAAATAGTTTTATTTTGCAATTATAAAGGCAATACACATGTAGTGCAAAACATTAATATATACAAAAACAAAGATAAAAATTATATTTAATACTCCTGTCAAAAGTTTCTGGTATTTGTTCTATCACACCCATGAAAGAAGGTATTTATGCTAACATAAGCTTGGGACATTTTGGATTCAATGCATTTAAACAGGTTTTCTTTCCCATCAGGTCATCTCAAGGCCGTTAATATGCTGAAGTGTGTTATGGTGTTCACAAAAGGGAAATAAAATGTAGACTTTCTCAAACTTATTTGACCTGAGAATAAAACCCTATATTGGTGGATGTTTAGGTTGTTTCCACCTTTTTTGCATGTTTAAATCATGTTGAAATCAAGACCTTATACATCTTTTTCTGTAGACTTGCCCAATTATTTCCTTAGGATAAAATCCTAAAAAAAAAGATACAGGTCTTTTAATTTATCTATATTCCAAATTAGTTTCTTTGCCTAGGAACATAACAGTTTTCATAAAAAACAATTAGGAGGAGGATTTAGTTTGTATCTACTCATGAAGGCTAAACTGACAAGAGCAGAATGGGCTATCAGAAATATGGTTTGCTAAATATTTGCAATTATTCACAAGACTAATATGCTTTTATAAATAAGTAGTTGTCAAAATGCTTTTCTCAGAATGGGAACTGGGAGCTTCCCTTATTAAAAAATAAAGTACCAAAACAAATTTAAAAAAAAATGTTATCTCCCTCACCTTCTAGTAAAGAGCAAAAAATTTAGAAGGAACAATACCTTCTGACTTTTAAATAAAAACATATTTCAAATTCAAGTTAAGATGCAGACATAGATCCCTACTGTTTCTATAAGTGATTTGCCTCTTCTTAGTCATTAAAGCCTGACATACTCTATCCAGTATTTTATTAGAATGGTGACTTCATTCATTCAAAGGTCTCATAAGGTATTTCACAGGATTTTACACAGGCTGGGGTCTTATCCTGCTTAGAATAAAAAGTAAGAAAGTAAACTGATCAGATTTTCTCTGTCTGAATTTTGGAGTCTGCCTTGAAACGTCTGAATAATTATATACAGGAATAAGCAAAGGCTATTGCTTGGTTATGTGATAGATTGAGATCAAGAATGTTAATGCTATCTCCAAGAACATTTTAAAATTTATATCAAAATTGTATAAACAGGGTCACCCGGTCTCAATGGCCCATGAAGATCAGAAAGTAAACGAAAGATCTTAAAATAAGCATGAAACCTGAACACCTTGAGGGGTGTTGTATATTAAAACGCAGTTGTTTACGTAAAGAGAGGGAAAATGACTTAGTGCTAATTCTGTGTGTGACAAGCTCCTTCTTCCTCAATCCATCAGCAGAATGGCATGGATGGGGGGTTCGCTCTGCCTATTTTGAAGGACTGTGAAGAAAACCAACGTAAACTGTCTTTATGATCATTATGACCTTTGGAACCCACCCGTTTCCTTTATGGCCCTGATTAGCTTCAGGCTAAGTTCTTTCTTCAAGATAGGTGTTGTTGAGGGGACCCGGGTAAGATAAAAGGAGTAAAATATGGTTGACAGGAAGAGATGGGTAGATTCACTAAGGTACATGTTCAAGGATTTCTTTGAAGCCCAAACTTCCGTCTTCAAAAGGAATTCCAGCCAGATGGGGAACAAATGGGAACATGTCTTCGGATGAGTAACCCACAGAGTTTGGGTTCAAGGGTGGAGGAGTGCTGAGACCCCCCCCAAAAAAAAAAATCATGGCAAAAGGACAGTGAATTAAGAAAAAGAAAGCAGAATTTTATCATGGATTAATAGACATATATAATTATGTATCTGAAACTGAGGTAAATAAAAAACTCACTGGAGTAAATAGTTTTCCCAGAAGAAACAAATGATGCAATAGCTCTCCAAGTTGGCAAGGCGTGATTCAAGGGCCAGAATTGTCTAGAAATTATGTATACTGCCTAGAATTGGCTCCAGGTTCTCCTAGTTACACTCTGTGATCCAGGGGAAATAATTTGACCACTCTGCGCCTGACTTTCCTCATCATTACAATAAGAGTGATAATATCTACCTGTCAGGTTAGTTGTGAAGATTAAATGAGCTACTACCTGCAAAGTGTTCAGAACAGCCCTTGACATGCAAGCACCCAGTAAACATTAACAATTAATTTTAACATTTAAAGACTCACTAAGATGAAAACGCTGCTAAATAATAACTACTCTGCTGCTTGTGATTCCACCAGATAGCTTCATTTATTTGGTTCTTAATGATTTTTTTGATCTTTAAGAGTCACCTTTCAAATGTAAATCATCCACAGGGTTCTACTCAAAACTGTTATCAATTAATAAATACCACAGAAGGGATTAAATGGCCATCTATGTGCCTGGGTGGGATAATATTTCAGGAATGAGGACAGGGTGCTGAGGTAGTGGGAAAGCTCCGAGGACAAACTTAACCCACCTTTATACTTGACAACAAAGCTAACCCACCAATTACAATTTTGCTAATGGTAAGGGAATTCTCAAGCCTACAGTGTTTTAGTGCAAAGCACCAGAGAGAGAATGTGCCCACATCTTTCTGTGAGACAAATAGATGGCTGTGACACATTTTCTGGTTTCTTGCCTGAACCATAGGAAGGGAGAAAAATGTCTCATTCAAAGCAAGACATGAAATGGGAGAGGACTTACAAAAAGTTGGGTGGGATGTTTGTGAAAATGACCCTGTGAAGGAATTCAGGAGTCTTTGCATTCAGGCTGTGGAGGAAAGTCTAGTTAGCACATGGCCAAAGGCATTGAGACCCAGGATACAGGAAGGGAAGGACAGACAGACAGACACACTCACACCATCAGAGAAGTTACCCATCAACACATATCCTATTGGCATACCAAGTTATATTTTATGGTTTAGTATTTTTGTTCTTGAATTACATATGGCAGAGTAATCTGCTCAATGTCTTGTTTTTCTGAAGGTGTCAATGTTACCCCAACTACAAGGTTTGTTCAGTACACATTCTTCTTTAAAGCCAAAGGCAGCTGAATAGTTGTTTTGCTATAATAGTGATTCACGAAAATTTTGATCTCATCATCCCTAATACATCCTTAGAAATCACTGAGGACTTTTGTCATTATATCTATTAATATTAACCATATTAGAAATTAAAAGTGAGAAAAAATAACTATTAATTAATCTAAGTGATAATAATAAGCCCATGCTATAGTTCCATAAATAACATTCTTTTTAATAAGATATAACATTTCAAAAACAAAACAAAAAAATAGTAAAAAGAGATCCAAACATTTCAGCTTAATAGATGACAGATTCTCAGATCTGCCTTTGTGTTCATTTTGTTGTATATTTCACATCACGTGACCTTGGGAAAACCCCACTGCACTCTAATGACGGAATGAAAGGAACACACAGAAAACATTTTAGCATTGTTGAGGTAGTTGTGAATTCACAGACTTCTGGCAGGTCTCAGGTAACACCCAGGAATCTCCAGACCACACCTCAAGAACTACTATTCTAGGACCAAAGCTTAGGCTTGGTCAAGACTGGTTGACCTGGTTTTACTGTTGTTGTTTCATTATTATAGCTTAGTGATTCTAAGAGGCCTATTTTTTCATACTCTGAATTTGGGGTATGTCTTACATTGATAGTGTCTTGCAATAGCTGTTATGACATAATTGTCATTGTCTGCACAGGTATGAACTTGGTCATAGCTCATATTTGTCACCATTTTGGTGGGATTATGTACATTGTTGCTATCATGTGTTGAGTTTAATTGCTGTTTATAGACTCTTCAGAACTAACAGTATAATTAAGTGTTGAAATGAAAAGTTACTACATATACAGGAAAGCACAGACAGAGCAGTGGGGCACTAATATCACTAAATTTGATATTAGTAAAGCAATCTTGGGAGAAAGATTTTCTTGCACAAGAGCACAAGCGAGAGCTTTATGTATATAAGAAGAGAGTAAATCCACAAATAGCTGTGTCTGTATTGTGTGCTGTTACTGAGAAATGTGCAAAATGATAGCCTACCACATGCCAGACAATACACTTGAAGCCACAAGAAATTGCCACAATTCTAGGTGTAGAAGTAAAATGCTGCATAGCATTGAGAGGATGGTGTGACCAATCTACGCCTCACACAGGAATATCACTAAGGTGTGTATCACAGTTTAATTGGCAGTTGTTTTTCTTCCTCAGATGTCCATGAAATAATTCATGTCTTACTACTTATGTCATTTTAGATTGAGTGGAAATTTGTAACAATACTCTTGTCTGGTGTGTTGATTTCCTAAGTCTGCCATAACAAGGTAACATAAACTAGGTGGCTTAGAACAACAGAAAAAAATTCTCTCATAATTCTGGAGAGTAGAAGCCTAAAATCAAAGGTGTCAGCAGGGTCATGTGGCCTCTCAGACTATGGT
Organism: Plecotus auritus; assembly: GCF_963455305.1. Lineage (NCBI taxonomy): Eukaryota > Metazoa > Chordata > Mammalia > Chiroptera > Vespertilionidae > Plecotus > Plecotus auritus. The sequence continues at coordinate 134,598,386 of NC_137782.1, read as the reverse complement.
AGAATTCCTCCTTACCTCTGCCCAGTTTCTGGTGGCGGCCAACAATTCTTAGAATTTCTTGGCTTGCATCTGCATCACGCCAATCTTTACCTCTGTAATCACAAGTATTCTCCTTGTTTGCTTCTATTCACATGGCATTTTCCTATTCTTAAAAGGACACTGTTCGTATTGAATTAAGGGCCCATCTACTCCAGTATGACCTCATTTTAACTAATTACATCTACAATGATCCTATTTCTGTATAAGGCCATGTTTTGAAGGACTGAGGGGTAGGACTTCAACATATCTCTTGAAAGGGGGCACCATTCAACCCACAACAAGTGGTAAGGAACTTACAAAGTCTTTGGCAGAGAAAATCCTATGTGTTCCCAAATTCTTTTCATATTCTTCCCTCCTTAGTACAATATAATTTTTATTTTCCAGTCTCCTTGCAGTAAAGCAAGGCCATGTGATTAATTATGGACAATGAAACCTGAGAATGAGTGACCTGTGTGATTTCTGGGCTGAGGAAGTAAAAAGCCCCTGGGAGACTACTCAGTCTCTCTATGTTCCTTAGGCAGTCAGTGTATGAGCAATGTGTTGCTATCACAGCAGCCTGGATCTGTGAGTCACCATATGGATGGTAGATAAAGGATTGCATTATGGAGAGTTGTCTGACCCACAGCAATCTTTAAAGCAGTGAGAAGTAAATTCATATGTGTTAAAACACAGATATTTTGTAGTAATTTATCACAGCAGCATAATCTAGCCTATCCTGATTAATACAAGAGGATGAACCAAGAGGTAGAAGATGACATGAAACTGAATTTTCAATTCACTTTCTACAAATACATCTAAGGATATTGCACTCTTTTCAACTTTTAAATATCAATTTATTAATATAATACTCCATATCAATAGAAAAAAGGACAGAACCATATGACCATTTCAACAAATGCCAAGAAAGTATTTGAAAATATCCAACATCCTTTTGTGATTAAGAAACTCAACAAACTTGGAGCAGTGAACCTCTTTAATCTGATAAAGTGCATCCATGAAAAACTCATAATAAATTAAAAATATGGTTCAACTTCAGGTCCTAAAGGGCAAGTCATTACCTTTTCATCTTACTGTTTTATCTCCATGGCCCAGAATAGAGATAGGTTCACACACACTGCTTTTCAGAAGAGCAACATCTTTATTTTAAAGATAAAATTAACACCTGCTTACATGTACTAGTTAAGATAGGCATCATCATTCTTCATTAACAAACTTTCCAAATCTTAAAGGTTTATAATAGCAAGAGTTTATTTTTTGCTCTAATGATGAGTTGGCTAGGGTCTCCACTCCCCCCCTCCACTCCCTCCCTCCGCACCAAGCTTCTCATTCCAGGCTGATGGAGCAGCCACTGTCTCAAACATCGCTGTCTCAAACATCTCTGGGCTCATGGCAGAAGGAAAGTGCTCTGGAGAATTTTGCACTAGCAATTACATGTTCCAGGCTGGAAGTGACACGCGTCATTTTTGCTTACAATTCATCAGACAGAACCAATCAAATGGTGCCACCAGACCCCAAGGGATCCTGGTGTGTGCAATTCTTCCATTGGCTCCCAAGACAAAGAACTTCAACTATGTGATGAAGAGATTCATGGATTACCTTACTGTAAAAACTCAAATAGTAGAAAAATATGCCACCCAGAAATACCCTAGAGATAACCACTGTGTTTAAGTTGGTGTATATTTTCTATGCTTAGAGAAATACACAAATGAACACACAATTTAACTTTAAAGTATCCCATTAGAAATGCCATTCTGTAATCTGCTTCCCCCTGCCTTTAACCATATAGCAAGGTCATATTTCTCCATGTCAAGACATCTTAGTCTACCTCACATCTTTGAACTATTGCACATTATTCCACTGTATGGATGGAGCATGGTTCATTTAATTAATTCCATGTGGATGACCATTTAGGTTCTTTCTAATTTTTTATATTATTAAACATTTTGCAATCAATACTCTTGAACATACATTTTAGCTAGCCATAAATGTTTGTGACTGACTAAATAAAGATGACAAAAAGTGAATGAATGAGGGTAACCAGTCATCAGTGATTTGAGATTCCAAACGCGTGGTTGTCACAGAAAAAATATATGTTATTCAAACTATTTGCCCATGGTTTAACATATTTCAAAATGGCAATAAAGGCATAGGATTCTTAACTTTGCTAATGTAGCAGGTCATTCACATTAGCATTTCTAGAGCTCCTTAAGACTCCCGAATTTTCTTCATTATGAGATTTAACATCCCCTTTCTGAGCCTATGGACATAGGTGTATTGTAATATGATTAGTCAGAAGTTCCTGAGAAATGAACACAATGGTAATGTGATGCCTCCTTTATTGTTTATCTTCAGTTCCAATTCCTTACCATACATACAGACAAGAATGACTAGTCATTTAAGCGAGAAATCAGAATCGAAAGGTAGTCAGGGTTTTAGCAGCTTAAACTAATCAGGGGACATCAGCTTGAACAGTTCTGTGACTCTGACTGTGAAGGTGTCCACAGTCCCAGGAGGAGATGGCTTTGGCAGCTCAGTTTTGATGGGATAAGTAGTGTGTATTTGGGTGGGGGTGGGGATGAGAGGAGGTTACTGCGGAAGATAAATGAGTTCCTCAATGTATGAACTCACTCCCCAGGCTACTCAAGTTGGCTCAGCGCTCTGGACAGTTGCTTGCTGGATTCTCACTGTGAGACAGCCAGCGCCACGCTTGGAGCCCTGCAGGAAAAATAAACCCCACTGACTCATCCAATATACTTGGGAGGGCTTGAGAAGTTTTAGTCAATTCTAAGTCAGTGGGAAAAAGTGGAGAGGGGGAGTGTTAACTATAGACTGGGGCCTGTTGAACATCCTGATTTACATGAGCTTTATGAGGACTCATCACAAAAGGCAACTGAAATAAAAACAAAAAAAAATTCTGTAGGTTGTTTTGTTTCCTTTTTCAATTCAAGCTATCTATGGTGTGCATAACATATTTAAAAAATATGTTCTATTTCAGCAATTTTATTTAGTTATCTCAGCTCCTCGGTGAGTGTGTGTATGTGTGTGTGTGCTGGGGGTTCACTGAAAAAGGAAAAGAGAGAGAACATTTTGGTGTCACTTCCTAATATCTTCTAAGGGTACTAATCCCATCATGAAGGCCCGAACCTCATGACCTCATCTAACCCTAATTACCTCCCAATGGTAGATCCCATCTCCAAATGTCATCCTGTTGGGGAGTAGGATGTCAGCATGTGAACTTGAGAGGGACACAGACATTCAGCCCATAATCAGGGGCGTTAAATTCTTTGCTTGCTATTCATTTCTCAAGAGGTTCCTGGAAAATGGAAGTTTAAAAATTTATTTTCAATTTGGATAAACTCTTACCTAAAAACCTCCACTTTAAAAATGATGCACACACGACGTTCATTGTCCTCTTCATCTTGCACTGGGCAGACTTCCCTACTTTTAGTCTCATCCTCATCCCTCATGCCAAATTCCTGCAATTTTGTTTTTTAAAATGGTGGATTCAGAAAGGAGATTAAAGGAAGAAGCAATGAGAAATAGTGGAAAGCACATGTGAGATGCTGATTCCAGGGGTCAACCCTTGGATAAGCTCCTATTTGCCTATTTCTCTACTACCTCTCCTATCCAAATCTTTAATCTAACATCATTTTGTTATCTTCCTGAAGTCCCACAATTAATGGATCATTTGGGCTAACAAGCATTAGCTTTTAAAATGCAAATGTGTGTGTGTGTGTGTGTGTGTGTGTGTGTGTGTGTGTGTAGGAGGAGAATGTCCTGTTAACAAACTACTAATTATTCTGACATTAGAGGGAGATTGGTTAATCCAAGTTCTTTCCTTGCTGGCAGGTGAGACCACATAAGTTGTTTAAAGGGGAAGAGATGGAGCATGGAGTAGACGATGTGGGAAGAGGTCAGAATCTGACTCCAATGTATTCACACCCGTGCCTTCAACACCTTGCAAAGTGCTTGTCCCATAATGAACACTGTAAATATTTGTTGGATGAGTGAAATGAAGAAAGACTATTGAAAAATCATTGTAGAGGATACTAGAAGGTGGGTCTTGAGTCTTGTAAAAGGATGTCAACATAACAACTTCCTTTCAACTTTGCCGGCATTTTCTGAAGGGGACTCCTTGTTTTCCTTCCTTTTCTTCTTTGTCAATCCTTGCTGGCCTTGATCTTGGAGGCTGTCTAAACTGTTGCTATCACGGTAGACAAACTGTTCATTCCCTTGACTTGCACCGGAAAATGAACAAGGGAAGTCTCTTGCAGAAAAAGGATGTAATACTAGTAATACAGGGAAGGCAATTACTGGTTGACGCCTGGAATCTTGCATACAGCTTCATGCTTTAGCTCAAGGTTTCATCATATTTGGTAGCATAGCAAAAGAGCACCGGACACTTGGCTTGTAGCATTTGCTTCACGCTATGTAACTGAGGGATGTGGCCCCAAGCACCGCTTGTACCTTGCTTTTCTCAGAATACCCCCTTGTCTCCTTTGAATCTAGCAACAGTGTTTTCTGTACAAAGCAGACATTCAGAACCTAGAATTCTTTTATGTCGACAGGTTTCAAGCGATATCGTCCCAGACTGGATTTACTATGAACATTAGTTATCTTGATATATTACTTATTTTGGGAGTAAGAGTATCAAGGCAGATATGAATAGCCTGTTTATTTTGTACCACATTCTTTAAGTTTGATGATCCATTAAATTAGAATAATTATAAACATGCATAAGGAAGAAGTGAAGATGAACTAATAATTTTGGCCAAACAAGGAGTTATGTGTGCCCTTACTGGAGAGAGAAGCAGAATTTGGGGAGTGGTCCATTCTTCCCCGCAATGCTGCCACATTCTGACTCTGTGATGGAGGAAGTAATTCGACCTCTTGGGGCTTCAGTGTCCTCATCTGTCAGATGACAGATTTGAACTGGATGATATCTAAAGTCAATGTTTTCTCTTTCCTTTAACTTATTTATTCCAAAACAGTTACAAAGGGCACACCATGGACCATAGATTTTTTGAAGCACTGGGATACAGCAGTGAGTAAAACAGACACAAACACTTGCTCTGGTGGAGTTAACTTTCTAGATGAAGAAGGATATGCAAGAAACAAATATATAATAAAAACATAAACACACACATAAAATGTATCAATATTTCAGAGGGTGTATCAGCATGATGCTTTGGAGGTTCATCCATGATGCTTTGTGAAACAGTATTTTGTACCCTTATATTGTTGATGAATATTCTCTGTATAGATTTACATAGTTTTTCAATACAGACCTTGTATGAATGAGAGTCTTTTTTCTTTTTTAAAATATGGATTAGAATCTCGCTACTGAAAGGGAAGTGTAGAACTAAAGGATGAAACCATCTGCATGGCGAGCTGCTGCTGGATTACCTATCCCGTCTCTCCCAATTCATGGACACCTTTTATTCGTGTCTGTGGGCTCCCTTCTCCCTCTGCGTGTCAATAGGAGGTCCCATGCTTGACAGTGCCTTGGCCTTGCCCGGCAGACACTTATTTGGCTATCAATTCCAGAACCCCAGTCTCAGGGGCCAGACCCACTGGCCTTTCCTGTCACGGAGAATATAGTTTCTTAGCCAGCCAGTTTCTTTGCCCGATCTGGTACTGCAAGATGGAGCAGTAGGCTCATGTCCTCGACTGCAGGTATCTGGAAGCCAGGTGTTAGTTTAGACTTACCCAGGTGAAGAAGATTCCACTGGAATTGGTGAGGTTCCCAGGCTCCCCCTTCAGCTCATGGCTCTTTTCTTGTCCTTCCACTTGTTGGTTTGAATGTCAAGTTAGGCCGAGCTGGGTATCTGAGGCTAGGGTGGCTGCTCACCTTGGGGCTCATCTTTGAGAAGCAGCTGATTTTTCTTTTGATCAATTACTGAACAGAGCCAGGCTGGATAATCCAGGGAGGTGATTATGATGGAAAAAAAAAAAGCATACCTGAGAGGTGTTTGGGAATGCATAGCTCCAAGCACAGAGTTTTAATGATGTGATAAAAGGAATGATTTTCCTAGAGAAACAGAAATTGTATCCTGACAGGTGACTTGGCATGGTGTCCAGTTAGCTGATTTTGGGCCTCTTGCAGGTATTATTTTGCACCCCTGGTGCAGCAAGGAAGGCCATTTCCACAGGGAGAGGTGTGGGACTAGCCAGGGGTGCCCTTTAACAACTCTGCCTTAGCCATTTGCTCAGACATCTTTCCTGAGCAGCAAGTAGAAAAGCAGCAGGGCGACCCTGGTGTGTACAATCGAAGGGTCAGTTTTATCTGACTGTACTTTTCTTCCCCATGAGATAAAGTTTCCTTCTCCTTTTTTTTTTTTAAATCTGGGCTCTCAATGGATGACTACACTGTGATATATTCATATAGTGGTATAATATGTGACAATCAAAATGAGTGAAGTGGAACAACATGTGTCAAAGTGGATGCATCTTAAAAAGTATAGAATAAAAAAGACCAAATTCCATATGTGCAATATGATGCCATTTATGCAACATTAAAAAATATGCAAAGGGGACATCTGTAATACTTTCAACAATAAAGATAAACACACACACACACACACACACACACACACACACACACATATGTATATGGCCCTGGCTGGGTAGCTCGGTTGGTTAGAATGTCATCCTGATACACCAAGGTTGCAGGTTTGATCCCTGGTCAAGGCACATATAAGAATCAACCAATGGGTTCTGATGGAGAAAAAAAAATGACAGCAGAATAGACAGTTGTGTCCCGAGCCTTGTCCCAGAGCAGATAGAAAGAACAGCTGAGGGTCACATGGGGAGTGTCTGTTGGAGAGTTAAGGGACAGCTATACTCCAGGAGAAGGTGGGGGACTGCTGAATGGGGGTCCCCTGACCAGGCAGCCCTCACTGCTGCTGGGTTCCCTCCTGGAGCCACTGGCTTGGACGTGGAGACCATGCCATCTTGAAGGGGAAAGTGGATGTTATTGGAAGCCTGAAAATCTACAACTGTGGCACCCACCAAACAGCTGCGAACCCCAGAGCACCAGTCCCAATTGGTGCAAACACGAGGATTCAGAGGAGCTCTACACTCCACCATGGAAAGGTCAGATTTCACCTGGGATAAGGATGAGGTCTCTGGTCCCGGCAGGACAGAGAAATGCGCGCACTGTGGGAGCTGATGAACTGGGGGAAGACTGCACCTAGAAAAATCCGTGGCTCTTGGGGCTGGCGTGATCCGTGAATGTGGAAGGGGGTCTTCAGAGCTGCTAACAGAGGGGATCTCTAAAAAGCAACCCATTTTGATCTGACGCAGAAGGAGAGCCTAAAAATTTTGGGAGTGTGCTGGCTGCTTAAACACAAGGGGGAAAAGGGGATTGCGCAGACTTGCGCGCAGACCCGGAGTTCACACACTTGTGCTTTTTCCTCATTGAATCCTTGATTCTGATTACTGAGCCCAATACATAGGATCACCCAGTTGGGGACACCCTAGGAGACTTCAGGGGAAAGTTGTTTTTCTGGAACCTGGGGATCAGAGCGGGGAGTGACTGTCGGAGAACAGCTCTGGGGCAGCCCACTCCCACAAACTGGTATTGAGTGCCATAGGGAAAGCAGGATCTAAGCATAGGCTAGAGAGGACCTATAGACCCGGAGGTCAATCCAGAAACACTGCCACCCAGGGGCTGAATTACAAATTGACTCTTGTGTAATCAGAAATAAAGGACTACAAAAAGTAAGAAACACCACCTGCTTAAAAATAAGGACTGGCCTACAACACTGAGGAGCAGTGGAATTCAGGGAACTGCAGTACTGTCCTAGTTGGGAAACAGGCGTGCCAAACAGAACAATAGAGGAAGTGAATGACCTTCACTACTGCACATTTTATTTTTATTTATTTTTATTTTTTAAAATATTTTTTCTTTTTTTTCTTTTTCATCTTTTACTTAAGAAACTATTTTTTCTTTTTTCCTCACTTGATTTTACCTTTTTAATTATTACATTTTTATTTTCAATAGTATTATTACTACTACTATTTTACCTTTTTTTTTTTTAAAAGTGTCATTTTATTTTCTCTTTATTTGACTTTGAGATTAGTGTTCTACATTCTATTTTCATCTTTCCTTTGTCATCATTCTACTCTATCTCAACTCTACCTTTATGCCATCATTCTCTTCCTAACTTTTGCCCTTTTGGTGTCCTGTTTCTCTTACCCTTTTCTTACTTTAGATTTTCCCTATTCTTTCTTTTTACCCCCTGTTAAAATTTCACCCTACTTATATATCTAATTTCCAATCCCCTGCTCCGAGTTCATACACACCTCTCTCTTCTGTCTTCACTATCCAAAAAATTGTTTTTCTCTCTGTCCTTTTGTTGTTGTTTGCTTGAATGTTGATTATATCGATTTTTTATGCTTGTTTGTGAGATTGTTTTGCTTATTCTTTTTTTTTTGTTTTGTTTATTTGTTTTTGTTTGTTTTTTGCATCTGTTTTTCCTCGCTTCACTTGATATTAGTTGTTGTTTGTAGTTTGTATTCATCTCCAGGTACTTGCATTTGCTGGGATTAGTGGCTGTTCTATTGGAGTTTTCTCCCCATATATATATTTTGTTCCCCTTTTCTTTCTTATTCTCTTTCTTTCCTCTCTTACTTTTTTTCCCCTTTTCCCAATTTCATTTTGGCACTCCTTTCTTTTTTTTTTTTCTTTCTCTTCTTTCTCTCTTATCCCCTAATTTGCCTTTCTCTGGTGGTCATCTTTATTTGGGGTTATTAATATCGTGAATACATTTCTGTTCAGTGCCTTGTGTGTTGTACCTGGTTGTGTTGTATTTTGTGCCTTTAAATCAATGCAGGAGAGAGAGAACTACATAACCAGACACCCGGAGAAGAGAGACAATGGGGAGACAAAGACACAGCCCGCATATGAAAGAAAAGCAGGCATCACCAGAAAAGGAAGTAAACGAAATGGAGGCAAGCAACTTGCCAGAGAAACAATTCAGAGAAATGGTCATAAGGTGGCTGAAAAGAATGGAAGAAAAATTCGACAATATGAGTAAGAGCCAAGAGGAAATAAAGAAGAACCAAGAAGAAATGAAAAATGACATCGTTGCTGTAAAGAACTCAATAGAAAGCATCAAGATTAGACTAGAAGAAGCAGAGGACCACATCAGTGAGCTAGAAGACAAGGCAGGAAAAAATGCCCAAGTAGAGCAGCTTCTAGAAAAAAAAATTAAAAAGCAGGAGAGCCTCAGGGAACTTTGGAACAACACGAAACAAAACAACATCCACATAATAGGGGTTCCAAAAGCAGAGGAAACTGAGCAAGGAATAGAAAACCTGTTTGAAAAAATAATGACAGAAAACTTCCCTGATATAGGGAAGAAAAAACCCACACAAATCCAAGAAGCTCACAGAGTTCCAAGCAAAATGAACCCTCAAAGACCAATGCCAAGGCACATTATAATTAATTGGCAAACACCAACGACAAAGTAAGAATCTTAAAAGCGGCCAGAGAGAGACAGAAAGTTACCTACAAAGAAACCCCCATCAGACTAGCAACTGATTTCTCAACAGAAAATCATCAGGCCAGAAGGGAATGGAATGAAATATACAAAGTCATGCAAAGGAAGGGTCTGAATCCAAGAATACTGTATCCAGCAAGGCTATCATTCAAAATTGAAGGTGAAATCAGGAGCTTCACAGACAAAAAAGGACTAAGGGAATTTATTACCATCAAACCAGCAATGCAAGAAATGCTAAGGGGTCTGCTGTTAAAAAAAAGAAATAGGAAGCAAAGAAGGAACACAGGGGTAAAGAATAAAAATGGCGACAAATAAGTACCTATCAATAATAACTTTAAATGTAAATGGATTAAATACCCCAATCAAAAGACATAGGGTAACGGATTGGATAAGAAAACATGACCCATATATCTGCTGTCTACAAGAAACCCACCTCAGAAAAAAAGATGCACACAGACTGAGGGTGAAGGGATGGAAAAAGGTTTTTCAGGCGAATGGAAATGAAAAAAAATCTGGGGTAGCAATATTTATATCTGACATATTAGATCTCAAACTGAAGGACATAACAAGAGATAAGGAAGGCCACTTCATAATACTAAAGGGAGCAATCCAACAAGAAGAAATAACTCTGGTAAACATATATGCACCCAATACAGAAGCACCCAAATACATAAAAAAACTCCTGGAGGATATCAAAGGAGAGATTGACAGCAATACAATCATAGTAGGAGACTTTAATACCCCACTATCACCATTTGACAAATCCTCTAAACAAAAATCAGCAAAGAAACATCAATCCTAAATGACTCACTAGACCAGATGGAATTAATTGACATCTTCAGAACATTTCACCCCAAAGCCACAGAATATACATTCTTCTCAAGTGCACATGGGTCATTTTCAAAGATAGACCATATGTTGGGTCATAGGCAAAGTTTCTTCAAATTCAAGAAGATAGAAATCATATCAAGCATCTTCTCATATCACAGTGGCATAAAACTGGAAATCAACTACAATAAAAACAATCCAAAAAAAACCCAAAAACATGGAGACTAAACAGCAAGCTATTAAACAAGGACTGGGTTACCAGAGAGATCAAGGAAGAAATAAAAAACATCATGGCAACAAATGACAATGAAAACACAACAATCCAAAATCTATCGGACACAGTGAAAGCAGTCTTGAGAGGGAAGTTCATAGCTCTACAAGCCTACTGCAAAAAACAAGAAACAATTGTAATAAATTACCTAACCCTACAACTCAAAGAGTTAGAAAGAGAGCAACAAGAAAAGCCCAGTATAAGGAGAAGGAAGGAAATAATAAAGATCAGAGCAGAGATAAATGACATCGAGACCAAAGAAACAATACAAAAGATCAACAAAACCAAGAGCTGGTTCTTTGAAAGGATAAACAAGATTGATGAACCTCTAGCCAGGCTCACCAAGAAGCAAAGAGAGAGGACCCAAATAAACAAAATCAGAAATGAAAGAGTTGAAATAACAACAGATCCCACTGAAATACAAAGGATTGTTAAAAATGCTATGAACAACTCTATCCCAACAAAACTGGACAACCTGGAGAAAATGGACATATTCCTAGAAAAATACAACCTTCCAAAACTCAATCAGGAAGAATCTAAACATCTCAATAGGCCAATAACTATGGAAGAAATTGAAGCTGTCATCAAAAACCTTCCAGCAAACAAAAGCCCGGGACCAGACTGCTTCACAGGGGAGTTTTACCAAACATTCAAGGAAGAACGAAAACCTATCCTCCTCAGACTATTCCAAAAAATTCAAGAGGAAGGAACACTTCCAAGCTCCTTCTATGAAGCCAGCATTACCCTAATACCAAAACCAGATAAAGACAACACAATGAAAGAGAATTACAGGCCAATATCCCTCATGAACGTAGATGCCAAAATCCTCAACAAAATTCTAGCAAATCGGATCCAGCACTATATCAGAAAGATCATACACCATGACCAAGTAGGATTTATCCCAGGAATGCAAGGATGGTACAATATCCACAAATCAATAAACGTGATACATCACATAAACAAAATGAGAGATAAAAATCACATAGTCATATCAATTGATGCAGAAAAAGCATTTGACAAAATCCAACACTCTTTCTTTATAAAAACTCTCAACAAGGTGGAAATAGAAGGATCATACCTCAACATAATAAAAGCTATATATGATATATCCACAGCTAACATCATACTCAATGGGCAAAAACTAAAACCATTTCCCCTACGAACAGGAACAAGACAGGGATGCCCACTCTCACCACTCCTGTTTGACATAGTACTGGAATTATTATCCATTGCAATTAGAGAAGAAGAAGAAATAAAAGGCATCCAAATTGGAAAAGAAGAAGTAAAGCTGTCCTTATTTGCAGATGACATGATATTGTACATAAAAAACCCGAAAGACTCCATCGAAAAACTAATAGACTTAATAAAGGAATTCGGCAATGTAGCACGATACAAAATTAACGCCAAGAAATCTATGGCATTTCTATACACCAATAGTGAACTTACAGAAAGTGAGACTAAAAAAGCAACCCCATTTACCATCGCACCAAAAAAATTAAGATACCTAGGAATAAACTTAACTAAGGAGGTAAAAGACCTATAAGCGGAAAACTACAGGATACTGAAAAAAGAGATAAAAGAAGACATAAACAGATGGAAGAACATACCATGTTCATGGATTGGGAGAATCAACATCATTAAAATGTCCATAGTACCCAAAGCAATCTATACATTCAATGCACTCCCCATTAAAATACCAATGGCATATTTCAGAGACCTAGAAAGAACTCTCCAAAAATTCATCTGGAATAAAAATGACTCGAATAGCCACAGCAATCCTGAGAAAGAAGAACAAAGTAGGTGGGATCTCAATACCAGATTTCAAGCTGTATTACTAAGCTACTGTTCTCAAACTGCCTGGTATTGGCACAAGAACAGACATATAGATCAATGGAATAGAATAGAGAACCCAGAAATTGACCCAAATCACTATGCTCAATTAATATTTGACAAAGGAGGCATGAACATACAATGGAGTCAAGATAGTCTCTTCAATAAATGGTGCTGGGAAAATTGGACAGATACATGCAAAAAAAATGAAACTAGACCACTAACTTACACCATACACAAAAATAAACTCAAAATGGATCAAGGACTTAAACATATGATGAGAAACCATAAAAATACTAGAGGAATCCACAGGCAGAAAAATCTCTGACATATGCCGAAGCAATTTCTTCACTGTATTGCTCCTAGGCAATGGAAATTAAAGAGAAAATAAACAAATGGGACTACATCAAAATAAAAAGCTTTTGCACAGGAAAGGAGACCATCAATAAAACAACAAGAAAGCCCACTGCGTGGGAGAACATATTTGCCAATGATATCAACAATAAGGGTTTAATCTCCAACATTTACAGGGAACTCATGCAGCTTAACAAAAAGAAGATAAACAACCCAATCAAAAAATGGGCAACTGATCTAAATAGACACTTTTCGAAAGAAGACAGAAGGAAGGCCAAGAGACATATGAAAACCTGCTCAAAGTCACTAATCATCAGAGAGATGCAAATCAAAATAACAATGCAGTACCATCTCACACCTGTCAGAATTGCTATTATCAACAAATCAACAAATGACAAGTGCTGGCGAGGATGTGGAGGAAAAGGAACCCTCGTGCACTGCTGGTGGGAATGCAGATTGGTGCAGCCACTGTGGAGAACAGTATGAAGTTTCCTCAAAAAAACTAAAAATGGAACTGCCATTTGACCCAGTGATCCCACTTCTAGGAATATATCCCAAGAAACTAGAAACACGAATCAGAAAGGATATATGCACCCCTATGTTCATAGCAGCACAATTCACCATAGCTAAGATTTGGAAACAGCCTAAGTGCCCATTAGCAGATGAGTGGATTAAAAAACTGTGGTACATCTACACAGTGGAATACTACACTGCGGTAAAAAAGAAGGAGTTCTTACCATTTGCAACAACATGGATGGAGATGGAGAGCATTATGCTAAGTGAAATAAGCCAGGCAGAGAAAGATAAATATCACATGATCTCACTCATTTGTGGAATGTAATGAACAACATAAACTGATGAACAAAAATAGATCCAGAGACAGAGAAACATCAATCAGAACGTGAAACCTCAGGGAAGGTAGGGGAGGGTGGGAGTAAGGGGGAAAGATCAACCAAAGGACTTATATGCATGTATATAAGCCTAATCAATGGACACAGAGAACAGGGGGGGGTGGGGTCATGAATGGGAGGTGGGGGGTAATGGGGAAATAAGGACACATATGTAATACCTTAATCAATAAAGAAATTAAAAAAAAAAAGAATCAACCAATGAATACATACATAAGTGGAACAACAAATCTCTGTACCCCTTCTCCTCTCTCTCTAAAATCAATAAAACAAAAAATAAAAATGAACATATGCAAAATGATTCTGTGTGTTGCCTAGGGAAATTTACATGTGTTTAAAAGTATAAAGATAGGCTTCAGGATGATAACCTCCATGCTCACAATCAGGGTTCCCTCTGTTGGGGGGTGTAGAGGAAAGCATCTGGGAGGGTACACAAGGAACTGCAACTATACTTGTAGTATTTACATTTTTAACCTGGGTGGTAGTCCCAAGGCATTCTATATTGTTACTCATATATTTTTGAATATTCAAAAACATCTAAATAAATAAATTTAAAATTATCACAATAAGAGCATTATTGGTTTTTTTTGTTGTTGTTGTTCTCTAAATCACTAAACTTCTAAAGGTTTATTTAATATTTATTCATTTTCACCAGTTGCCTAATTTCAGATTTTGGGAAAGAAATGAAGTTTAGGCGAAATGTTATTTGACTTCAAAACTTCTAAATGCCAATGAATTGTTCTTAGAAGGCAGTTTTATCCTCTGAAACAAATACATGGTATTACGTCAATCTAATTAATGATGTGGAACACAGGACTTAAATAAATGCTGCTGTAACCCCTTTTCTCAAAGAATTCTGTCATTTATGTATTCATCAATGAAGTATTTATTGAGTCTGCTATGTCTATTGCACTGTAGTAGGTTTCATGGTGGGGTGGGGGTGGGAAAAAATTTCACTTTAGAAAATGTGGAACACCAAATGAAAAGCAGAAAAAACCACAATGAATTCCACCCGTTTCTGAAGAGGAAATGCAGTGAAGCACAATGGACAGGAACCCACTGGGAGCAGCGGTACCAGAATGAATGAGCGGGGTTTGCTGAGTCACTCAGCCTCACCCCAGTCTGGAACGGGCTGGCAAGAGTTGGATTTGGGTCAGGAACCTCTGTTGCTGAGTTCTAACCTCTTACACTGTACAGGCCCACCTGTGCCTTTTCCTCCGACGCCCATGGTCCTATAGCTCACATACCATGAGAAGAGCGCTTTGTTCCATGAAAATCTACAAAAGCGACTCTGAATTGGGGACCCTGCCGGCCTGGTCCAGAGTGTGGGCATTGATGATATCAGCTTGTTTGAGGATGCAGGTGGCACCCTACGGGAATGGAGATGTAAAGGCAGAGGAAGAGAAATGATGCAATTTCTTTCTCAGCTAAGGAGAAGGATAGCAGAAATGAAGGAGATCTGTGAGGAAATTTATATTAGGGGATAAACAAATGAGTTTTGTGCCCGCCTCTTTAAGTCTCTTCAATGCCGTGTTCATTTCTCTTTTTTGATTACCAGGTAGTGCTGTCCTCAGTCTCTAGGGACATACTTCTCTCCCGATCTGGCACAAACTACCCCTCAGGGCTTAAAGACAAGCGGATGACAGATGATCAGGTTCGCCTCTCTTAATCAAGCTGCCTCATTCACCCATCTAAAGAGCTGTTTAAAAAACACATCTAGCAGATCTCAGACTCTTATGCTCACATCTTATTTACTCCAACTTTCACTTTTGAAAAATCTAAGGAAATTCTCATGCAAGCTGTGACCAAAGGAGAGGGCAAGCTAAACATCTCCTGTGCACGGGAAGGATACTTCTTTATTTTAAATTCAGTTGCTGATTTTATTAGTTGCTGTCTTGACCTTCCAGCCAACTTAAGGATTGTGTAGGTTAACACTGAAAATGTAAATTGGTGTGACCAGAGTGCTTTTCCTAAATGATGCTCTAAGTAGTTCTTCATTTGTTGGAGAGTGACTATAGTCTCTTTTGACTTTGAGCTGACGAAAAGTACTGTAGCACATTTTCCTTCTCTGCTTACCTACTGAGCATCTACCATGTGTCCAGCCCTGAGCTGGGTCCTTTCTACCCAATGCTACCCTTCCACCAATGTAATGACTTTCTTTATAGCATTTTCTTTTCTCCTGCTTACTTTATTGTAAGAACACACTATATAATACACATAACATGAAAAAATATGTGTTAATCACCCTAGCTGGTTTGCCTCAGTGGATAGAGTGTCGGCCTACAGGCTAAAGGGTCCTGGGTTCAATTCCAGTCAAGGGCACATGCCCAAGTTGTGGGCTCAATTCCCAGTAGGGGGTGTGCAGGAGGCAGCCGATCAATGATTCTCTCTCATCATTGATGTTTCTATCTCTCTCTCCCTCTCCCTTCCTCTTTGAAATCAATAAAAATAAAAAAAGTAAAAATAACTAAAAAAATGTTTCAATCTATTGTTGATGTTATCCATAATGCTTGGGCCAACAGTAGGGTTTAGGTTTTGGGGGAGTCAAAAGTCATACACTGGGAGAAATCAAGATGGTTGCATAGGTAAACACCTGAACTGCTGCCTCGCACAACAACTTCAAAACTACAACTAAAGGACAAAACGGACATCATCCAGAACTACAGGAAGGCTGGCTGAGTGGAAATTCTACAACTAGAAGGAAAGAGAAAAGCACACTGAGACTCAGAGCAACTGTGGAAGTAAAGGCAGAGGTACAGAGGCGCACGCGGAGAGGGCTGGCATCTGAGTATTCAGTGGGCTTTCTCAATCAGGAGGGAGACAAAAGCTCCCAACTGCTCTGAACTCCAGTTCCGGGCGAGACTCTGGGGACCCAGACTCATACGGGGAGAAACTGGACTGTCTGGCAGCGGGTGAAACTCGAGGGTGGCTTTCTCTCAGAGGTGCTTGCAGCAATTACTGTGGGACACTGAGACCCAGGGGCCTCTTAGGGCAGAGCTGATGGAAAGCCATTGCTGTCTGCTCCACCCTGAGACTCTGCCCCATCCAAGCTGTGCGCAGAGGCTTTTGCATATGAATGGCCTGGTCCTTTGAAAAGTAAACTTACCTAACAAACTGCAGATGAGTCAGTGAGACCCAGAACATCCAAAAGAAGGCCCAAGGCCCCACAGCAGCTTGCATTGCTTCACAGCTGAGCCTCACCTGGGCACCTCCAAAACCCAAACAAAGAAGAGGAATCTGCAGATCTCTCCGTAGCTCCTGCTGGGTGGCCTCAGGCAGAGGCTAAATTAGCACCTCCTTGGAGATCCAAGAGCCAGTGTACCCAGGAGTCAGAGTAGGACCATCCAGATTACAGCTCCTCAGATTCATAAGGGACACACTCAGGGGGCAGACTCAATGAGCACCAAAGCCCCACTGAAGCAAGTCTTGCCTCATAAGGGTGTCTCCAGCATAGAAGTTCTCCCATCATAGACACAGCTGATCCTCACAGCCAATTGGCCTGGAGGTCAATTCCTCCCAGTGATACCAACGACAATTAAGGCTTAACTACAACAAGACTGTGCACACAGCCCACAAAGGGGTGCACCAAGAGTGTCCACTTCAGGTAACTGGGGAGGCTGAGCCACTGAGCCCTATAGGACACCTAGCACATAAAGCCACTCTATCAACTCAAGGAAGCAGCCAAAATGCGGAGACAAAGAAACAAGTCACAAATGAAAGAAATGGAGGAAAGCAAATGACTGGATATAGAGTTCAAAACCACCGTTATAAGGTTTTTCAAAAATTTTCTAGAAAAGGCTGATAAATTTAGTGAGACCCTCGAGGATATGAAAAAGGACCAACTAGAAATTAAGCATACACTGACTGAAATAAAAAATAATATACAGATATCCAACAGTAGAATAGAGGATTGTAAGAATCAAGTCAAAGATTTGAAATAGAAAGAAGCAAAAAAAACAAAAAAAAAAACAAAAAAACCCCCCAAAAAACAAAAAACAAAACAAAACAAAAAAACCCAACTGGAAAAGCAAAAAGAAAAAAGAATCCAAAAATATGAAGACAGTGTAAGGAGCCTCTGGGACAACTTCAAGCATACCAACATCTGAATTATGGGGGTGCCAGAAGAGAGAGCAAGATACTGAAAACCTATTTGACGAAATAATGACCAAAAACTTCCCCTACCTGGTGAAAGAAATAGATTTAAAAGTCCAGGAAGCGCACAGAACCCCAAACAAAAGGAATCCAAAGAGGACCACACCAAGACACATCACAATTAAAATGCCAAGAGCAAAAGACAAAGAGAGAATATTAAAAGCAGCAAGAGAAAAGCAGTTAGTTACCTACAAGGGAGCACCCATACGACTGTCAGCTGATTTCTCAACAGAAACTATGCAGGCCAGACAGGAGTGGCAAGAAATATTCAAAGTGATGAATAGCAAGAACCTACAACCAGGATTACTCTACCCAGCAAAGCTATCATTCAGAATTGAAGGTCAGATAAAGAGCTTCACAGATAAGAAAAAGCTAAAGGAGTTCATCACCACCAAACCAGTATTATATGAAATGCTGAAAGGTATTCTTTAAGAAGAGGAAGAAGAAAAAGGTAAAGATAAAAATTATGAACAACAAATACATATCTATCAACAAGTGAATCTAAAAAGCAAGTGAATAAAAAATCTGATGAACAGAATAAACTGGTGAATATAATAGAATCAGGGGCATAGAAAGGGAGTGGACTGACAATTCTAGGGGGAAAAGGGATGTGGGGAGTGTGGGAAGAGACTGGACAAAAATCATACACCTGTGGATGAGAACAGTTGGTGGGGGTAAGGGCAGAGGGTGGGGTGGGAACCGGGTGGAGGGGAGCTATGGGGGGAAAAAAGAGGAACAATTGTAAGAATCTGAACAATGAAGATTTATTGAAATGAAAAAAAAGTCATACATGGATTTTTTACTGTTCAGGGTATCAGTCCCCTTAACCCTGCATTGTTCAAGGGTCAACTGTACTTCCCAGTATTTCCCCATTGCAGGAGGATTTTGGTTGTTTGTCTTATCATTGCATGAGATAGCAACCTGCAGCATTTGCTATCTTAGCTAATGAACCTTGGGACACCGTGAAGTTTTAAGTTTTCATCTCACCAGAGATGGAAGTGTGGCAATAAGCTATGGAAACATTGCACCTCCCCCCTGCAGGCCTTTCAGTGTCAGGAATATTGCTTTTCTGTGGTGTGAAGGAGACCTTCTATCTGCCACTTGGAAAACTTGTATAAAATAAAGCCCTATTTGGGCTTATTTTGAGAGGGCAAAGGGTGATGCTGTCTATCTGATTGCACTGAGTGATACATTTTAATCTATGATTTATGCAACCGGACACTGGTGTTCATTTAGCCCAGATTATAAGCAAAGTAATTTGCTCCTTAATGAAGTGCACCCTACATGACATAGTGACCATATGAGCTGATAATCATTGCTTTAAAACAGGCGTAGGTTACATTTTCTTTTGTCATTGAAAATAGGTTGTCAGTTAATGAACTTAAAACAAGGCCTGCTGACCTGCCATTCTTCCAGAAGTACTTCATTGGTGCATCAGAGAAGCACATATTAAATCAACTACTGTTATCGAGGGGAAGAGTGAAAAAAATGCAGGTTTTCAGTGTCATTCAGATGAAGGGCTTTCCCAGGCACTTATACAAGCCCCTCTCAACTTTTTATTTTGAAAAAATTCAAACCTATGGAAAAGTAGAATATATTGTACCATGAACATCTGTATACCTTTCACCTAGATTGGCTGATTATTAACATTTTGTCACATTTGTGCACCCCTTCTCTCTTTTTTGTGTATGAACATATGCATGTTTGGATTACTTAATTTAATTTATTTTTTTATAATATACTTTTATTAATTTCAGAGAGGAAGAGAGAGAGATAGAAACATCAATGATAAGAGAGAATCACTGATTGGCTGCCTTCTGCACGCCCACACTGGGGATCAAGCCCACAACCTGGGCATGCGCTCTAACCGGGAATCGAACCATAACCTCCTGGTTCATAGGTCAATGCTCAACCACTGAGCCACACCAAGTGGGCTGTTTAGATTATTTTAAAGTACAACATGACAATTCACTCCTAAACACTTCAGCATTCCCTAGGAATTAATACATTCTCCCATATTTCTAGAATGCCATTATCATACAGTAAGAAAATGAACAATTTGATAATATAATCTAATATGTAGTGCATATTCTAGTTACCCCAGTTGTCCCCAAAATATGTTTTAAAGTTGCCTTTTTAAAATCCAGAATTCAATCAAAATTTACACCTTGCAATTGGTTAAGCATTTACATGGAATGTGAGGAGTAAGAATGAAAGCTCTGGAGCTTTGATCCCCAGCAGTGAAAGGTGTGGTGGTTAAGTCTAGGAATGCCTGGTACCAAAGTCTTCCTGATAGATGCCACTGGTAAAGGATAAAATCCACACTGTGGATTATAGTGGTTAATTTTTCCTAAAGTGTTTCCATCTATTTCCATTTTACTTTGTGTAAATTGGTGGGCATATGGAGATATTACCTGTTCATAATCTTAAAGACTTCAATTCCATGTGTTATAATCTAAGATTTCAAAATAGTTGCAGGGTTAAAGCCCCAACTTTATAGGATTCATCCCAGCTCCACTCTGAAAGGGAAAAGAATAGTAATTCACTTTCCTGCTTAAAGCAGAGTTTTTCAGAGATAGGTTTAGAATGAATTATAAGTTTCAGATAATTGAGTTTTCTTTTAATTTAGACTTCTACTTATTCTCTTGAAAGCAAAATGTGTTATAATTAAAATGAGAAAGAAACATTAATTTCAGAGACCATTCACTGGGGCAAATGATGGTTTTATTACTGTCGTGGACACTCAGAGATCAAGTTTAAGAGAATGTGGTTGGATTCAGTGTTGCAAATGCACTTCTCTTCTGTAATTACATGTGTCTAAGGTCTTGTTAAGTGGAGATATAATTGCTTTAGAGTTGTGTTTAAAGGAAATATTGAGAAGCTTCATTTCATGAATCACAGTTCGTGTGGGTCTTATGTACTCTGTCATATTTTCATTAGCAGGCAAAAAGTAGTGCAGAAATTAGGGAAGGGGATTGTGACCTTTTATGTTTATTTTGTAAAAGACAGTAACTTTGGTTTTAAAGATGCAAAATAGTATTATCCTCTTTCATATTAAAATATAAAAAGGTTTATGATCAATGCAATATTTTTTAAAAGCAAACAAAAAAAAAACAAAATAAAAAATAAAAACAAAAAAATCCTTTGTCCATTGGTGATTGTTACTGAATTTTAAATTAGCTAGTTTTCCCCACATTTTTTTGAGAGTGAAAAAAGACATTTCACCAAATTTGAGACGTATTTCTCACCATTTACTGTATGAAATAAGGCTGTATCTTTAAAAAGATGTGATGAAAAATTTAAAATTAGGAGTATTTCCCCCTTTCTTAGTGATATTGCATAAGATAATTCTTTCTTATTAAGTTAAGTGACAAAAATGAGACAGAAAAAGACAAATACTGTATGACATCACCCATATGTGGAACCCAAAAAAGTGAAACCTGTAAAACAGTGACATCACCCATATGTGGAACCCAAAAAAGTGAAA
Source organism: Plecotus auritus (assembly GCF_963455305.1). Classification (NCBI taxonomy): domain Eukaryota; kingdom Metazoa; phylum Chordata; class Mammalia; order Chiroptera; family Vespertilionidae; genus Plecotus; species Plecotus auritus. The sequence goes on along the minus strand of NC_137782.1, from coordinate 134,577,011 downwards.
CCTGTAAAACAGTGGTTACCAGGGCATGTTTAGGGACACAGCCTTGTAATGAGTAGTAAATAAGTAATAGAGATCTAATGCACAATAATGACTATAGACAAGAATATTGTACTATAATTGTAAAATACATAAATATTGCTATGACAATCATACTAGTAGTACAATATATAAATGTATCAAAGTAACATGCTATAATCTTAAATTTTATACAATTTACATTCAATTAAAAATCATTATGCTGCCCTGACTGGTTTGGCTCAGTGGATAAAGCGTTGGCCTGCGGACTGAAGGGTCCCAGGTTTGATTCCAGTCAAGGGCATGTACCTTGGTTGTGGGCACATCCCCATTGGGGGGTGTGCAGGAGGCAGCTGATCGATATTTCTCTCATCAATGTTTCTAACTCTCTATCCCTCTCCTTTCCTCTCTGTAAAAATCAATAAAATATATTTTAAAAAAATCATTGTGCTTTGTCCTGGCTGGTGTCTCTAAGTGGTTTCAGGCATCCTCAAACTACAGCCCGCGGGCCACATGCGGCCCGCCGAGGACATTTATCCGGCCTGCTTAGCAGCCGACTCGTCCCGGGCCCGCAGTGCGCATAGGAATTTGTTCATAGTTTGTTTGTTTTTTTAACTATAGTCCGGCCCTCCAACGGTCTGAGGGACAGTGAACTGGCCCCCTGTTTAAAAAGTTTGAGGACCCCTGGGAGTGTCGGCCTGCATGCAGAAGGGAACGGTTGCTGCTTGAATTTCCGGCTAAGGGCATGTTCCTGCATTGCAGCATCCCCAGCTCTGCGGTGGTCTCGTGCGGGAGACAACCAGCTGATGTGTCTCTCTCACACACTGATGTCTCTATCTCTTCCCCTCCCTTCCACTCTCTCTAAAAATCAATGGAAAAAATATCCTCAGATGAGGATTAAAAACAAATTGTGCTTCTTATCATTGACGGCATCTTAGTTTCAATGAAATGTAATACTCAACAGTACAATATTATGCTATAGTGTACTATAGTACTGTGAGTAAACTTAAAAGGGACAGTGTTTTTATAAGAGTTCTAGAACTGTGTATTTGTATTGTTGAGAAATTAGATGTGTGATCCCAAAGACCTTGTAACACAAAGGATGGCATAGTGTTAGATAAATCAACAAATATTAAACTAGATTTACTAAAAAATATCAGTGGCTGATTTATCAAAGTGCATTTTTGAGGAATAGAATTTAATGGTTTTAATCTGGTCAGCTTTTGCATTTCCATTTCTGGTTTTGTTAGATTTATTAGAGAGTTATCAACTTCCCATTCAGAGAGTCAGCCAGGTCCATAATCAGAAATATGTAATCTTTTCGACGTCCAGGCAATATAGATACCTGCCTGGTGTCTACCCAGGCCGAGAGGACTGTTTCCAGACAAACACTTTTGCTATTCAGAGCAATCTTAACCCTGGAAAAAATAATTCTGAAGATATGGAATTCGCAGTCATAGCATTACTTTGTGCTTAAGAGTGTTGAAACTCACTGAATTCTCCTATTGGAAAATTTGTGGTGGCCGAGGGAAAGCAACTGTTTGCACATTTCTGACTGAGTCTGCCCAGGAGAATTTAGTGCTGTTACAGAGAGCGATGGGTGTTGTCAGGAGGCGTCCCTACCTATTCTGGTCCACGGGGCCTTCCAGATAACACACACAGATTCCGGCCACTACGTACCCTTTTTATGCAATTGAGGGTTATTCTGGCCTCTGAAATAAAAGTCCTGTGTCTAAGACACAGCTTCAAAGTGTGGCTTTGCTCACTGACACTAACACATGGGCAAAATCTACATACGGCCCAAGTCGGCCTGGCTGAATCGGGCTGCAACTCCAGAATATTAATTCAGCATGAGCAAAGAAACCTTAATCGTTTCATGAAAAACCAGACTCTGCCACACAATTTTCTATAATGAATCCAAGATCCCTTGAAAGAAACATTTGTCTCAGATTGCGGGACACGTAGGCCTTGTATGTCAGGGACTTCACGTGGTAGGAGAATTAGAATTTTTATTTTTAAGTACCTTTTCTTAAAGTATACCCATCTACAAAAAGATACATATACTTATAAGGCTAGCAATTTTTCACCAATTGAATATACGTGCATAACCAACATCGAGCTAAAAAATTAGGACATTTCCAGCACTCTGGTCGCCTCCCTCATGCCCCTTCAATTCACCAACCCTCATGGCACCTTTGGGACCTTTCTGATTTCAATTGCCATGAATAAGCCTGCTCTATATTTTACTGAGACCCATTACCTGAACGGCCACAAACTCATCTTAAGTTTTAGGGACATGCTCAGTGCAAAAGGCACTATCTCTTCACTCCCATGTTTCTGAAAGTGGTCTTCACGGTGTTGGTAGCTATGATGGGAAAGTGACGGTTCTGTTTTTTTTTCACAGAAAATTCTCAAGTGATACAGTTGTGGTTTTTTCACCTTCATGTGTACAGCATAACTGCTACTTTGTACTCTAGTTTCAAAAAGGGCCTTCTGTGAAGAAATACAATAGGGTCTTTGGGGGCATTTCCCCAAAGAGTTGTAATAGAGACAGAAGGAATCGTATTGGAGCAAGTAAACAGCCGTGTTGATACAGCACCTCAGGTAGGGCAGAGGGAAAACAGGGGTTTCCTGAGCCCAAGAAACAGAGTATTTACATGCATTAGATGCTGGCAAAATCTATAGGCAGGAGGAGATCTTGGATAAGGAATCCTTTAAACATGCAAAGGCAATGTGGACACTTTCTGTATCCGGTAGTCTCAGTGTCTACCCGAGCTCCCAGATATGATCAATGCTTGGATCAGAATACTGGCCCTGGGAATTAGTTTGGTTCCCTTTTTTACTAATGGGACAGCGATAGGGATGGGGAGGTCGGTTAGTCCGGCTCCCAGATTTAAAGAATTAGCTTGGAAAGAAATAAGCTGAAACCATCCACTCCTTTCCACAGGGTTGGCAAGACAAACTTTACAAAAATAACTTCAGAGTCGTTAATATTTGACTCTGAGGCTTTGATTGTGTGCGTGGCATGGGGGTGGGGGCGAGGTCGAGCGAGTCCCTGAAACCTGCAGTGGCTGCGTGTCCCCCATTCTGAGAACTGTATCCCCTGCGTGTATGATTTAGCATGACAACCAGATTACATTTACACAATTAATTAATGTTTGCTTGACCACTTTTATCCAATTTCTTTCCATAGCACATAAAAGAGAACCTGACATAAATTTCTCTTTCAAAACAATTGACTTAGCAACTGCTGACCTTCTGTTCTGTCATTCCAAGGATTGATTGGATATTGTTGAATTGTTTCATTCTACAGTAATTAAACATAAAATTAATTATGCTGGTAACCCATTATTTCTCTGAACCAAGGACTAAGTCATTCGTTTGCGCTTGGTTACTCTGAGAATCAGCCATCAGATGACAGGGGGGAAATCAGATGTTGCAAACAGAAACTAAATATTTTAAGTCACATGTTAATGGCTAAAATATAATCTGAAAGCGTCTCATTTCCATATGCACAGCATATTGAATTTGTTTAATGTAATTCAGGCCATAAATCTTTTACCTTATGATATGATCATTTAAATATTTTCTCAGGTGGCTAATCATTTGAAAATATGTCCAAGAAGAATATATGTTAAGAAAGAGAGACGGATGGATAAAGCTCTGAGCGTCAACGAAGTCATCACGACTCTCTAATTTTTTATTTGGTTTGCTGCTCAACCGAAATGAAATTTAGTCCACAAGTCATTTTCTTTGTTAGTTTTGTGTAGAAAATGCTTAAAATTACCCTGACATTATGAGCATTGAATCTGGTACTGAGAGGCACACAAGTCTGACAGGACTAAATTATCAAAATGTATGTGCTGCTAGACACCAAAATAGGTTTCTGCGGTTTTCATTAGTGCAGGTCAGATTAATTTAATTAACATGATGGAAGATGATATCACTGGGCGAGGCAGCAGATCCCCAGCCTTGACCTATCACTCACCCGTGGGCTATAGAACGATGCACCTGACAAATGGGTATGCAACCTCCTATGTGTATTTCATACTTGGAATCGGCCTTTGGCTATGCATTTCCTTGTGGCTTTGGGATAGATTCTGAATTTCATCAGAGGAAATTCTTGGTGCTTTTCAAAATTCACAACTATGACCAGCGTTTTACATACTGAGCAGATACTTGGACATAGTTCTACCTTGTGAGGCTTGGACTGTCACGATATCTCCGGCTTCCCCTGCTGAGCACCCTGTCCTAGCAAGTGTTCCCCCGCCCCTTATGCTGAGAATCTTCTACTAACCTGCCTGTGGCTCTAGCTGGGGCTGCGAACCTGATATCCCACTGTTCTGGCCACAAGGATGGGCTTGAGGCCCAACAGAGCCAATTAACAGCTCTTTTCAGGATTTGTCTAGTTGGAAATAAGAGAGGAATGACCTGTGGCAAACAACTTGCCTACCCCATATTAATGCTGCCCTTTTTTCTCATGAACAAAATCCTTTTTTTTTTTTTTTTTTTTTGAGTGGGAATGTTCCCAGTTGAAAACATCCATCTCCTCACACTCTCCTGGAGTCAAAGGTGACCTTGTTCTCCATTTGCGAACAGTGTGATGTAAATGCGAGTCCACTGTGTGGGGCTTTTGGAAAGTTATTTTTCTGATAAAAGGGGTCACACTCAGCTGACAAGTGACTTTTGCCCTTAACTCCTCTCCTTTTTCTGCTTGAAACTTGCACACAATGACTAAACCTGCTAAGAACAATGGGGAAGGAATTAGGAGGACCTGGATTCATTGAGACCATCTCAAGGGGCTGCACTAGCCTCAGCCTGCTTGCCTTTTTATTTCTTGCTACAGAAGAAAAAGAAAACCTCAGTTTACTTCTACTACTGTGTGTGGGTTGCTGTTATATTCAAAAGGACATGGTCCTAATGGGTATAGTCCTCTCCCTATGTTAGGGAAGCTTTATAGAGAAGGACAAGCTGAGGAAATGAAGTCAATTCACAAAATAAGTCAAGAGACTAATAACAATTGCAGGTCTCTTGTCCAGAATTTATGTGCAGCCTTGAGCTGTATTGTATGAACCAATAGAACACTGTTCTGCTGAAGTTTCTTAAAGTTTGGGTTCTGTCACTTGCAAATAAAAGAATTCCTGGTGATATGAAATAAAAGCAAACACACTCTCCATGCAACAAATATCCAAAACCTACTAGTGGTTTCCTGGACTTCCCATCTGCTGGATGGAAGGAGGAAATGGGTTTTGGATTTGATAGTGCTGGTTTAGGGGTTTTGGAATGTCACCTAACATTTTCAAACCTCAGTTTCCTTATCTTTAAAATAATGAAAATAGATTAGATGTCTCCTAGGGTCTCCTCTGTTCCAAATATGCTTGTTTTGGACATATGGGCTGGCAGGACAAATATGCAAAATATAAATCAATTATAAAAGAAATGTATTTAGAGATTTTTTTATAAATGTCCACTCCTACAAATTAATCAGAAAGAATAAAATTATGGCACAAGTGAATGTGGTCACACAGGTCCTAAATGTTCTTTGTCTAAGGAGGTGGTATGTATAGAGTGAAGGAATGAGATAGGCTTTCCTGAAGAATAAATTAAGCATTGAATTTTTGTGTTTTTAAAAATACTTTTATTGATTTCTGAGAGGAAGGGAGAGGGAGAGAGAGATAGAAACATCAATGATGAGAGAGAATCACTGATGGGCTGCCTCCTGCATGCCCCCTACTGGGGATTAAGCCAGCAACTTGGGCATATGCCCTGATGGGAATCGAACCGTGACTTCCTGGTTCATAAGATGACACTCAACCAGAGCTACACTGGCCGGGTTAAGCATCAAATTTTACATCTGAAGAGGACTTTCATCATCACATACTGAAAACCGTCATCATAATAACAATAATTACAGGTAATATGTACTATGAACTCTGCTGTATATTTTGCATGCATTATCCCATTTTGTCCTCATAGTAATGCTTTGAGATATAGAATCATATAATTCTCATTTTATAGCTATTTGTTTTTTAAATTTATAATCTGAATAATCCCCCACTTGAAAAATAATTAGAGTTTATTTGCTTTAAAAAAACCCAAAAACTAAAGCAGAGAAATCTGAATGCCAAACCTATTTCTCCATTTTCTTACTAAATATTAAAGAAATAATGGATTCCAAAGAAAAGTTGATTGGGAGTTAATTGTGTAATTGCATCCAAAACAATTTAGTTTATTAAAATACCAGTGCAAGAGACATTTTTTCTATTATATGGGCCAGTGGAAATTCAGAGGTACTCATTGAAGCAAAGTTGTCTGCACCTGGGAGAAGATATAAGATGAACAAAATCTATTTACATTGTCTTTGTAACAAATGTTGCATTAGACTAAAGAGCCATCATATGGGCTTCTGTCTAGACCATTTTTGCCTCTGGACTGGGTTTCGAAGTGAGACAAAACTAACATCTGTTGAGCCCCTTCTGTGAGGCAGGCATTGGGCTAGGTCCTCTCTACGATGTATTTCATTTAATCTTCAAGGCAGCCCAGAGAAATAGGAATAATTGATTCCACTTTACAGAGGAGGACCAGAGAGATGAAGTATCTTGCTCAAGGTCACACAGGCAGGGAATGATGAATGGGCTGTGAATTCAGGTCCGTCACCTGCCAGAGTTCAAGCTCTCCTACCAAGCGGGATTGTGGCCTGTTCATTTTCCAAATTCTGTGATGAGAACCATGGAAAAGTCTAGATGTCTAGTGAGTGAAGGCGAATGTCAGCTGTAGACTGTGACTGGTTTTGTATTTCGAGCTGACAACGAGCTGAGAATGGAAAGCCTAACCTGAAGAAAATGGGGTGAGTGGACTGTGTAACTAAATCTGTTTTCCTTTTCCAGTGGTTTTCTTTGGGAGCTCTGGACCCATGTGGAAAGCAACCTTTTGGTAAGTTTAACTGAGGCGATGTCTGGGCTCTTTCTTCAAAGGAAATACGTAGCTGAAATGCTCTTGATTTGGTGCTTTCCCAGCGTGAGGAGTAGAACATCAGAAACGCGAGATGCCCTGTTTGATCTGTTCTTTTGTCTCAAGGAAAGGGCATAAATTAAGCCATTTCAATGCCTCGTGAGTCCGAAACACTCTCCTGGAAGTGAGAGAGAACAACTGCATATCACCCTGGTGGGAAACAGAGGAAGACAATATTTAGTCATCCATTCACCAAAGGGAGTGGGATGGGTTTGGGTCCACCTGAAAAGAACTGGTGCCCCTTATGGATTCTGTTTCTCCTTCCCCTTCATATAAGTAAGGACTGTAAATTGTTAATTCCCCTTCCCCAGGGAAGTAGATAACAAAAACTTCTTCCTCATAACCCTCTAAGCCCACCCATCTCAGCACTTAATAACCCTTGTGGCAGGACATTTTCCCTCTAGAGCAGTGGTTCTCAACCTTTCTAATGCCGCGACCCTTTAATACAGTTCCTCATGTTGTGGTGACGCCCAACCATAAAATTATTTTCGTTGCTACTTCATAACTGTAATTTTGCTACTGTTAATGAATCATAATGTAAATATCTGTGTTTTCTGATGGTCTTAGGCTCTACAAATCTAAATCACTACAATGCAGGTTAATTCTATTTCCTCTCTTCTCTCTAGTGAGGAGAAAGGACAGCTGTTTACCATCTTCCCGAGAGTAGAATTGAACACACCTGAACAGATAGGAGTCAAATCACCCTGGGACTTTCATCATTTCAGGCAAAATAGCATTGTCATGTCAGCAGTTCTCAAATTGGTTCTCTGGCCAGTGGCATTTGCATCTGCTGGGAACCTCTAGGCATGTACATTCTCAGGCCCAACCCCAGATCTGCTTAATTAGAAACTCTGAGCTCGGGCCCACCAACTGGGGATCTTCATTCTCCCTCAAGTTTGAGAACTACAGAGATGGTAGATATTTTGACTAGATGTAGGCAATTATTGCTAATAATAATTCAGTAATTCATAATCCTATATAATAAAGAGGTAATATGCAAATTAACCCTCACACCCTCACAAGATGGCTGCCTATGACCAGGTCGGCATGGGGGTTAGTGAGGGACGACCAAACAACTGAACAGCAGGCTGTGTGGGGTGACCAGACCAGCGGGGGCGGGGGGGCTGTGAGGGGCGACCAGGCTGGTAGGGGGGGCAGTTGGGGGTGACCAGGCTGGCAGAGGGGGTGCAGTTGGGGTGACCATGTCGGGAGGCAGTTGGGAGTAATTAGGCTGGCATGGGGGGCAGTTAGGGGTGACCAGGCAGGCAGGCAGATGAGTGATTAGGAGCCAGCAGTCCAGGATTGTGAGAGGGATACCTGACTGCCAGTTTAGGCCTGATCCCAGGGATTAGGCCTAAATTGGCAGTTGGATATCCCCTGAGGGGTCCCGGATTGGAGAGGGTGCAGGCTGGGCTGAGAGGACCCCCACCCTCTGTGCACGAATTTTGTGCACCGGGCCTCTAGTGGTCTTATAAAGTTTGTGTGTATGTCCGTGTATAATCATTTGTATGTTTATGTATTTATGATAGGCCCGGTGCACGAAATTTATGCACGGGGGGGCAGGGGGGGGGTTGTCCCTCAGCCTGGCCTATGCCCTCTCACAATCTGGGACCCCTTGGGTAGAGTCCCTAGGCCTGGCAGGCTATCAGGGCCTATCAGGGCTTTCCTTCCCCTGGCTGCCAGCAGCTGGCCCCGCTGCCACTGCTTGCCATCTGTGTGGTGCTGTGCCCCCCTCCCTCACCACCAGTCGCCTCCCTCTGCAGGTGACAGGCATGGGGTGTGACCACTTGGCTGGCCTGGGCCTCCCTCTGTGGGGCGATTGTGGGGCGACCAATTGCATTGCACCCGCCTTGGCTGCCCTGGCACCAGTGCACGTCATAGTGTGGTCGTCCGGATGGTCGTTCTGCTTCTTGGTGGTTTGGTCGATTTGCATATTATGCTTTTATTATTATAGAAGATTGACGTGAGGAGACTTGTTGGCCAGCATTTGTTCACAGATTTCTGTGTAATTGAAATCTAACAGATGTAAATGAAGGTGCCCTCTGTCTAGGCACAGATGTTTAGAACTGACAGTTTGTGCCTACCTGGGTTTATGTAATATGTGTCCAACTTATAAAAATATGAGAAAATATAAATTAGAAAACAGAAAATAATAGGAAAGGAAAACCCTCCAAATAGATAATCGTTATTAACTTTTTTATGTGTTTTCTCTCAGACTTTTGTTTCCTAGGCAAAAGAGATATGTTTTCCCAGATGAAATCATATTGTGCATATGGCCTTCAAACCGGAATCTTTAACCTAAGACTAAGCGATGAATGTCAAGACCACACACACACACACACACACACACACACACACACACACAGTCGTTTTAATACTTGCATGGCCAAATGCCTATTGATATTACAGAAAACTGAAGTTCCATTAGGCAATGAATAAAGTTGTGAGATAAACCCCAGCGTCCTCACACTTGTGTGGTCAGGACCTCACTGCTCTGCACCAGCTTTGTAAAAGTTAGCAAACCAGGTGTAGCCGGGCTTCCATCTCATTATGGGGCCCTGCACTTTGGGGGAGTTCCTCTTAGGTGTTCTTTGGGCTTATATGTAAACATGATTGGGGAAATTTTTCTTAGGGAGTACTAATATAGGGTGCATTCCACACACAGTCTTCCTATTCTTAAGGATTGTATTTTGAAAGTTTGATCGATTTATATTTGATTCACTGGTGTTTTTTCCCTGATTGATTGTGACGGCAAACATATATTTTTAGAAAGACTGCGTGGACTCAGGACCAGTTTATACCCGTGAGATGTGGTAGAATCTAGAGAGTATGAGACTCACACCCTTGGCTTTGGCTCCAGAATCACACAATTGGGGCAAGTGTAAGGATTTCAGCTGTAGAAAGATCCGTATAGAGGAGTTAGGGCCTGAGGAACATTTTGAGTTTCTCCCAAACATTTTAAACACCATGCTGCAGGACTTGTGCAGTTTGTAGCATCACTTTGAACCTTATCCTTACAGAAACTTCCAAGGCACCTTGATCAACAAAATGATAAGCTGCCATTGCACCACCAACGCTCTATCTCTTCCTCCAACTCTCATTAAAGTTGAACTACGTTAAAGGACTGGCTCTTTGTTTTTCACTGACGTTTAGCACTGGAGAGCTTGGCTATCCTAGTATGAGATGAAGGCCTTGAAATGTTACGCAAAGCCCTTAGTTAGAGTCTTGCTTATTCAGATTGTATTGCTCAATCCTCAGAACCACCATGCTTAGGGAAGCTGAGCAAACACGTCCATATTGGAAGACAGAGACAGAAAGGCTGTCGAGCATTTTCACCTGGGTGTACATTAGCCATCTTGGAAACTTGGGCAAGGCTGTGTCTGCTTGGGTTACTGCTGGATAGCAGTGCCTGGCCCAGGTAGTGATTCGGTGAATACTTGCTGAAAAGGTGAATGAAGGAAAATATTTTCATGACTATTTCAATGGGGCAACCAGGAATGCCGGTTTAAATGTCAGCTGGAAGGGTATAGAAGGAAGCTTGTAAAAACCTTACAAAAACGTTTTCCAGGCACATGTCCTTATTACAAAAAAAAGAAAAAGAAACACTACTAAAAATATTTGTTTTGGGATCTCAACTCAGGTTGTTAAGATGTTCCAAAAATATGGCATTTATTTGCTGAAGTCCAAGTTTCAGGAATAAATATTTGCCAAGGTACATGTAACCCAAATATCCGACAGCTTATTTAACAAAATAACTTGCCTAGAATAATCAAAAGTTCTCAAAGAACTATTGGTTATGACTAAGGTAGGCTATTAAAACCTGAAACACATCATATTCTAAATTCTTGAACTCTTAAAGATATATTTTTCATATATTTCACATACTTTTTGCTTTGCATATTATTCCCTATTTTGAGTAGGAAAAAAAATATTCTCTCACCATTTTATTTTTCCCCCATGCTGTCACCTTAAGATGTAATGTGTTTTTATTGTTGTTGTTGAATAGAGTAGAAGAAAGATCTTATTTTCAAACTAACTTGGAAAGATGTAATTTTTTTAAAAATCAAACGTTTCTTTAGCAGACAGTGCTGTATCGCACAAGTATTAAATCAATATTCATATGAGTTGGATATGGCCATTAATCTAATTTGCAGGGAAAATTGAGGCACAGAAAGGTTAAAAAATGTTCCCAAGGTCACACACAAGAGGACAGCAGAACTGGGATTCAAACACATATAGTTAGGCTATCGTCCACGCTCTTACCCATGAACTGTACTATGAAGCTTCTCCAGGATTCTTGCTCTATGAGTTCATCCAAGGTCATTGCCTCCAACCTTGGGGTTGGAGTGAGGAGGTTCATGTTGGATGATTACGGATTAGAAGCTGCAGGAACTGCCCCCATTTTCTATTTTACTCATATTGAAAGTGCTGAGCTTAAAAACCTGACATTTGTAAAGAATAATCATTTCTGAATTGGAAGGGGGGTGTTATTCTATTACTGAAGTGGGGATTTTACAGGAATAAATGAATTTACTGAGGAAAAATGTGATGTTTTGTATCTGAATGACAATTATTTTATTATCTCAAATAGAGGTTACCACCTCAAAGGGACAGTGGCAATGCAAGCTTGAACTGGAAGTAGGATGTTTGCATGCACCTCCCTCTTCTCATTTCACTCTTTTTCTTCACACAACCGTGTAGAAAGTAAATCTGCCAGGAAGAAAAATGGGAAAGTGATGCTATTAAATACAGCACAGGTGCTATTTTCATAGGTGCTCATGTGTTGGGAAGTGTTAGCTTTCCTATTTTTTACATTCTCTATGAAGCTTTATTGCCGTTTTTCTGAGCTACACATACAGCAACAGAGTCTAAGATTATGAAGGAAAGAGGTTTTATTCACTTCTCTTATTTTAGGGAGGAGGATGTTCTGAAAGGAGGGATAGAGTCTATTAGATCAGAATCTATCTTAACTGGGTACTCAATTGAATGAAATTTTTGGAGTGAAGGAATACAGCTTTCTGATATTATTTTTTTTTTTATGGTGAATCTTGTTCAACTTTCTTATAGAAAAATAGGAAAAAAGGCCCTAGCTGGTTTGGCTCAGTGGATAGAACGTCAGCCTATGGACTGAAGGGTTCTGGGTTTGATTCCAGTCAAGGGCACAAGCCCCAGGTTGTGGGCTTAATCCCCAGTAAGGGGTGAGCAGGAGGCAACCAATCAATGATTCTCATCATTGATGTTTCTATCTCTTTCCCCCTCTCCCTTCCTCTCTGAAATCCATAAAAACATATTTAAAAAAAAGAAAAAATAGGAAATAAGGTAACTACCATGGTTTCAGCTTCTCTAAGAACAGAATTGAATTTGGCAGCTGTCCAAAAATATCACCTCAAGAAACATCTACCAATTCTATTTTCAGGTAACATCAGTAAGGAAAGAGATCACAAATAAAACGTTGAAATCATAAGAACTTTTTTTCAGAGGAAGTAAGGTTTTATGGCATTCAACTTGCAGGCTTCAACACTTTGCAAATTAAGGAAGCAAAATAGGGCTTTTCAACTCTAGTCAATTGATAAAGTCTCGATCCTTAATATGTAAAGAACATAAGCAAATAATAATAAAAAAATCCCCAGCTGCTGATTCTTTTGCCACATATTAACAAATATTATTTCACAGTTTCAAACCAGTCAGGAGTTAATTTTGCTTCCTTCTCTTACCTTAGTAAAAATATTCTAAATGTGTGTGTAAAATTTCCATATCCTTTTAGCTTCTGACAAGAGTTGACAAATATTGCAAAGAAACAGTTAACTCCTTCCATGAAAACTTAGGACAATACTATTTGTACACACATAACTTGCAAGGTTAAGTGAAGGTGGTTATTCCCTCTGCTATTATCTTTATATTTTCCCTTTCACTCTTAAAAATGATGTTGCTAAGGAATAAAAATGCCTAGACTAGACACAGCATGATCTGGGACCACATCACCTGGATTTTCTACTTGATAATGTCCCATTGAAGAGTCATTTACAGGGTCAGCCGATTGCCCAGGTTAATGGGAGTGTGGAGGAGTAGGTGGTCAGGAATGAGGAAGATGGGGGTGGGTGGAGTGGAGAGCAGTACAAAAAGAGACCACAGGGTTCTACCATGCACTGCTGGTGTTTTCAGATTAAGATGGGGGATTAAGGAATTTTACTCAGCAATTTGAGATGCTTTGTTAGGGACTGAGGAGATTTGAGCTGCTTTGTTCTCAGACCACATGTTAGTGAAAAAGCAAACAGGCACTTAATCCTGACAGACAGCAGAACTTGACATCAATTTGCCCCTTGGGAGGTGACCAGGAGTTCTCTGTGATGGGCTAAAATGGCCAGCCCTTGTTTTCCGGGAGCCTAATGCCAACATTCCATCCTGACCTGCATTGCTCAGCAGTGTAGCCATAACTTAGACAGACCAAGAGTTTCTAGATATAAGAAACCTGTACATTTTTTAATAAGAACAACCACAAAAAATCTTTGAAATGAAACCAACTTACAAGGTGCCAAATATTTAAACATATTTTAAACAGGTCTAATATTTTGGCCAGTCAGTTTCAAAATGAAATATAGAAAAGCTAGCATTCTTTCCTTTTGAAAATAATGGATAGTTTCCTCTCACAGTAAAGTCACAGGGCAACATATCAATTTTGTAGGCTATACATGGTTATGAAATAAACATCAATTCTTATGTAGATCTTTAAGGTCATGTTTTTCAAGGTCATGTCCTTCAAAATCACTGATGTAGGACAAAAGCAAACAAAATGAATAGAAATAAATTAATGGCTTTATGAATTAGATTTGATACTTTAGTAAATTTATGTGTACACAGTTATATACTCTGGCATATAATTTGAAATTGTGGTGGAAGGGCGAATTTTGCCATCTTGAGTTTGTGCCACCCTTAATCCATTGGCCTAAAATACATTTTTTAGTAAGCTATTGATCTACTAAAATTTGGCATGCATACAGAAACCATTTAAAATCAGAAATGAAGCAGAATATGTACAAAGTATATTTCAAAACAAGTATTATTATGTTAAAAAAGGTTTCTTAGTTAATATTTATCAGGGGTGGGGAACCTTTTTTCTGCCAAGGGCCATTTGGATATTTATGACATCATTCGCAGGCCATACAAAATTATCAACTTAAAAATTAGACTGCTATATTTGGTCAAACATTTAATTAAATCACCCCTAATGCCTTACCAGGGCCAGACCAAATGATTTCGCAGGCCTTACATGGCCCAAGGGCTGGACTTTCCCCACCCCTGATTTAGATGATCAATAGCTCTTGTACTCTGGTAGGATGTAAAAATCTGCTACATCTTAATAATTAAAAAACAAGTTTTTTCACCAGTTCAAGTTTGTTACATTTTTGTACTATTTGCACACACAACTTGTTGTTGTTAATCTTCATCTGAAGATATTTTTCCCATTGATTTTTAGAGAGAGTGGAAGGAATCGAGGGAGAGAGAGAGGGGGAAACATTAATGTGAGATGCATTAATTGGTTGCCTCCTGCATGAGCCCCAACTGGGGCTGAGGATCGAACCTACAACCCACGTACTTGCCCTTGCCTGGGAATTGAACCTGGACCCTTTGGTGGTTCTTCGAGGGCCTACACTCTAACCACTGAGAAACACTGGCCAGGGCTACACACACAACTTTGAGCCCAACCACACCTTTGCTCCTCCAGTTTCTGCGCCCCCTATATAAAATCAGGAAACCTACTTCCTCATTAACTAACTATTAACTACTAACCCTACCTCTACACTTAATATCATAGGTGATTTTCTCCATATGCTGTGAATTCAACATTTTCTTTTTAAATAACCATAGAGTTATTATTCAAATACTCATTCTTTCAGGATTGGTGAGACCTTCTTTATGTTTAAATAGCAAACTCATTTTCATGAAGCCATGGTCATAAAGCATCTTGTCTAAGAAAATTAGTATCACTTCAAATTACCAAAGAGATGATTGTTTTCAGTTTTAAAGCTTTACTTTGAAGGAAACATATCTTTGCACGGGCCAATGGAATCAACACATAAAGCTGTTTGTATGTTTGGTTGCCAATTCTGAAGGCCAGAGACCATTTCCAGTATTTTTATGTCCTTAATTACTTATTACAAACACAAGTGGAAGAGAGATCTGAGACACAAAATACTTCAAAGAGACACACGTTTATTAATTTCATTCAAAACAGTCTTTGCTAGCCTAGAGATGGCCTTTGAGTTGTCTTGTTGCTCTGTTTTTGTGAAGGTTCACCAAGTGTATTGTAAGGATCAAATACAGAGTGAACTGAAATCAGAAACACAGTATTCATTCATTTAACTCTGGTACAGTAGAGCAAATTCAGGGTGACTCAAGGGACACAATGTCTTGTAAAACATATGTACTTAATATAAGGGTCATAAAACTTATTAAATTAAAAGCCAGGTTAAAAATAGGAAGAAAATTTATGCTGCTGTCTAAAATAGCAATGCTTTCCCTTTGGCCTTTCCTTTCGAAGTAATATGGATTCTGGTCAGGAGGAACAAAAAAGCCAACTTATGAAATCTTCATTTTTTTTAGGACCAAATACAAATCTCTTTTAACTGCATCATGCATTTTAATGGGCAAGTGGTATGGCTAAAAAATAGAGGATGAAGAAGATCTGATGTTAGTCTTTCAAAAGTGCATTTGTGTGTAGGTTTCCAGGTGGCATTGTTCTTGAGCCTGAACAATAAACCCAATTAGTGTGAGCTCATGTCCAGGAAGAACAGCTTAAGGAATATGGGTCAACAGAAATAATCTTTTTTTAAATAGTCGATCTGGCTATTCTGTTACGCAGTTAAGGAAATACTTGAGTCTCTCCAACAGTTGAATTTAGTACACGGGAATAGCATCTAGTCGGAGATGTTCATTAAGAGCGGGTTTTTATTATTATTTTGCAGAATGATACAGCAACATTACAGGGGTTAAATATGACTTTTGATGATCTGGCATGCAGTGATTAAGTAAGATTAATCCTCGTTTTATATGCTAATAAGATATTTATAATCTCTACAGCAGTACAGTGAAAATAGGGCATGGAATATAGACAATCCATTTCCTTTTTAAAAAAATATTTTTATTGATTTCAGAGAGGAAGGGAGAAGGAGAGATAGAAACATCAATGATGAGAGAAAATAATTGATAAGCTGCCTCCTGCACACTCCCCTCTTGGGATCAAGCCCACAACCCAGGCATATGCCCTTGACCAGAATCAAACTTGGGACCCTTCAGTCCACAGGCCAACACTCTATCCACTAAGCCAAACTGGCTAGCGCAATCCATTTCCTTTTGAACTGCTTGGTGGTGGTTGTTTTTCTGACTGCATCCTGAACAAAACTTTCTATCTTTGTTCAAGCAAAGACTGGGTTGTACAAAATCTATGGACACCTGAAAACTTGAAGTCAAGGTTGACCTATTTGTGCCTCACTCTGCTGCCTTTGGGCCTCGCTGGGATAGAAAATGACACATTACCCTGACAAACACCTTCAAGGATTTGGGACTGAGGGTGCCCTCAATCTTTTAAGCACTTGTATCCCTTTTCAATCCACATGGCTCAACTATATTGCTCAATGTTTACCCTCAACTTGATTGCCATTTTCCTAGTTGGTGCTCCTAGGTGCAGCACCTTAGGAATTTGAAACCAAAATAAATATCAGTTTCTTTCTACTGTATTCACAAAGAAATCTGCTTGGAATTTTATCTTCACACAAGAATCTTAAGGCTGTTTGTTGAGAAGGAGCCTTGCTGGATATTTATCTGTTTGCTCTTAGATGCACTCCCACCCTTTCCTGGCTCTTTCCTATTCTAGGGGGCTTAACCCTGCAGAAGAAGTACATTACCATCAGGATTCCACAGATCTCTACAAAGGGACATGCTGAGCAGAGAGGTGGGGAGAGGCTGGGATAACCCGTCCCCACAACCCCCAACCTGCTTTGGAGCTGGTTCTGGCTCTTCTCTTCTGAGGTCCCAGAACCAGCCCCCTTCCATCTAGGGATGATGGTGGCTTTCTACCATTGCCAAATTCTTGGATTTTCTCCCCTTGGCCTTTCTGTTCTTTCACACCTCTGTAACTAGTTCCCTAGTTTCTATCTCTCTGTTGAACAGCCTGGTGGTGATTCTACTTTCATGATGGGAGTCTGCCTAGTAGAGCACCCAACTGTTTTTTCACTTATAGGCGATTGGTTCAAAAGTAAGAGATCCTGTTTGAAGTCTTTTTTGGGGGGTAAGAGGGAAGGTTTATTTTTCTGTTGGCTGGTGGGTAAGCTGCTGGGTCACAGTGGTTACTTTGGCAACTGGCACTCTCTTTGGTAGAAGTGGAACAAACAGGTTGGAAGGCAAACTAAGGAAGTCACAACCATCCAAGGGCCTTAGAGGATGGATATTTTAGAGGTACAAGAGAAGGCACATTGAAGGGGCCGTATGGACATGCTGTTAACCTTGGCTAACTCCCCTGAGCTGGTTAGCACTAAAAACGGAGGCTTCTTATGGACCTTGGACTGTTTTTCTTTGTCCTTGAAGTCTTTTTTTTTTTTTAATTCTGCCAGTAACTATCCAGCTAGTTATAAAAATAGCCTCATCTGAATTAAGATGGGCAGTACACATATGCACACTCAGATGTCCCACTCCTTTCAATCAATAGAGGAATTGACAAAATCATAATAGCGAGCTATCTCCCTCCCGCTTCTATACTTGGTCACATTCTCCAAAAATCTAAACATTGGTTTCCATGATAAAACTTCATAGGCTGCTGTCTGGAATGAGTTTGCCCAGAAGAGTTCTAACTACTGGGGAAGAAAAATACCCAAACCCCAAACCAAACACTTTGCCTTTCAAAATACCATTTTGAAGGTTGACATTTGCAAGGACCTTGGGAATATAGCATGTGGGGACTTTCATCCTGTTTTCCCAGTGACAGCTGGGACTGGTCCAAACAGCTCTGCCACTGACATTGTCATTGGGTGGCATGAGTGGAACTGGAGGGGAACATTATTTTTGCTTTCAGCCTCACAGCCTTCGGGCATCCATTCACCGTTTAAGGAGCTCACACTGATCTGAGCCACATTTTCATCAGGCTCTTGGTAAGGCTTGAAAAGCTGGAAAATGCAATGCTCTTTTTTTTTGAAGTCTTTCTTCTGAACCCACTAATTTTATGAAATTTAAGTACATTGTTCATTGTGTAATTATAGATGAAATATTAGAGAAGTGGACTAATTATACACAATGCACTCAAGCCCAATTAAACTAGCATCTGTGGTGAATGTAAGGGTATTCTCTTTCACTAATAAGAAATACTTTCTGAACAACAGAGAATAAAATCATTAAATTGGATATGCTGTAGAGATTATAAATATCTTATTAGCATATAAAACGAGGATTAACCTTACTTAATCACTGCATGCCAGATCATCAAAAGTCATATTTAACCCCTGTAATGTTGCTGTTTCATTCTGCAAAATAATAATAAAAACCCGCTCTTAATGAACATCTCCGACTAGATGCTATTCCCGTGTACTAAATTCAACTGTTGGAGAGACTCAAGTATTTCCTTAACTGCGTAACAGAATAGCAAAAACACCTTTACTCACTCACTGTGATATCATGGATGATTCAGACGTATGTCATCCTATGTCATGTCATTATGTTGGGAAGGTGCACCTCCGTGGCTGGGCGAACTAGCCTACTTCAAAATAAGCCACATGTACGATCCATTCTAGCCAGCGCCACAAGCGACCTTTTGAAAATGTAAATTAAATGACTGCACACACCCAGGGTGTGTTCCCAATGAAAATGTATGTGCTTGGGACCTAGTGGCACCCTCTCTTCAGGTATTCATTGGCAGACTATGAATGCAGGGATATTTGTTTTAATCTGGGTCACAGGCTGCTCCATTTGAAGATGCTCATGACCCTGGTGTTTGTGATCAATACTCAGGTCTGGACAGACCAACCTCTGCAGTTCAGCAAGAACAGGGGTTATCCCAATGCCTGTTAGAGCTGATGAAACATGGTGGTTATGTACAGGAACGAGAACTCAGTGACAGCAAAACTGAAGGCAGCAAGTTTCTGCATCACTTTCATGGGCTGTGGCCTTTCACTGAAGGACAGAAGTCAGTGGACAGGGATGGGAGCCTCATGAGCAACTTTGTTAGGATAGAGGGAGAGAGCTGAAATCAATCTTGCTTCCTCTTTCTTCCCTTTGTGTTTCCTTCCTGCCTTCCTTTCTCCTCTCCCTCCTCCCTCCCTTCCTCCCTTCCTTTCTTCCCTGTCCTTCTTCCCTTCCTTCCTTCCAAAGAGTTTGTGTTTGCATTTCTTCCAAGGTTTAAGTCTGTTTTCTTTTCATTCTTGTGAAAATCTTAATGGGAATATAAACATATTTATAAATATTGAGAATGACTGTGGCTATTACAAACTTGATACTTTATGTGCCTAAAGAGGTGCATTTATTTTTTAAAAAGTCAACGTGTACTTTTTTTTTTTAGTGGAACCCTTTTCTTACTTTGCCTAGTTATTCTTACCTGAGAAAACAAGTTCAATCCAAACTGCTGTGAAAACTCAGGTGGAATTTGAAAGAAACTGAGAATAAACTGCAGTGACGGGTCTGAAGGAGGCAGCGCCCCGGTAGACACGGCCCGGCCCAGGGGCAAGGACTGAGTGCAGGGAGCAAGAAAGGTCTGTGTGGGAAGCTGAAACTTGAACAAAGCACATGCAACACATGAACTAATGCAAATCATTTCACAATGCAAAGCAAACAAGATGTGTGTGCAAGAGAAACTGTGAAACTGTAGGAACTCCTTCTGCGTCCTTGGACCGAAGCTCGCTAAGCCAAAGAGCTTTGCTTTCGGTTCAATGCCATTCACCCGGTCAGTTTTTCTCCAGGTTCCTGGCCACTTCGCACGTATCCATCTAGAAAACCTTCTACAGCTCCTTTACGCGACGGAGAGGGCGATAGGAGGTGAACACAGTGTTAATAATAACAGCTCTCTTTGCCTTTTTGAACAGACGGACAATTAAGAGTTTCAGCTTTTATTTTCGTTCTCCTGTGGCCCAATTGAAAGGTACTTTGCCTTTCAGGAGCCATTTTTACAATTCATTGCAAGGGCTGCGTAAGTTTAAGAAAATCCTATGCCTTCGACTATTTTCCATAAGATTGGAATGTGCCGCGACAGAATCACTTTAAGTAGACATGTTTTGTTTTGTTTTTTTCTTCTTTTTTTACAGCCCCCCCTCCCCCCGCCTCAGGTCTAGCTTGCATAGCAATTTAGCCTGGCCTCAGAATCATTACATTATGGGTAAATGGTTTGGTTGTGACACAGGATCATTTTGGCTTGCTGAAAAGCAGTAGACATTATCTCGAAGGAAAAACAAAAAACAAAAAAATTCTTTATTGAGATGATCAAAAGGGACATAAAGGCAAAAATCTGACTTTCACTGAAACAGGACTGGGGACCAGGCCTCAAGTATCCTGATTGTAATTCATTGCTTGTTTCCAGGCCCCATGATAGAATTCTTCCATACCAGACGGAGGACTTTGTGAAATTGTAAATGAGTATGACTTCAAGCACTCTGCGGAAATATATTCTCCCCCGATAGCCCATACATTATTTCTGCTTAGTTATGGTGGCTCACATTTCCCGTAACTATCAGAGAGAACTTAATTCAACTCACACCACATCACTTTAAAATTGTGCAGTTCTCTTAATCAACCTTTGTATCAGCCACAAATGTGCACTATGACCTAATTTGAAAATGTCTCAAAGTGCTGACTCAAACTGTTAGTGAATAAAGGCTAGTCATTACCATTATGACACTAATGTGATGCAAAATAAAATGGAGTTGCATCAGCTGAACATTAGTTTGCAAAAATATTAGTGATTGAAGCCATTTTCTGTTCATATATTATTTATACATATATATGCATATATTTACTTTGCTTTTTTGAAACGGCCTCACAACAAATTTTTAAGTGCGGAGGAAGGTGGTCACGTTTTTAACATTGACAAAGCAGCCAGATTAAAAATAGATCATATGTATACGATGATCTCCCTTTGTAAGATGAAGACATAGTCTTGCTGAATGCTTATTAGGGTTTTCATTCACAGATAAGCAATAACATATGAAAATTATTATCTTTCCCTGTACTTTGGTGCCAGATTCCAAGATTTCCAATAGCTCTGGAACTATTTACTTCTTATGAGTTTGTATCGCCCACAAATTCTCTGTCATTTGTCTTTTGAAATAACAAGGATTTGAAATTTATTTCTTTTATGGACCCTCTTTTCCATTCTTTCACTTGCCCCAAAGTTTTTTTTTTTTTAATTGAAATAGTTTTTAATGAACATTGGGCATTATTTTTACTTTGAACAATAGAAAGTAGGATATAAGACTAGAAATTATTTAGTTTTATTTTCAGTGATAATACTTTATGGAATATGACTTAAGTTATCTTTTTCTTATATAGTTTAGATGGTTTTGGAGAAAAATATGTGTGCCTGTTTAATATATATACATCCTAGAGCTAGTATTGGTTTTAATCTGTAAACAGATAATTAATAATTGAAAATAAGTCAGCATGAATCTTTCTAATATAAAAAAATTGTCCCAATGGTCAATCAGAAATTCTGCCCAGCATCTCATTTTGTGTCTCTTGAATTCTGGAAATCTGAATGTTAAAGTTATGCATTAGTGACCAAATACTTCTGATTTTATTTATTTAATGGTGACAACAAGCCAAGCACATAAATACAAAGGAGATAGGTTGTTCTTTAAAATTTTCAAGGACAAGAAGTTTTGGCTATCAACAAATTATTTGACCTGCTTCAGGTGAGAGAAAATATATATGCATAATCTTCATAATATATCACTATACCCGATCAGTAGAAAATAGAACTAAATTAAAAATGCTGGCAAGTTTACAAGCTTAGTTCATTCATTTTTTTAGGAAAACAAGTAAAAACTCTAAAGCAAGATGTGTAGAAATTTGCTACAATGTGATGATGACCTGAGTATTTTAGTCCATTTTACATTATGTAATATGTGGCTTGGACTGGTTTTATGACCTATGTTTTATTTCCACATTAAGATAATCCAGATTTTAAATAAGTAAGTTTGAAAAATTTCAAAGCGGATTTGCCAAAACCAACATTCGGGAGCACCGGGGCTTGGAGCACGTGCGCACAGGCACACTTTCAATTTACCTAGAGAAGAGGATCGCTTCTTCTTCTTTTTTTTTTTTTTTTTTTCCCAGCTAAAATACAATTGTTCTTCTTTTTCAGTTACAGGGGGGAAAGGTACGTGGGTGTGATTGCTGCAAATGGGTTGCCAGCTTCTTAACAGCTCATCATTCTTAAACGATAGAAGTGTTGCAGCTCCCTTCCGAGAAAAGTCTTTCCTGTGGAGTTTACTTTGTCCATGCCAGGACAAATTGTGTGCTAAGTTGGAGTAATTCTGAGATGTAAGACACCTCCAGGATTGTCCTTGGGATACGGAGAAGGAGCTGACATTCCTCTTTGGAAGATGAGGGGTTAGAATGCCCCCTGCCCTCTTACTGGATGATTTACTGTGCTCTCCCCTGGGGCCACGACTGATGATCTGTAAGTTGTTGAATTTTGAAGCAAATACTAAATATAATCAATATATACAAATAAAAAAAAGAGAGAGGAAAAAATGCAATGAAAATTTATGACCTTAACATTCCATCAGGGTCAAGCAATTTATCAAATTCTCTCACTCTCTGGTTTCAATTACACAGCCATTGTGGAAGGAACTTATTTTAGCAGGTTCATTTGCCTCAGTGGGGAATACAGGACTTTGGCCTAATGCTTCACCTTTAGTGCAGGCCATTTGAGCCTTAGAACAAATACCAATCATCACTCTTTGGGAAAAAAGAATCTGCATCGGCGTGGCCTATTGGAATGGGGTTTCTGTCAAGGTAAACGGTTGTCTGCAATGACTGTGGTAGAGTGGCGATAAATCCCATTTTATTGCTGAAAAATTCCAGCTTCTCTCCATGCCTGACAGCTCCCCACATTCTCATACCCATTTGGGCAATTTCTGCGCTATGTCCATCTGGTTCTCATTACCTCTCAACCTGCCTGCGTCTGATCCAGAAAAAGTGCAGGTCAGAAACAGGGGAAAAGGATGGAGGTGATGGACAAAACAGAAAGCAGGGTGGGGGGTGGCCCTTGGGGGTCGAGGTAGAGGTGAGGGAACAACAGGAAAGTGGGAATCTCCGCTTAGGCTCCGACCAGTTGCTGGAAGGGGCCATTCAGATATATTACAGAATGACAATGACAAAGCCAGGGCCAGGAGGCCAGAGGAACCTGTATCTTTCAATGCAGACCTTTAAAAGGCACCTGCTTTAAGGTGGAGGAGAGAGCGAGAATGTGGGAGAGATGAATGGATGGGGTGAGATTAAGGGAAGCAGAGGAGGGACAACCCAGGCCACTCCTTCTGTTAAGGGCACTGAAGCACAGGGTAGAGAGAGGGCCTGGTCTATAAGAACATCAAGTTCAGCATCAAGCATCATGGAGCTTGAAGCCTCATGCCCACAGTTAACATGCTTCTGAATATGGGGCTGCAACTCTGCTGGAGATATTATTTTGGCTCAAGAATATAATTTTTTGGAAGAAGAAAACTCGAGGGCCTCCAACAGCAGTCTATCCTCCATTCATTTCTATAAGAGGATTAACCTTTAAAAATGAACTTGTCCTAATCAGTGCATGTAGAACAGGTTCATTCATGGAGTGACAGGCAGGACTAGCACTGAGTAACCTGGATATTCATGACCTTACATGTGATCATTTTTGGAATCACTGTGGATTTATGCTTTCAGAAAGTTGGCCTCATTCTCTGAGGCTGAAATCCTTTGGATCATAATTGCTTCTGACCTAAAATTACCCCCAGTCACCATAAGATACCTCTCAGGGACTAAATAAATAAATAAACAGCTGATAACAGATATAAACAACAAGCACCCTGAAATACTAACCTAAATTAGACTAGGATGGAACTGTATAACCATATGACATTTACTTATTATTATTGTTGTGATAGAGTCATAGTTAATACTAAAAATAAGATGACAGAGAGTATATTAAGTGTAAATGATGAAGATCTGAGAATTTTTAACACAAAAAATTAGAATCAAATGAATGGTTAGAAGGGTGGTAGTTATTTTGCCACCTGTTCGGAAGGCAAATTTTGTATGCAAATGCCTCACAACCAGGTAGATCATGTATTTGTAAATATGTTGGAGAACTGCAAACGATTTGCAGGCAGAATCTTTTATGCTAGATATGTGTGGACAGACAATACGTCTCAGCGCCTTCTGGATCCCAGGGTGCAGAGTGCATGTCGGGTCCTCAAAATTCTCTTTTTGACAGTGAGACCCCTAAGTGCGCCAGTGGATTTCTGTTTTTTATTGGTTGAATCCTAATATAAAGATTATGCTAAAATTAAGGTGCTGAGCTGGACTTTGTAGACAAGAAATACTGGCTTCCAGTATTTAAGATTTAATTTCTAAGTTTTCAACCCATGTGTGCTCAAAATAAATTCTATAAAAGGAACCTGAAACTCCACATGGGACATTTACATAGAGAAAGATATTGTTTTATAAAAATGTATATGCTTTGGACTCAAGTAAATTACAGATGATAGACAAATGGAAGTTTGTTATTTGACAACTCTACAATGAATTATGTTGGTCAATAAATACAATTCTAAAACAGAGCTCTCATGTGTACATATTTATAGGCATAAACCTTTGCCTACTATCACATATCCATTAACATGGCCATAATATGGCATCTTAAATTTGGAAAGTAATTTCAGATTCTTAGCCAAAAAAGAGTCTTGCTTGAACTTTACTTTTTCCGGGCTGTACATATATCAGAGATATGTGATCATTGAAACTCTAAAGGATATTTGTTTCCTTTAAAAGCATAGCAGAAAATTAATGGCATGGGGGAGGGTGAAGTGACAACTTAACTTGATGCTTGATAGCTGTTTACTTATAAATGTGTGCCCAGATTTCAGTGTCCTGTAAAAGAAAGGGAAAATAAAGAAACCAAAGCATTCAGATAGCTTTTAGGGAACTTAAGACACATGGAAGAAAGTGCTTAGAAGGCTATTGAAATATTTACAAAACAAATCATTTACATTTAACTTTTGTATATGTAAAACTGAGAGCGTCCACAAAGAGACAGAATCAACTTTAGCTATAAGAAATATTTTGGCATCAAAATGGTTAATAGTATTATAGCTTCAAAAGAGCCTATTGGCTCACCCTCAAGGATGCCCTGCAGTTGTTGTTAAAGTCATCAGATGAAGCTAGCCTTCTCAGCTAGACTTTAGATTTGTCTGCTAACAGTAAAAATACTATAATAAATCGGTAACATATGTTGCCAGGCAAGGAAAAGTGATATAAATAAAAAGACTAGGAGACCCACACCAAGTACAATGTGAAAAGAATTTAACTTTCAATCTATTCGTTGGCTAATTACCATTTGAAAAGTAATTTGAAAGTGTTACTGTTATTTGCTTATATTCTTCCTCATCTTTCTTTTTTTCTCTCTTCAGATTGCATTCTTACCCAAATACTCTTCGAGATTGCCTGTTTTGCGGCTTTGGGGTAAGTCCCAGTTTTCCACAACCTTAAGGAAAAAAAAAATGCATAACATGAAAGACGCCAAAAAGACTTATGTGTCCTGATGTGCGGGTTTTGTGAAATATACGTGGGTTTGTTGGAGGGGGGCGGGGGGTGTGGGTAATGAAATAAAGAGCAGGGGTTTGTTTCTGGGAGGATCAAGAGTGTGGGAACGTGTGCATTGCAAACGAGGTTCCTTCCCATCAGGAAAGCCACTTCTGGAATGGAAATGACAAAGCTTGGAACACACACAATCAATTATTTTCACTAGCATTTAAAATACAGAAAACAAAATCTGCTTGGGGAATTGACTGAATATTTTATTTAACTTTTTTATTGAGGCATCCTTTGAAAAATGGCATAATATAAATAGTTTTACAAAGCAACAATATAATCAATCTCTAAACTAGAATATAAATCAAGGATTTCATTAACTGCTGGTAGCCAATTTAAATTGTAGTCTTGTCCATAATGTCTATCTATCTATGTATGTCCAAGTTATATTAAAAACCTTTAAATGGCTTTGTAATATCAGCTACATCTAGCTATTATAATAATTAATGGTACTGTTTTATAAATCAATACATGCATTCTTGATAAATTCATATCCAGTTAATGGTGTAATTTAAATAAAAAATTAATGTAATAAAAGACATACAGAAACGGGCAGGAAATCTTTAAAGGTTAAGAGACAAATTTGTCTAAATTCATTTTTAACCTGTTTTGAAAAAGTTTATACTTAAAATCAGCTGAGATTTACCTTGTTTCTGTAAAACAAATATTGCCATGTCCACTGGTATCTAGTATTGAATTTATAAGATATTTTCTTTTTTTAGCTGCTAAGTTTTAATTACATACTGAGATATTTTATTACCATTACACTCTTGCAATTCCTGAATATTCCTTAGCAAAAGAAAACAGAACAAACTAAAAACCTCAAACCAGTCATTTATTTTTAACACATGAATGAAATGTAAGTGCTTTATTTTTTTTAATATCTATAAATGCACTCTTTAGCAAATCTCCACAGATATATACAAATTTTATTTAAGAGGAAAAAGGACTGATTAGTTCAATGAATTTGCATGTGTAAGAACCGGCGTTTTTACTGCTTTCACTGAATGAACACCGTAGGAATTTTAGAAAAGAAAGAAAAATGCATTGAATACTCCAAATTGTATTTTAACGCTGCACACGGGTGGAGAAACATTCTACAAAGAGACTTGGGTATCATTGTTCTAATTTTAAAAATACATACCAAAAGCATATTAAGGAATAACAAGATTTAGAAAAATAACTGAGTGTTGTATGTTCTCAATACAATCTTCAGTCTATCCAAATAAAATTTCATTGGGCTTATAGAGTAAGCATTTTACGAAAAATATCTTTCAGAATTACGCAGACCAGTCTGCCCTGCCATTCTCCGTGACATGGTGCAGAAATGTTACTTTAATCCAGAGAGCTTTTTCTGACATTTTTCTTAACATTGTTGAGCCTTATTTAGAGCAGCAAAGGAGACGTGTACAGTTTCCTTTGACACTGATGGGTGTTTCAAAATGTTACACGAGAGAGGGAGAGAGAAAGAAAAGATTTGCTGCCAGTCACTTCATCAATAGAGCTACTTGAGCAATTACTATTTGTTAAAAGTTTACATTTCCAATGAAGCTAAATTTTAAAGAAGCCTCATCCTTTCCGAAGAGCTGCTGCTTGGAAAGGGGAGGGAAGAAAATGAACCTTCCTGATTGCATGTTAAAGTGCACTCAAGTACTGCAACCATTTAAAATGTATTGTGCTGTTAGATGAAACCTACAGCAAAACCACTCCTAAGAGGCTTAATTTAGGTTTTATAGGAGGAACATAAAAAAGACCAGGTTACAGCAACACGCTGAAAAATGGGGTACATTTTAAATATCTTCATTTAAAAAACGTATGTTTATTTTCCCTCCTGGGATCACTAACGTGTGTCTCAACAGGGAAAGCAAGGACATGCTACATTCTTAAAAATTATCTGTTAAAGGGATCACATTCCAAGACAGGACTGAGCATTTTTATTACTCAGATAACCTCTTAATTATGTCACTGCCTTCCACTTGTTAATCAGGGACATTCAACATGGTTAACCAGAGTGTGGTCGCCTTAAGAAGACTCCGTTATCATTAAGAATTAGAAACTCATTTTATTCCCATCACCACGTTACTGCATGTATGATTTTAGCACTGCTGAAAACTGATTTACTGGCTTGAAATACAAAACACCTAAGAAAAGATCTAGATGCTTATAATGATGTTAACTACTTCAAACTGTGCAGTTCATGAAAAGCTTGAAGGGATAGATAATTTTGCTTTTCCTGTCTCTCCCCTCCTGCTTTCCTACTGGAACCAATTTGAGGTTTCTCCTGCAGCCACCAGCATCTGCGATGCGGACTGTTTCAGAGAGCAAGGTGTAAGTGGAGTAAATGAAATCATGTTTCACTGTTGCTTTATCAACCCTCCTAGGTAGTTTTCCTGCCAGCCAACCTGTGCTGTTAAGACCCATAAAATTATGCAATAGTGACTTCTTTGGAGGTTCTCTAATCAGATAATGGCCGGTGTTAGGAGGGAAGGGCCCAAGGCAGTGTTGCTGGCACTTAACACTGGGGTTGGTCATTGCTTGTCTGGTAGAGACCAATAAACAGCTGATTACTATCCCATAAGGAGCCAATATTTTACATTTATCCTACTTATTTTTTTCTTTTCTTTTCAGCTTCGTATAACAGCAAGTATTTGTCAAGAAGATCTATGAGGAATAACCTCACAGGCCCCTTAAAAATAAGAATCTTCCTAGCATGAAATGATGCCTTTGGTGGAATGGTGAGAGTGATTTTGGTTTTTACAGGAGCAAAGGTTTGATTACTGTAAAGTCCATTTCGTTCAGATGTGGACACTCCAGGACACTATGCACCACTCCCCTCTCCCCTTCTCTCCTCTAGGACAGGTTCACAGGCTGCAACCAAGGGATTTTAAAATGCAAATATTTATATTGGAGCTCTGGCACTAACAGAGTCATTTTGCTTCCTCTGTTCGCCTGTGATAATTGATGCTTCATACCTGGAACTGCGTTTCATTTATCTCCTTACACGTGAAGATACTATACAAATAAACTATGATTTATAGAGAGGAACTAGCCATTTGAAATAATAACCCCAAATTTGACCCCAAATCTGCATCAGAGAGATGCAGATTTCTACTTTTAAATAAAACTTAATTGCAACCTGGGAAATATGTATATTTTTGAAGGCATATTGAATTTGAATGCCTGCCTGGGTCAAAACACACACACACACACACACACAAAAACACACACACACACACACACACAAAAAAAAAAAACAACAAGAGGGATAAAAAGAAGGCAGGAGAGAAATATTTTACATGTGCTTTAAACTAGTGTATTCAACTACATATTTAGACATCTTGTTACAATTTTATTGGCTTTTTTATATCTGAATATAATTTTAATAGCAAATAGCAAAACAGCAAGTCCTCTAGAGTGTCTTTCTTTCCCTGGGATCCTCGTCTTGGCATGAGCAGAGGTCTATCTGAACAGGCCCCCGGTCTCACCACCTCATACAAAGCCAGGCAATTCTCGAGCCAAACAAACAAAGGGGGTGTAAGCGATTTCATTTATTTTGATAATCCTCCTCCTGCACAGGGGCATTTGCTGTCTTTGTCAAAGTGAATGACAACAATTTGGCCAACTCTCTCTGAGCTGCACTCAACAGTGACAGGCAAATTATCAGAGGCCCTGCACTTCTTATTATCAGAGGAGAAGCCATCAGGGGGACGCACGGAGGATACCTCTCCCTTGTCACTATTTGTCAGTGGGACAAGGGCCACTGCTATGGGTAGCTGACAGGTAATTTCAACAATAACAATTACTCCTATTACTGGTGTCATAAACAATTCGCCCAAGGCATGACAATAGCAAAGCTTTATAATTCAATGCCATATAAATAAATGCCAGCAGGTAACAAGTAATTTAGCTCCAATCAAGCTTTCACCCCGGAATTAATATTGTTATTGCAAGAAAATGGAAAATTGAAAAAAATTCAATATGTTAATGAATTAAGAGAGGTTCAAGGGCTACACAAGAGGGGTTGAAAAACGGAAACCAAAAATTATGATGGTGTCATATTTGGTGCCATCCTGGGGCCCCAAGAGCAGTGTAATTACTTTAGGCAAAGGAGGGGCAGCAGGAGGGCTGTGGCCTGAGACGTCAGAGCTGGGAAAAAAAGTGACATGGCCTTTCAAACCCGCCTCCCTCCAATTTCTGAGGAATATAAGTAGAAATATGAGAATGTGTATGTCACGTAGCCTTTCCCTGGCTTCCCTCCCCCCGCCCCCGCAACCTGAAATATTTCATACGAAACAGAGGCACGACTATCAAAGGAACATTTCCAGCTGTTTAAGAAAAATGCATCAGCACCTGCTTCCTTGACATTAAGTCTCATCATAAAACCATTTTGATAAGCCCGTTTTTTATCTGCAGTGCAGGTAAAGCCGAAAATCCCTCTCTGCTCTCCAGCTGCCCCCTTTTTGGGAAGTGGACTAGAGGAGACAGCCCGGTCTTCCTCCGGAGAACTTCCTGATCAGACGAAGTTGCAATTTCAGTATTTGTCCAGGGAGACAATGTGCATCACGGTGACAGCAGTAAAAGAATTTGAAGATCTCTAATTAGGAGAACTGCAGAGCAATTAACGCATGTCAGATTTCACTTCATCAAGTGCCACTCTAATTTTCCCTGTAAAAATTAATGGATTTTTTCCTCCTTTTGGGGTGTGTGTGTGTGTGTGTGTGTGTGTGTGTCCCCTTAAGGCAATGTTGATTCAAATCTGCTCAAGATGCAGTGTTGCACAGCTAAGCATCTCCTTGATTACAATCCGCCACACTTCTAACTGCGCTCATTCTCACTGCCACGGATACTTTGTCAACAGTCAAATTACACCATGCTGATAACAATGCATAATGGTGTTCCTGCTCCGAGGCCCCTGGCAGGAGATGGGCTTCATAATCTGTGATTTTTTTTCTTTTTCTCCACTGTTTCTAAAGGAAGTTGGTTTGACCAGGTCACTAGTCAGGCGTTAATTTTTTTAAGATTAATTTGTTAATTTCAAGAAGAGGAATGAAAGGATGGCATATAAAAATACCTCCTTGGGGAAAAAAAAATCAAAGGAAGAATGAGGAATGGAGGATATCTGTGGCCAAAGTTTTGCTTAAACACTTTGTTCAGAGACATTTTCAAGAGCACTATTCTTGGTTAAATACCAGGTTGTTTTTTTTTTCTTTTCCCTTCTTCTTTACTTATGGCCTATAAACATTGGAAGCCTCTCTTGAACAGACAGTATTTAGATTGTGAGAGAAGTTTGTTTAACTGCCATATTTGCCAGAATCCTCAAAACATCACAGGACACAGAAGATAAATGACTTTTTTTTTAAGGTCAGGATTGTATAATCCAGATAAATGTTGATTCATTTTAACTATTTTTTATCCTCGTTGCTTGCTGCATATCGGTGAGCCTGAGTCCTCAGCCCATGTGGGGTATATTCCTCACTGAAAAATGAAAGAAACGCAGTGATTAGAAGATGATTTTATGTTCAGTCTTTTTAGGTTATTCATATATATATATTTTTATTACTAAAACCTGATCAGATCTGGAACAAAACCCGGGATACTGAACAAAATGCTAAATGTCTTTCTTTGTAGATTCTTCAGGGAGTGGAGAGCATTCGCATGGGTTGATACGCAGGTCTCTCGTCATGTAAGTATATTTCTGTTTGATGTTTTCTCTCATCGTATTTATTCAGTAAAAAACCTAAATTCATGGGCTATATGCTTCATCTTTTAAATGCACAGGTTGAATCCAGCTTTTCATTCACTGGCGACGAACTCAAAAATTGAAAACTTGATATTTTGAGGTTTGTAATTCCAAATATTCAACATCTCTTCCTTCTCTGATGGCCCCACCCTGGTTCTTACGTGCCTTATTTCAGACAAAAGAAAGTGACATCCCCCTTTCAACTAGCAAATATTAGTTTCTCTCAAAACCGATTGCGGGCTCATTGGAAGTTTTGCAATGAAACTCATAGGAATTGAATTATTTTCATTCTCCCAAACATCATTCTTTGAACTCTGTAAATATAAGTGCCCGGGGTTTAGAGTTCTGTGTGGCTTGTTTACAAACAAAGGTGTCGTGATAAAAGCCACGCCCTGCATACTGTGAAAAACAAAACCCTGGAACAATCTCACATTGAAACATTACCAAAGGATTGTAAAGGGAAATTTAAAGGGAGAAAACTTGATTATATAATGCAATCTAGCAGTAATCAATTTTACCTTCAATATCTTGCTTTTGTTTTCAAAATGCTAAATAAACAATACATAATGCATCCCTCATCAGCCAAACCATGGAGGCTCTGTGCTCAAATAACAGGAAACATATTCAATTTTCCTAACAGAAGACAGTTCATTAAGCTGTGCCACATCAAATAAAACTTTAATTTCTCCAGCATCAGAGTCGCAATGAAAGCAATTGAAGAAGATGAGCCATATGGTACTTCTATCAGCAAACACATATTGCTCATTCCCCCAAAGTTTTCTAATTCTGCTCCCCAGACCTGTGTAATATAGATAATGTGCTCCGAGAGCAGCAACCATGAGCTATCTAGTGTACACTTCTAATACTGTATTTAATGGGAAATAATGAATCATAAAAGCCTAGAGAAGACGGCTTTTGCTAACCTAAATCTCAGCTGTAATTTCATTGTTCTGTGCCTAAGATGCTGTTTGCCCTTTTCAAACAACAGCAGTTGAACATAATTATGCGGCTTCAAACCTGGGCTTGAAAAAGCATCCCTAACATAACCAAGTTTCTATTAACTCCTGAAATTCTGAATGTAATGACGCGCCGATGCAGACCCTGGGATAACTGAGCATGTGTCATTTTAAAGCCCAAAGAAGCATTTTCTCCTTCCTCCCTTTGGCCAGGCTGCTCAATGCGTTTATGTTCCCTCCTCCACCCCCTGCTGCACCCCCTCCCCTACCCCGTCATGCAACAGGAGTGGCATGATTAAAAATGAGGAGATTTTCTTGTTATTAGCAAATTTGACATTTGCCTGATGAAATGCACATAAAATGTGAAAGCTACACAGTATTCAGGAGAAATGTCTCCACTCCAATCCATGCTAGCAAGATGAAATAATTTAGGTAAAGGAAACGGGAGATCCGCTGCACCTCTCCTGCAGAAGGCTCGGATGGGATTATAAATGAAAGAACCCAATATTGCTGAGCTCTCAGAGCGATAGCATTTTGACACATGTGCAGTGTATAGTGTTTCTTCTCTCACCTTAACTGCTTTGATTATTAACCTAAAGTTTATTAAACATATGTTCAAATGCAGCAATTTTCATGTCATGGGTCCAGCCCCTTTCTGGCAAGATCTCGGGGATGGGGCTCAAGTCCCATTTAGGGAATTATTAAACAATTTAAAAAGTGTTCCTCCCCCCCGCCCCCAACAAGTTGATGATTTTAGCTTTTCCATTTTAAAGCTCATTGAATCAATACTTTCCCAACACAATGCTAATTTTAAGACACCATCAAATAACACTGCAGATACATATTGAAAGCATATTTTAATGGTTTTGTTTGTTTTGGCATCATAGGAACCAAGGACGATTAAATTAAAAAGCGACTTTTAAAAGTTAGAGATTGCCTTTTTAAAGCTTATTAAAATCAGCATGTTCCATGTCTGTCTCTGAATTAGCTCTCTATACTTGATTGCCATCATTAAAAGTAGCTATTTGGGTGCTGTTCTCTGCGATGGTTCAGACCCTTCCTCAAAGCCAATTCTGACTGGTTATTAACCTGAAACCTCTTTTCATTGAAATTAAAAAACAAAACAAAACATCACTCTAGCCCAGGAAAGAGACAGTCACCAAAACGAGAAATAGCACCGTGAGACTCCGGCAACATTAAACCAGGAAAGACCAACAGGTAAAATAACTCCAGTCACATCCAAAACACACTCAAGGAAAAGAAAAATCACAACAACAACCCAGAAGCAATCCATTGATTATATTTCATGAATGCCTTAAAACAAATGTTTAAACAGTTTTCTGAAACAGTGCAGAAAACCTGGACATGCTCCACTGGGCTGCAGTGACAATGGTCTATTGCGATGTAAAACACGCTGGAGGATAAAAAGGTGCTTTTTGTTACCATTTTATCAAAGCTGTTCATCTTCGAGCTGCAGGCAGCATTTTGCTGGAATTGCAGATATTTCTCTGTCCAGGCTCCTTTGTTTGTGCATCTCATTTGCATATATTTATCTCCAGCTGAGGGTGCTTTCTGCTCATTAAGGCCTCCCTTCACATTATTTCATAAGCCAGCTGCTAAGAGGGATTTCACCTGTGGTGACTGAGAAAAGAGGGGTGAAAAACGAAATTCTTCATAAAAAAAGGAAATCTTCTGAGTCTCTTCCCCTATAAATGGGCACCATTTGTGTTAAACAGCCTCTTGTCATGATAGATGCCTCCAGAGGTCAGGGGTTAAAGTTGATTTGAAGGTCAGCAGTAAAACAACAGACAAACCAGACGCCAAACTGATTCTTTAGCTGTCGGTGGGAGCTGCGGTACAAACAGGTCTTGAACCTTTTTCAACCTCTAATAAAACAGGGGATGAATCTGAAGTGGATCAACCAGGCCCCTGAGGCAGCAGCACAGAAAAACACAAATAATATCAATATCAGGCAGCCACGGGAAACAATGGGGCATTTCTCCGTGCTACATGCATGCTGCTATTGTTTCAAGGGCTAGGGAATTAATTCCACTTATTTATTTAAGGCGTGTCAACTCACTGCCTAAACCTGTTTCAGTGTCAAGATGAATAAAACTTTTATGGCTCATAAAATAGAGCTATTCATCTCAATGTTCTTTGTGGTGCGTGTTTTTTTTTTTTTTTTTTTTTTTTTCTGGCATACTGAGCTAGGCCTCTGCTCCTAAATGGTTACATCTGAACCCACTGCTGCTACGATCCACACCATATTAGAGGAAAAAATTATTTCGCTGGCAAATGGATCTCAACAGAAATGACATAGGAAAGCATCTTAGCTGTGATGTAATAGTCCCCAAATTCCCCCTAAATACTCCTCATGCAGTTGCATCTGTTTTGAGCATGCATTATTTACAAAGCCGAAGTTTCGTTATGTCAGAGAAAAGTTCAAAACTGATAGCAATAAAAAAATTAGTTTTCTAGAATATTATCTATTTCATTTTACTTGAGTAATGCGACCTTGTTAGGGTAGCCCTTTTCCACTCACCATTTTTTTGCTCAAGTTTTTACTTTTGGATAGTCAGCTTGCATCCATGTATTAATCAAACGCCTCCTTTAGCTCTATGGATCTGAATTTTATGTTTAACTTTAAACATAAAATGCCAAACATGGGTGGCAAAGAAAATGCATTGTAGTGCCTTTTGTATAATAAAGTTCTTCAAAGTTCAGTTGCAGAATGAATTGTATTTTGGATCTCTGACTAATGATGTCAATAACACTATAATACCGATAAACCAGTTAACACTTCTGAAGTGTCACACACAGTGCTAAACACATGCATTTTCTCATGCAAGTATTATTGATGCTTCAACCCAAGCCGCATAAACCCATGTGGAATGGGATGTAATAATAACCCTCTTCATTACCCAGGACGTATCTTAGCTAAAACAAAAAGTTCCAATCAAATAAATGTAATTATAGCAGATGCTTTAACAGGTAACTTTCTGGGCACATGGTTGCCTTATATGGAGCTAAAAAAAAAAAAAAAAAACAATTCCGTGGTATTTCAGAAATTCTCCAACCACAGCTTATATCATGTACACTGCAGCTCTTTGCTCTAGAGCAGTAGTCGGCAAACTCTAGAGCATTTGCTGCGGTTTGGCACTGCGTAAGGCATTACCCTTACCCAGAAGTTTTGACTTCAGGTTAAAGACATTAGTACATTATTAAAATGTTTTTTAAAGTGTTTTTCCTAAGGCAGTGGTCGACAAACTCATTAGTCAACAGAGTGGCAAACCGCGGCTCTTCGCGAGCCGCATGTGGCTCGCGAGCCGCAGTTTGCCGACCACTGCTCTAGAGCAATGTAAATTGATTTGTGGACGATTCACTTACTATGGCGTCCCAGCTGCTTTGCTTTTGAGGACTGCATTGAAGAGTGTAGCTTTGACTCAGGGTGCTGGGTTGTTTCTCATTTAGTCAGTTAATAGGTCAGAGTTTTTCTCCATGAACTCAAGTTTCTCCAGTGAGTAGATTGTTTGAAAGCGGCCCAAGGAGAAGTTGTGCTTTTGCATTTTGCCCATGCACACAGATGCAGCCCTGAGGAGAGGGTTCAGTTTATGGTGCCGGGCACTGCTCAAGACTTAATTGCCCTTTACTTTCCATTTGAACTGGAGCATGTACCAATCTCTTTGCCTAGGGGTGGCCCATTTACCAAGGAGTCCTGTTTGAAAATGGAATTGCTTTCAAGTGGGCCACCAGGCCTTGAGAAAAATACTTCAACTCAAAAATTGATTGGGATTTAGTAATCTGTGGCAATGTGTTCTCACTGAAGCATGGAGCAGGAGATTTTTTTTTTTCTTCTATAACCAATTACAGTTTTAAAAATGCAAGTAGTCTTGCTTCACACAAGGAGCTCAACTTGTGGTTGGAGACATTTTCCAACTTATTAAATGTTGTTCATATCCTCATCTTTGCAAACCCTCTGCCTTCCCAAAGCATTTTATAGCTCCCTTTGTGTCTGACTTATCAATTTTCTTTCAGACCTTCCGCATTAAATTTAACCTCACTCTCACCCCCGAACCTAGAACCTCTAAGCAACTAGACGAAAGCAGAACTCCCTGCCAAGTCTGCACCCATGTCTCTCATTTTTCTTTTACTCTAATCTAATCGCTAATTCTTAAACTTGGCCAAATAGTTAAAAATGTTAAGTGCTAGCAAAGCCTTTTACCTCCCCCTCATATCTGTCTCTGTTTATGGAATGGGCCCAGTTTCCTCCTCTTCTCCTTCAGCTCGGGGTCTTCAGGTCAGAACACTGTAAATACACACAGCCCTGGCAGACCCATAAATCTGAGCAAAGGGCAGGCTTATATATTCAGATAAGCGTGGTGAGGGCGGGGGCAGGGAAGGATGGAGAACTAGCAGAGTCTGACACTCCACAGCCTGTTCAGAGAAGAGAATGAAAAAGGCCAAGAACCTTTAATAGGGAAGGAAAAAATATTTCTGTCTTGAAACATCCATCCTGATTTCTAATGGATGAGGTTGGCACTGCTTCCTGTTATTTTATTTTTTATACTTTTTCCACATTGCTTATGCTCACATCCTTACCGAACATTATTGTCTTGGAGGCAATCAAATTAAACACTAAATTTCATTTATTTGCAATGTCCTTTTTTACTCTTAAGTGTATTTGTGTTTTGAACTTTGTGTATGTGTGTGTGTGTGTGTGTGTGTGTGTGTGTGTGTGTGTGTGGTGTGAGTGATGTGAATTGGAGTCATTTTACCAGAAATTCTTCTGTACTGTAATTTTTCAAACCCAAGGTCTTTGACTAAATAACCATGTTATTAGTCACCACATTGAATCCCAAAGAAAAATATGTCTGAAGGAGTTGGGAATGACAAAGTGATAAATAAAAGGTTACATATCCTCCAGTGCTCAAGGCTTCTACAGTGTTCCCAAGTCCAAGTTTTTCTGTAGGTGTTTAGCTCTCAGAATTGTCTGTGACTCTTCAAAGACCTCTTGGGAGATGTGCCCCTTGTGAACACAGACACTGTCACAATGAAAGGTCCTGAGGGAGGTGGCTGTGGCTGAGGACATACTTACTAGCCACACCTCAACTTTGCCTTAGTCATCGAAGACGCTAAGAAAACGTGGCACTGGATGTATTTTCAACCAATATTTTATATTTAATTACATATGCCTGTACATAGTTTACCCTGATTCTCTAGGATTTTCTTTTGGCTGATAGAAAACTGATTTTTTAAAAGAGGTTAATTCATGTTCCTTAAAAGAGCTTCTTTTCTTGGGTTGAGAAATTAGTGAAAATTCCATGTAGGTAAGATAATTTTATGAGAAAAATTGCCAAGAGAGTGATTGGGCTGGCAGCCCAGAGCATTTCTCCATACTCTAGCATCTCCTTGGACAAATCCTTTAAGTGATGATCATAATAAGAATCAGAGAAGCATCAATCAGACCGTCAAACCTCAGAGGGAAGGTAGGGGAGGGTGGGGGTAAAGGGGAGAGATCAACCAAAGGACTTCTATGCATGCATATAAGCCTAACCAGTGGACACAGACACCAGGGTGGTGAGGGCATGAGTGAAGGGGTGGGGTGGGGGGTAATGGGGGGATAAGGACACATATGTAATACCTTAATCAATAAAGAAAAAAAAATAATTATTACCAGTTATTGAGCACTTACTTTTGAAGAACAATGTGCTAGGTGCTTCAGATACATATTAATTTAAATCCTTACAAGTGGCGAATGAAATATTAAGGTCTCCCTTTATAAGTCAAAAACTCTGGTTTGCAAAGGGAAGAAACTCATAGCTACAACATACATCTAAGTCTGGAATTTGAACATGAGCCTGGCGCTTTGAGCTGCCTCTCATGGCCTCAGGTTCTGCGGGTTCAGGGTGAGGGTGCTGGATGGCATGGTGTCTATTCAGTGCTGATATTCCATGTCCGGGTTGACTTTCTCCAGTCTACACCAGCTCTCCTGAAGCCTACCAGCCCTGGCATTGCCAACAGCTCCCCGGTGTTCTGGCTGGGCTCTCGGACCTCTTGGACCACCTGTCTGAGACTGAACTCCTGGATCCCTCACCTGCTCTGCTTCTCCTCGTGGTCCACAGAGTGCTTCCTGGGAGCACTCTCCACTCCTCTCTGCGGTTCAAGCTAAAGGCTTTCTAGCTGCCTCGACTCTGTCCTGTCTCACGTACCATCAGCCAGCCTGGCAGTGTTGTGACATGTGCAAGGGGGCATTACAGTCCCACTGCCTGGGTTTGAATCCTAGCTCCTCTGTGTGTGAGCCATGAGACACTGGACACATTACTCCTTTGTGCCTTGATTTTCTCACCTGTACAATGGGGTTTAAAACACCACTTATTTTTATAAGGTTGCCTAGCTCGGATTTTTGGTATGGCTCAACTGAATTGCTGAAATAGCCTTCAGGCTGGTTTCTCTGTAGCCAGGCTCTCCCTCCTTAACCCAGCCCTCCTCGCTTCACCAGTTACCATTATAAATAATACACAGGATACTCTCCTGCTTAAAAAACCGTCAACTCCCTATTGCCCTCAAGCATAACCATTGAGTCAGGCAAAGTCTTCATAATCTTCTGCCAACTGATGTTTCCAGGGTCTTTTCCCACCATGCCCCCCTAAACAATTTGCACTCTGGCAGCAAAAAAATTACACATGTGATATACTTTTATGCCTCCAGACTTTTGACTGTGCTGTGCCCTCTACCGGGAATGCACTTGCTTTCTGTTTCCATCTAGGGAAGTGCATGGCTCAGTTCAAAAGTCATCTATTTTTTTAGGACACCATAAATTGAGTAGGTCACCTCTAGAGTGTATGCCTCTATTTTAGAACCTAACATATTAAATGATAATTCTATGCACTGTAATTATTTGTCTACCACTGGGGTGTGGACTTCTGGGGGCAGAGAGTGTGTATGTTTCAACTTGATGTCTTTTGTGCGAGAGCCTCACTTATAGTGAGAGCCCCCCAGATTTAGATTAATGTTTAAAATATCATCATCACTCCTAAAAATGACTTTAAGTAAATGTGAATCAAATGTCTGTAAGTCTGTTAAGTTGTCAAGTTAACTCTTGTTGGCTTAAGATAATAAAAGACAGTGAGCTTGTAACAAGATTAAATTAAAAACTCAGGTGCAATTATAATGTTCTTACTCTCTCCAAGGTTAAGTCATCATGTTTTTTCCTAGTACACATGTCACATGTCACATTTTTTTGGCACCTTAAGAAAATCCGCTAATGGAAATTCTGTAGAACATCAGGAAGGTTTCATTAGAAAAGGAGCCAGTTTTTTTTCCCTTATCCCTTCCTCTAAGCACGATATTTCACGGGAGGCAATATATTAGTGATTATGAACACAGGCTCTGAAGCCAGAATGCCTGACTTCAACCCTGGTGCTGCCACATACCAGCTGTGTAACTGTTGGAAACAATGTTCTCTGGGCCTGTTCTCTCATCTGTAATATGGGCATCATAGTAACATGTACTGCAGGGAGTGGCTGAGAGGATCCAATGAGTTAAAGCATCGAAGGACTTGGATGAGTGCCTGATGTCAAGTAGATGCTTAATGAATGTGCCATATTATTTGTTTGGAATCCTGGTACAAAGGTGAGGGGTGTTTCATCATCAGGGAACAGTGAAGAGAGATGGAAGAACCTTGAGGGGTGTGAGTTGGCTCATTCTCCTGTGTGGGAGACTAGTTATCCATTCAGTTTCCAACACTTAAGCAATTTAGCCTTTCATTTCATCATTTTACACATGGAGCTAAATCTAGGCACAAATCCTAGTTTTAACTTAGGATGGTTGGCTCCAGAATCTTCCGTCTAGGTCCAAATCCCAGCTCTGAGATGCACCAGTTGTGTGACCTTGGGCAAGTGTTTTCATTTCTACAAGCTTAAGTTTTCTCATCTGGCAAATGAGGAAAAGAAGAAAAAAAAAATTACCCTCTTTCTGTTGTGAGAAGTAAATGAAAAAAAATCCCTTGACATGCTTATCACAATGCATGTCACATAGTGAGTGCTTATGTGTTCAATACAGTTCTCTTGCTGAAAGTATTATTGAAATATTTTAACTCTATGATGTGCTTTTTTTAACTTGCTTTATTGTGAAATGTATCATATCAAGGAAGAGTATAAAAACATTTATGTAGATTTTAAAAATAAGGTGAACACTGATTAAAGAATACAGATTAAAGAAAAAATGTTGCCAGTTCCTCAGAGTCCCCTGCGAGCCTTCCTAAGCACATGCTGTCCCTCCCCTCAGCAAGCTTCTGCTTTCCTGAACTTTGGGTCACCATATACTTTTTTACTTCATCGTTTTAGTTCTTATAAATGTATCATTTAATAATATAATACTTGGTTTTACCTTTTAGGAGACCCTCAATCAGAATTGCCCAGCCAAGTCACACCTGGATGTCTGCCCCACAGAACTATGTGAGATTGTAAATCTCAAAAGCTAAATTTTGGGGTAATATGCTATGCAGCAAAGACAAATAATACATATTCCATTGAAGAGGCAAAACTTCCAAGTTACTTTAAGAATTTTTAAAGTAAAGCAGAATATTAAAAATTGATTTGAAAATAGATAACATAAAAGGTTGGTGTACTAACAAGTCTAGGTATTACTAAATTGATCATGTAAAAAATTACCATAAAGATGGAAAACCAAAGATAACTTCTGATTCTTAACCTATAGAAACATGTGCCCAGTATCTTCAAATTTTTGTTTGCTCTTGATTTATTATTATTAGAGTCCTTTAGATGTCTGTATAAGTCATTAATAATAACAATAACAAAATAACAGAAGCCATCTAAACATAGAGAAATAAGAGAATAGTTAAATAAGTAATATATCCACTCAGTAGACTATTATAAAGCCATGACAACCATTTTTTAAGAAAAGCAATGATATATTACCAACACAATGTTAAGTAAAAAGAGTGAGGTATACTGTACAACCAGTATAAAACCAACTGTACATTGACTTAAAGGTAAAAATGAGCGTTCTCAGTTGGATTATGTAAGATTTTATTTTTCTTCATTAAACATTTTCTGAACTTTGTAAGTTCTCTCTAATAAACATGTGTTACTACCTTCATTATTTGGAAGATGTATTTAACACCTAAAGAAATCATTCTTGATTTCCTTTTAGCACTACAAAGGGATAAGGACCACAAACTTCTACCTTCAAATTGTGGAAAAAAATTATATCAAATAGATATCAACAGCAGAGCATTTGCAAAGGTTCTAGTTGCTATTTCAGGTTGGTTTCCTTCTAAGTCATATTGGTCTTCGTACATAATCATGCTCTTCTATCTTGTTATAATGGCTAATTCTGTTGATCTCTTTTATACAAACGAATGTAATCCATTCATTGTTTAGTTGACATCAGAGATTCTGGAGAGGGAATCAGAGGATAAATTCATGGAATCTCTAAAGTTTCACATGAATATAATTTATATTTTTTAGTTTCTACTCATGAACTTGAGAGGAGGAAGGATGAGGTAGATGAGATCCTGTGGAGGGTGCACTGTGGAGGTGAGGGTTGCCCAAGACCTTTTTATATTGGGAAGGGTGTTTATCTGAGGCAGCCAATGGTGTCATCATTGAAGGAAGAGCTTAGTTAGACTGAATGAGGTCTAGAGTCATTGCCTAAATTATAGTGCTTCATAACAGAATAAACATGAATATTCATTTTTTATATTAGTCAACAATCTTAAAAGTTAGTATT
The DNA here is from genome assembly GCF_963455305.1 of Plecotus auritus. NCBI lineage: Eukaryota > Metazoa > Chordata > Mammalia > Chiroptera > Vespertilionidae > Plecotus > Plecotus auritus. The sequence goes on along the minus strand of NC_137782.1, from coordinate 134,534,717 downwards.
TGAATGGACTGAAAATATGTTTTATTTAAAAAATTCCCCTTATAAAAATATTTTTGCCCATTAAATTAAACTTGGAAAAGACCTTGAAATAAGGTATTTTAATTTGAAAAAATTAACTGAAGTCTTATCACACAAGAAGAACCAGTTCCACATTTTGGTGAATATCTTCTGAGGTTTATATTCCTTTTATGCATTTCCATTGCATCTTGTACTTCTACCTTTCATGCTCTATTGTTATTACATCTTTTCTTCTTCATTTTTGGCTTCATGAGTACAGTGGTTCTGTCTTTCTGACTTAAAGGACGTCCTCAGTCCTTCAGAGCATAGTGGGTACTTAATGAACACTTGTTGAATGACTAAACTGTTTGTACAGTCCAAAGAAAAAAGAAGATCCATGAGAAGTAATTGAAGCTTCAGAGTTAGAAAGAAAACATCATGGCTCTTAGGTTTATTTGACCCATCTAATACTGAATCACATTTTTTTTTCTCAAAACAAGGAATTATTTTAGTTTAATCATGTACAAAATACTGGCCACAAATATTTCAGGCAACAGGAAGAAAATGTTGCCAGTTGTGGCAAGCACTGAAAATTTATAATTCGGTGACTTCATAAAGATCTAATCATTCCAACATCACGTTTCCAAGCATTATTTTATTAAGGACTCCATTTATGGGGAATCTTGTAGCCAGAATTTATTGTTTGTTTAGATGTTTCCAATGCCCTCATCACTGAGGTCTCTGGTTGCATGTGTAGAAGATTAAGAGATACAATAAACTAAAAAGAATAGACCAAGCAACACATACTAAATCCAGGCCAAACTAAATAAATATGTCTATTTCTAAGTGCCGGAGTTCAACAAGAACAAAAACAAATTCTTACATATAAAATAAGTAAAATTTTTATAAGAAAGATACTTCAGCCTTAATTTGTTCTGCGTTTGTCCAAGTTACGCAGTTGTTTAAATCTATCAGCCAGTAGTCATACTTCCTTTATAGCTTCAAATTGTATTTTGGCTCACAAGGAAGCACAACCAAGAAGTTAAAAGTAAAATTTTCCAAGGTGTGAATTAAGGATAAGGCATGTGTTTCCAACTCAGAACAAATGATTCTAAATTCCCATTTGAATCTGCTATTAATAAAATCAACAAGAACAAAACACAGCTAAATGCAGTTCCTCCTAGTGTGAAGCTAAAAGCCAAGTTCCCTGCGTTCAGTTTCTAGTTATATGATGGTGGACGAATTGCTTCAGTTTTCTCACCTGTAAAGTGGGACAGTGATAGTATCCATCTCATTGGGTTGCTGTGAGAATTCCTGGAGTTAATGAGTGTTAAGTTTTGAAAACAGTGATTGGCACCTAAGTGCAATATAAATATTAGCTGTAATTATTAAACAGTAAAACAAAACACCTGCCTGTTGTTACACACGGTCTCATCTTTTGTTCTTGACAAGAGAACACCGTTGTTCATCTCTACAGATTTAGTCTTTCACACTCATTCTCATCTTAGATTCCTCCTTTCAAACAAGAATGCTTTCCTTGCTTGTCTGTTGGCTAAATCTGATCTCTTTTTTTTAGTTAGAATGTTATAATATGTTAGGGCCAGAAAATGGCTCAAGGCTCATTCCTTTGGCTATTAGTGCCTTTGTGTTTCCTGTCACTCTAGAATTAGCCATAGCACCTGAGAAGACCTTTAGACAGCTATAAGAAAATACATGCAAACTCTTAAAATCCTTCTCTTAAAATCAACTTCTTTAATTTTTTTCCAGAGTACAGAGGATTATGTATCTCAGATTGCTATTATTTTTAAATGGAAAAGAAAAGAAAAATTTTGTGTCAAGATCATTGTTGACAGGAATGTGCATAAAGAAACCAAATATATATACTGGTATATATATTTTTTCTGAGAGAGCTCAAGTGAGAAACCAGTTGTCCAATTTGCTGCCTGTTCACTTGCCACCGCTTCCATGGCAAAGGCCCGAAGTGGGCAGAGGTCTCCAGGTATAGCAGGAGGCAACAACCTGGCTTCTATCCATGACTGCAGACTCCATTACAGGAAGCAGTTGCTTCAGTTCCCAGGCCTCAGCTGCCTCAGTCACTTATGCGAGCTGTACAATCACACCTGCATCAAAGCAGGGACCTGGTCTAGGTGGCGGTGTGAGGTCCAACCCAACTCTTAGGTCCATGACTCAGCTTCTTTACCGTGAGAGCATTGTAAACTCTCATACCAATTGTAGCATCTTTAAATTCCAGTACTCCAACAAGGAAATCTCCTGCTATGGGCTTTCTTCAGGATGTACTAGTATTTGCCTTCATATATGGGTCTGGACAGCCTCTTGAACAAATAACATTTTTGTCCTCCTACCAACACCACCATAATCTTTCTAAATGCCATTTGGATCATGCTATTTGCCTGCATAAAAATCTTTCAATTGCTCTTCCTTGTGTATGGGGTAATATAACTATTTGCACAGCATCCCTGACCCTTCACAGTGGGCCCGGGGGGTTCCACTGCTCCATAGGTACCCAGGACTCTGGCTCTAACAAACTCAGTCTTGTTGCTGTCTTCTCTCTTCCCCATGTTTTATTTTTGGCAGGATTGCTTCCTCTGAAGTTAATGTGCTTCTGTGCTTTCTCTGGTGGTTAAATCCTTCTCTTCTTGTACATTAAACTTGTCCTCTGTAAGCCTATCCTGAACCTCTAGGGGGGACTAGATGACTCTCCTCTGTACCCATCTGACCCTCATTGTTTCCAAGTGCAGCAATGGCTGTGTCGTGTTTTACCTGCATTTTCATGTTCATGTTGAATCTTCTAAGGACAGGGACTAGAACTTTCATTAAAAAAATATATATGCGTATATATATATTTATTTCAGACAGGAGGGGAGAGGGAGAGAGAGATAGAAACATCAATAATGAGAGGGAATCATTGATTGGCTGCCTCCTGCATGCCCCCTCCTGGGGACTGAGCCCATAACCTGGCCATGTGCCCTGACCAGGAATGACACTCAGCCACTGAGCCACACCAGCCAGGCTGGAGCTTTCATTTGTGGCAACTCCTACACCCAGCCCCAGAGCCTTTGGTAACAGGGTCAATAAATATTTACTGAATAACCTAAATAAAGTCCACATTTGACAAGCTTTCCCATATAATAATTAGGGAAATCATAAACCTAGAGATTTTAATTAGGTTTATAGCTAGTAGAAAACTGTTCCCAAAGAATTTGGAGAGAGCAGGCCTCAATCAGACAATAATGCATGGTGGTTTATAAGAATTAGAAAGGGAGTGAGGTGAGATGCAGAGGCTGCTGAACCGGAGAAGGACTTCTTCCATAGGTGACACACCCAAATGATTCAGCCTTGAAACTGACGAGGTGTAAATTATGCTTTTTGGACTAAGAAACTCATTAAACTAATGGAAGTTGTGAGAGGAAACTTGTTTCAAAGGGACTCAAAATGAGCCAAGAGTGTGATGGAAATGACTTAAAATTTTTATGATTATTATTAAATAGAGGCCAGGTGCACGAAAATTTGTGTACTCAGAGGTGGGGGGCGGGTGTCTCTCAGCCCAGCCTGCACGCTCTCACAGTCTGGGACCCCTTGGGTAGGGTCCAGTCCCATTGCAGCATGGTTCTGTTTCCCCGGGCCTATGGGCTGTGGGGGAGGGACCAAGAGGCCAGTCCGATCGCAGCATGGCGCTGGTTCCCAGGAGCCTGCGGGAGCGGGGAGGGACCAAGATTCCCAGATTGCAACATGGCTCTGGTTCCCCAGAGCCTATGGGCGGGGGGAGGGACCAAGAGGCCAGTCTGATAGTAGAATGGCTCCGGTTCCTGGAGCCTGTGGGCCACGGGTAGGGACCAAGAGGCCAGTCTGATGGCAGCATGGCTACGTTCCCACAGCTCCCTCCCACTGCTGTGTTACAGATGGCTGGGGCCCACAGCTCCCTCCGGCCACTGCTCTGCGGGTGGCCAGGACCCAGGACTGACTCCCGCTGCTCCAGGACCCTAGCCTGGTGTTTGGTCGTCCATCCAGACGTTTAGGTCGTGACAGACTCTGGCTCTTTATATATTAGGATTCCTATTTATTGAACACCTACTATCTATTGAGCATTTTCATTAGATGCTTTAAATTCTTAACCTTTAATTAACCCCCACAACATCTCTATGAAGTAGGTGATATTAGCCCTGTTTTGTGAATGAGGAGACTGAGGCTCATGGAGGTTAAACAACCTGCCTGAGGTCACACAGCATGGAAGACACAGCACTGACTAGGCCCCTCCAAAAGCCATGGATCAAAAGAGGGGGGGCTTCGTTTATTCTGCACAGTCACATTGTAGGGGGAGATGAGTTCATCCTGAGTGCCTATGTATAATAATATAAGTGTAATATGCTAATTAGACCAGACAGCCAAACGACCTTCTAGAAATCATTCCGCACATCCTTCTGGATGAAGCTGCTGTGGTGGGGGCCAAGACAGAGGCATTTAGGGGCGATCAGGAAGGCAGACAAGAGGTTAGGGGCGATCAGGCAGGCAGGTGAGCAGTTAGGGGTGATCAGGCAGGCAGAGTGGTTAGGGGCAATCAGGCAGGCAGATGAGTGGTTAGGGGCGATCAGGCAGGCAGATGAGTTTTTAGGGGCGATCAGGCAGGCAAGTGAATGGTTAGGGGTGATCAGGCAGGCAGATGAGTGGTTAGGGGCAATCAGGCAGGCAGGTGAATGGTTAGGGGCTATCAGGCAGGCAGGCAGCCAGTGGTGACGAGTCAGCAGTCCCAGATTGCGAGAGGGATGTCCGACTGCCAGTTTAGGCCCGATCCTGCAGGGCCTAAACCGGCAGTCGGATATCCCCTGAGGGGTTCTGGATTGTGAGAGGGTGCAGGCTGAGCTAAGGGACCTCCCCATCCCCGTGCATGAATTTTGTACACCAGGCCTCTAGTTTTAATATGGTCATGGGCAAACTGGAGCACATACTGAGAGAGGAGGCCGGTGTGCAGAGGTGACAATTCATCACATCCTCATCTTCTCAGATTGCTCAATCAACTGAGGAGCATGTAAAGCAGTCAGAGACATAGAAATCTAATACCAGCTTTTTCAGAGGAAACTTGAGCTGTGGTTAAACAGACGTGCGAATCCCATACCCCCAACCCAAGCCCTATGTGTAGCTGCCAGAACCACAGGCTTCTGCCTGGAAAGGGCTGAGTCTGCCCAGTAAACTCACTACAGGAAGAAAATCGCGCTCCGAAAGAAAGCAGTTCTGAAGTAGAGGGTCCTGTGTGGACTTAGCTACCCATGTTCAGTGATGTCCCCTGAATTCATCAATCAGGCAAACCAGTGTGAGTCTAAATCTCCTCAGAGAAACCTGGAGCCAGGGCATGAAGCCCTGGCTATTAACACTGGCCAGATGCTAACTGACCAGTGGAACCAATTGGGTAATAAGACTGGTGTGATGGTTAATTTTATGTGTCAAGTTGGCTAGGTGGTGGTGCCCAGATGTTTGGTCAAACACCAGTGTAGAAGCTGCTGCAGAGGTACTTTTTAGATGTGATTAACACTGAAATCAGAAGACTCTGCATGAAGCAGATTGTCCTCCATAAGGTGGGTGAACCTCATCCAATCATTTGAAGGCCTTAAGAAAAAAGATTGAGATTTTTGAAGAAGAAATTTTTAAGTTTGCAACATGAACTCTTACCTGAATTTCTAGACTGCAAGCTGACCTGATAGATTTCAGACTTGCTAGTCCCTACAATTGTGCAAACCAATTGATCTTTCAATCTCTCACCCCATCCCCTCCCTCTTGCCCTCCCCCCTCCCTCTTTCTCTCCCTCTCCCTCTAAAATATTCTATTGGTTCTGTTTCTCTAGAGAACCCTACTAACATAACTGGGAGTGTTGAATCTGCAACTGAGAAATTACAGTGGTGGCAAAGAAAGCCACTGTCATGTTTCTGATGGGTTCCCATAGGACTGTGGTCAGCAAACTGCGGCTCGCGAGCCACATGAGGCTCCTTGGCCCCTTGAGTGTGGCTCTTCCACAAAATACCACGGCCTGGGCGAGTCTATTTTGAAGAAGTGGAGTTAGAAGAAGTTTAAGTTTAAAAAATTTGGCTCTCAAAAGAAATTTAAATCGTTGAAACTAAGCATCTGAAATAGTTTAAATAGCTCTGATGGCCCTTGTCAGTGGTGCTATAGAAAAGATGCTCATGTTATGAGAACGCTGACTCTGATGGCTGGGTGCTAGTGGTACTTCAGACTATTTTGAGAGCAGTGACATTATCTTAAGCTTTTGCTAACTCATTACTATAATGTATTTTTTTTAACATTTGTGAGGTTCTTTCATGTCTATTAATTTATTAGTTTTCCCATAGTGCTTAGCACATAACTAGACAATTACAGAATTGAGTTAAAAGTGTAATAATGGCAAATGAAGAACCAAATTTCAACTTTAACCTATATTTCTCTATTTTCTCCGAAGTGCTTTGTCCCTTCGCATTTCTTTTTAAAATACTCATATTGTGTGACCAGAATATTTGCAATGTCCTATTATTACTTGGTTATTTAATTATAAATTAAAATGCATAGCTCACAGGATTTTTGACCAGAACTAAGCAAGAAATTAAGATTCAAATGAGACTATAACCTAATTTGTAAGTAACATTTCTCTGAAGTCAATTATATTATTTTCATAGGAAATACAATTGGAAGGAGAAATCTGTTAAATTCATCCAAAAGAATAAAAGAGTTATTGAAATATAAAAAAGCACTGGCTCTTTAAATGTTAATGAACACCAGCTTTAGAATTTCTAAAGAAGAGGATTTTGTTTTTAGTTTTTCTCTTCCAGTAAAAAAATATACTGCCCCCTTCCTGGCAAAGGGATGTGGGCCGGGATCTGAGATTTGATCTGAAAATTTTGAGACAATTCTATTCCCTTCCCCTCTCCTCCCCTTTTTCTCCTTGAATTATCCTGTCAACTTTCTTGGTTTTGCCAATGTCGGTACAGCCACCATGTCATGCCCAGCAACTTTACTCAGCCCTCTATGAGGGGCAGAGGCGCCCTGACACCAGTCTCCTGTGCAGACCATCTTGCAGGGCAGAGAACAAGGACCTGAGCAGAAGGTATCACAGGAAGGCAGAGGCTGAGGGGCTTAACAAGCCCTGTTCTTGATAGTTCATGTCAAAAATGATTCTAGAAAATTCGTCCAAAGCACTGAGATGACAGATGTCATCTTTTTGCAGGGGGTGCTCAGCCCTATAGCACTGTGAATCGTGGTGGAGCCAAGGTTCCCCCAGACATAGTTTACAGCAAAGGTTTGTCCAAGTGTGACCCCTGGATCCACATGGAAGCATCAGCATCAATTAGGAATTTGTCCAAAATGCACATTCTCAGGCACTGCCCAAGACTGGCAGAATCAGAATCTCTAGAGAAGGGGTCCAGGGATTCTAATGCATACTCCAGTTTGAGAACTACTGCTGCTCACATACCCAGATCCATGAGCATTTGGTGTTTTCAAAATAAGATGAAAATCACATTTTCATTGAGTATATCCTCAGTAAAGAAGGTTCTGGTCACTCAAAACACAGTGAATGTGTGTGTGTGTTTGGGGTTACAGGTGATCATCAGAAGGTCCAATTCAGAGATCTCCTGGCTCCTGACTGCAGTGACCCAGGAAACAGAGGCAGAGGCGATCTCCAAGGACTGTCTCCATCAGTTTGTGCACCTGCATTCCTGGGAGTCTTCACTCTGGATCCCCAGGGCTTCATGGAGCAAGGATGGGCCAGCTTAGACCTTGGCACAGTGTGGCCTCAGGGTGTTCAGGCTGAGGGCAAGATGGGCAGCCTGCCCCTGCTTGGCTGGGACTGGCTGCCCTGTGTACTCCTGCCCCCTCCTGTCAGGAAAAACTAAGCTGGGTTTGACCTCTATTGAACTGTGTGACCTGGGCCAGGGCCCAACCTCTCTGGGCCTTCTGGGCCTTCTGGGCCTTTGATCAGATACCAGTACATGGCCATTTGGGGGAGGGGAGCTATGATGGTGCTGACCTCATAGGCCTCCTCACTCCCCTTCACTTCCTGTTGTGCACAGAGGACTTCAGCAGGAGGTATCTTTCCACCAAGGACCTCTCCTCCTAGAAAAATAAGAGTTTATAAAACGAGTGATTTCTAGGTTCCCTTCCAGCTCTAACAGTCAACAGGCAGGCCTTGGCTCAGTGTCCTCCCTTTGAAGCCCTGTGGTGATAGGTTTTATATATTGTTCAAAGGCTGGAACTGTCTCTGAAGATTTGTTTTCTGGTGGTGGGCTTAGTAACTCTTTTTTTTTTTCTAATCTATTTTCCTTTACAAAGAACAAATGCCCCTCCATACAATTTGCTCTGAGATTACTAGACGACTCTCAACTTAAACATTACCAAAAGCTATAATTTAGAAATTCTTTTATCTATCCCAAGCTAATAGTTTTGCATGTCCTTATATTGTTTTCATCTGTTTCCTCAACCCCCCTCCCCTTCAGTTATTGTCCCTGGAATATGTACTGGCTTGTTTAATTTTAGTGCTGAATTTGGGATATGAAAAAGATTACTCTGAATTACTAGTATATCACTTATTTATTGAAATGTAACATTTGAATGGGGACCTCCTATGCTACAGAGCAGCGTGCTCTTTTGTGAGAACATTACTGAAGTTTGCGGAGATGAGAATCCTGAATTAAATAGAATCTGAATCTGAATCCAGGAATGAACTAGCCTTAAGCATCTCCAGACCAATTTCTCAAATACTTTCTTCACTGTGAAACTTTCACCCTGGCCTGGTAGCCAACCAATTTTTCTCCAACTTAATGGAACCCGTTAGGCAACTTCTAAAATAGTCACCACGGGGCCTACGGGAGATTTCCCTCCCAGGGAGATTATGCCTATTGAGTTGGGTTGATGGTGCATTTTCCCTCTTGTTGGCCTGGAGACAGCAAGATCCTGTCTCATCACCAGGTCAAATGACAGCCCAAATGACTTTTTAAAATTATACAATGCCAGTAAAGAATAGAAAAATAAATCCTTAGTCAAGCAAAACTGAGAAGAAAAATATCCCATCTCAGTGAATTTCTTGCATTGTCAATAAAATAACCTCCCTCGACTTTCTCCGTATTTCTCTGTGTCGCCTGGCAAGTCAGGTGTTGGACTTTCGTAGCTTTGGATGTTGTCATGGGGCCCAGTCACCAAATGCTGCTCTGTCAGGACAGCAGGATTGGTTGCATGATTTGCGGGGCTCAGTGCCGTGTGAAAATATGGCACCGGTGTTAAAAAATGGTTAAGGATTTCAAGATGGCGGCAGCGGAGCAGTCCATCGAGCTTGGTGCCCTAACTGCACAGGCACACCTTGTGTCACCCTGGTTCAAGGAGAGACCCAGTTCAAGAGGAGGAAGCATCCATTGTCTTCCTTCCCTTTCTCCACCCCAAGTCACTTAGGTTTGTCTCAGAGGTCTGCATCCACTGCTCATAGCTGCCTCCCTCCTTTCCACATTTGCTCCGGATCTGAGATTATCTCTAAGCAGCAGGTAGATGGTACTGCCAAGTGGGTCACATTGCCAATGAGTCCTCCCTCAAAGGCCTGATGAAAGTCGTTAGAGGGGGAACTTGGAGAGGCAGCCTCTGGGCTCCCCATCAAGGCTGCTCTGCTCCCCCAACTTGCAGATTCTCAACTCCAACTCCAACTATGGAGTTGTATCTCCCTTTAGTCTGACAAAATCCTTTTAATTCTCTTAAATGTTCCAGGCATTTTTAGCTTTTTCAAATAATTGTTACCAATGCTTGCCAAAATGCCTTAGATCTTTCTCTTCTTTACTGTAAATACGATCCTTACTCTTCAGCAGCAATACTATGGCTATTCATAGCAGCAAAATCTCCAGTTATCTGGCTTTCTTTATCTGTATGTTCTCAAAAAATTTCAAGTCTCACTCCATTGGTGTTTGTGTAATTGTTTTAATAGAATGAATTTCTTTTATAAAGGAAGGCCGATACCTATTCATAATCTCTTCTATAAAAGGTTACCTGCCATCTCCACTCCCAATGGTATTATGGGTTTCTGATCATACAAAAAAGGATGGATTTTGTGACATTTTAAACTGGAACTCTCCGTTGGCCTAGGGGTAACTTTGCCCAAAATGGAATTTGCTGCCTCTAAACCAAAGTGCTATATATCCTGCAAACTGGAGGTCTTCAGAGGAGAGAGGTGAGAAGCACTTTTATAGAATATCGCCGCCGATGGTAGTCACCATCAGGCAATGAAGTTTAATTCATAAATCAAGTTCTGGACATCCAAATTACCTTGACAAAGAGAAATGGTCAGATGCATTGGACATGCAAATCAAATGCCAGCTCTGTGTGACCGGTTGTCTGTGTTCTGTTCAGTGCTGCCACTTGTCTGGGGGTACACTTGGAATTCCCTTTCTGCAAGTGGGGTCCACCTCTCTCTGGGCTCTACTTCTTCTTGCTGACAGGCTGAGTGTGGTACTGGCTGAAGTCCCGGCAGAAGATTCAGAAGACATGGTTGCCTTTTCTAATACTTTCTTTGTCCATTAACTCCTCCATGACTTTGGCCAGATGGCGATAATTTCCATTTTAAAACTGATAATTGCCCTGGCTGGATGGTTCAGTTGGTTAGAGTATTGTCACATATACCAACAGGTTTCGGGTTTAATTCCTAATCAGGGCACATACCTAGGTTGCAGGTTTGATTCCCCAGTCAGGATGGGTATGGGAGGCAAATGGGAGGCAAGTGGTAGATGTTTCTCTCTCACATAGATGTTTGTCTCCCTCCCTCCCTCCTTTCCTTTTTCTCTGAAAATCAATAAAAATATATTCCCAAGTGAAAATTAAAAAACAAAGAAACAATTGATAATTATATCTGTCAAAATGGACCATTTTTTCTTTGCAGGGAGGTGAGTTGCATGGATGGAGGAAATATCTGTGAGTCATTTACAAATATTTGAAATGTCAAACAGTTCCTTATGTGTACATGTCAGCAATGATATTTCAGTTCTGGATAGTGGACAAATGGTGGTAATGCAGGTCTGGCCCTCTCTGGTTTGGTCCTGGGCAACCTGCCGTGACGCACAGCTGCTGACTGCTAGTATGGCAAGGCGTCGTCAGCGTCTTCCATCTCTGGACTGTTTCTCTTCTGTCTTCATGGCTGGAGCAGTCCTGTCAACTCCTCTCTGTTGCAGGAATCCACATGGTCTTGGAGGTGTTTTCTGAAAATATACAAACATAATCTCAACCAAAAGTTAATAAAGGAATCTTTTCTATAAATTTGACTTGGGATCCTTTTTCATTTTTTGCCCAAATGATTTTCATTTGGCTTGTTTTGACACCATGTGTGTTTTTCATGGGTGTCTTGCTGTTAGCAGAAAGTCTTCTTCCATTGAACGCTATTTTCCCCATGTAGATCTCCTTATTGGATTTTTCACGACTCCTTTGTTTTTTTGAAGTATAAGACAGTAGGAGTCACAGCTTTGAGCATTTTGCATATATGTGTAATTTGTATGAGTATTTTGATGTGTAAACAAATGTGGACTGAGATTTTGGATTCACGGGGAAAGAAGTCACCTGGAAGCCTTCATCAATCCACCCGCCTCCCTTGTGCTGCAGTTCTGGTATAAGAGTGTCTAGCTCGCACCGTGATTTATTTTTTCATGGTAAGTGTGGCCCTGTTCTTTCTTGAGGTGTCCCAGAGGCCATGGACCGGTGTGCCCAAGTAAAAAAAGTAGTTGAGGCCACTGGCCTTTTATTTAGATTGTTTTCTCATGCCTAACAATTGTTATGCAACTTCTGTTCTGATAACAACATAGTCATCTTCCTCTTCATGGAATAAGATTGGAAGGAAATAGCCCTTTCTGCATGGCTGTAAGTCAACCGGCAGCCTCCTGCTCCTCTCTGGGTTCCCAGCCCATCAATGCTCTTCAGAACTCTGCTGAGCATGTTGCTTTCTGCCAGACTTCCCATCACTCCATCACGCCACCAAATACGGTTTGCTAACGTGGGGCAGTTTCAGTTTGTCTTGCCAGAAAATAAATCTTTATTTCAAAGCTTTTCATCCTTCCCATGTTACTCTAAACACATGTTCACTGGGTTTCTGTAGGCTCATCAAATAATTTCTTACAGACTCTTTCCACTGCATAAGACCGTTTTCGCCTGTCTTCCTTGACATCTCTTTCGTAAGTTCTTTTCTGACTTATCAAAATTCTTACTTCCTGGGAGAAAGGATAGTTTGGTGAAAAGAGCATGGGCTTTGGAGTTTTTAATGCCAAGATGGCCTACTTTTAGGACTCACTGTGGAAACATAAGCCATATCTTAGCCCCAGTTCTCATCATTGCAAATGGGAATGAATAATCAAGGGCACTTTTCCACAGAGGCATTGGGAGGTTACTACATGTTAAAGTTGTTTTGGGAAATTTTTAAAAGTGTGTGTACTATTACTTCTGTATGTTGTTTCTATTCTCATTTTTATTCTGATAGATTTTCCCAATTCATGCAAATAATATGTAGCCTATGTGTAGTGTAAATTTAATTATTGACTCACAAAACATGTTTTGACTTTCTTCTGATGTTAATTGTTGGTGCCAACCCAGGTTTTGACCTTTAATTTTTTTTTTAACCCAAGGAATTTAGAGTCGGAAATAAAAGGAAAAATTATAAGGGAGAGACTTAAGTATAGTTCAAGTCTTAAAGTAGGCTAATTAACACATCTGTTTGCCTTTGGAACATCTGGGAAAACAACTACATACTAATTCTCTTAAAAATGATTTATTTAAACATTTGTTGAAGATTCAGGTGTGTGATTTTAATTGCACAATTAATTAATTATCAGTGAGTCCTTTTATTTCTTCCTAGTAATCAACATAATAAAACAATGTAGTGTAAATTGTGGCAGAAAAAAATTAATAAATGTAAGTGTAGCTTTCATTTTTATTCTGAAAATCTGTTTAAACAATTTATTTTTTATGTTAACTAGATTTCCCCTCCTTCTTCCTTTCTATTCTTCCCTTCTCCCTCCCTCCCTCACTCTTCTTCCTTCCTTTGGCTTATGTAAACAAAACACAATAATGAGAACAATGTTATATGAAAAAATTTAATCTAAAAGTATTTAAACTGTAAAACGAAGAAAACAAAGGAATGGATAGCAAAGGTTAATCTGAATTATGTCTATAAAATAATAGGTAAACAGGGAAAAAAGTTGCTGGTATTATAAAGGATATATGTGTGTGAGTGTGTATGTTTGTGTGGGGGGTGCGTGTTTATAAACAGTATGGCATATTCATGCCCACAGAATGGTTCATTCCTTCTGACATTTTGTTGATAAAAATACTTTTCTCTTAGTAATTACTTATCTGTTGAGATTAGCTATTTTCTTCTTGACTCTTACTAGACTTTGAGTAGGCTTATCAATTTTTAATTAATAAAATGTGGGTTTGATGTTCTTATAATCTTGTCAGTGATAAATACCATCACCCAAAGAGAACTACTTGAAAATCACATCTACTCAGCTTCCAATGTACTGGTACCTGCAGCAGTCTCCATTAGTCTCTCCTTTGGGTGAAGACTTCAAAGGTTTCTGGTGAAGTGCAAATATGCTCTTAGGAAGACTATATCATGACAAAATACTTACCCACTAGTAAGTGTACTGGAATAGGTATCTGGTGGTGAAAGAATGAGCACAATCCAGTAAGTGTGCGACTACAGGAAGTTCAGAGAGTAGGGACATGGCTGTCCAGTAAGAGCCAGTTCTTTTACTTTCAGTCTAGGGCCCCGAGTCTCTCTGTGGGAGGAGGGTGCAGACAGGGCAGGACACTAGAGACAAACCTCACTCTTCACAATGTGGCTAAGGGTGATGGTACTGAATAAACACATACATTCCAGTCGTGGCTAGAGGAGGAATGTAGTTTTAAGACAGAGCTTTGGGACCATGCAATTCTACCTCCCTTGGTAATTAGCTGCATAAGCTGACAGTTACTTAAAATTTCTGAACTGTTTTCTCATCTGCTAGATGTGCATGGTAGTATCTATTTTGCTGGGTTGCAATGATAATTAAAGGGATAATGTTTATAAAATACTTAGTATCTAGCCTGCACTCCATAAGCGTCAATAGACTATTTATTTACATGAGTATCGATACTGATATCTAATTCTGTACCTCTTAATATGTCTTCAATTGCAAGTTACAGAAAAATCTAATTCAAACATAACCATGAGGCCTGAAACCATAAAAGGACTTATTGGCTCACATAAATAGAAAGCAAAGTTAGGCAGGCCTTGGGGTTGGTTTGTTTCAGTGGTTTAGTAATATCACCAAGGCTCATGTAAACTTCCTTCTCTCATCCTTCCTTTCTGGTGTTAATTTTATCCCAAGATTGGCTTCTCTCTGTGGTTAGGAGATGGCCACAAACACTTCCTGGGTCTAGATATTTTCCGCTCTGGGAAACCTCTCAAAAGAATGAGAAATCTCTTCCCAGAGTTCCCTCTGTCTTTGTGATCCAATTTACTCATCCCAGACCCTAAAACTGTGAACAGGACACGGGATTATATTGATGAAGTTAAGTCTGAGTCACAAGCTCCAACATGCTTCCCCCAAAACGCAGAAGACATAAAGGGAAGATGTGGATACCCAAGAAAGGGGCACAGGTGATGAGGAGGCAACCATGTGTCAATTGCAGTGTTAATGACATTGAAGGCACTGCCTGCAAATCCAATGACTGGAGAAAGTTATTTCCCCTGTAGACTTCTTTGGAGGAGGTAAGGGGACTCAGAGAACATTTAGATTTTGAGAGGCTTTAACACAGATCTTGTACACTGGATCTCTTCCTAATGCTATACCGAACCTCTTCCCACCACACAGCACTCTCTCTCTTTAAAGCTTCCTGCAATGTCACTTTAAAAAAATGTTTTTTATTGATGTTAGAGAGAGAGGAAGGGAGAGTCAGAGAGAGAGAGAAACATCAATGTGAGAGAGAAACATTGATTGATTGCTTACTGCATGCACTCCAATCCGGGATCAAACCTGCAACCCGGGCATGTGTCCTGACCTGGAATTGAACCCATGACCTTTTGGGTGCACAGGACAACATTCAACGAACCGAGCCACACTGGCCAGGGCTCCTGCAATATCACTTTCTAATTTTACATCTGGGAAAGTTGAGTGTCAGAGAGTTTGAGGGATTTCTGCAAAGTTGCACAGCTGGTAAACTGGAACTTCCTCCTCTGCCTAGTGCATTTTCCATCATTTAAAGTACCAGTGGAAACCCATGGTACTGCTACCCGCAATGGAATCTTGTAAGAAAATGAATGACTGCTGTCATGTACATGAATATTCATTTCAACATTGTTTACAATGAGAAATTCCTAGAAGCAACTTAAATGCCCATGAAAGGGGAAATGATAAAATACATTGTATGTGTAAAATTAAAAAGAATGATGTAGACTTATGTGATGAGAACTTTTATATAGATGTTAACCAAACTACAGGTTATGGGAAAAAAAGCTATGATTAGAAGAATGTGGTATTATGCCCCTACGTGTGTGTGTGTGTGTGTGTGTGTGTGTGTGTGTGTGTGTGTGTGTAATAGTTGCCTTGGGGAAGGAAATTAGGGATCTGATTGAAATAAAGATATTTTCACTAATTGATGTTTAAAAACTGTCATTAACTTGGGTAGCAATCAAGGGTGTGTTATCTCTTAGCATTGCTATCTTTATTTCTCTGAGCCTCAGTTTCCTCTGCTGAAAAATAAAGATAATGTTTATCACAGAAGATTGTTCTGCAGATTAACTGAAACAAAGACCTGTGAAAATGCTTTCTAAGCTCTCAAGGACCATCCTGTTGCTAATGATTACTATGTCAAATTTTTCTTGATGATCAATTTCCTCTTCCCATGCCCCCCACCACCTTTGTCTTTTTCTTCTTCTTTTTTAAAAATAGATTTTTTATTATTCAGAGAGGAAGGGAGAGGGAAAGAGAGATAGAAACATCAATGATTAGAGAGAATCATTGATTGGCTGCCTCCTGCATGCCCCCACTTGGGATCGAGCCAGCAACCCGCCCAGCATGTGCCCTTGACCTGAATGGAACCTGGGAACCTTCAGTCCACAGGCTGATGCTCTACTCATTGAGCTAGGGCCCTCCCACTGCCTTTGGAATGGAATGCTAAATAATCTCCTTAGAGTTTCTGTCCAGCCAGGAGCACTGAAATAAAGAATAAACAGAACACTTATATCCAATACCTCCGGTGGCTGTGGTTACAATAACACCCATGAATGCCAGTTTCCACTTCTTCATTGCTAATATAAAAGCAAAGTACCTGTCTGCTTAAAGTTTATAGATACCTATACACACATCCTGGACACATTTTTCAAAATTTAACAATGGTCAGGTGACATGTAGAAGCCAGAAATGTGGGTTTCCTAAGGGCTGCATCATATCTTCAAACCTGGGTGTATTAAGTTTGATCCTTGACATCTCTAGGCATGAGCAGAGGGCTCCAAATGTTAATGGGAGAAGCAGAGCAAGAGAGTTCTTGGAGCAAGAAAGACATCAACATTATTGATGAGAGCTTGGGAGGAGCAATAGATCATGAACCAACTTGGAATCTTCTTTCATAAAAAGACCATGATTCATATGCAGCAATCTTTTCCCCTCACTGACTCTCCCCCCACGCATCCTCTCCCACAAACTTTCCTACTCACAACAAAACTTCACTATTAGAGAGCTGAAGTCAAATAATCCAGGTCTGAAAAAAGAAACCTCTTGTTAGAACACAGACATCATTGACAATTAGCCAGGATTCCAAGAAGGGGGAAAAAAAAAAAGAAAAAAAAGGAGGCCCAGGCAAGGTAAACGCATTTGTGTTTATATAGTGTGTGATGTGTTTTGAAGTTTTCCCCAAGGAGAAAGGCCCTCTCTCCTACTTCAAAAGCCATTTTCATGTTTTTGAAATTACCAGAAATTATGGGCTAAACCCCCTTCACACGTAATTTATTTCACCCAGTATCTCATATTTTGTGATAACATGCAAATACCATATGTTGCACTTTCTCTTTATGGATGGAGGAGGGAAGGGGGGAGAACTGGCAGAATTATCACTAGGCACTGCAAAACCTTCCAGTGAAACCCACATTTACCATGGTGACGTTTACTACTTATGGCAGGGCTGATCAAGTGCAGATTTCCCTGCTGCTGAGGCTAAATTGCAAGCTGCTCATAATGCCCTCAGATGCTGCTGGGTTTTCAGCCAATGGCAACCTCGGGAATGCTTCTCTCCCTCTCTGTTTCCTATTGCAGCTGAGCCCCCATGCCACCACTGGCCCACCCTCTACGGGGTTTGAACTTGACTGACCTCACACAGCACTTTCCTTGAATAAACCTATGTCCATCATCTTATGAGTTCCAAATACTCAGACCAGAAATCCCAATATATTTCCAGGACCTTCATTTTTATTTTTTCTAACAGGTATTTATTTTCTTACATGAAATGGTCAATATTTAGGAGTATATATTATTCATAAGACTGAAAGAGAGAGAGAGGAAAAAACACACACATATTGTATTCTGCTATTCTATTTCATCTGAGGCAAAATGTTTTATGCCAGGCCAAGTGAGTCAAAAACACAAAGCTATTATTCAACGCATAGCTGCTTCAATCATTTTTCTACCAACAATGGTGAAAAGATGTGATTTTACAAGCAAACAGGAAGAAAAAGCTTGAACACACCCCGGGAGCGTGTTTAAGGAGTTGATTTATGTTTCATGCTGAGTCTTACACCTGCAGTTCAAGCAAAACCAACTTGGCTGCCCCAAAGAGTCTGGTTTATTAGGTATCAAGGAGTCGCAAGAAGCCATGTAATTAAAACCATAATTAACTGGAAAAGGAAAGTGCCACCTGAGTTCTGAGAGGCTGTCAATTTTATTTCCATTACAGCCCTCCTGGTTCTCCTCGTGGACACTTTTTTCCTTCCCTTTTGCTCGATAAGAAAACAATATATGCAGACACACCACCTACCTATATATTTTTTAATGTATTAAAATATGCATGAGGGGCTGCTTCTCACGGAAAAGGTCACAAGAGTTATTGCATGTCTCAGGTTTTCTGGATCCACTTCTCCATGGGAGGAACCTTGTAGCAATGTACTCCACGGCCCTGTCCCCGCTGGCCACATGTGCCTGCTGAGCCCTTGAACTCTGGCTAGTCTGAATGAAGATGCACCTCAGATTTTGACGTAGTACAAAGCATGGAAAATGTCTCAGGGATATTTTTCATGTTGATGATTTGTCGAATTATATTATTTTGGATATCTTGGGTTATATAAAAATGTGTTACTGTCTAATTCCACTTTCTCTTTTTTCTTTGTTGAGAGTGGCTACCAGAACATTTAGAATTACCTACATGGCTCGGGGGCTGATTCTCTTGGGCAGCGCTGTCCTAGAGGTTGGGTCCTGAATCCTGAACGGCTGGTGCGTTGGCAATGTCTTTTCTTGTCTTTCCTTGTCTTTCCTGCCCTCCCCAAGGCTGAGAGGGCTGGCCGCTCACAGAAATGGGAACAAGGGGGCTGGAACAATGAAGGCACGTGTTTGATTGCTGGATTGTTTAACTCAGTTTCTCAATAAAAAGGCCCAAAGGGAGATGAGTGAGCAGCACAAATGGAAGTTTAAGGGTCCTTTCTTCTCTGACTGTCCCTTGGCCAGCCGAGGTTGAAGCGCCAGGGCACGGAGGGCCAGCAAGTTGCAATGAAGGTACTGAAAGTGAGTTCAAAACCAACACGTGCGCCTTAACTTGTGAATTCAAGTGCTGATCAAACAATCTTTCAAAAAAGGTCATTCCATTTACATTAGATTCTGTAAACATCCGTCTCACATTATTACACCATCTTTCTGAACCACATCCTTTGAGGGTAATAAAGAGCATTTGTAATAAAGACGCAATTATGTAATCGTTTCAAAGGTGGCTAGGGATGGAAGCTTGTTGGTGCTTTCCATCAGAAACAGGCAAAATTTAGAACAGATCTTAGCCTTCCTCTTTCCCTTGAAAAGGCTTTTGAGGGGGGTTGGGGGAGGTAGAGCCAGGTAGTAGAGACACAGTTTGGACACAGGAACAAATGTAGGCAACATCTTGTTGTTGTTTTTGTTTGTTTGTTTGTTTGTTTTTGTGACCAATAGAATAGTGACAAACCTATTGATGAACATTGTCCGAGGAAGGTAAGAGACTGAAACCACCTTCCTTTGGGCAGACGGAAAACAAAAAATCAAAATTTAGGTTCTCTTCCTCGTCCAAACCTTCCCCACGTCTGCCACAGCGGCACATTTTTAAGTCGCATTTGTTACCAGGCAGGGGTCTCTGGAATCTTCCAGTTCGGAACAAAAATATGTCGGTGCGTAATTTGGGGAAGTGAGCCTGAGGTACCCAGAGCAGATGACACGCGGGGCTTAGGTCCTGATTCAGCTACAAGTCAGCGGGGCACCCCAGGACCATCTGCGTCCTATAAATTACAGTAACGCCGGCACAGGCGGCTTGTAAATCACCGGCGAACTGGCTTCACCTTGTGACACACGACATGAACCCTGTTGTATATTCCAATAAACTCCCATAAACCATCTGATATAAACTCCGGATTATGTTTCTTTAGGGGTTGGAAGACTTAGACTTCTCTTTGCCGGCCTGCTTTCCCTTCAACATGTGACTTGAATATACGCAGCGTGTTCCTTCTCTTTCCCATCCGCCAGGCATTTAGCTATTTTTTTTCAAGTCCAGAATGTTACTCAGTGGCTGACATGTGTAATTTGGTGAACCGTGAAGGGCCAGTCTTTTTTCCTTTCTTCTTCTTCTTCTTTAGCCTTCTTTAATAAACTTGTTTCTTTCAACACGACTGTGAATGTCAAAGTCTTGTGGTTACTCCGGAGGAAAATACGATTTATAAACAGCAAATTAATGGCCAAATTGTCAGTAACCTACTTCGCTGAATAGAAATAAACGCGAATCAGAGAGGGTCATATCCTTAATATGGCTTTGGTGGGTTTCTGGTAACCTACACGCCTGCCTTTCACAATGTGTGTGTGTGTGTGTGTGTGTGTGTGTGTGTGTGTGTGTGTGTGTGTGTAGCAAGAGCATAAGGAAGAAGAAACATTGGCATAGAGATAGCATTCAACTCCATTGATGGCTCTTCCACAAATGGTTCTGGTTAGTACAAGGTGTTACCCAAGGTGTTACCCTATTCATGGAGTTCTTCCTCTATCTTTAGGGAAATCCTTTCTGAAGAGTCACCTCTTAAGGCTTCTGATAGCTGACTGGCTGGCCCACAGGTCAGAGAAAGTGGCAGAGGAATACCCAAGCATGAGTCCTTCAGAGACTCCACGCTCTACTTCTCTTAAGAAAGATGGTGAAAGAAAATTTTTCTTCCCTCTCCTTTTTATTTTTTTAAAGCAACAACGACATCAAATTCTAAATTTTTATGATGAAAGTACTCTATCTGCTAAGAAAGTTCTTCCAGTTCAGTGTCTTTGATGCAACATTAAGTTAATTCTCTCTGTGACTTTTTATACATGTACAGGCATAAGCAAAAAGGATAGGTCATTACTATTTTGTGTGGAATTTAAACTGACATATGATCATTTTTAAAAAATCTAATAGCTTCGTAAGGAGCTAAAAAAGATGAGATGATTCAGAATTAATTTTATTGGTCTGATGCATCCTGCTCAAATCTAGCCAAAAGTTGTGTTTAATTTCCATGTTCATTGCCAGAAAATTGATTAACTATTATTTTCTAGAGTAACTTTCAAGCCTACATAAAGCAAACACAGTGCTTTTTTAAAAAAAATTATGATTGATTCAACATTTATAGAGAGTTCATGTACTCAATAGAAATTAGATAAATTTCTTCAAAATTGTAGGAAATCCTTGAGATATAGGCAACTAAATGTACATGGAGTTTAAATGTTCGGGTTCTGCTGAGAAAAATGCCCCTATAGCTGACTGTAATTTCCTTAGTGGAAAAGAGGTAAAATTAAATCTTGCTAAGACACACAGCAGTACTACTGTGAATTCAAAAACATAACTTCCAGGAACTTCTAAATACATAGTACCATTCTTTAATTAATACAGTTTATCCTGTAATTTTAGGGATTTATTGATACTGGCAGAAACATTTGCAAATAACTTAGAAAATTTCATGACATATTATGCATCTCAAAGGATTTCATTCAGTTTTTCTTTTTCAACTGCAATCAATAATTTCTTTCAAAACTCTTAATATGCTGAGATGGAGTATAGTTAAAAGATTGTTGGAAATTCTCAAAAAAAGGACTTAAGGAAACAAATAGAACAAAGATGAACTTTGTAGCATTACATTTTTTTTCATTCACATAATTTTTGAACAAGTTCTGCCTCTGTTTTCTATTATACCTAAATAGTTCTCATTTTTATTCAACATCAAGAGATATTAATGTGGGTGCATCAAATCAGAGTTTGGGTTCTTTGAACCTATCAAACTATTTTTTTTGCAAATATTTGGGGTTTGATAAAACCCAAAATGCATGATAGAAGCACTTTTTCCATTAATTATTAAACCCATGTGCATTTTGAGGAAAATTTGATCCATATGGGTTCTGGTTCATTTATCCTTTACTCATCAAAATACTTTTTCTTAAAGTCCATGTCCAAGAAATGTTTTGAGCCCTATTAAGTTTTCTGAGCTTTGCCAAGAACAAACGGAGTTGAACACTAAAAGATTCAAATGGGTTTGTAACCCTATACCTATGGAGTATTAATGGGTTCTAAACTTAGATTAAACACATGTTCTCATCCCTAATGGTTGGATGTACCTCCAGAGGGATGCTTGAGGCTTGGTACAGAAAGCAAAAGTCAGATGTATGTCAACAAAAGACACCAGAAAATCCCAAAGGCATCACAATTCATTAAAAGATTACACTGATTATATGTGTTCTGGGTACATATATGCAGAGATGTTCCATAGAATTTGAACTGGAAGTTTAAGAGGCATCCCAGGTAGGTAATAAAAAAATGTATCCTTCTCTAAAATGTGAAATTCTAGTATTTAGATAGAAGTTACCAAATGTTGGGACTTGGTTAAAAATAATTATGGGAAACATGCAATACTTCATCTACATGACATGACCCTTGGGATTTACTTTCAAATTGGATGGGAGTTAAGGAGGTGGGTGGAGGTATAGATACAGCAAGGTAATTGTCAGTGCTGGACACTGGGCATATTGGTGTTTGCTCTACTATTTTGTTTCCTTTAGGTGACACATTGGACATCTCCTATGCCTACCATGCATGCTTGGGGTCCATCCTAGCCATTGTGGTAGCAACCCCTGGGGCAGTACCTGGCTTCAGCTGCACCATGTATCTCTCCTGCCACCTGGTACATCAGTAGGAACCTCTGACCTCCTTGTGATGCACAAACAAATTTGAAAGTGTGATGAAGTTAACACTCTCAGGGACCTCCTTTACTAAGGCTGGACAGAAGCTGCTGAACAATTCTGAGGTACATCCATGGTCACTCAGAAGGTTCCTAGTGCAATCCCCAGTGTAATCAATTTGATAACATACCCTTAGATGGGTCTTCCCTCTCTTCCTTGTCTCACTCTTTTTGGTCTCCCTCTCCTGTTCCTTAGGAGCATTTTCTAAAACAGCAGTGGGCAAACTAATGACGTAAAGGACACTGCTCAGCTCTTAATTTTTATCCGAGGGATTAGTGACAATTTTGAAATTATGGAGGAGTTTTTAGCTATGGAGCCACTGAAAGGAAAAACACTGGGAGAGGACTTGTATGACTGGGTGTCTACTGTCATCGAGAAAATGAAGCTACCATGGAGTAAACTTGCTAATGTCAAGACAGATGGATCTCCAAATTTAACTGGGAAAAATGTTGGACTGCTAAAAAGAATTCAGGGTAAAGTGAAAGAGGAGAACCCTAACCAAGGTGTTATTTTTCTTCACTATATTATTCACCAGGAATCATTGTGCAAGTCTATATTACAACTTAATCATGTTGTTAATCCAGTCGTAAAGATTGTTAATTTCATTCGAGCAAAGGGACTTCAGCACCGTCAGTTTATTAAGTTTCTGGAGGAAACTGATGCGGATCACCACGACTTACTTTACCATTCTCGTGTCCGCTGGTTGAGTTTGGGCAAAGTTTTCCAACGAGTGTGGGAGCTCAAAGAAGAGATTGGTGCATTTTTGAAATTAAAGGGGAAGTCTGACGAATTTACTGAGCTGAGTGACAAGAATTGGCTGTGTGACTTTGCATTTGCTGTAGATATATTTTCACATTTGAATGAGCTAAATGTGAAGCTACAGGGAAAAGATCAGTATGTACATGACATGTACACTAATGTGAAAGCCTTTAAATCGCATCTGATTTTCTTTTCCAGACAAATTTCAGACAAAGTCTTCACTCATTTTGCCACACTAGCCACACAGAAGGAGACCATCCAAAACGTGAAGAAATACAGCAAATCACTGGATGACCTGCATGCAGAATTCTGTCATCGGTTTTCTGATGTTGAAAAAATTGACCAGTCACTTCAACTGGTGGCCTGTCCTTTGTCACAAAACCCTGAAACAGCACCAGAAGAGGTGCAACTGTAACTCATCGATCTTCAGTCTGACTTTGTCCTAAAGGAGAAATTCAGCTCTCTTGAACTAAGAGACTTTTATGCTTCACTTAATGAAGCCACTTTTCCAAACATCCGGAGGATGGCACAGAAGATACTGGTGCTGTTTGGGTCAACCTATGTTTGTGAGCAGACATTTAGCGTCATGAACATCAACAAAGCCCCTCACAGATCCAGCTTAACTGACGAACACCTCAGATCTATCCTGAGAATAGCCACAACAAAACTAACTCCAGACTTTGATGCATTAGCTAAAAAAGGAGACCAACAACACTGTTCCCACTGAAGTTGATGTTTTAAAGACCAAAAACCTTTCAACCCAGTCTACATTGCCATCTACATCTACGTCCCGGGCATAATTTGGAAGTTGCACTAAAGAAAATGTTTAATTTACTGTTTACACATTTTGTTCTTTTCTATTTGTTTTGGTTTTAAATTATTTTATTATATTTAAGTTTAATTTGAAAGGCTTTTATACCTTTCCTTTGTTAGGTAATTTTATTTTGCCTTTGCCATCTTCAATATAAGGTATGTTATTGTGCTATGATTCCTCCATTTTTTGAAGTTTCAAATTATAATAATTAGTGTTTACATTCTTCTTGTTAAAATGTTTGAAATGAATAAAACTATTGAAATAAAAAAAAAGACCGTACCCTTTTATGTAATGATGTTTACTTTGAATTTATATTAGTGCACACAAACACTCCATCCATGCTTTTGTTCCGGCCCTCTGGTCCAGTTTAAGAACCCAATGTGACCCTCGAGTCAAAAAGTTTGCCCACCCCTGTTCTAAAAGAAACTGCATGCATCAAGACCTTATGATAGCCCTAACTGGTTTGGCTCAGTGGATAGAGCGTCAGCCTGCAGACTGAAAGGTCCCAGGTTCGATTCCAGTCAAGGGCATGTACCTTGGTTGTGGGCACATCCCCAGTAGGAGATGTGCAAGGGGCAGCTGATCCATGTTTCTCTCTCATTGATGTTTCTAACTTTCTATCCCTCTCCCTTCCTCTCCGTAAAAAATCAATAAAATATATATTTAAAAATACCTTATGATAATTTTAAAACATACAAAAGACATAACAGTACATGATAATTTCTAAACCACATAAGCCTTTGTCTCAGGCTAGCAAGGCTATTTATGTTTGGGGCTTTGTATAGTAAAAAAAGGTTTTATTTTAAAGGGTTTATTCTCTCTAAACCATAATAAAATGTAAATTTATTTAAAAATACATGAGTAAGGTCTGCTTTAACAGTTGGAATTTTACATTGTTACTACTTTATGACTTATAGCCTTTTATTGATTATTCAATCATAATTCTCTGTCACAAAAATATGCCTCATAGAATGAGTTAGAAGAAGTGTTTCTTCCTCTTCTGTTTTGTTGTGTTTTTTGTTTTTTTTTTGCGGGGGGGGGGGGCAAGTTTGTAAAGAATTGGTTCAGTTAATTCTTAGGCAGATCAGTTTTATAGAAGTGGAGGAAATGTCTGAACAATGTGGTCGTATGGCACTTACTACGTATGCCAGGCTTTTAGATATTTATATATGTATTCTACTTTTCTTACTATATTATAAAGTCACTCATCTATTAAACACATATTTATTGAACATCTACTATGTGCTAGTGTTGTGGAAGTGGGGCAGGTACAACAGTGAACAACATGATCCATGCTTTGTTGGAGTTTACAATCTAGTGATGATGAAGGACAAGAACAACTAAACAACAAACAAACCAATACTTATGGCGGGGATGATACATTATACATCTCCGTAACACTATCTTCTTAATATCTGGTATAATGTCTTAAATTTATTTAGCACATAATAAAGGTGGAATGATTTATTTTAGTATGATTGCTGCTCTCTAATTTGGTTGGGAAGATTAGGATATGCACACAGAGCGATGTGAGAATTATAGGAGACAAAACATAAATTTTTAGCTCTTCTACTATAGTAGGGGATCCTATATAATAAAAGGCTAATATGCAAATTGACTGAATGGTGGAACGACCAGTCGCTATGATATGCACTGACCACTAGGGGGCAGACGCTCAACACAAGAGTGTCTCCTATAGGGGGAGCATCGTTCAGCCAGAAGCTGGGCTCATGGCTGGCAAGCACAGCGGCAGTGGCGGGAGCCTCTCCCCACCTCCGCGGCAGTGCTAAGGATGTCCGACTGATGGACTGATGGCTTATGCCCGCTCCCTGCAGCCCGTCAGTTGGACATCCCCCCAGGGCTCCCAGACTGCAAGAAGATGCAGGCCAGGTTGAGGGACTTCCCTCCCCCCGCCAAGTGCATGAATTTTGTGCACCGAGCCTCTAGTACAGTGGTTCTCAACCTTTCTAATGCTGCGACCCTTTAATACAGTTCTTCATGTTGTGGTGACCCCCAACCATAAAATTAGTTTCGTTGCTACTTCATAACTGTAATTTTGCTACTGTTAATGAATTGTAATGTAAATATCTGTGTTTTCTGATGGTCTTAGGCTCTATCTACAGCAGTGGTTCTCAACCTGTGGGTCACAACCACACACTGAGAACTGCTAGCAGGGTCGCCTAAGACCATCAAAAAACATGAGGAAAACATTACCACAACATGAGGAACTGTATTATAGGGTTGCGGCATTAGAAAGGTTGAGAACCACTGCTCTAATAGGAATATATAAAGCTTGAAAGCCTCATTCTCAAAGCCTGATGTATAAAGGCAGAAAACAAACAAACCAACCATGTATCTTATCCACAAAGCTGTACATATTTATGTCTCTTACACCAGCATTTCTCAAACTGTCACATGCAGAAAAATCACCTGGGGATGCTTTTAAGTGCATATTTGATTCCACAGGTGTGAGGGACCAGAAGGTCCTCCATTTCTAAAGGTCCTCCATTTCTAGTAGACTTCCAGTTGGCACCTCTGCTGCTGGTCTGCAGACCAAACTTACTGTGTCTCCTTTTTGTCCAAAAGCAAAGAACCAAGAGATAGCTGATGAATTAACAGAACACATTTTCTTCAGATTGTCAGTTGCTGCGAACTGTCTGTTAATGAGAAAGCCTAGAAAAATCATCAGTCTGCATGCAACCCACAGTATCCTAGGAGAAAACCAGCAGAGAGGGAATAAGGGAACTCTTATCTTCCTGAATGATGTCATTTATGCTGAAACTTAATTATAAGCGAACATCCATCTTTCCTGTCAAACAATGCAGTGTACATAGGCCAAATCATTTTTAATGTAAATAGAAATGGTTCTTGTGTGTAGCCGCTGGGGAGATGGTTAATGCGGGGAGAGGGAGGGGTATGGAAAGCTAATTCTACTTTGTAAAGGGGAAATTGCCTCAGTGCCTCGAGATTCTGTACCTATAAAGAAAAAACAAACAAAACAAAATGTAAATGTTGGTGATAGGCAATCACCGGTTTGCTAGTGTCCAAAATGCAGAGCTTTTTACTTTGAATTTTTTTTATTTTATTTGTGTTTTTCAGTCAGATATTCAACCTTTTCCTATCAGCATGCTGCCTTTTTTTTTTTTTTTCTTCTTCATTTTTATGGTTGCGTTTTCTGGCACATTTCTCTTCCCACAAACAGTTCTCTAGAGTTTTATGTATAAAGAAGCTTTAAGTAAAAGACCAATTTGCTAAAAACCAAAAATTATTCATTGAAACCAGGATACTTTGTTGTGAAACCAGAAAATATAGAAACCGTAAGCTCTTCTTATTGGTACATAAACTCGTGTATTTGGGACTGTTGCGCAACTGAAATCATCCAATTTCAAATGCTCATAAAGTGCCTGATAACTGTGTGAATCTTGATGGGGGAAAATAGACAAGCAGAGTCACATGGTGCATTGGGCATAGGCCTAGCAGGGAGTTGATTCCAGGGAAATAAGAGTGAGCATACTAACCAACCGTTGCAATTGGGATGCATGTATATGGCCCACATTTTACACATTATAGGAAAAAATATTCTAGACAATTTTGGAACAGAGTTCTAAAGTCAACTTTCATTAACATGTATTTTTATGCCTGCTAATGTGCTCAGGACTGTATCAGTAATGTGAAAGGCTATAAAAAGGTACAGGGCATTGTTCCTACATTCAGGAAACTATATGTAAGGCCTAGTAAGTACCCTAAAAATCACTAATATTGTAAGGTAGTGTTTATTTCAAAAGTGGGGTGGGGGGAGGAGGAAGAGAGAGAAAAAGGGAATTCCCTTGTCTGTGATCCTAGAGAATATTTCTAGGAAATATGTGTTTAGGAAGTTAGAGATTAGAGTTGAATCATCCTGTTTAAACCAATGCAGGACAGGCTCAGCCCCAGGCCCAGGCTTCAGAGAGTGTCACCAGACTGTCCTCTGTTGTGCCCTCCCAATGGGACAAGGGTCTTTGGGACCAAGTGTATGTGCCACATAGACCCCATGTCCTCTCCTTCAACCATGATCAGGGTACCTGAAACCCAGGAATTGCCCACTACAATGACCCTGTGATTGTTTCCAGGGTTGTGGGTGTGGACACCTGGCTGCTATAGAGCACACTTAGGCCACCTCACTGTCCTTCAGCTGCAGGGCCAACACCATGAGCCCATAGGCTACCTTAGGCTAAGCACTCCCACGATAATGCTTGATGAGTGCTGGAGGCCATGTGGAGGGAGCTCTGTGCTTATAACAAGATAGAATTTTGTATTGCCCAGGGCATACCTAAGCACCTCTCTCTCTCTCTCTCTCTCTCTCTCTCTCTCTCTCTCTCTCTCTCTATATATATATATATATATATATATATATATATATATATATAAATATATAGATATAGATATAGATATAGATATAGATATAGATATAGATATACTGAATGTCCAGATTATTATGATCTCTCAACACATAATAATCTGGCCACTCAGTGTGTATGTATGTATGTATGTATATATATATATATATATATATATATATATATATGTATGTATTTTAGAGGCCTGGTGCATGAATTCGTGCATGGGTGGGGTCCAGCCAGCCTGGCAGGTGGACGTGAGGCTTCTGCTGTTGGCTGTGGCCTGGGATCACAGGGCAGGCGGCTTCTTTGTCTCCCAAGCTGCAGCCAGCCTCAGGTGCTGGTACCCGACTTCTCCAACCCCCACAGGCCCCGAGCTGCGGGGAGACGGGACTGCCGCTATGTTTTCAGGTTAATTTGCATACTCACTCTGATTGGCTGGTAGCGTAGTGGAGTGACTGTAATTTGCATGTTTCTCTTTTATTAGTATATATATATATATATATATATATATATATATATATACTAATAAAAGAGAAATTTGGATATATATATATATATATATATATATATTTTGATAGAAAATTTGAATCAGAACTCAACCTTGGGACCCTTAGTTCAGTATCCTTTCCCTGTCTCACATCTTATTCACTGTACATTTTCTTTCTTTCTTTCTTTTTTTAAAATATATTTTATTGATTTTTTACAGAGAGGAAGAAAGAGGGATAAAGAGTTATAGAAACATTGATGAGAGAGAAACATCAATTAGCTGCCTCCTGCACACCCCCTACTGGGGATGTTCCCACAACCAAGGTACATGCCCTTGACTGGAATCGAACCTGGGACCCTTCAGTCCACAGGCCAACATTCTATCCACTGAGCCAAACCAGTCAGGGCTTCACTGTATATTTTCATTTCCCCCTCAAAATATTCAATTTTTAGTGTTTTTTTTCCTAGAATAAACACTAACTTAGGAAAAAGAACTAAAATAACTGACTTTCCATCAAGTCCAACCATTTCTCTCAAACCCAAAATACCATTTCTTCCTCCTTTTTTTCAGTTTGGAGAGAGTCAGAAAGAAGAAAATAAGAGGGAAAGGGGCTGAGAAAAAGAGGAGCAAAGAGAAAAGTTTCCTCTGAAACTGGTTGTCTCTACCAAGTCATAGAGTAGAACTGCTTGATGGGACAGAAAAGAGAGAAAAATATACTTATATCTAATCTATCTATCTATATATCTATCTGTCTATCTGTCCATCCATCCTTCCATATGGCTCTTCATCTTTGCTTCTTTTAACCTCCAGAGCTGACCTAAAATTAAGATAATCTCCTTCTTAACCCAGTGCCTGGAGCAGAAACCAGCAGCATCGGTCCATACTTCATGTTGGGTACATGTTGTCTGACATGGTTTTGTGGTTTGGAAAAAAATATCTCCTTCCTCAATGACTTTCTGAATGTGGCTTTCTGAAAGAAAGAGCTTCAATTGTTTTCACAGTGGCCCTGTTGCTGGCACCAGTGCTCACACCAGTGCCAGCTGCCAATGAACTTGGTGAGTAGGTGAGGAGGTGGTGGAAGTTAGACTTCCTTTGTGTTCTATTTGTTATGTTTCTATAATTGTGGGTTGTGTGTCAGGAGCTACTGTTCGGTTTTTATTACCCTGTTTTTTGTATCTGTTGGGTTTCTAGTTGAAAATGTCTTTCTTATCTTGTTATGAATCTATAAAATCCAAAGTTGATATTCTCTTCATAGAAATAGGCATTCTCCGGTATTGTCAAGCTGGTCTTGTGATAGGAGACACTTTTTTGGGGAGGCCAAACGACCCAGCTATTATTCAAACATTTTTTTAGTCTAGATCTCCTACCAGGGGTGGGCAAACTTTTTGACTCGAGGGCCACAATGGGTTCTTAAACTGGACCGGAGGGCTGGAACAAAAGCATGGATGGAGTGTTTGTGTGAACTAATATAAATTCAAAGTAAAGGAGCGGAGGGGAGAGCAAGAGAACCCTTCGCTCTTTCGGCTCTGCAGGCCGGATAGAACAGCTGAACGGGCCGGATCCGGCCCGCAGGCCGTAGTTTGCCCATGGCTGTTCCCATGAGATGGAAACATCCTTTCTAGTTCCACTGGAGGTCTCACCAACCCACCTCTTCCTTCTGCTCTTACTCCCTGCTTGGTGCTGCTCTGGATCTGAGGTTTTATGTCTTTGGAGTCAGAGTGGGGGAAGGAGGAGATTGGCAAGTTGAGAGGGATTGGATGGAGGGAAATTTAAGTTGACCTTGGTCTATTATGATAAGGAAGTCAGACTAACAGGAAAATAATTTAGCAGCAGGAAGAAGTCATGTCCTCCCCCTCTCTCAGAAGTCTGTGCTTCCTTCTCCACATGCATTCTCTCCCTCCAGGCTCTTCAGTTACCTCCACTTTTGGATTTTCCTACTGCTCTGAGGTCTAAGCATTCTGGGTACATTTCCAATCCCAGACACCTATTTGTCATTTGTCTTCTTTCACTTGTTATTATACACATAGTCATGTTTCTGTCAAAGAAATGTAGTTACTTTACTCATGACACTTCCAATAAAAGTACTAGCTTGAGGCAAAGGTTGATTGCTTCCTCCTTTTTTTTTACTGCTCTCAACACCTAGTATAGAACATTCCACACATTATTAGCTAATAAGTGATGTTGATTGATGGGATTTACAGAAAAATATGCATCAATTTCTAAACAATATGGGAAACACCTTTCTTGCCTGAAACTTCACCTGTAGAACTCAACAGCAATTGTGGTTCTGAAAGAAAAGTGATATTTGAAGAGAGAAACGGGGTACAGGTTTGATTAAAAAAAAAAAAAAAGGTAGTAGTGTGTACATAAAAGAACACAAGAAGCCAGACAGACTGATGGTCACATCTAAGATTCCAGTGGTGGGTTGCATTATTTTCTGAGAGCAGGGATCAGCAAACTATACTCCACAGGCCACATATAGGTGGTCTTCAGTTTTTATAAAGTTTTAGTGAAACAGAGCCATGTTCATTTGTTTAATTATTGTTCTGCTTTTACGCTACAGTGGCAGATCTGAATAGTTTCAACAGAGATATCACGGCCTGCACAGGTAAATAAATCAAACATCTGGCTCTTTACAGAAAAAGGTTGCTGATCCTACAGCAAGGACATTTGCCTAGTAACGCCGAAGGGCATTTCCACTGCCTGGAATTTGCTTCTTTTCTTTCCTTGCTGCCTACTTTAAATGCCAAAAGGAGGTTGTAATGATACTTCATGGACTTTGGCGCTCTCCATTCTCCCCTAGAAAATCAAGTATTATAAGGAAGAGAGGGGAGGAAGGTCATAGCATAACCTTCCCATCCCCGGAGAACTCACATAGAGTCTTGGCCCTGGTTCCCTGGCAAGTGGACCATGAAGGTGATGCTAAATAATATATTAAATACATCTTCCTTTTCTCTGGAAACAGCTTTTAAGGTATATCACTGCTCATACCCATTGCACATATATCTCATTAAAGGTTATATTGCTTTAAAATGAGCTTCTGGTTGAGATAATAGTATTGGATCAAGATTTAGTTTATGTTGAAATGGTTTGATTGGAATATCATAGTATGTGGAAGCAAGAAAAAGGCCAAATGTGCTTACATTAGATGTAATTTAGTAAAAATGGAAAGTTCAGGCATTTCTGGCATATAGAGAACATTTATAGCATTTTAGCTTTTCACATTTATCTTTTAAAGTTCCAAGATACAACATTTTCTTTTCTTGGCCCCTTAAAAATAATGAATAATTTTGCTCCATACCCATAGCTTGAAATATTTTGGTATATGCTAATTCAGAAGATAAAATTTCTTTTGGAAATGCTCACTTTAGTCTGTATATCAGAAATGCAAAGTCTGCTAGCTAGAATTCTAAAATTACCAGTATCATTGGACTCATATTGTTAAATTGCTTTAAGAACCTTATTCAGGGGTCTGGAAGTAGTAACCATCCATTCAGAACATCAACCTCTGAGTGGGTTATGATATGTGAGTCTCTCCATCAGCCCCACACTTTTTCATCAGCATTAAACTTGTGCTCTCATAAGCATGAAAAGTTAGCCTGTTTGAATAGTCACACCCACCCTCCTTCTTGGGAGGCTTAGATTTCTGGGGGCTGTTAAAAAATCTATTTCAGTATCCATTGTCACCAAAATTTGTCTTTTTCTACTTCCAGGCAGTTGGTAGAATATTTCCTTGCTTTCTTTATGTTAGTAATGGCCTTTGCTCTGACCTTTGAAATAAGTTTTGAGTGTCACATCTGGTTGTGAGCTTTAAGAACCTGCACACAAGTTGCCACTATCATTTTCTTTTTAATGCAGCCTTAGCAATCAGCAACATTTCATAAAGTGTGGCCCCAGTGTGGCGAGGTCTGGAGGTGAATCCTCGGTCAACTTGTGCAGGATATATATTCAGAGCAAGAAAGACACCTTTGTGTTTTAACCCACTGGGATATGTGGTTTCTTTTGTTACTGCAGCATAACCTGCCCCTTCCTGATTGATTTGGTATGTCCTGGATGGCTTTTAAAAAATGATTTGAATTCTCCATAGTGAGGGTTGGTTCTACAGAGAAACAATCAATTATTTTCCAAAGAGACTTATATGAATGTCTGGCATGGCATTTTAGTCAATGAGTTCACATTGCATGCCTCTGGGATGCAATGCACACTTGGACTGTCTGCTCAGTTTTGTTGTTATTATTGTTCCCCATTTATGTTCTTCCCAAGGAAGAATACATTTGAAGGAATGCTTTAGAAATTGAATGTGTGAAAGGCAGTCCAGCTCTCAACCAGCATCCTTTGGAGAAAGCAACCTTAAGGAAGAAAGGAATGGTATTAGGCCTGGGAGAAATACAGCTAGAGAGTAACAAGCTATTAGCAAACTGGGTTGCCTTTGGCATAACATAACATAACATAACATAACATAACATAACATAACATAACATAACACAAATATGGATTAATGCTCCAGTCCAAGTTTTACTGCAAGAGCTACAGCTGATATGAGTGGAGCAGTAGCTGAAACAAAGGTTTAGCCAGAAAAACACACTTTGTGTGTGGGTGTGTGTATGTGTGTTTGTATGTGTGTGTGTGTATGCCAGACCACTTAATCCATTTCCGTACTAATTTTTAAGCCCAAGCATTGTAATTTGTCACTTTTTATTTATTTTATTTTATTTTTGTTAATCCTAACCCAAGGATACTCTTTCGTCGATCTCTAGAGAGAGTGGAAGGGAGGGGGAGGGACACAGAGAGAGAAACATCGATGTGGGAGAGACACATCAATGGGTTACCTCCTGCACACTCCTTGACCGGGGCCAGGGATTGAATCTGCAACCCAGGTACTTACCCTTGACCGGAAATGAACTCAGGACCCTTCAGTCCACGGGCCGATGCTCTAACTACTGACAAACTGGCTAGGATACAATTTGTCACCTTTTTAAAACTCAGAGTGACCAAGCCTCTTCCCATATTCTTACAGATTATACACTTGAATAGTTTTAGCTGTAGTAGTCTTAGAGAAAGATATCTTCATCTGCTTGTGGGCAAGGATTTCCTCCAAAGGTCTTCTGTTAGGTCTAGTCACTTTCAGACATGTGAGAAAGCAGCTGCTGAAAGAACGAAGCCACTTAAACTGGTCAGTGTAAGTTTGTGCCTTGATAGAACAAAACCATGTTCTCTGCCTATTGTTACATCCATAGCCACATGCACATATTAACAGCAATAATAAAATATTGCTCCATTATCCCCAAAGCATTGGTCCCTGATAAGATAAAAGCTTTTTTCCCAGAGGGGTTGGTTGGTGCATGTGGGTGGGAGATTGGAAAGCAAGGAATGCATTAACCTCATGGTTCTGACAGAAACGGCCTCTTCTGTTATGAAGAAAATGCACACGCTAAGCATGTGTGACTAGCGAAATCATAAGCGATCGGTTATCTTCTCACTCCACTTATCTCAGTTCTCAGGACTTGTAAGTGGTTGGAAAGCTGCAGACTGCTCCATGAGAAGTGGTCCACGAAATACATACAGTGAGTTATATTTTTTAAAAAGTTGAAGAAAGGCTATTGAGTTATTGGGTGAGTAGAAACTCAGAATATATCCCAGATCTATACAGCATTCCTTGTGAAATCTGTACACTAGTCTCTTCTTGTCATGTCTTGAATGAAGCTGTTACTTCTGGCTTAGTTTTCTTTATTACCTTCCTCAGTGATGGGTATATGCAACTTACATGTAATCAAGGAAGGAGAATAATAAAATGAACAGTTGTGAACTCATCACACAATTTACTCCTCCCACAACACATGCTTCCACCTCCTCCCAGCCTGGGGATGAACTTTGTGTTGAACGTTGCTTGTTTTACTAAAAATCATTTTGCCACCTGCACATGCACACATATGTATATTCACATAGAGTGTTGCTTGGTTTTCATGTTTTCTTTTGTTTTACCTTTTTAAAAATAATACACCTTGCCCTGGCCAGTTTGGCTCAGTGGATAGAGCATTGGCCTGTGGCCTGAAAGGTCCCAGGTTCGATTCCGGTCAAGGGCATGTACCTTGGTTGCGGGCACATCCCCGGTGGGAGGTGTGCAGGAGGCAGCTGATCGATGTTTCTCTCTCATCGATGTTTCTGACTCTCTATCCCTCTCTCTTCCTTTCTGTAAAAAAATCAATAAAATATATTAAAAAATAATACACCTTGCATGGTCTGCTCAGACTTGCTATTTTTACTCAGTTTTCTAAGATACACCCATGTTGTTTATGAAATACTAGTCCATTTATTTTTCCTGCTTTATAACTTTCCATTATGTGACTGTAACAATTTGTTCATCCACTTTCCTGTTGATGGGCATTTGAGTTGTTTCCCAGTTGTTTTCTGGTGTGAATCAAACTGCTATGAATGTGTTTTGTTCATGTCTCCTGGTACACATGGGCAAAATTTCTCTGGGTTGTAGTATAACTAAATATTGAACTTTACAACATACTACCATATTTTTCCCCAAAGTTGTACCAGTTTGCTTTACTACCACCACTATATATGAACACAATTTCTCATAGATTCATATTTTACAATCTTTGACATTGTAAAATGTCTTAATTTATGCCAGTCTAGTGTATAAGCGGTCCTAATTTGCATCTCCGTGATTGCCAATGAGATTGAACATCTTTGCAAATATTTATTAGCAATTTATGTCACCCCTGGCAATTTTTTTTCTTTTAAATAAGCAAAGTAACTGTATTTTCACTTCCCATTAGGAAAGAAAGAGAAGTCAGTTGATTAAAGTCTTTTGTAATTAAATCCCCAATTGGTAGATGATAGATGACTGGAAACTAAGATAAGTGCAGGTGTTTCTCTCTGTGAAAGCAGAGCTCTGTGCTATAGTGCCCTGGGAGATTCCTTTTATACTTTTATAAAAATCCTGAACTTTTATAATAATGTGTACCAAATAAGGAACAATGAACTTTAAATAATGATACATGATAGTTGGGGATTTTGTGTATTCTCACATAGATCAGTCAGTATTTTGTGTTGCAAGCAACAGAAACCCACCTTGGCTAGCTTAAGCCCCAACAGATTATTCATAGTCATTCTGTTCACAATAGCAAAAAAACCTGGAATAAATGAAGTGTCCATGGTCTTTTGTGTGATGGACTCACCGAGACTGCACATGATCCCAAAGAAAAGGGGGTGTGGATCCTTGGAGGAAAACAACAGACTCCAAACCTTGACTCACGGA
Source organism: Plecotus auritus (assembly GCF_963455305.1). Lineage (NCBI taxonomy): Eukaryota > Metazoa > Chordata > Mammalia > Chiroptera > Vespertilionidae > Plecotus > Plecotus auritus. The sequence continues at coordinate 134,498,557 of NC_137782.1, read as the reverse complement.
ACTCTTTCTTCGTTAGAAAGACTAAAAGGAGTTGCTGGTTCCCCCAAAAAGACAAATGGTCTTTGAGTGGGGAAAAGTATGCTTTTTACATCACCTATCATGAGAAAATACAGCTGGATTATTTTTCCAACTACTCTACATTTCTTTTGGCTGAGATTTTCCAGACTAAGCTAATAGCCAATAAGATACGTTAATTTGTGTTAAGATGTGAGGACGGTAATGACCTGGCTTAGGGAAGGAGTATCCCCCACTCTGGTGCCAGCGTGGACTGTGGTATTGGTGGCCTGGATGTCCCACTGGTTTTCACTTCCCATCCTGGTAGTTGTGAACCCCTGGGGAACACTGTGTTATAACTTTGTTTTTCACTTAAAATATCTTGATTTATTAACTGGGATAGGGACTACATCACCACTCACTAAGAGGATGGCCGGCTGCTAGGATTTCTTTGAACCTTGTCACTGGCAGGGACCATTTCAAAATCTTACCCCTCTGTCAAAGTTTGAGATTGGTTCTAATTTTAAGTAAACATTATATTCTACATCTAAGCAAGTCAGATACAGAGTGCCTTGGTCCCTGCAAGGCGCCAAGAAGCCTGGGAGGAAGGAGGGGCTAGGATTGTGCCTTCCATTTACTGAGACACATGGCAATGAAGGGAAGGGCAGCAGCCCTCTGAAATCCAAAGGAGGCATAACCCACCACAAGATGATATATACTTAGAATCATTTCTCTCTAATTTTTATGTCCAGACGGAGAGTTATCAAAGCATGACAAGAAAATTAAAATACATAAGCAACGATAGAATTTTATATTTGAGCAGTGTCAATAATAATAATAATTGCTGTTATTTATGGATTTCCCCCTCTGTGTCTTACAAAATACTCTATGTGTCTTATTTCTGACCCTCATAACAACCATTTCAGGTGTCTTTTTTTTACATTTTATTTCTATGTTACAGGTAAGAAAGCTGAAGTTTAGATCAATTAACTTACAGAAGGTGTCACGTGATAGTGTTGGCATGATGTCACATTTGGAATTACAATGAGAGTTATGAACAAAACGAACTTTTGTGCACCTTTGACTTTCTCATGGGAAGAGAGATCCGGCATTTGAAAATACACAGGATTTGACAACTATGCCCATTATTTCTGTGCGGGATTACATCAATACACCCCGGTGGTAATTGTTTCTGAAACAATTAGGATTAGAACTGTTTATTTTGAATTGGTGAAGGGAAATCATGGAACAGTGGATGCTTTCTCTGCATGTTAAATACCTTTTGACGTTTAGCCTCCCACTTGTAAAATGGCTTTAGCTAACTCCTTCTTTCCTCTTTTTAAAATGGTATGGACACTCAGATGAGGCCTATCTTTTGGCTGGATAGAAAATAAAAAGAGGGGCTAGAAAATGTCAGCTTGTTTGGTGGAAGAGAGTTTGATGTTGGGATCTGTTGTGACCTCTCATCTTGAAGTAGTACAAAATTTGACCCAATTGGATTAGCAGCATCATAACACTGTGTTATAACTTTGTTTTTCATGTAAAATATCTTGATTTATAAACTTTTAATCTTCTTATATAAGAAGGAGTCTTACAATGCTCAACAGAACCATGATCTTTTTCCTCCTAATGTATTATTTACTAGAGGCCTGGTGCACGAATTCGTGCATGGGTGGGGTCCCTAGGCAATCAGGGCCGATAAGGGCCATCTCGCCCAGTCCTGATCAGGGCTGATCAGGACCGGTGGGGGGGGGGGGGACCCCGGGAGGGTGGCCAGCCACGGGAGGTTGGCTGTGGGAGCGCACTGACCACCAGGGGGCAGCTCCTACATTGATCTGCCCTGTGGTGGTCAGTGCACATCATAGCAACCGGTCGACCAGTTGTTTGGTTAACCAGTCATAACGGTCGCTTAGGCTTTTATATATATAGATTGGCCAACACCACTCCCATTTGAGTTAACTGGCCTAGGTGTGCTGCTTCTCTGGTTGATCTGCCTTAGGCCGAAGCTCAGTGTTTTGTGCTGCCGTGATCTCTCAGCTCCCTCTCTAATTAGCAGTCTTGCACAGCTTGATCTTCCTTTTAAATTAGAATTTTTCTTCTTTCTTGGCTGCTGGCTGACTTTAGAAAGGAATGAGCATTCTCAGTGAGTAAATTTACTAACTCCCCAACCCTCACCCTCTTCCCACCCCAGCAATCATTAGTCAGAACATCTGTTCACCCTGGATTGGGAACATGATAGAGCTCACACTGGGATTCTGGGCTAGGATCTTTTCAACATCAATTATTTACTAGACTGAAAGCTCCTACATAGAGAGAACTGCATCCTCCAGACAACTGTAATTCTGATATTGAGCATAGGACTGGTATCTATAAGGGCCCCCAAAATATTTGTTCATTGCATTGAATATTTACATGAGACATTAACTCAAGATGCTTGGTAGAAAAGGGGAACCTGAAAGCCACATTTTGTCATAGAGATTTAGGCTATGACGTATCCCTCATTGGAAAAGAACCATGTTAATAACCTTTTCCTTATTGCATCATTTTTCTTATACATTTGTCTTGTTACCTCTCTGAGGCAGTAGTGGGAGTTAGGCTCTTGAGTCAGACAGACTTGGGACAGATCCCAATATTTTTCTTCCTAGTTTGGTATCCTTGAGAAAGTTTCTCAAACATTCCAAACCTCAATGTTTTCATCTCCAAAATGGGGAAAAATAGTCACAACTAAACTTAGTATAGTACTTTGAAATAATATTTATAAAATATATTCAGCAAGTGCTCAGTGAATGATGGCTATAATGATTATTATTTTGCAAGAAATAGCAAAACTGATATTTACACCACTGTGAAACTGTTGCCACCTTTGCTATTCAGCTTCAAATATGTTAAATTTTGTACCATCTAAAATAGTTATTCAGAAAAATAATTATTTGCTTTACTTATATGCACCAACAATAGACATTCAAGGATGGTTGCAATAGCATGATTATTTTATAGCTTAACATGAATCTTTCACCCTAACAACTCAAAAAAATATATTTTAAGTTGGCTGTATAAGTGGACTTCAGAACTAATTTTTCTCTATGAGTTCTTTTTATTCAATATCATGTCTTATAGAGTATACTAGTTAGTTATTGCTGTATAAAAAAACCATTTCAAATACACAGTGGATTAAAATAATGTCATTTATTCTCACCCCCAATATTGTGGGTTCTGTGAGTCATCTAATCTAGGCTGGGCTTGGCTGACTTAAGCTGCAGGTCTGACCAGCCCTAGTTCCTCATGGTAGGTTGGGTTCCGGTCAGCTCCATATATGTTCTTTCATTCTGGGCCTAAGCTGTTCCCATGTTGATGATAGAGGTTGAAGAGGACAAGCTCATCTCTCCAAGCAAAATTTAAGCCTTTGTTTGTATCATATCTTCTAAGATCCCATTGACAAAGCAAGTCACATGGCTGAGTCTAAAGTCAGGGAAATATATTTCTCCTATGGAAATAGGTGGTCAGGAGTAATTTTTCTGAGCAATAATCAATCTACCACTAAGTATAACAGCACAAGAAATTCTACATTAAGGCCAGTGGATGTGAGAATAATTTCTTCCCCAGGGACTCACATAGCGCTCATGAGTGATAAAGGGACTCATTTTTCTACCGGTACCATCTCCAACCAACCTTGCACTACAAAGTGCTCAGAATTTAGAATGTTAAGTTCACTATGTCTAAGAGGGAGGTATGCAACACAGCTTTAAAAATACAGCACTTAGGAAAATAGACTGAAGTGAGTCCTGGGGGATATAGCTCAAGAGATTGCTATTACTTCTAGCAATACAATTTTATGCTTCCTGCAAGAATACTATTTTAGGCTTCTTCTTCTTCTTCTTTTTTTTTAGAAAGAAAAACTACATTGTGCATGTGTGCTGGGTTTGATGATCTGACTTCTGAAATATCAGGCTTTGTAACTCTGTATCTAAATATCGGCTTTGTGTATTTGGCTTAGGAGAAACTTTCATTTGGGGGTATTTCAGTCTCAAGGTTATAGGGACAAAGAAAACATAGCACATTCTACATTCTAGATTTACAAGGGTGTGCTCGGGGAAGGGTGGGTGGGGGAGGGCAATGATCCTATTCACACACTTGCTTGCTTTCAGTGAAGTCTGTCTTGATGTCTACTGTTGGCCTTAGCATGGGTAGCTTTATTCAACAAAATATGGTGGCTGAAAAGAAGTCATTTGACATTTGCACCTGCATGGAAAGGTGTGTATTTGGACAAAGAATCTGTTTTTTTGTTTTGTTTTGTTTTGTTTTTGTGTGTGTGCAATTGCATGAAACGGAATACTTCTGCTTGCAATTTCCTGCTTCATCCTCTCCATCCTCAAGGTTAGTAAACTGAGGGTTCCTCATCTTCTGTACTCTGGGGAAAAAACAGCTTAATCTAAAGCAGGGGTTCCCAACCTTAGCTGCACTTTGAAATCATCTGGGAACCATAGACATAACGTGTGTCCAGGTCCCACGTGAGAGAGGCTGATCTAACTGGTCTGGAATAAGGCCTGGGCATCAGCATATTTGAAGTTGCCCTGGCGAACTCATGTGCATCTAGGGTTGTGAGACTATAATCTAAATCCTGGCCAACTTCATCTTTGTCATCAGAATAGCTTGGTGCCTGACCATCTGAATTCAGCCCTAAGCAAAAGGGGAGGGTGGGAATTAACTACATGAATGTCCTCATTGTGCCTGGAGCTTGGGATGCTTCACCTTCACAAAAATCCCAGGAGGCGGGGATTTTGTTGTCCTCATTCTGTAGATTCCAAAACAGAGCAGAGCCTCAGAGGAGAGAACTCTGCCTTAAACACAGTTTTTAATCACAAAGTTAGGATTCTGCTGACAGCTATCAGCTTCAAAACCACAGGACCTTCTTATTCTGAAATAAAGTTGAGTAGGCACTGTTTTTATCCACCTCCAACATGCCAAGACAGAGAGCAGTTTTTCATAGCGTGTGTTGGGGTCATATAAACAGCAGCGTGAATATTAAGCTAAGATATGAACAAGCAGCAGTAGTTTGTTTTAAATGCAAATTGAAACTAAGTATGATAAATAAAGGACATGAAAGAGTCAGGGGTGGTTAGATTGGAGGTGGTAGCGTTAGCCTGTATGTCTATAAAAAGTGTTTAGAAATTGGGAAAGAGGCTTTTGAAATGGAATTCTGGAGATCGTGAGAAGAGAAAATGGGTAAGATGATTCCAGAGGAACTGGTTTGGGAGTAAGCTTGGAGGTGGATGTGAGGGAAAGAGAAGGGAAGTCATAGAAGGTGTTTGATATCAAGAGAGAAGTGGGTGTGTTGGGCTCGAGAAGCCGAGGGGCATGACAGCAAGCAGGACTATGAGGCTGAACCAACATAGTGGATCCCCAACCCTGGGTGGAAGCACTGTGTCTTGGCTGCTCTTTGTCTAAGTGGTAGAGCCTCTATAAATTGCTTTCCAGAGGAGTTCTATCTGTGGGCCCTTGGGTGGCATTCTGATGCTGTATGATGTGGAGGAGTGTCCTCCCAAGATGCAACCCAACTTATCTCCTGCTGGGTGCATGTCCTCTGCTGCTAGAGGAAGTCTCAGTATTCTGAGCGATGGCTGTGGAGAAGCCAGGCCTGTTCTCAGAGCTCCATGCTTTCAACCCTTCTCTGTCCTAAAATCTTCAATGGAAACACAACCTCAGAATAAAAGAAAGAGCAAGTGAGATGGATGTGAGGTGAAGAGAAGGGGGATCCTCAATACAGCTCACAAACAGTGAGCAACAGTAGGCTTTTCTATGATTTTCTCCAACATATTGCTAGCTCCTGACAATGTGAAAATCTAAGACAGTAGGTTCTACTCTGAGGTTTTAGGTCAGACGTGGCTTTCTCCCTCACAGCTGAAAGTGCTTCCATGTGCTGAGCTTGACTGCTCTTGTACTTGGCTTCTTGTTAACGTTTCTGAGTCGGATCTGGAGTTACACACTAATCAGCAGAGGGACACGAAAGTTCCTCTTCTGGTGTCTTGAAGCCGAAGGTTGGTTTCTACTGTGGCATAGTAAGTTAGTGAATTAGAAAGCTGCATTTGCATTCTCAATCCACTAATAAGGAAACCTTATAGTTTTACAGTAAAGTGTGTTTTATTCATTGTAAAGTATTTCTTGGTACACTATCCCATTTTATTCTTATAAAATCCTTCTATATAGTCAGAATGGGCTTTTATTTTATACCCATTTTACAGGTAGAGAAAGTGACGTGATTCAGAGTGGTTGCATGAGTGGGCTTCCGTGAAGGGAGCCCTAGCATGATGGTCTTTGTGCCATGCATGGTGCTAGTCAAAACCTGTTTTCATCTAGAGCCGTGTTTGGTCTCACAGGAACTCGGTGTGATGTGAAGCAGGTATTTTCTCCACTTCCTGGATGAGGAAGCTGAGACCCTGAGAGGAGGGGTCATATTCTCAAGTTCCCTGGACTATGCACAGCCAAGTTCACCAAGGCCTTTGCTTTCACATTTGGATCCCTATCGTTTGTGATGATTCAGCAATGCAGGGGAAAAAAAATCACTTCTTGAAGGAAAAGAAATAAAAACAGAGGAGGAATCAGGGCTGCTGCCACAAGGAATATCTTCCCACTTACTCTTTCCTGATACTAATAGAATAGGTAGAATATGTTGATTCTGATTCTCTTAGAATAAAATTCCCACTTCCAATTTTATGGAGGGTTATATTAATTGTGATGAACATGAACTTAGAATGTGCATTTAACCACAAACTTTAATTTTGTTCCAGTGCAGATTTTTCAAGTTCAGTTGCCTTGCTTTTCTTTCTCTAATGATTTACCTTTTCCTTTTCCATGTCACAGAGTTAGATTCCTCCCCTTCACATTATTCAGGAAGTGGTCGTCAAAAAAGGGAGGACAAGGTGATTCTCTGGGAGTGAGGAAACCAAGTATTGTCACTTCTAGTCACTTTTTTCACATCAGTTTTTAATTTTAACTTTTATGTTTATTTATAATATATGAGTGAATTAGTCTATTACATATATAGATATAAAACACACATACATATGTATATGTAACATATATTAGTAGATGTATATATCACACAAGCACACATAGACATATTGAGGTGTCTACACAAGCTATTTTAATTGCTAGGAAGGTATGTTCATAAAAGTTTGGACACCCCTAGTGTTATGGATTGGATTGTGTCTCCCCCCCCTCAAAACACACACACACACACACACACACACACACACACACACACACACACAGGTTGAAATCTTAGTCCCTAATACCTCAGAATGTGCTCTTATTTGAAAATAAGATAATTACAGATGTGATTAGTTAAGATGAGGTCATCCTGGTGTAGGATAGACCTCTAACCTAATCCTTATAAGAAGACAGCATGTGAAGGGAAAGAAACAGGAGAAATTCCATGTGAAGATAGAGGAAAGATTGGAGTGATGCGTCTACAAGCCAAGGAACACCAAGGATTGCCAGCCATCACCAGAGGCTGGGAGAGCGGCCTGAACAGATCCTCCCTCCCAGCCCTCAGAGGGAGTCAACCCTGCCGACACTTTGGCTTCAGACTTCTAGTCTCCAGAAATGTTAGACAAGAAATTTCTGTTGTTTCAAGTCACCCAGTTTGTGGTACTTTGTTATGTCAGCCCTCAGAAAGTAATTCACTTAGTATAAATTGACCAAAAAAATCATCTGAAATATTTTAAAACTTGACAAATTTACACCATTTCCAAGTGGTGCAATCTATCAATGTGATCCCTTAGTTAGGAAACCTAAGCAGACAGATTTGAAGTCTGAGGGGGGCCCTGGGAGTCAGAGAGAGAAAAATATCCATTGCGTTGGACGATATCTCATTAGCAGGGGGAAATCATGAGTGTCTCCACTGAGATAATGGGTCCAAAACAATGCTTGGGAGACTGGGACACGCCATGGGGCTTTCAAAACAAAATGTATAGTGGTTGAGGAAAGACATTGGGAGTGTAAGAGAAACCAGAGAGGCCTGGGGCGAATTTTTGCTTATTTATTTTTTTCCCCATGTTTATTCACTACAAGTCAGGTTTTGGAGCAATTAGCCAAATATCATGCAAATATTCCCAGTGTGACTACACACGGATAACTTTAATTCTGCTGAACATTTGTCTTGTTGCTACAAAATACATCTGCTATTTGCATTAACTTAATCTGTTCAGATATTGTGAACTAAACCACAGACTTCCAGAGACATTTAGGAAGCAACTTCCCATTTTTATTGGACATTTGTGACGAGCAAATTCTGCTTTTGTGATCACATGACCCCACCCCAGGAGCACCTCTTTTCCCAGTGCTGTTTCAGACAATAGACAAGGAAGCAAGATGGAGCTTTATATAAGGGTAGTTAGAGTAGGAAGAATGTTAACTGGTAACAGAAGCAAGCAGTGGAATAAATAATTAAGGAAATGTTGTAACACATAGATGTACATTCTATGCATTTGAGAGAGAAATGAATTGAGAAATGAATTGAACCCTTGACATGTGCAAAGAATATGTACTTCCCATAACTCATATCATGTAGATGTCATGGCTACTCTTACAGGGTAAGTTTTAGGGAGTGGAATTATTAGTTCTACATTACACAGAGGATAAGGAGCAGGACTTGTGTTTTATTCATTCCACAAATGTTTATTCATCACCTACTACATGCCAGGCACTGTTTTAGTTACTGGGTATAAAGAGGTAAAGAAAAAAAAAGAAGGCCACTACTCTTAGAGAGTTTAGTTCCAGATGAAAGACTCACACATATAAAAACAAACCAACAAATAAAGAAAACACTTTCAGGTAGAGATGAACATTATAAATAAAGACTTTTCAATGTTATGGCAAACATCCGGCAGGTGACTTTATTAGATAAGGTGGTCATAGAAGGCCTATCCGAAGTGATATTGAGGCTTGACTGACTGATGAGAAGCCAGTTATGGAAAATACATTCCAGGGAGCAAGAAAACCCAACACTCCTGATCAGAACCAAAACGACTAAGAGATGCCACTGGAGGTTTTTAATCAAGCAATGATGTGACTTCGTACAATTTTCAGAACATTGCATGGGCTGTTATGTCAGAATAAATTCTAATAAGCAAGAAACAGGGTATGTATCTGAAGGTGATTGCTATTGTCCGGGTGAGATCTGATGGTGTCTCAGACCAGGGTGGAGGTGATGGAAATGGAGAACAGCAGGCATATATTTGGAGGCAGGACTGCCAGGGTTTGCTGGTAGCTAGGATGGCAGAGGAGTGAAATTAACAAAAGGATAAATGATGACTGCACATGTTTTTGTTTGTGGATTGTGGTGGCATTTACTGAAATGAGGCAGGCTGGAAAGGAGTGAGAGAAATCGAGATTTCTCTTTTGGAGATTCTACGTTTTAAACGCCTGTGAGGTACCCAGGTGACAGTGCTGTATTAGGTGGCGATCCCTAGATCTGGAGGGAGGTTGCCTGGGATTGAGTCCAACCTCTACCATTTATTTACAAGCTGTGTCATCATGGGACAGTCTCTTAAGCTATTTGAAAATCTACACTAATAAAAGAGAAACATGCAAATTAACCATTACTCTGCTACACTCACAAGTCACGCCCACCAGCCAATCAAGAGCAAGTATGCAAATTAACCCAACCAAGATGGCAGCCGGCCATGGAGCAAGCAGGAGGCTTGGGTTTCCCCGGCAATGGAGGAAGCCGAGCTTTCTGCCTGCTCTGGCCAGCCCTGGGCTCTGCTCAAGGCTTCAAAGTTTCAATTATAGAAGATAAATAAATCCCAACAAAAATGGCTACAGCCACGGAGCAAGCAGGAGGCTTGGGGGAAGCCAAACTTCCTGTCCTGCCCTGGGCTCTGCTCAAGGCTACAAAGTTTCAATTATAGAAGATAAATAAATCCCAGATCCCAGGGCCTCTGCTTGGGTCGCCGGGGGGCGTGGCCAGCCTGCAAACCACCACAAGCCCCTCGCCCAGGGCACCCCATGCCCCAAAAGAACCCCCACCCTGATCCAGGACACCCTTCAGGCCAAACCAGCCAGTCCCCACCCGTACACCAGGCCTCTATCCTATCTAATAAAAGAGTAATATGCAAATTGACTGTCACTCCAACACACAAGATGGCTGCCCCTATGTGGTCAAAGATCCTGCCCCCATATGCACACAAGATGGCCAGCAAGGGAGGGTAGTTGGGAGGGACCAGGCTTGCAAGAAAGGGTAGTTGTGGATGATCAGGCCAGGAGGGGAGGGCAGTTAGGGTTGACCAGGCTGGCAGAGGAGGGAAGTTGAGGGTGACTGGGCCTGCAGGAAAGGGCAGTTGGAGGGAACCAGGCCTGCAGGGGAGGGCAGTTAGGGGTGACCAGACCTGCAGGGGAGGGCAGTTAGGGGCAATCAAGCTGGCAGGGGAGCAGTTACGCATCAGTCAGGCTGTCAGGGGAGTGGTTAGGGGGTGATCAGGCTGGCAGGCAGAAGTGGTTAGGGGCAATCAGGAAGGCAGGCAGGTGAGCAGTTGGGAGCCAGCAGTCCTGGATTGTGAGAGGGATGTCTGGCTGCCCGTTTAGGCCAGATCTTACCGGGATCGGGCCTAAATGGGCAGTCGGACATCCCTCAAGGGGTCCCAGATTGGAGAGAGTGCAGGCTAGGCTGAGGGACACCCCCCCCCCATGCACGAATTTTGTGCACTGAGCCTTTAGTAAGGATAATAACAGGGTTTCTTTCATAGATTGTTGTGCAGGTTAAAAGGGTACTGCATGTATCAAGTGAGTGTCTAGTTTATATTAAGTTATGAATACATATACATATTACTATTCAAGTGGCTATACCCAGTGTTTAATCCTGCACTCATTGTGCATGAGTCTCAAGAAAAGGATAAAGCCAATTGCAGTTTAGTACTAATGACTCCTGGTCTGGCCCTTATCAGTGAGCTCCCTGCTGGTTTTCTACTTCTCAATTATTCTGTGGCTAAAGCCTGTGTAAACTCACTAAGCCCCCAAAAACATGTCATTCCCTCGGCCTGAAACCTACATAGACTCCTTGCCCATAACATCTAAAGTCCAGGTACTTTAACTTCGCACTTAATAAACGTGACCTTCATGAGCTGGCACCAGACTCCATCTTTGGCCTTTTCTTCTCAGGTTACTTTCCTTTGCCCGCATTGGTTTTCTCATTATAACATGAATGTGGCATCCACTTCCTGGAGATTGGTATCCGCAAGAAGGTCAACATGACATGGTGATGAAAGCCAGCACCACCCTGCCCAAGAAGCTGGCACTGCTGCAGGCCCCCCACCAAGAAGATGGGGCAGGCTCCTCCTCCATGCTCAGCCCTGTGAAGGTGAACCCACAGGCTGCACGGTGGGGAAGATGAGGGAAACCCTGCCCCCAGCCTTGGGTTATACCTTGAACTTCAGTGGGCCTGGCCCCTAAGCAGGTGATCAGCAGATCCATAGGGCTCAAAGGATGGATTCAAAGGACTCAGCAATGATCAGGAGGATATATTCACCAATTTCTTGTGCCCATCTCCTCAAGGTCTGGTCTCCACCGGTTTAACTCAGAGCAATAAACTTGACTTTGTCATTTAAAAAACAAACAAAAAAAATAAAACCTACAAAACTTCTGACATTTTAATCATCATTTATTAATTCTTTTATATTATAGATGTCTGTTATGTGCTGGTGTGGTGCTAAAAGCTGGGGTATAAGTATGATTATTAATCTATCTCTTGGTTCTGCTCTTGAGAGTTCTCCATCTAAAGGCAAAGACACAGGTAAGCACACTTTATAATACAATGTATTGTAACAGAAGTATTTTAGATGCAAGATGAGGAGCACCCACAGGGGAAAGTGGCATAGGAACAAAGGCAACAGACTGCCCACTTGCAAGATGAAAGCGGGAGGTGGCTGAGGAAGGTGGGGAGGAGGTTCTAGCAGAGGACCAGCCTGCACACTGGTGGGAGACACCACGGTTACAGTAACTTTGGGGGAATTATGGATGAATTTTCCTGCCTTCATTCCAATCTCTTACCTAGTCTTGTGACCTTTTCTTCACTTTCCCTGCCACTACGGCAGTCCCACTGCAACCCAAGGTCTCATAAGTTCATGGTGTGATATTGTTATTGAAAGCATGAACTTTGAAGTTGGGCTAAAATATGCTCTGATATTGGCCCCACCAATGAACACCCACTTGAGCTGTGATGGGTAAGTTTTTTATCCTCTCTCAGACCCGATTTCCCCATCTGTAAAATGGGGATGATCTGAGAAGCCACGTTGCAGTCGTGTTGGGAGGTGTGAATAAGACAGTGCATGTAAGTCACATAGAATGGTGCTTTCTGGGTGTAACTGCTCCTTTACATATTTCTGTTCCCACCCTCCAAGTGCAGCCACACCCTAGCGCAGCATGCGCCTTGGTATAGTTTATTAATGCATGAATACATAGGTGTGACTTTCCATCCTCAATCTATGGTTAGGGTTTTAATTCTACTTGAGTAAACGACAAACTAAGAATATAGTTTCCTGCTTTTTAAACCTTTTTAATGCGATTATTTTGTTAACCTCTACATTCTTATTCCTGGGAAATGTCCACCTTGAAGTTTCTTTCTTTCCCCAGAAGAGAGCAATTTATCAGCTTTTAGGGGAGGATGATTCAGCAGAGAGCTTGTTCAAGTCCATTTTGAGACATAGGTTCCTTTGAGGCTTCAATTCAAGGAGGGCACATTTCAGGCCTTGTTAAGGGGAGTGGTAATACTTATCAGTCTCTTGTATCTCAGATCCATTCCTCTTCCATTACACTGTGATCTGTATCACTTTATCAGTGGCACTCCAAAGGAATTTGCTGAGAATTCACAAAACAAATACATCTGCTCCTGGCCACTGCTTTCCCAATTAGTCTCCCAGTTTATCCAGGATCACTGTCCTCTTTTTCTCCAGCTCTGATTTCTCAATGCAAAGCATGTGGTTGGAATACAAGACCGGTTCCTGTATAGCCAGCGTCTCTGACAGTGTCCTGTGCAAGGCAGCCCCATGGAGGATGCCTCTTCCTGCCTCCCTGACACTGGGAATGTCTTTCTAGAGTGCCATTCAATGAAAGTATCTTTGGGTTTATTTTATACACTATGATGTGGGAAATGTTAGTACATTGTACCAAGCAGGAATGGTTGGGGGTTTCCGTCCCAAACCCACCAAACAAATGAACAGAAGTAGAACAGAGGGCTTGTCTGTATCCAGCAGTGGAGACCCAAATTGACATTTAAAAATAATGTCTGACTTCACTGGTTGATTTTTCTGGTTCTGGGAGGTGGGGTGGGGGAGTGGACCTGTAAAATGAATTCACAGTGTGTGGATATCCATGTATGTACACGTTAAATTGGCTCTGTGTGTGCATTTCCTTTGACATTTTTGAACCACATAGGGACATTTTCCCTGAAGTTATTTGATTAGTGAGTGCTGAAGTGGCCTACTTATTTCTTCAATAAGAGCAATTGTTGTTATGGGGCTTTCTTTATATTTGGAATTTAGACATCTACTGCCTTTTTCTCTTTTCACTCTCCAAACATCTGAAAAAAATAATTGAGGTATCTCCACTAGACTGCTTTCTCACAATTTGAGTCACTGCAAATTTACGTAAAAGCACTGGTCCCAACTTTGACCTCTCTCCCCTTTAATCTCCCTCTCCAGAAATTCTTGTTTAGGCCCCGTATTGAAGTTGAGTAACTAAAGAGAAGACCCAATTCAACCTTTAAAAATTTGTTTTGTTTTGTTAATCCTCACCCAAAGATATTTTCCCATTGACTTTTTTTAGAAAGAGTGGAAGGGAGGGGGAGAGATAGAAAGAGAGAAACATCCATTGAGGTGAGAGAGACACATTGACTATTTGCCTTCTGCACGTGCCCTGACAGGGGTGGGGATTGAGCCTGCAACCCCGGTAAGTGACCTTGGCTGAAATTGAACCTGAGATCTTCAGTCCCCAGGCTGACACTTTAACCACTGAGCAAAACTGGCTAGGGCCCAGTCTTTTATTTGAGATCAGAAGGTTGTCTGCTTGGAGCAATCAAATGGCTCCACACATGGTGTTCCCGGAATTGTGCTGCGTCCTTTCAAGAAGACCCGAGGAGACGTGCACGCGCATGAGCTCAGAGTGCCTAAGATCTCCTCTGCTTCTTTCTTCTCAGGAAAGGCAAGCAATATCACATCTTGGTTTTCCATTAAGCTGACAAGACTGATATTAATCCGTGACTTTGAACTTTAAAATCAACAAGTCACCCCCTAGAAGAGCTTATAACCGCATGAAGAGACAGGTGCGTGGGATAAGAACATGTTACAAGAACAAACAAGACTCATGGAGCAGAATCCTTAAAGCAACTTTATATTTGTCCTCACCTCTCCCTTCAAACCTGCTCAATGAAGAAAGGGATAAAAATGTAGAGTCCTATGGCCTTTCTGCCTACTTTCAGATGATAAAGGGCCAATGGTCACCTTAGAACGAAAGACCCCAAAACATAGTCTCAAATTAGAAGTTAGGATGTCCAGTTGGAATCAACTTCTCAATGCTCATGCCATGGTAAGTCTTCTTCACCTGCCCTCTCCAGCCTGCCCAACTGCTCACTGGCTCCTTCCCTCTTCCTCGAGCCCCTCCCCCGCCTCCTCCTCCAGCTGCCACCTCTGGCCCTTCTGGGATTGTAGAGAGATGTATGGGAAAGGGGGACATTCTTTCATGGCTGGTCCTGTGGTAGCTGACTTTGCTTTCTCTGGGCTGGAAATCCAGGTAATTAAAGACAACTCTGTCACCAGCAGGGAAGTTCACCTGCTGGACATGCCACCTGCCCTTCTATTGACATAAGTGCAGTTTATGCCTCGACTTGCCCTCTGGATACCCACCTTTATTTAGCTCCACCTCCACCTCAGAGCCTCTTACTGCTGGGGTTTCTTATGTCATCAAGCCATGCCCTCTCTAGGGCACCTCAGGATGACTCTTTTGGGGATAAGTTGAATAGTTGGTCCCCAGAATTTACCACATTTGATCAATCATCAGAGGGGAGTTGAGTCTGCTCACAGGTTACTTTGTCATGTAACAAGCTCTCCAGACTGTGCCCTGATGCTCCCTCCCGCCCCCCTGACACCACAGGGAGAGGTTTGAGACCATTGAACAGCTGTTACCAAAGTATTCTTCAAAAATTGAGCTCTCTTAATTCCTTTACACTCTCCTTATGGGAGTGAAGTTTGTTGACTTGAGAAATATGTTCTTAGTTATTTCTTTTGAAAATTTGTGTCTGGCACTTCCTGTTGGAGTTTCATGGATACTGAATATTTGTGCATTATTTTAACTTTTATTTTATCATCATGTGTTATATAGATGACTAAGATCATAAGAATTTAGGTCCTGCCCTAACTGGTTTGGCTCAGTGGATAGAGCGTTGGCCTGCAGACTGAAAGGTCCCAGGTTCGATTCTGATCAAGGGCATGTACCTTGGTTGCAGGCACATCCCCAGTGGGAGGTGTGCAGAAGGCAGCTGATCGATGTTTCTCTCTCATCGATGTTTCTAGCTCTCTGTCCCTCTCCCTTCCTCTCTGTGGAAAATCAATAATATATATATTTTTTTTAAAAAAGAATTTAGGTCCTGCTATGTGTATTTTATACAGTGGTTAGTTGAGAGAAGTGGAGAGTTGGAAGTGTTCCTGCATGTGGGTGATGGTCTTAAGGGAGGCTTAGTGTGTGTGTGTGTTGGGGTGGGGAGCGTGGGGTAGGCTGTCTCAAGGTAAAGAATGGAGAAATTTTGGACTGACATAGAGGACAGAAATGACTTTGCAGTTAAGAGGGTGTTGTATTAGCAAAACCAAGAGCTCTGTATGGACATGAGAAGGCAGAATGGCCTATGTAGGCAGGATTCCAAGATGATGCTTAGTGACTCACACCCTGTATAATCCTCTCCACTTGAGTGTGGCTGGGACCTGAGATATGATGAGATGTCACTTCTGTGATTATGTTCTATTATATGCCAAGGTAAAGGGAGTTTTTCAGACATAATTAGGGTCTCTAATCAGCTGACTAGGAGTTAATCAAAAGAGAGATTGTTCTGGGTGGGCTTGACCTAATTAGGTAAGCCTTTAGAAGAGACTGACTGTCCTGCTAGCCAGGAAGAAATTACACAGCCACATTGTGAACTGTCTATGGAGAAGAGTGGCCTTTAGGAGCCGAGGACCTCAGTGTCATAGTCACCCCAAACCAGAATTCTGTCAACAACCTGGCTGAGCTGGGAGAGGGACCTCAATCCTCAGTTAAGACCACAGTCTTGGCCAACAACCCGATTGCAGTTTTTGGAGTCCCTGAGTGAAGGACTCAGGTCTGCCATTCCTGGACTTCTAATCTGTGGAAACTGAAACAACACGTGGTGTTGTTTTAAGCTGCTAAATTTGTGGTAATTTGTTTCCCAGCAATGAAAAATGAATACACTTCCTTTTATCAGACTGTTTCATGTTGGAGCATGTTGAGAGACAAGGATATAACAGCTAGTGAGAGACCTAATTAGGTGGGATTTAGGATGCTAGCTTTGATGGTAGTGTACTATTCAGTATATTTTTGCAGGTTGACTGGGGTGCTTCTCTGCATTATTCCCCGACCTGGGGCCCAGGCTGAGGAGCACCTCTTCTGCCGGGCTGCCAATGGCCATGGCAGAAGAGGAACAGGGGAACCTGATTCATTGCATGAAGCTGTTTACAGCTTTATCCTGAAGGTGCCACTTTTCACTTTCACTCACATTTGATTGGCCAAAGTAAGTCACATGGTACACCTTACTTTAAGGGTAGAAGGAACTAAGCAGAAGTAGTTGGTGACTTTTCATTATTCAGTGGGCAATATTCATTTTAGATTTTAAAACAAGAAGGTGACTTCATGACAGTACCCAGAACTGTGATCAACAGTGAGAAACAGGTGTCTTTTCTTACATGAATGCTTCCTAGCCTAGTATTCCTGATGGCAACAAAAGGAATTTTGAGCCCCTATTTATATTGGGAATTTCCATTTTCTTGCTTCTTCTCTGCCTTCGTTCACTCCTTACATCTCCTGAGACTCAGTTTGCCAGTGAATTCAGGGTCAGGCAAGACAGACTCACTAAGTATTCAAAGAGAGATGCTGGGGAAAACTGTGAGAGGTATTCTGATCACAACTGTTGTAAGCGAAAGCATGAGAAATATAAAGCTTCCCCCAAATAGAAACCAATTGTACTTATGTCAGTGGGTAATAATATAACTACAGCTTTAAAATTCTCATGCTACTGCCATCTCTCTGATGGCTGATATAGGAGAAATAATTGTTATTATTCCACTTGTGATAAGTGAGAAATTGAGAGAGAGAGGATATCTGACTTGCTTCTCGCCCTACCCTCCTTCACCCATCAAAATAATTTCTTAGGAAAGAAATTTCTGGTATTACTTCTCTGGGGATTATCTGCATTGCAAGCCTAAAGTGAAATGGAGTCTGTGTTTCCTGGGAAAATTATTTCAGGCATTAAACCAAAATGTAGCAGAACCTGGCATGGGATGGTGAAGTTGCACATGGCAAACGCCATCATATGATCATTGTGGAAGCCAGGCACAGAGGAGGGAGCTGGGAAAGAAGAATGAGAAAGTGAACAAGCATGCAGAGTGTGACAAGCCCGTGGAAGTGCTGGGAGGTGGAGGAGCAGAGCTGTGCACAAGCAGCCAGAGGAATAGAAGGGCAATGGAAGAGGAGGCTATGGAACTCAAAGGAGGAGAGAATTTCCAAAAGGAAACAAGGGTAAAGCACCCAATTCCACAGAGAAGACAGCTGAGAGGAAGAAGGTGAATATAGTTCTGTGGATGCAGTAAATCAAGGCTATTACTGGTCTTGCTAGCGGAAGGGGAATGGGAGCTAGATGGTTGTGGATAGACTGTTTCCCAAGAATTTATAAAGGAAAGAGATAAACAGGATGATAGATACAGTAAGAAATACAACCTCAAGGAAGTTTTTAAAATTATTCGCATGAGAGAGATCTGTATTATATGTAACTATGTACTACAGGTAGAGGAGAAAGAGGCTGCAAAGAGAAAGGTCCACAGTACAGGTGAGAGATGGTACTGTTGCTGGGGCGGTTCCTGCTGAGGCTGAATTCAGGTGGAAGCATTAGTCTCCAACAGGAGGAGGGAAGTCTCTTAAAGTAGGAGGAAGGGGGAAGGGTGAAGCCTCAGGGAAATGAGTTAGGGTGGGACTGTAGGGTGAGGCCCACTCTGGAGGCCTCACTTTGCATTATAATCATGTGAGAGGGCAGGAACAATGGAGAAGATCCAGGTCACATGGAGTTTTGCAAAATAAATAAAATAAATAAATAAAAAATAAAAACCCAAAAACAAAACCCTGCCATTTTTTCATTTGGGGATAGTTGTGCAGCATTTGGGGAGAGGTTTACAGACCACTGTCCTGCCTTTGGACAACCCAGGAGGGAAGGGAGTACAGGAAGTTCCTTTGAGTCACCTTCACATACTGTGTCACTTCCCTGGCCAGACTTGATGTGCCATGTCCAAGGTAGGGGAGAGGGTATGAGATGAGTATCTTTGATCAGGTATGAATGGAGCACAGCTTAGGACAGGGGACTTTTGTGCAGGTTGTCAGGGCAAGAATATCAAATTTGTGAGTTGCCCTAACTAATCTTGGGACATCTAAATCAAGAGGAAGACAATGTTGATGCCTCTTTTCCCATTTGCATCTGTGTAAAAGTTATTTTTCAAGCTTGTGAGGGTTTTGTGGTTCAAGCTTAGTGCTTTCTCTTTATGAGAAATGCGTTTTATGTTTGGGAGGATTTGTCATTTGAAGAGTGTCTCATAAAAGACCCTGAGTTTGGGGGTGGCAGCTGTTATCAGTAGAACCGGAGAAGGGGTTTTCATCCGCATGGATTAGGTTGATGCACCAATCTCTTTCTTCTCCAGAGATTTTAAGAAATCTTCCATGATTGGCTGAGCACGAGGAATCTTCCTGTGACAGCTCTATAAAGAAAGAAAGACAATAAAGACAATCTCATAGGCAGTCAGTCCATGAAGCTTTTTATCTGGAATAAATTTGGCGCATCTCATAAAGTTTTTATAGATGCTACCTTTCAGATGTTTAGAATATTATCATCGAGCCCAACATTGTTCTGTTCCTGATTTCTCTATCCTTGCCAGGAAAAAAAAAGACACTGGAGGATGTTCTTCTGTGTCTAATTTAAGCCCTTAGCAGAGTTGTTTAAATGACTGATTTTTCTTTTTCCACTGCTTGGTGTTCTTTTCCTACGGGATTTAATTAGAGCTCTCCACACAAATCTGACAATTAGTGGGGTTTGCAATGAAATTCATGATTTGTATCTTTATTTGGCTTCACCATATCAATCTCAACAGACCCTTCATAAGCATAAGGTTTTGGTTCTTTTGAGCCAACATGGAAGAAAAATGAAATTTAGATAAGAGATAAAATATTGGACCATTCCCAGATAATAAACAGAAAGCGATTCCCAACCCAGTCTGCAATAGCTAAAACCAAGTCAGTTAAAAATTTATCTTGTAAGTGAAAACAAAATAAAGTTAGGAGTGGCATTATTAAGAATTCTACATATTCTTTTATGCAGGATTCTCTGCAGGTGGCACAAGTCTCTTTTCCTGTGGTCTTCAATAAAATTCTCTCAATCTATTTCTCTCTCTCTCTCTCCCTCTCTCTCTCTCTCTCCCTCCCTCCATCTCCATCTCCATCATCTCTATCTCTCCCTTGCTCTCTCCCTCTCTTGTGTTTTGGGAAGGAGTGAGTCTGAGTCCATAAGGAAGCAAGGGTTCCGAGGCTGCTGCTGAGGAAATATGTATGTGCCAGGTAAAAGTATAATCATATCTTTCCACATGGATGGTGCTTGATGAGCCTGCTTTAATGTCCCCTGGGTCTGAGGAGTTGTGAGACTCTACAGTGTATTTTGTTATTTAATGGGAAAGAAAGTGTATCATTACAGTGAGGCACCCAGGACATCCATAGTCCTGCCTGAGATGCCCTTTATGGGGGGTGGGGGGGAGGGTGTTTTATTCATTTTCTTAAAAAAGAGATGAAGGGGGGTAAAAGGGATTTGAATCAAGGGAGAATTATCCTCAGAAATCCTCCTCTTCCCTAAATTTTTGTAAGTTGAATGCTCTGATTTCTGCTAGGAAAGCTCCCCTTTTGCAGCAAGGAAAGAGCAGGGAAAATATGTTTTACTTGTTTCTCCCCTTCGGGAGAGAAAAGCCTATTGGGCTCATGAAATCATTCCCTTTTTGTGTCTTAGAAATACAACTTCAATACCTCAACAAGGAGAAATAAGGTATTCTAGGATTTGAGATTCACTTCTCATGACTTAAAATATGTATATTTCAGAAAACACACACACACACACACACACACACACACACACACACACAAAAAAAAAAAAAAAAAAAAAAAAACCCGAAGAGGGAATACAGATTCTAAACCAATAGCTGCGACCCTGTGCTTCCAAACTCATGAGGTGGGAATGCTCAGTGTGGATGAAGGCAGGGTCAACAGCGTGGTTGACCTGGGCAGCCACAGGCACAGGGCCTGGGGATGAACCTCAGGTGCTCATGGTACTCCCTGGTCTCCAGGCAGGTAGAAAACACCAGATGCAGCCTTCTGGGAGGAGAGAGAGGTAATAGAAAAAAATAATAAAGCATTGCTCTGGAAATCAGAAACTATAGGCTTCCCAAGAGCAATGCTGTTTGCTCACAGCGTGGCCTTAGGCAAGTGAAGCCACTTAATCTGGCTACATCTGTGTTCTTCTGTAAAGCATGGGTAACAACCCCTGCCCTGCCTATCTCAGGAGTGTGACATGGGTCAGGAAGCACAGGGAACATGGCTGGGCTTAAGAGTACTTTGTAAACCGAAGAAGCCTATGCTGAGTGCTTTCTCTGTGCCTGGCCCTGAGCTAGGTTCTTTGGCGTGGGGTGAGGGTGGGAGGTGGGGGGTATGTCCGAGAGCTACAGACCAGGCTAAGCAGATAATTTAAGCAGGAAGAAGCAGAAGTGGGTCTCTCAGCAGGGCTGTCCTAGTCAGCAGTGGGCAGATGCGTGATTTAATATAGCAGCCCCCAAATTTCCTGTTGGGGTACAGGGACTGAGGGGGCAGCTGCAACGAAGGACAAAGAGTTGCCATATTTCATTGTCTCTGACACATCCTCCCCCCCTTAACATCTTTCAAACAAGACAGTCTTTTGCAGTTAGTGGTTGGTTATAGTTGAAATAGCAGCCCTTTTTTGTTAGCAGTACACAAAATAATGGTGTATCTTATCATCTATGAAGTCTTTAGATATTGTATAAAAAATACTGATATTTAACACCACTAAGTCCAATGTGGAAAAGAAGAACTTTTAACAATCGAGTCAGTCAGCATCAGAACAATTCGTCTATCATTGAAATAGTTTTACGAAACGGAAAAGAGCAGATATTTCAGATGGACGTCTCCATCCAGAGCATTCGATTTGGTCTTCAGAGAATCCACATGCTTTATTCTCTTTAGAAATTAGTTGGTTTCTATAATTTTTATTTAAATTTTAGAAATAGGAAAACTGAGAAGGAAAACTGAGACAACCGATTCAGTCAGACACTAAAGGAAACCATTGGGTTTGTAGCCATGAATTTTTATCCTGAACATCGCTTTTAACTCCAAAATGTTGTTTTCAACCCCAGGCAGACAGTTCTCAGTCAACATTGTGCTGTTTCCATTCCTTTTTTACTCACACACTGCATTTTTGTCTTCATGCCCCGTATACAATGTTTGAAGAGTCAGATTGGAGACATTATCTCTTGGGAATCAAACAGAGGCTGGGTAGGCAATGGAGGGCAACGAGGAAAGAAGGTTGTTCAAATCCTTATACTTTCTTTGAAAAAAAAGAATTGGATCTACTTACCATTGAAAGATGTCCTTTTGGTTTTGACTCGGACTATTGCCCAGAACCCTGATATTTGGTAGCCTCCTCAGAGCACCCCTGTGTCTGGTCAGATTCCCATTGATTTCTGCCTTTGGGGGTCCCAGTCCTTTTTCTAGTTTTTTCTTTTGTGCATTGACCTCTTTAGCTATGGTCATTAACTAACCTGAACGTTCATCTTGACCTCCCGCCTCCTCCTGCTTGTTCCAGCAGGTGAGTCAAGCCCCTCTGTTCTGCCAGGTCCCCAACCCGACCCCTCCTTGGCATCTGTCACAATAGAATTGATCTCTCTGTCTCCTGGCAGTTAAACGTCAGACAGGGTCTGGGTTCAAATTTGCTGTTTGCTAGTTAACCCCTCTAACTAGCATTTCCTCAGCTATCAAATGGGGTAATAATAATCATGCTCACCTGATGCTGCTGTTGTGTTGTTTAAATGGGCAGATGAGTCAGCACAGAGACTGGTTGGCACATGGAAGCTGTTCTTCTCCTTAGGAGCAGTAGCAGTAGTAAAGTAGCTGTTGTTGTTGTAGTGGAAGTCATGCTAGTAATATTTGTGGACTCAGAGAACCTTGCAATATTAGTCCAATTAGTTTTTAATGACATTCCTATGCTCTTTAAAACACCCAGTAGCCCTTCTCCAGGTCTGCTAGAGAATTAAGTCCTAATGCCCTAAGGCATCTATTGTACATAATGAATTAACTTATTTCCTCTGCATCTAGAAGAGTAGTAGTAGCCAAGTACCTTTCTTGGGAGAATTGAGAAAACAGTCACTAGAATCATTTTCTGTGGGGCTTAATTCTCCCACAGAACCTCACTTGGGAAAAGCTGATAAAAAATAGATTTCCATAATTCACAAAGTGGAATTTGTATTTGAAAGCCATTTGATTTAGAAGAATGAGTGTGACCCAAAAGGGAATCATGTTAATACATAAATTCCAAATATAGCATGCTTGTAAGGTATTCTGAAGACTCTTAAGTCCAAGAGGAATTGTTCTGTTGTTTAACGTTATCCTCTGTAGATCTGGTCCTGAAACCTAGTTCCCAACTAATAATTTTCATTTTTACATTATTGAGCCTGAACGCTGAGCATGGACTTTTCTTGCAGGTGGTGCTAAATAAGAATGTTGATGCATTTATTTTTGAAGCTGTTGGGGAGTGCTGTTCAGAATTTTAGCTGATCCTCACTTTCATTGCACAATTCTTATTAAAAAATGAAAATATGCTTTTGGTTGACATTCTAAAAGAAGACAAGGAAAGAGCAGATGTCTGGAATAATACTGCCTCATCAAGTCTTCCCTTTCATTTGCCTTGCCATGAAAAGCAAAGCACTGGTTGGAGACATGGGAAAACTTTCAAAATTCATTTGAGTTGTGAAGGCACAAAACCCCCAAAGCATCCTAGAATCTAGATAGTGATGGTTGTCCTGAGCTGTGGTGGGGCATTTGACTCAGAATTACCACCTAGACCAGTGGTCGGCAAATTGCGGCTCGCGAGCCACATGGGGCTCTTTGGCCCCTTGAGTGTGGCTCTTCCACAAAATACCACGTGTGGGCGCGCACGTACAGTGTGATTGAAACTTCGTGGCTCATGCGCAGAAGTTGGTTTTCGGCTCTCAGAAGAAATTTCAATCGTTGTACTGTTGATATTTGGCTCTGTTGACTAATGAGTTTGCCGACCACTGACCTAGACTGAAGGGGGAGGGGGCTGGGATGCTCTCTCTTTGACAACATCCAGGTCTATGGAGTAGATGGAAACCGGGTAAGGGAATCAGAAGAAAAGGTAGTTGGATTAATTTCCCCCCAAACAAATCATGTGGTTAATGAGGAGAAAAATGTATTAAAAATTTAAAGGGCCTACTTGGCTAGAATGCATTAGTATTAGAAAATAAAAATGTGTTACCAGCCCGGCCAGCATGGCTCAATGGTTGAGCATTGACCTATTAACCAGGAGGTTGCGGTTTGATTACGGGTCAGGGCATATGCCTGGGTTGCGCGCTAAATCCCCAGTACAGGGCATGCAGGAGGAAGCTGATCAATGATTCTCTCTCATCATTGATGTTTCTATCTCACTTTTCCTCTCCTTCCTTCTTTATTGTTTAAAGTATTACATATAGTATTACATATGTCTCCTTTTCCCCCATTGAACCTCTCCCCGGCCACCTCCACCCCCCAGCACAAGCCCTCACTCCCCTACTGTCTGTGTCCATTGGTTATGCTCATATGCATGCATACAAGTCCTTTGGTTGATCTCTTACCATTCCCCCCTCCCAACCCCCACCTTCCCTCTGAGGTTTGACAGTCCGTTTGATGCTTCTATGACTCTGGTTCTATTTTTGTTCATCAGTTTATGTTGTTCATTATATTCCACAAATGAGTGAGATCATGTGATAGTTATCTTTCTCTGACTGGCTTATTTTGCTTAGCGTAATGTTCTCCAGGCTCATCCATGCTGTTGCGAATGGCAAGAGTTCTTTCTTTTTTACAGCAGCGTAGTATTCCGTTGTGTAGATGTACCATGGTTTTCTAATAAACCATGGGCACTTAGGCTGTTTCCAAATCTTAGCTATTGTAAATTGTGCTGCTATGAACATAGGGGTGCATACGTTACGTCCTTTCTGATTGGTGTTTCTCATTTCTTGGGATATATTCCTAGAAGTGGGATTACTGGATCAAATGGGAGCTCCATTTTTAATTGTTTGAGGAAACTCCATACTGTTTTTCACAGTGGCTGCACCAGTCTGCATTCCCACCAGCAGTGCCCGAGGGTTAGTATTATTATATTCTCAGTAAGCACCCCATTGTGAACACATACCGCCAGCTCATTCCATCACAAGGTAGACTAATTCAGCATCACGGTGAGTCTGGTATACTGAAACCTTAATTATAGCTAAAAATTGGCACATTCTACCTTCTGCAATCTTGCATTTAGTCTCTTTCAGTGGGCATTAATATTTAAGCTATTTAGCTAAATGGAAATTATTTTTATGGAAAGGTTAAGCTACTTATACAGTTGTATTTAAAGGGATATTTTGCTCTTCCTGTTGAGATTTATCTTCACTTTAAAGATTAAACATGAAATAAGCCATGGAAAGAAAAAAGAAGAAATGGAACGGTAGATCAGAAGAATTCCACTTTCAACATCTTCTAATGAGCCTACAATTAGATGAGGATTGTCAACATAGTATTTGCCAAAGCCCAGACAATTGTTTTTTTCAGATTTGGTGTAGGTAGGGATGTTAGGGAAAAAGAAAGTTACGTTAGGAAGGAAATTCTGTGCTGGGAAACCTAGTTCTTTCTGTGTGTTTGTGAACAAATGAAAGCAAATTGATAGTCCTCTGAGCATGCAGGGGAGCCCAGCTGTGGAAAATCCCTGCTGTCCTCTTGCAGTGTACTTCAAATAGCTCACCTCCTTGAAACAGGGTGGATGAAGTGATTCTTGTCTAAGTCTTTTCAATTCTTTATTGCTAGGTATCATATACCCAACTGCTTCCCTACCTGCCTCCATCTTCACCTAAATAGCAGCAACTACATACACTGGGCAAAGCTTTACAATAACTAACATGCAGGTATTATGAAATATTCTGTGATCTGTCAGCTTGAAAAGAGATTCTTGAAGAAACCTTAAAAGGGGGCAACTCAGTGCCTACAATAAATGAAGTTGTGCCTGTGCTACCTAAGGAGAGAGTTAAGGAGGGAGGGCTGGCATGCCATCACTGGTGGCAAAAACTCAGGGAGAGAGGTCATATTGGTGACTTCAATCAGAACCAGGAGCACTGGCTCTGTGGGTCAAAAATACTTCACCTTGAATTGTTGGTAATGAGTTGCTCTATGCATCCTATTCTGAGTCTCTGATTAAAGGGAAGCCCTGGTGGCCAATTAGGTTTTAAAATATCCTAGTAGGGATCTTCCCTCTAGATGGATCTGGGAGAGACCTTCTCCCATCAGACTCATCCTGAGGGTGTAGCTAGAACTCAGCCTCACTGGTCTCCCTGAAAACTGTGCCGGTGGCATTTTGGGGGTTGCTAATGAGAACCATAAAATAACACTAAAGAAAGATCTGAATGAACACGCCAGATGACTGCATTTGTGCTCCTTGAATTGGGTGTAAGATTTATGAATTGAGTTCGGGGCTGCCTTGGCATCTAGCCTCTCATAAAATTTGGCTGCAGCCCCTGTTTAAATAAAATGGAAGATAAAAGTGTTTTCAACAGTGTGATGAAAGGATTGTGCTATTGA
Organism: Plecotus auritus; assembly: GCF_963455305.1. Classification (NCBI taxonomy): domain Eukaryota; kingdom Metazoa; phylum Chordata; class Mammalia; order Chiroptera; family Vespertilionidae; genus Plecotus; species Plecotus auritus. The sequence goes on along the minus strand of NC_137782.1, from coordinate 134,472,370 downwards.
AATGCTAATTTAGATGTGGCAACTGCCTCATAGATGACCCTACTTGTGAGATGCAGCCTGTACTTCTGAAACACACTCCCAGTGAGAGCTCCTTCACTCCAACGTTGTGTGTGTGTGTGTGTGTGTGTGTTTGTGTGTGTACTCGGGGGAGGGGCACATGCACATGTTTTACTGTTTGACAAGCCCTTCTATGAGTGTCAATCTTGGTATGTTTCTAACCAAGGGATTTCTCTGTGGCTGCTTTAACACACATTTTTCATTATTGTTGGTTGAACACATGGACTCTCCTTTTCAAATACCACTGCATGCTTGACTCAATTTGGAACCTTCTAGAAAAGGGTCCCCATCTCGTTGGCTCTGCTCATGGACTAGGTGATTTGCTTGACTAGATAACTCACCTATGGCAAAAGGGAGAAGATGGTCTGCCTCCATGTTCAACTCAGGGAAGAGGCCATTCCCATAGGCTGTGGACCTGGAACCTCTCCTGTGAAGTGGCTTCACCCAGTCACCCCAGTAGCCGCAGCACAATGATGGCTTTTGGAAACTGAGCCATGCCTGAGGCACTGTTGTAACTGTAGATAAGCAAATGCACACCATCTGACCCATAGGTTCTCCCTGTAGCAATGCAAATAAAAAAGAATATGCGTTTAGAAACAAACAAAACCATAGGTTTTAAAAACTCAACAGGGTGGTAAAAACGGTCAGCAAATCAGCCATTTGTGTGTGACATCTGAGGAGAATTCATCAGGGCTTGAGTTTACTTGTGAAGAAGGTAACCGTAAAAAGTGGTCCATATACCACTGACCGTGGGGAATATTTACTCTCTTCAAGTGCGTTCTCCTTGAACCCAATTGCTAAAACACACTGTTCAGACTCTGGAGTATTTACATATTCCTTTCTCTTAATTATAAATGGGGAGGCTGCTGAAGCATCATACCTGGGAAGTAAAAAGGGTCCAGAGAAAAATGGAAAAACCCCACAACACAGATGAAAAATACCATGTTGGAGCTCACAACCCCTGGCTCAGCTGGGGCGTTCAGGTCATTCATCTTGCCTTTGATTTGTCTGCCTTTTCACTTCAAATAGGTTTACAGGTTTTTAGCTGAAACCAATTAAAGAGAGCCAATTGGCAGGGTTAGCACTTGTGGTGTTTATGGTGAGCATTGTATTGATTTATGCTGCTCAGCAGCTACAGTGAAAAGCAAACTATATGAAGAGGAAGGGAAACCTTAGAAGGGGTAGGCATCAGGGTGCACAGGATTAATGCGAGGACAGTAATGAACAAGCCATAAAGAAAACTGCTTTGTGAGATCGGGCCATAGGAGTGTGTCTATTTTTTACAAATAATGACATGCAATGGCAACAGTTTAGTGACAGGTAATTATGCAAGATGCTTAGTGTTAGTTGGCAACGCAAGGCTCTGTCTCTGGAAATAGAAAAGGTTACAGGGAAACAAAGCACATTTGCTGGCTGTTTTGAAGATTAACATGGAGGACAAAGACCTACTATGGTAGCCCCTAGGGAATGAGTTCCAGGAGAATGGTGTATGGAAGTTCTTTGGTAGTGAGACAAAGATAACTTATTTTTTAAAAATCTTTCAATCTTGGAAACAACCAGTGGATTGTTTAGAAGCCTGGCAAGGTCAAAATATTGGATGGGGTATTCTGAAAAATAGGAAACATTGGGAGAATCTCATAAAACAGGGGTGATTGGAAGAACACTGGGCAAATTCTGAGGTCTTTTTCTGCCTCTCAGCTGTACAGGGTTTAGAATGCTCCCTGTGACACCTGGCCTTGAAGATTTGTAGGTGGTTTACACTAGTGGTTCCCAACCTTATTTTGGCCATGCCCCACCTAAGCATCTCTAAAATCCTGATCCCTCCCCCCCCACCCCCGTGACATATAATTGTTATTATTCAAAAAGTGAACTCTTATTCACGTGGAGGAAGCCTAAAAGGCCATTAACTTGCTCTAAACAAGCTTCCAAAGAACATGGCATCCATGAAAGAGAAAAATAAAAGAACGAAAGGACAGTTGAAGTACTGAGGGAGAAATCACTAAGAAATCGTTAAAATAACAATCTTAATATGAAGTGATATGAAAAAATAGCAAATAAACTTTCCAAACATATAACAGAGAACTGAAATGCATAAATATGTCACAATATATATTTATATACTGTGTATGGGGCCCCTAGAGCCATAAGAAATTTAAAAAAATCACTGTTAATAACTCATTCTCGAATTGCCCCCTTAAAAATCAAATTGTCCCTCTCTGGGGCATGTGCCTCACATTGGGAACCACTAGTTTATACACTTAAGCCCTCAAAACCCATCCTCATTGGCAGGAAATAGGGGATGAGCAAAATACTGGCATTTGTGAGCATAAGACTAAAGACTCCGGAGAAGAACTGTAGTCTTTTATTTGCAGCGCTCTAATGCACAGACTTATGAAATTCAGGAAAGGTAACCAAAAACTCTTTTGCAAGTCTTACAAACTCTTGGAGACAAAGAGTTTTGATTATTGAAGAAAAAAAATTAAGGCAAGTAAATGACTAGTTTGGTGTGGAAAATAACTTGGGCTGGATTGTCATATAAGACTTTCATGATTCAGTATTAAACTTCATAAAGGCAGGTGAGTTAGGCACAGCCTTGAATATTTGTAATAACAATAATAATTATTATTATGGTGCTAATATTCGTGCCTTGTCTTTGTTTAATAACTTATCCTTCTGTTTTTCTTTTAAGTATGATAACATACACACTTTGATTATCAAAACAATCCTGTGAGTTTGTAAGCTTAGGCATCATTATCCTCATCTGAATGATGAAGAAATACCTTCAGGGAGATTAAGTGATTTATTGTGGCAACTGATAAGAGGAAGAGGAAAGGAACTAACAATTATTAAGAATTATGACTCATCAGATCCTGGATTAGAATGTGTGTGTGTGTGTGTGTGTGTGTGTGTGTGTGTGTGTGTGTGGTGTGTTTGCACAAAAATATATCTCCTCAAAACTAGATATGAACATCCCCTTTTTACAGAGGAGGAAATTGGACTCAACCATGAGGAGTAAATTGCCCAGAGATCACTAATGAGCAAGAGGGGACACTAGGTTTTGAACCCACATCTCAAGCTCTGGGTACTAATACTTTCTCTTTCAATCTCTTTCTTTCTTTCTTTCTTTCTTTCTTTCTTTCTTTCTTTCTTTCTTTCTTTCTTTCTTTCTTCCTCTCTCTCTCTCTCTCTCTCTCTCTCTCTCTCTCTCTCTCTCTCTCTCATCTTTCTCTCTGTGTCTCTCTCCATCTCTCATCTGATCATGATGGTTTTTTGTTAAAAAGACAGTTTCTAGGTCTAGCATGTAAGGAAATTAAAAGTTATCACACCATTATAATAACAAGTAAAAAGCTGAACAAACTAAAAACTCAACATCTTTGCATCCATCAGAGAAGTGAGGCCACAGGGTCGACTTCTACCCCTAAACTTGGAAAGGTGTATACAGCGAATTACAATTTAGAGGAGCAGAAACCCAGGAGTAGAAAGTTCCATGGGAACAAGTAGGGGGATAGGAAAATCTCAACTGGATTGATAAACTGCTAGAGGGTGAGTATGACAAATCTGAAAGATGAACATTCCAAGTGGACTCAGTCACAGGTGGCCCTCAGACTTTTGTGAATTTTATCTCCAGGAGCTCAATCTAGTTTCATAAAGAAGGTCAGGGAAGAGAGTACCATTTTGATATATGCCAGAGCATTCTGTCCTTCTTAACAAAGACTACCCTCAAGAGAAACTATTTTATAAAGTCTTAGCCTACTGGGGTATCATTAATGCCTAACTGACTTGGGGGAAGGGAAATATTCAACTCCAACTAAGTCTAGCATGTTGTACCACTAAGAGGAATAAAAAAAAATAAAATAAAATACTAAGAAAAATTTGTAAAGTTCACAGCACAGGGGCATAAGCTTACCAAAAACTGAGATCCCATCATAGAACTACTAATTTTTTCCCTTCCTTATAAAAGACCTATTTATCACAATTCTTTTTACCCAGTACATATGTCTGCCATTCATAACATATTACAGAGCATACTGAAAGGCAAAAAGCACAGTTTTAAGAGATAGAGAAAGAATCATAAGCACACCCAAATATGGTAGGAATATCAGAACATGTATTTAAAACAACTATGATTATATACTAAGGGTTCTTATGGGAAAGGTAAACAATATGAAAGAACAGATGGATAATATAAGCAGAGAAATGGACTTTCTAAAAGAATTTTAAAAATGCTAGTGATCAGCCAAAACCGGTTTGGCTCGGTGGATAGAGCATCGACCTGTGGACTGAAGGTCCCACGTTCGATTCCGGTCAAGGGCATGTACCTTGGTTGCGGGCACATCCCCAGTGTGGGGTGTGCAGGAGGCAGCTGATCGATGTTTCTCTCTCATCGATGTTTCTAACTCTCTATCCCTCTCTCTTCCTCTCTGTAAAAAAATCAATAAAATATATTAAAAAAATGCTAGTGATGAATAACACTGTAAACAATGAAAAATGCTTTTGATGGGCTCATTAGTAGAATAGACATGGCTAGGGGAAAAAAGAATCTCTGAGCTTGAGGATATGTCATGCAAAGGGAAAAATACTGGGGGAAAAAACCCCACCAAATCCAAAAAGCTAACACAGGAAACTCTGATACCAAGCAGGATAAATGCCCCAAAGCTATACCTACACATATCAGATTCAAGTTTCTGAAAATCAATGATAAAGAAAAAAAATATTGAAAACAGCTAGAGGTTGAAAAAAAGAAAACAGCTTACCTATACAGGAGCAAACATAATAATTTCGTCTAACTTTTCCTCAGAACCATGCAAGCAAGAAGAGAGTAGAATCAAATACTTAAAGTGTTAAAAGAAAAATACCCACCAACCTAGAATCCTGTACCCTGCAAAATTATCCCTCAAAAGTAAAGAAGAAATAAAGACTTTCTCAGACAAACAAAAATGGACAGGATACATTGCCAGAAGACCTGACTTGCAAGAAATATTGTAAGTTCTTCAGAGAGAAGAAAAATGATAGGTCAGAAACTTAACTCTACATAAGAGAAAAGCATTAGAAGGGGAATAAGTGAAGGTAAAACAAAAATATTTTCTTACTCCTCATTGGTATAAGAGATAACTTAGATCAATTAATAATAATGGCAAAAATGGCTAAGTTATAGTTTATATATATGTGAAATGAATGACAACAATGATACAAGAGACAGAAGGGAAGAATTAATTATATTTTTGTAATATTAACACACACTACTCATGAAGTGTCATAGTGTTATTTGAAAGTAGATTTGGCTTAATTATAAATGCATATGGCAAACTCTAGGCAACCACTGAAAAAAGTAAAATAAAATAAAATTATAACTGATATGCCAAGAAAGGAGAGAAAGTGGAATCATATAATATGCTCAATTAAAAGGCAGAAATAGGGTGGAATACAAAAGTTAGAACAAAGTACAAGAATAATGAATAAAGAACAGTCACAAATATCTTATTTATTTTTTAATTTTATTTTGCATGTGTGCCATTTATTTTAGACTTTAGTTATGGTATGCATTGTACATTTATGCACATATAATACAAACAGAGTTGTCAAACAAGACATTCATGTTCTTCTTTGTGTTTGGCCTATGGGGATGTTCAAGGCACACTCATTATGTGCCTTATATCTAAGTAAGCCTCAGAAATAAACCCAGTATGACATGTGATTCCATTTACTATAATATCTATGGATCAGAGAACAGTATTTCAGTTATCATAAAACACACCCTTTTCACCAATCATACTCAATTTGCCTATCTCCACTTCTTGCCTTTAATGCAACTTGAAAGTTCATGATAGGAGGAGAAAAGACTCTAGGGGAAAAGGTGTGTAGCCACATTTTGCTTAAAGGTTCAGTGCTGTCAGTTCCTCCAATGAAGTTCATCTTCTGCCAGACCGATACGGCCAAGAAAATGAATGTTTTAGATGATGCTCTTCTTTACGCCCTTCTGAATCATTGCTGTTGCTCTGTATTCTTTGGAGAGAGGCCACAATCAAGGAGCAGAGTGGTGAATATGTTGAAATACTTTCAGAGTTAAGGCCTTCTTTCTTCTCTTGTGTGAAAATTGGTTTAAATTCATCTAAAGAACAATCCAGAGAACATATTGTAAATGTGAAGTGCAGAATGATTGTTTTTGGCTGTCCATAATCACACATATGGTTTCTTTGCCTTTGCATATACTTTTCTTTCTTCTTGGTATGACTCCTCTGCTTTTTTATCCAGCTACTCTCATCATCCTTCAAAACTAAGTTTTAGCACTTCTTTCTTCAGGAAACTTTCTCTAACTGACCTTGTCTGGTTTAGATGTCTCTCCTCCAAGTAGTAAATATTTTAGATATTCATCCAACTATATCAATAATCACTCTAAATGTCATGGTCTAATTACATTAATTAAAAGATGATGACTATTAGTGGATCAAAAAATAAGACTCAAGTATTTAGTGTCTACCAGAAACACACTTTAAATATAACGGCACATTTAGATTAAAAGTAAGTGGATGGAGAAAAATTTACTCTGCTAATCTTGATCAAATGAAAAATGAAATAGGTATATTAATTTCAGATGGAGCAGACTTCAGAACAAGAAAAATTATCAGAAACATAAAGGGCTATTACATAACAGTAAAGGAGCTAATTTTCGAAGGAGCTAATCTTTAATGTGTATAAACCTAAGAACAGAGTGTCAAAATACATGAGGCAAACTGATAGACCTGCAAAGAAAAATAGATGAGCCTACTATTTTAGTTGGAGACTTCAACATCTCTCTATCAAAAATGTCAGATCCAGCAGATAGAAAATCAGTAAGGACATAATTAAATTCAACAGCACCATCAATCAGTAGTACATAATTGACATATATAGACTACTTCATCTAACAACAGCAGATAGGCCACATGTGGGGCCATAAAACACACCTTAACAAATTTAAAATAATAGGAACCATACAATTAATGCTCATACCACAATGGAATTAAGCTAGAAATCAATAACAAAATGATAGCTGGAAAGTTTTCAAAATACTTGGAGTTTAAACTACATACTTTTAAATAACACATGAGTCAAAGAATAAATCTCAAAAAATATTAAATGAATACTTTTAACTAAATGAAAATGAAAACCCAGCATATCAACATTTGTGGGATGCAGCAAAAGCAGCGCTTAGAGGGAAATTTATTGTACTGAATGCATGTATTAGAAAAGAAAAAAAAAAAAAAGATCTAACTCAATGATCTAAACTTCCACTGTAGGAAGGTATAAAAAGAGGAGCAAATAAAACACAGGGTAAGCAGAAGAAAAGAAGTAAAAATTAGAGCAGAATTGAGTGAAATTGAAAACAAGAAATAGAGAAAATCAACAGAACCAAAAGCTGGTTCTTTGAAAGATCAATAAAATCGATAAGCATATTTTCTGGCTAACTGAGAAAAAAAAGAGAAGAAACAAATTACTAATATCATAAATAGAAAAAGAGACATCACCACAGAGACCATGTATAATAAAAGGATAATGAAGCTATATTATAAGCAACTTTATGCCCATATATTTAATCATGTAGATGAGATGGACCTTTTCCTTGAAAGAAATAACTTGCATAAAACTCACACAAGAAGAAATAGACAATTCAAATAGGCCTAAATCTATTATAGAAATTAAATCAATACTTAATAACCTTCCAAAGCAGGAAACACCAGGCCTAGATTTGTTCACTGGTGAATTCTACCAAACACTTAAGGAGAAACAACAGTAATTCTTTATAATCATTTTTGGAAGCAAAGGGAATTCTTTCTAACCCATTTTATGAGGCTAGTAGTACCCTAATACTGAACCAGACAAAGATATTACAAGAAGAAAAAAAAAAGCTACAGGCCAATATCACTCATGAACAGGTAGGCAAAGATCCTCAACAAAATATTAGCAAATCCAAGCCAATGATGTATGAAAAGAATTATACATCATGATCAGGTAGGATTTATCCTAGGGATGTAAGGCTTGTTCAATATTTGAAAACCAATTAACAAAATCTATCACATCAACAGACTAAAGGACAAACTAAAATGACCATATCAATGGATATAATAAAAGCATTTGACAAAACTTAAACCCATTTATGATAAAAATTCTCAGCAAACTAGGAATGAATGGAAAATTCCTCGATTGGATAGAGAACATCTACATAAAAGCTACATCTAATATAATACTTAATGGTGAGAAACTAGAAGTTTTACTGCTAAGATCAGAAATAAGGCAAGGCTGTTTTCCCTCACCATTCCTTTTTAACATAGTGCTGGAAGTCCTAACTAATGCAATAAGACAAGAAAATAAAATAAAACACATACAGATTGAGAAGAAATCTGTTCACAAATGACATAATTGTCCATGCTCAGTGCAGAGTATCTGAAATAACTGACTAAAACATTGGAACTATAGCAAGGTTGCAGGATATAAAGTTAATATCCAAAAGTCAATTACTTTTCCATACATCTGCACTGAACAAATGGAATTTAAAATTTAAAATCCAATGCCATTTACATGAGCACCTGAAATGAATATTTAGAAATGAATCTAACAAAATATGAACATGATCTATATGAGAACTTTGAAACTTTATTAAAAAATCAAATAAGAACTAAATAAATAGATAGTCCATGGTCATGAATAGAAAGACTCAATATTGTCTGTAACTTGATCTATTGATTCAACACCATCTCAATCAAAATTCTATTTTGTGGACATTGACAAACTCGTTCAAAGTTTATATGGAGAGGCAAAATATGGAGAATAACCAATTAATAGTGAAAGAAAAAAAAACACACTAAGTCAGAGGACTGACACTATCTGACTTCAAGACTTACTCTAAAGCTAGTCAAGGCAGTGTGTTATTGGTATAAAAATAGACAAATGATAAATGGAACAGAGTACAGAGCCCAGAAAGAAATCCACATAAATATAGTCAACTTATCTTTGACAAAGGGGCAAAGGCAATGCAATGGAGAAAACAGTCTTTTCAACAAATGGTGCTGGAAGAACCAAACATTCACATGCAAAAAAAAAAAAAATAATAATAATAATTCAGACACAGACTTTACATCATTCACAAAAATGAACTCAAGAGGAATAGTAGAGCTACATGTAAAATGAAAAACTATAAAAATCCTAGAAAATAACAGGAAAAATCTAAGATGATCTTGGATGAGCATTATAGTATCATAAAGAATAGTTACACTGCCCTGTTATGTATAATGCTATAATAATGGATACACATCATTATACATTTGTCAAAGCTCATAGAATGTACAGCACTAAGAGTGAACCCAAATGTAAACCCTAATATAAAATATCATCCATTATTTTTATTGGTTAAGTCTAGCAACCTTATTTGATGTATATTAACAGAATAAATGTTCTGGACATCTGTTATGTGCCAGGCAATCCCACATCCTCTCATCCAATTATTTTTGCAATTACTTGTTTTAATGGCTGTCTCCCACACTAGAAGTTAAACTCCTGAGGGCAAGGACTATGCCTGTCCTTGGATGATAATGTGTCAATGTAGGTTCATCATTTTGTAACGAATGTATCACTTGGGTGGGAGATGTTGATAGTGTGAGAGGTTGTTCTTGTCGGGTGCAGGTATCAGGTATATGGGAACTCTGTTCTTTCCACTCAATTTTGCTATGAACCTAATATTGCTTAAAAAGGTAAAGTCTCTTTTTAAAAAGGAAGTTTTACATAAGCTTCAGTGTTCACTGAGGTCAAACTGAAGAAGCACTGTGGTCTGTTTTCATCTAGTTGAGGTGAGCTCCCTTCCAATTCCCGTGGCCCTTCCTTTGAATGATGTTTCCACATCTTCTACAATGCATATAAGTCACAGCTTTTCTTGTCTCCCAAGTCCTATGGCAATTTCCTTTGCCATAGAAAATGGAAATAAGATGGCCATATAATTTATTCTCCAAATCAGGACAATTTGAAGTGAAAGAAGGCATTATTAATAATTACACCAAGACAACAGTATACACTTAGATTGTCCAGGGCAAATGGTTTGTTACCTATGGCTCCATGCTTTCCAAGGAAAGCTGAGACAGTGGGCATGCGTGTGTATGTGTGTACATGGGTAGTGGACTAAAGACATTTTAGCAGCAACTCTGATTACTTTTGTCCCTTAACAGCTCCTCAGAGGTGGGCTGTTTTTTTGTTTGTTTGTTTTTTGTTTGTTTTGTTTTTTAAGTAACTGCTTTACTTTGCTGGGCTTGGCATGTCTCTACTACTTAGCAAGTGTTCATTGAATAAGTTAATGAATAGGCTAAAGGCTTAGTTACATTTCTTCTTTGTCTCTTCTGTGTCTGCTCCCTCTGTTAGAATTTCTAATTCCATTTTTGAGTTACGTCTTTCCTTCAGCATCCTTCACTCCACCTGAGTGTTATCATTCCACTTAGATGTGGCACACTCAGTAGCATGTATCTCTGATTTTTCATTTATATTTCTTGCTTTGCTACCTAAAGCTACACTAAACCAGTAAATATAGCAAATTTGTATGCCAAGATTTGAAAGCTAGTGTGTTGGTACCAGCCTGGTGAAGTTTGGTAGCGGGAAGCTTACAAAATAGTGTATTTTGGGGGCAAAGACCAAAACACCCTTCAAATGGGAAGAAAGGCCAACCAGAAGTCTGTCACAAAGATGTTGAGATCACTATGGTTATTTTATTTATATGCTCTTAAAAGAGAAAATAACAAATGGAGCGATTTATAGCCCTACCGCACTCACAGTTGAAAGAAGGGGGAAAAAGTTGTGATGAGGTCTTAATAACACAAAATATTTTTAATTAACCAACCAAAGAAATAAGATAAAAGAATATTCTTAGTATAATGGTTCAATATATTTAAAACCTGGATAAGATTAAGCACAGGCAAGACATGCTATAACTAATGGAGAATTTGGAGAAAGTAGCCTGGGCTCCATGCTAGGAAACCTAACTTCTAGGCTTGACTGAAAGCAGTGGCTGTGTGACTTAATCTCCAGGGGCCTATATTTATTCATCTGTAATGTGAGGAAGTTCAGACCATAGACTATTTAGGGCCCCTTTTAGATTTTAACAGTCTCTTTTCATGATTTTTGGTAGCTACTTGGCTGGAACACCACAGAAGCAGAAAAGGCAGCTCATACTGTGGTCTGAATTCTAAGAGACATTGGCTCCCCAAGCCATACAACTCTATTTTCATAGTATAGTGACCTTGGACCTTCGATGTTTTTCTCATTTAGTTACTGGAAAGGCTCAGTTACCCTTAGAAACAGGGCTCAGAATTTCCCAGCTTGAAGAAATTTAGTCTAACCCCATAATTCCACAGGAGAGAAGCTAATGAATGCTCAGAGATTTAAAAAAATATATCTAAATTCACATAGTCATGTCAAAGCAGAATATTTGGTGAAACTGTGTTTTCTGACAATTGCTCAAGTCTTCTAACACTGAAATGCCTCACTAACTCATTCCTCTGTTTACTCATTCAGTACTTTCTGAACAGGGGTGGGCAAACTTTTTGACTCGAGGGCCACAATGGGTTCTTAAACTGGACGGGAGGGCAGGAACAAAAGCATGGATGGAGTGTTTGTGTGAACTAATATAAATTCAAAGTAAAGGAGCGGAGGGGAGAGCAAGAGAACCCTCCGCTCTTTCGGCTCTGCGGGCCGGATAGAACAGCCGAACGGGCCGGATCCGGCCCGCAGGCCGTAGTTTGCCCACGGCTGTTAGTATCTTATTGAGTGAACATCTTTACACCTTTTAGGAGTAAGAAACATAGGAAATAAGATCCCTGTGTAAAAACATGGTCTTTTTAGACATATGTGTTAATTAAATCTCATTGTTGGCTTTTTTTATTTGTAGTTATTTTCATTTAACAACTGCCTATCTTAGCATTCTCACTGAAGAATATTGTACATTTGTTGTTTTTTTTGGTGTGGACAGTATGGCATGATGGTAGATATTGCTTGTATTAAGATATGCTAAGCTCAGAAACAATAGCCACCCTCAACTCCTTATCCCCAAGTATAGTGGATTTGGGAACAAGAATTTTAATCATTTTTTATTTCACAGACAAATAGGATCTCTGATCCCTATAGTTTTTCAGGAACCCAGACTGACTGAGGTTGAGCCAGCCTCCATACTTCCTTACAAGGTTACTCAGTGTTTGGCTAAACAAAGGAAAAAAGCATATACAATTGCATTTATAAGTTTTTATAGTCCTAGGATACTTTTGCTCACATTTTATTGGCTATAACTCAGTCACGTGACCATATGTAAATGAAAGGGAAGCTGAAAAACCATAGTCTAGCTCTGTGCCAGAAAGAACTAAAAATTGCCAGCAGTCTTTGCCACATTGCTCCATACACAGCCACATGGTGAAATGTGTCCCCAAAGCTTGCCTTTTGTTAAGTCATTGCATGAATTCCTCTTCATATTTAGTTCAACTTTGTAGAGCATGCTATGCTTTGATCATTAAATGGATGTTCATCTTGCCCAAAGTCAACTTACTTGCTTTTTTCTATGGTCTGTACCCAGATGCTTTTAGAATTTTGCAAATAAATTTAAAGGTTCTATATTGTTGTTTAATAATCAAACACAGAAAATGATGAGTTGTAAAGTTTTGCCTTTATGTCTCACTCAATTTCTTTTTCACCATGGACAGCAAAACACAATTATGCAACATCTCAAACAACTTTCATAATATGCTCTATTGAAATAAATAAACAAAGACAGCAACAGCAATCAGAAAAACCCCGCCTTGCCTTAGAGATATTTCTTAGGGATTAAAGGAAGAGAGAGTTAATTAGACATATTTTTAAAAAATCTAATGCAAAGTTACTAATGAAGAAATTCTGTTTCATGAGAGGAATACATTTGTGTAATCATGAAAATATGATTTTGCTTAGCACTTTCAATTTAATGTTAGAAAATTGTTTAACCTACCTGAAATGTTTTTTTAGCAACTTATATGACTAAACCATTCAATTTAACACGTGGAAATTTGATAATGACATAGGTATGAGTGTTAGGCAAGATTACTGAATCATTTTAAAGAGACAAAAAGGAATCCTGTACTGAGGCCTTCCTGGAGGTAATTTGAATATGATTTTAATTTAAAATGTCCCATCAAATAATGAGTACTATTTCCCTAGATTTCCATATGGCTTACTCCTGTACTTTATTTTCAGCTCAAATCTTCTTTTTTAGTGAAATCTTCTCTGAGTATCCTATGAAATACAGCCTCCTCCATCTACTTTTTCCCCCTTTTCTTCACTTTATTTTTATTTTATAGCACTTCTTGCTATTACACATTATATTACATACTTACTTTTTTATTTGTTACTGTGTCTATGAGTCCCTAGAATGTAAGCTCAAGAAGGGCAGGAACTTAGTCTGGCTTATTTATTATCATACTCACAGTACCTTGAACAGACAGTACCTGAATTAGATTAGGTGCTCAATAAATTAGGTTGAATAAATAACATGCTTATTTCCTATAGAAATAAGGTTACCTTGTGGTCACAGGACCAAGACATTGGTCATTTGTTACAACGCTCTGTGTTATCATGACTCTGTGTCAGTTAGCTTTTGCTGCTGAAATAACCACCCCAAATTTAGTGGTTCAAAACAACAATTGCTTATTTAGCTTATAATTTGTGGGTTTGCAATTTGTGCTGGGCTTTCAGCTGGTGGGTTTGTTGGTCTGGGCTGAGCTCACTCATGCATCTGTGGTCAGCTTCGCGTCAGCGAGGCGGCTCTGCTTCTGGGGGTTGGCTGGCTGTCACCTGCGGCGATGGGAGTGACTAAGCAGGCACGTGTCTCTCATCATCTAGCAGGACAGCTGGCTATTGCCATGGCAGGTGCTCATGGTTTCAAGAGAGAGAGCAGAAGGTGGAAAGCCCTTTGAAGTCTATGTTCAAAACCAGTACAATGAACGTCTGTTGCAGTGTATTAGCCAAAACATTTTATCATAGCAGCCCAGGTTCTAGAGATGGAGAAATAGATCCCACCTCTAAAATAATGGCGTTGCAAAGTCTGCTTCTAAGAACATGGATCTAGGCCAGGAAAAAGTTTGTAGAAAAAATTTTGTAATCAATCACCAAGTCTTCACTGTTTTGGTCTTGAGTACCTCTTCCACTATAGCATTATACAATCAAGGCAGTCTAATGTAGAAAGTTCAAATGTATATCTAAGGGCACCATCCTCATCTGCATATTCAAGAAGCCTTCCCTGTGAGGGAGGACTGATTGTTAGCCATCTAACAGCCATCTCCTCTTCTTCCTCCCCACAATATTAATTATGTTCCATGCTGATGAGTCTCTGCTCAGCTCCCTACATTTCTTCTCAGTAAAAAGAGATGCTGTTTCAAAATAAATAGCCCAACACACTGTAAAGAAGCTGCAGATACTTAGAAACAATATTTTCTAAATATTTATAAGCTATATTTCAAAATCTGTTACATTCAGTGAATTGTGTAAATAAATATCAGACCTGCAAGTCACCATCCCACAGCACCAGTGCAGCAAGTCTAATTACTCAGCTGTAAACAGACAAGTCATCATTAGACTATGTCCTCCATCGTACAGCTCTCTCTCTGGATTCTATCCAATAAACAAACCCCAAGTGTGAAACTTGTTTTCTTACTAAAAGAAAGAAGAAGAGTGCCTACTTTATGAGGAGGAATGGCAGTGTTGGTGTTACAGGTGTTTTTTTTTTTAGAATAGTTTATTGATTTTTAGAGAGAGAGGAAGAGAGAGGGTGAGAGAAAGAGAACTATTGATGTGAGAGCACAACATAGATGTGTTCTCCTGCACTCCCCTTACCGGGGATTGAGCCCACAACCCAGGCATGTGCCCTGACCAGGAATCAAATTGGCAACCTTCTGGTGCACCAGACAATGTCCAACCAACCAAGCCACATAGGCTAGGGTTGTTTCTTATTTTTTAATTGCTGCAGGGCATAAGGGAAACGATCTAAACTGATTCAAGTCTCAAATAGAACAAGCTACAGGGACATGGGGGAGGGTCCAGGAGGTGGGATGAGGATAGAAGGAGTGTCTTTTTGCAGAAAGTCTGAGCTTACTTCCCCACCAGAATTTAGGCTTGCAAGAATTGTAGTCTGAATGAATAGGACTCAATTCTAGAACAAGGTTCCAGTTCTCCTACATGGCGGCAGGATCTGAGGATGAGAGGGAAGCAGGAAAACCCACAAGTAATTAATATAATGTATCTGTGAAGAGCATCTATACTTTGTGTTCTTCTCTGTCCCAGTGATGTTCATCTTCCAAGACACTGGATCTAGATCCAGACAGAGAGATAAGAAGTTTGCAATAAAAGCCTCGATATTGTGAAGCTAATATATGGAGTTATTAAACCCACAACTCGGCAAAGGTTTGGGGAAGGGGTTATTCAGTGTAGCATGGAATTTTGGGGGCCTTTAATGTAAACTTTGAACTCCATATTGACTCTCTCCCAACTTTTCAGATGAATCTAGAAAAAGTGTGTCTGGCAAGATAGGCAAAATTGAAAAAAAAAATAGAAATAAAATAGGTGGTGAGAAGATGGTACTGCATGCAGAGCAGGGGTGGTCCAAAGGCAGAGGGGTTTGTGTTAGAGAGTGATGAGAGCTATGAAAGTGAGGAGTAAGTAGAAAACCTGGGATCTACTTTAGTGTTAACTGGGAGCTACTGAATACTTTGAAACCAATATCTAGCAAATTCAGAATACAATAACCAGGATTCCCATCCCCAGTGATGAGTTTTAACAAAGGTAGATGAAACCAAACATGGCCTATTGATCACTCATAACCCACCAGATTGGGCAGAAGTTTCTGTTCTGTGTCACTGGTAAATACCGACAAACAAAGGAAAGAGATTGAGTCAGCCTCTCTCTCTCAGGCTATAATCCAAAGCATAGTCACATGGACTACATTCTTTAGAAGTAAGGGTTACTTTTAAGGCTTTTGACCATCATTGCAGAAAATGACCCTTCTTCTAGAAACTTGGAAATTTGAATTTACCTTTCTCTTTTGTCTCTATAATCCCCTCAGTGTTGGTCGCTGGTGCTGTACTTTAATTCTCTGTAGGTAGGTTCTTCAAACAAAGGAATAAATGAGCAAACAAGCAAAACTCCTGAACTAATAAAATATCCTTGCCACCATTCCTCACACTAGCCTCTTTTCTCTCAGTATGTTAAGAGTAATCTTTTCCTGGTTATTTTTATTGGCTCTCTCTTTTCCAACTTTTCTAAGTCAGGTAGATTACTGCCTAGTACAGATTCCAACTCAACTGTTATCTTTATTTTTTTACTCTTACCAAATTACCCCATTTGTTTCCTCTGTGCAGGTACAACTTCTAAAAGAAAGGTAATATATTCTATTTTGTGAAGAGATTAAAAAGCTCCCTTTAACTCATTTAAAAAATTTTATTTGAAATTTAGAGCCAATATTAAAGATATAAATTTGCTTGTTGTAAATATTATAATTGGTTATCATATAAAAATTTAATTCACAAGAAAGTATAAAAATAATAAAATCATGGAGAATTATAATTTACAGAGACAACTAATTTTAATTTATGGATGTATGGTCTCTGCTCTCTTGATCTAAATGTTCATACACACTGGCATACCCATATGCACACAGTTTTTTATCTAGGACCCAGAAAAAGAGAGAAGAAAAAAACACCATGGTTTTATTTCCCTAACTATTCTTTAGGAAAAAAACAACCCTGAGTTACAGTCATAAATACTCAATATGAGGGAAAAATATATGGAATGAGTACTTTACATAGAGAGTCCATCATGAGCAACTTAAAATATTAGTATTTTTCTAGTTTACTCAAACTTGGCATAACTTAGAACTTCTTTACCAATTCAATAATCCTTTAAAAAAATCAAGGTTATAATAAGCGCTACTGGGGAGGGAAAAGAAAGCAACAGACAGACTGGTAATTATAGTGGAGCCAGCTACCAGAAAGGGTTAGGGGTCTCTTAATAACCCTGTTAGAATTTGCAGCACTGTCTAACCCCCTTCCCAATTTGAAATTGTACAGCCTCCACATAAAGATTTTTAAAGACCCAAATTGGTTTTTCAAGGTGTGAATGACATAGCTACTTTCCTTTATTTAAAAAGAGTAGCAACAATAAAAATTTTTTTTTGAAAAAAATAGTCCCATTATTTAGAAGCCTTTGAATGCTTAGCCTTAAAGACACAGTTTATGAAATGAAGAGGAACTGTAATCAATTTAAATTATAAAGCACCTATTCAGAAAAATAAACTACTTAAAATGCATTAAATATAGCCTTGTTTATTCTAAGTAAATGATGCCTTTGGACTATAAAGGGAAAACACTTTGGAAATTATTATGAACTAGGAAAAAAGCTGGTATATTTAATTAGTCTATACTCTCAATAAATTTGGAGCAAAATATCAATGTGGGGGTGGGGCATATTTTTGTCTGAATTTAGTTCTGATTCAATAGAAGTTTCTTTTTTCTGTAAAAAGTCACAATAATGTAACTTACAAAGTTTCTGGAAATATTTATTGTATATAGTCTAGAAGATGAAAAGAATGTAACTATTATTCTTGGTTTGTTTTGAGGTTATTTACTTAGGGCTAAGCACCTCATTTTTCTTGTATACAAAAAAGTAATTATGCAGCGAAAAGAAATATTGCTCATATACTTCAAAACATATAAAAAATGTAAAACTTTATTACCCACATTAATTTCTAACAAAGGACATCTCTAACATCAGTGTAACTGGGACAAGCCAGATAACTGATGTATATATACGGATGTTTCTCCCAAATGGGTTTTATAAAGGCAAACAAACAAATAAACAATTTCTTCTTTTATGTCTGCCTCTCTTTTATAAATTTTCACGTCTTGATATAGGCAATAGTTTTGAGGATGTGTGTGTGTGTTTGTGTGTGTGTGTATGTGTGTGTGTGTGTGCCCTAATATATTCTGTTCAAGTTAGTAGCATTCCCCATCCGCCATTATTCATTTTATTGTTTCAAGCTTCTCAGGTTGAATCCATTTCTACATGTAACAAAGCAAAGATATGAAAACCTACAGTTATAAACTAAATATGTTCATGGTTTTCCCAACTTGGATCTTGCCCATTCTGACCTTCCAGAAAGTCAGCATACTCCCAGGAAGCCGCCTTTTGTGGGAGCCATGCCTGCTCTACTTGCCCCCCTTCTTTCATTCTCCAAGTAGCAGCTCCCTGTTAACGAGGTTCTGGATCATTGTCACTTGAGGCAGGAAGATTGGTGGGTTGACATCAATTGTCCTAAGGCTCAAGACAAGTGATGGCTGGTTCACGAGGCGGGGGAAGGGGGGGATGTCCTACTGCGTAAGACTGCATGCAGCTAACGCCAAGGGTGGAGGGCAGGTGGTGCTCAGCTTGTATGCACTAATGAATAACTAATACTGGAGAGAGCATTGCACTAATGAAAGGAAAATAACTTAATAAAAGCAAAAGAACAATCCTTATCTCAGATGAGGTAACAGAATTTGACATTTTAAACTGTTAAACCAGAAGCTGTCAATGTAGCTTTTCATTCTGGTTAAATATGCAAGACTGATTTTGATGTGTGAAGTTATTTTCTTAAAAATAAGTAACAAAGAAATTTCTGAGAGGGAGGTGAGTGTATTTCTGTGTGTTCATGTTGGGGGGTTGAGGGAGGAGTATGGCACAGAAGGGCCCTCAAGTCCCAGCCACCATGGGTGGGGTCTGCAGCTCCAATTTCTAATGTCTTAACTTCACTTTGCAGGAAAGAATTTGTACTTTTCCAAAGCAGCAGAGAGAAAGAGGGCCCTGGTGTTTTCAAACTTCCTCCTCTAAAAAACACAGTCCAGGAATAGGACTTCAAATCAGAAAAATTTTGGAATTCCTAAAGGCTAAGTTAACTGATATCAGAACAAAACTCTGCTTTGCTCCCTGTATTTTTTAAGAATATTTTTATTGATTTCAGAGAGGAAGGGAGAGGGAGAGAGAGGTAGAAACATCAATGATGAAAGAGAATCACTGGGCACGTGCTCTGACTGGGAACTGAAGCTTGTTTTTAGGTTAACGCTCAACCACTGAGCAACACCAGCCAGGCTGCTCCCTGCCTTCTTGATTTCCCATGGACAGCACCTCCTCAACGATTACCTTGAGATCATTAGTACCTGCTTTCATAGATCCTCGCTATATCTTTTATCTAGGACACTGTCAATTCCTAAAAATCCCAGGTATGCCAATTCTATAAAAACACAGTTGTTTAGCCCATTAGTCTTTGGTTTGAGCTTAACAAAGGGAGGCAAATTAAAAAAAAATATTTTAAATTCACCATTTATTAAGGATTGAGATCTGATTGAACCGTGGCTTGTATCTACATCTGTATGGTCAGGGGAATTAAGGTAACATTTTCAGTTCATATTGTCCTAAGAAATAGTTAAAAACATACATACACACACACACACACACACACACTCACACACACACTCGCAAACAACCATTGGCTAGTGGATAAGGACGGTCTTTTGTGGACATCACACAATGATTTCTCATTGATAATTTCTGTTCACTTTGATAGACATTTGCTAAGCATCTTCATGAGTATTACTGGGTTCAATATTAGAGATAATGTGAAAAAAAAAAACAGGGATTGTGTATCTTAACATTGGTTAAGTAGTACCAATTCCAAATATTCCCCATTGGCTTTTATATGAATAAATTTATGCAGCAGAAAGGCACCCTTTGTCAGACCCTGTGGTCTGTCTTTTGATTTTGTAAGATTGTCATTGTATTTGAGAAGCCTGCCTTCAAGAAGCTTATAATCTAGTATTTCCCTTAACTGTTCTGCGTGAAATTTAACAACTTCTTGAAACGTTATGTGCAAATAGCTATGGAAATCATGAGCAGCCCAGGAGATGGTGGTATTGCAAAGAGAGAGTGGAAATGATATACCCAATAAAAAGGATGGCAATACAGGGCATTCCTGGGCACCAGAATAAGTCATTTGTGTTTATAACAGTGAACCCAAATGATTAAAGGAGGCCATGATTAGCATGATGAAAGGCAGATGCAAAGAGAAAGGTGAGGTTCATAATCATTTTATTTTTGGAGTTTAGGAGAGCCCTGAGGAGCTCAAGCCCCTCGTAGGACTTCTTCCCCAGAAACATTCTTTTCAGCCAGGGAGGGGAGATGAATGTTCTGAGTTTCTGGCCAACAGCCTAGAGCTTCATTCCTTGAATTTGCACTCCCTCTTCTCCCTTTTGGCTAATCTTCAAACACTACAAAAGAATGGAGGGGTTGAGGTCTTTCTTAAATACCACCTCTCAAAAGTTGATTTTTATATTTGCTTTTTTCCCTATAAGCCTTTGGATGATAATGGGATATTCTTAACTGTATTTCCAAATTTCAGACAAGTTGTTCTCTCCACTGATTCTGATTTAGGACATACTTCATTTTCTTGAGTCTTCTGTCCATTTGTTTTAAAGAATGAGGGGAGTATTCCTTAGTCTTTTGGAGACTGTGAAGAGGAGGTTCCTGTTTTCCTTTGGTTGAAGAAAGTCTTCAGGGTTAGGAAAACAGAGTGCATAAGAAAAAGGGGGGTGCTTTTAAAACCAGCTCTCAGTTGGCATTTAAGAAAGCAAGAAGCGATTGAAAAGTTTTTCTCTTTCTTGATGAACTCCATGATTAGGTCTTTCCTCCAGAAAAGAGGAAATGACCAAAGAAGAAAAAAACATCATGAAGGAAGCCTCAGCCTTTTTAGTTATTGTTTCTATTTTTATTGACTTTATTGGGATTACATTGGTTAACAAAAATTATATAGGTATCAGTTGTACAACTCCATAATACATCATCTGTATATTGTATGGTGTGTTCACCACCCCAATCAAGTCAGCCTTAACTTTTAATCTCCTGATTTTTGTCAATTTATGTCACAACATTAATTTTATTTCCACATACGAGGGGAGGTTGCAGGTAATTAATATTAACTTTCTGTGCTTCTCCCAGAGGAAGAATACTCCATCATTAACATCTAGTTGTTAACACACAAAACAAAAGAGTGAGTCTGAGATGTAGAAAGAACTTTTCTCATGTGTCACTTTACACACAGGAGGTGGGGGCTGTTTTTTCATTGGGAGAGTGTTACAGGGCTTGGTTCCTCATCAGGCACACCTACTTGCTAATTAGATATCATCCCAGCCAGTGCTGTGAAACTGAGCGTGTAGCCCTTTTAGAAGCCCTGTTACAGTTCTGGTGATACTACTACAAGTGGGAATTTCTTGCTTTCTATTCCTCACTTGCCCATCCTTTATGGACCAAATGTTATACACCTAGGAATTGAATTTGATGGCACTTCGCCAAGCTCTTAGAAACATTTCCTTCTCCCCTCTCTGAATTCAGAGAGGCTGAACAAAGCCACGTGTTTATCCTGCCCAAGGTCCTCAAACATTTGTAACATGTCTTTAAATGAAAGAGGAGTGTCTGTCTCCTGCTAAACCTTGCTTGTAATCCGCAGCCTTACAAGGAGACAAAGAAGCTCTGTGGTCCTCTAATACAGTTGCAATAAAGATAAGATGATGGCCCTCAAAGTAAACATAAAATAATTGTGCATAGGGCTTATGCAAAAAAGCTTTGTTCTTAAATACTGGAAAGGCAGTCACCCTGAAACAATGGGGCAAATTAGCATGCAGCCAGGCCAAGGCTCTTAAATGCGTGCATGCATGCACACACACATACACACACACACATATACACACACACACACACAAGTGCTCAGTGACAAATGCTTGGTGCTTGCTGGGAGGTCAACACTAAGAGTCTTTGGTGGGAAGACAGCATGTCAGATTTCAGAAACTTTCCCTACAAATGGGCTTTCACTGCTCAAAGGGGGTGCTTTTTGATTCAAATAATAAAGTCCATTTACATGAAACGATGCCGCTTTCAATGATATGATTAATTTTGGAAATACCTGGCATCTGAATGAAGCCCGGACTTCAAGAAATGACTGATAATGAGGAAAGATAATTAGGCAAATGTTGAGAGTTTTGCTTGGTGACTGAGGGGTTGGCCTGGCTAGGTTATCCTATACTCATTCCAAATGGAAATGAAAGGGCTTTGTGGGAAGCTGGGGATGATCAACCGATGGTTACATATAAACTCACATTAGCTCAAGTTTCTCGGGATTTTACTCCATCATGACCAGTGGGCAGCTGATGCTTACCTTCAATGACTTCTCAGTGCATCCCAGACAAAGCTGGCCTTGTTTTTCATGAGGCCTGAAAAATGTAAATTTATCTTGCCTTAGATGTCATTTGTTCTAAAGTGACCTCCCTGTTCTGAGCCTTTTCAAAAGTCTCACTGACTTTCCCTCTCCTCCAAAAGAAAAACAAAAAAAGGGGGAAAAGCCAAACACATTTAGACAAAGGCTAAAGTGTATGTGTGTGTGTGTGTGTGTGTGTGTGTGTGTGTGTGTGTGTGTGTGTGTGTGGCGGGGGTGGGGGGGGATGCAAAATACCTCCCCACATTGTTTTTGAACACTTTCTTTACTGTTTATTGTTTTATTTTATTATTATTATTTTCGACAGCAGTTTTCTATTGGTGAATTGGAGGATATCAATGATTGGAGATGAGTGACTCCACCAGATAGAGTTGATGGAAAACAGGGCACCCCTAGTGGACTGAGGGAGTATTTATCCAAAAGAACCTTTTTAGAATAAGTCTGAAGAGTGGCAAGAGAGAAGGAAGTTCTTTCCTTACTTGTTCTCTCTGACAGTACATCTGAATGCCTCCAAAAATATATTTATTGTAGACTACACATTTGTAGGTCTATCACGGTCCATGAATAATTCTTAGCAACCCTAACCTCTTCACTTTACTCTTTCTTCATCCACATGACTGATGTCTAAAGGAGAATTGTACGTCACATTATGACACCATCTCCAGGCAATGGAACTTCTTCAAGAAGAGAGGTGATTCTCTGGTTGGGTGGCTCAGTTGGTTGGAGTATAGTCCCATACACCAAAAAGGTTGCAGGTTTGATTCCTGGTCAGGGCACATACCTAGGTTGTAGGTTCAATCAGGTCTGGGTGGGTATGGGAGGCAACTGATTAATGTTCCTCTCTCTCTCTCTTTCTTCCCCTCTCTAAAAATCAATAAAAATCTTATCCTCTGGTGAGGATTATGAAAGAGGAAGAAGAAGGAGAAGAAGAAGAAGAAGAAGAAGAAGAAGAAGAAGAAGAAGAAGAAGAAGAAGAAGAAGGGAAAGAGATGATTCTAGACAAAGATTCTGGCTAGCCATTTAGGCTTGGGCATACCAATTTAGGTCTTCATCTGATATTGATTAATGGTTGCTATGAATTGAATTGTGTCCATCTAAAAGATATGCTGAAGTCCTAACCCCTAGTAACTCAGAATCCAACTTTATTTGGAAATAGAGTCATTGCATGTGTAATTAATGAAGATAAGGTTATATTGGAATAGAGCGGGCTCTTACTTCAATAGGTCCAGTGTTCTTATAAGAAGATAATGTGGGCAACTTTCTTCAGTCATCCTGAATCTGGGTTCATCAGACACCAGCTGCCTCCACCGTGCTGCCGAAGTTCAACCCCAGTGAAATCAAAGTTGTATCCCTGAGGTGCACCAGTGGAGAAGTGGGTAACACATCTGCCCTGGCCCCCAGAATCGGCCCCCTGGGCCTGTCTTCAAAAAAGGTTGGTGATGACATTGACAAAGCAACTGGTGATTGGAAGGGTCTGAGGGTTATGATGAAACTGACCATTCAGAACAGACAGGCCCAGATTGAAGTAGTGCCTTCTGCCTCTGCCCTGATCATCAAAGCCCTCCAAGAATTGCCAAGAGACAGAAGGAAGCAAAAAAACATTAAGCACAGTGGAAATATCACTTTTGATGAGATTGTCAGCATTGCCCCACAGAAGCGGCACTGATCTTTAGCTAGAGAACTCTCTGGAATCATTAAAGAGATCCTGGGGATGGCCCAGTTTGTGGGGTCCAATGTTGATGGCTGCCACCCTCATGACATCATAGATTATATCAACAGTGGTGCAGTGGAATGTTAGGCTAGTTAAGAACTACAAAGGAAGATGTTTCAATTAAAGATTATTTGACAACAACAACAACAAAAAGAAGATAATGTGAAGACACACAGGATAAACCACCATAGGACTTCAGAGGGAGAGATTGGAGTCATAAAATTGAAAGCCAAGGAAAGCCAAGGATTTCTGCTCACAGCCAGAGCTGGGAAGAGACAAGGCAGGATTCTCCCCTCCAGATTGAAGAGGGGGCAGGTCCTACTACCACTTCAATTTTAGACTTCTGGCCTCCAGAGCTGTGAGACAATAGAGTTCTGTTTAAAGCCACCCAGTCTGTGGTACTTTGCTTATCAGTCCTAGGAAACTAATACAATGGTCATGTAAACCTATATAATAAAAGCCTAATATGCTAAGTGTCCAGTCATCCGGTTGGCCATTCAACCAATCAAAGAGTAATATGCTAATGATATGCTAAGGCTGCTCAACCGCTCGCTATGATGTGCACTGACCACCAGGGGGCAGACGCTCCAACTGGTAGGTTAGCTTGCTGCTGGGGTCCAGCTGATCGGACTGAGCTAGACAGGCCAGACATGCCCTGGAGCCCTCCTGTGTCCTTCCCTGGCTCCAATCGTGCACCGGTGGGGTCCTTTGGCCTGGCCTATACCCTCTCGCAATCTAGGCTGAGGGACTCCCTCCCCTGAGTGCATGAATTTCATGCACCAGGCCTCTAGTTTAATATAACAGGCCTATAAAGAACTGGAAATATTTCCCTTTTCCTGAACCTAAACTTTTACAGTCCTACTTCAATTCCATCACTGTGGGCAGATATGGGTTTACCAAGAGACAGTGTCACCTGTCACAAATGGTGAAGGGTGTATAGCTCCCTATTTTCCAGAAACAGAGAATCTGTCTCTAAAAGGCTTGACTAAATATACTCCAAGACTATGTAAAACTGTTCATCAAGTGTCATGGCAGTCACCCAAAATGAAATGCTCAGAGTGTTTAGTGAAATACTATATGCTAAATATGTTGAGTACACACTGTAACATACTAATTAGCCTATAACACAAAACACCATTTAAACCAAGACATGAAGGGAGAAACAAACCTAAGTGTCAGCCAGCTTTATACCTTTGGAGAAAATACATTAAAATATATTCATAGCAAATATGTGAGGTCTTTGACGAAATCTGTTTCTAATATGGGAATAAAGCTGGAAAGAATTGAAATTAACCCACTGTGTGGAAATTTCTATTTAAAATGAAGCAATTGCATCATTTCACTATAATTTTAAAAAGCTATTCAGCCAAAATAGTAAAGTATGTTTAGTACTATATTAGTAAATAATACATATAACTTGGTATGAGTTAATTTCCTTCAAGTTTTAAAAAACTTGCTTTAGAAATTACATTGCTTAGCAGCAGTTTGCACAAATGACAAAGTATTAACAATAAAAAACAAAAAAGGTTACTACTCTATTGTATATAATTCATTTATATGACATAGCATAAACATATTTACCAAAGTATGCAATTTCTTTGGTTTTGAGTGTTACTGTTCAAATCATCTATCCTGACAGCTAAACAATTTTAATATATAAAGATGCTTTTTGCTTTGGGGTGTAGAAAAATGCACAATTGGGAGAGAGTCCCTCAATCCAAATATGATATGGTTGTGTTGTCCTATTTGCTTTTAATCATCCCCAATTCCTGAGATGCTTAACATTTTATGTTTAAATATTATCTTGGTACAAAGCGTTTCCCCTGCTTATGCATAATTTCATCTAGAAATTAGTATCTCCCACTTATAATGCATCAAAAGCTAGAAACATTTTCCTTCCTTAATGGTGTAGGAATTAGTATAATTTTAGAGCACTCAAGGATATAATTATTTACATGTACTAGAAATATTAATTAGAACTATCTGATCAAGGTATGGGGAAAGTTGGAGAAAAGGAAAAGATTCCTTGAACTTATAAATAGTTAGCTAGCTATGTTAAATGTTCTTTCAAAAGAAATGATTAGACTATGTGGACATTCCAGATTCTAGAGAAATGTATTACTGGAATCCTTTGAAAATTACACAGGTTTCTGTATTTTCAAAATAGTGCAAAATACTTAAAGACTGTTTATTTTATGTTAAAGTTAATATGTATGTATATGTCTTTGGTATTGTCGAAGTGATAGGAAGAAATAAATGAAGTTTATTTTCTGCTAAAGTTACTATGTGTATGTATGGCTTTGGTATTGTTGGCAGTGATAGGAAGAAATAAATGAAGTGTTAATCTAATAAATGTGTTGCCAGTTGTGCTAAAATGGAATGCAATGCATATATGTCAATTGCATGTATATACAATTGTAATATTTTTATCGTTATTATGAAGTGTGCTTCATTTTATACATGCATCTGCTCCTTGTGCTGATTCCTGTGCTCAGCTCAAATGCAAGTTATCATTTTTCTTCTTTTGTTTATAAAGGTACAGTTTATATTTCTTCTGTGATTGATTAAATTCCTAGAAAGTCTTGGGATTAACAATATAGTATATTTTTATTGAATTATTCACACACAAGCGGCAGGGCCCAACGGGGATTCAGGTTTACAGGATTTTTCTAATAAATGTGTTCCCCTTTGTATGAAAGCTGCTAATTAGTGCATTCAAACAGCTCAACAGCGAATTGTTGGAAGGCATCATATTAAGGGCTAATATAAAACTGTTTATGTGGAAGGATATATAAAAAAAGAAGGTGTTAAACCCAACACAAACTGAATGGCAGGGGGTACCCACCAGTGCTAATTTTATGTTTGTTGGTCTCATTTAAAGTTAAGATGTCTGTGTTATGATCACGATGTGGAACATGCTGTACATACAGATGGATGGAAATGTGTCAATTTAGGAGCTGCAATTGTCTGGCAAAGAAGTCAATGGGTAATTTTTTCAGGAAATAGCTATTCCTAAACACTAGTTTTTATTTTTAACAGAAGCCCATATGGGGGCTTAAAAATATATATGCTTTTATATATGATGGTTATAGCAGACATGCTAAAAGTTCCAATTCCTGCTAAGCATGTTCACTGAGCCTTTTATAGTATTTTATTATGCTTGTATAAAAGGGCAATAATCCATTAATAGAATTTTGCATTTCTCAAGAGAGTTTCACTGCTGAAATTCAACATGTGTTTAAATTAATCCAAGAGTTTTGGTATCAGGTTCTATTCTCAGTATTATGAATGAATCACAATGGAGGAAACCTGGAGAGGTTCCATCCATTCCTCCCAGCTTCCACACAGACCAGCTAAAAAAAACGTTCTATTCTTAATTCCTTCCAAGGAAACTGACCATTTTCCCAATCATCCCCACCAAAGTTTAGTGATTGTTTTCAGGGATGACAACTTTATCATTATTGTACAGATGGTCCCTCCACTTACAATAGTTCTGTTTATGATTTTTCAACTTTAAGGACATGTGAAAGTGATATGCATTTAGTAGAAACCATACTTCAGATTTTGAATTCTGGTCTTTTCCTGGCTGGTCATATGCAGTCAGACACCCTTTTGTGATTCTGGGCAGTGAGCCTCAGCTCCCAGTCAGCCACCCCATCACTAGGGTAAACAACCATACTCTACTGTGTAGTATGAAATTCATTTCAATTCACATTTTCAATTCATGATGGGTTTGTTGGGTAATAACCCCATCACAAGTTGAGGAGTATCTGTACTTCCTTGGCCAGACCATATCACCTCAAGTGAAGCACAGAGGGACCAATAGATAACCTGCAGGAAAACATTTTTACTAAATATCATCCTTTATTGCATCAAAGCATACGAATTTCAAATATACTTTCTTACTAGCTTTAGTTCTTATCATAATGGCTTCTACTATTCTATATAAGTGCTCAGTGTTAGAAAGGTTTTTGTTAATTTGATTTTGTTTAAATTTTAGTTTCTTTTTTTTTAAAAAAAAAACCCTCTAATATTTCTTTGAACATGAACACTTGGGAATTCTATGATACTGGACATGGAAAATGATATATCTGTCATAGACATTCAACTAGAATTTGAAATGTCATATGGCAACCACAAGCCAAATCTTAAAAAAACACAAAACAAATAATTAATAAACTTGAAGCAAATTTGATTAAGAAAAGAAGTATAATTATAAATTACCAATATCAGGAATTAAAAAGAAGACATTTTTACAGGTTCTTCACATATCCAAAGCAGTATCAAAGACATAGAACTACTCTGTGATAAGAATAAAGAATTAGATTAAATTAATTACTAAAAATGTACAATATACCCAACCTGATACAAGATAAAACAGAAAATATGAATAGTCGTAGGATCCCATCCAGAATAAGTATGTTACATTTATTTGTCATGTCTCTTTAAGGCTTTTCTTGACTATGGCAATTTCTCAGACATTCCTTGTTTTTCATGACCTTGAAAATTTGAGGAGTGTTGGTTAGGTATTTTGTAGAATACTTCTGTACTGGAATTTGGCTTATGTTTTCCTCGTGATTATACTGGGATTATGGCTTTTGGGAAGAAAGACCACAGAGGTAAAGTGCCATTTTAATCGCATATCAAAGGCACATATCATCAACACAATTTAACAATGTTGATTTGACCTTGATCACTGTCTGAGGCCATGTTTGTCAGATTTATCCACTAACTATAAACTTATAACCCTTCTCCCCTTCTGTGTTGTACTCCTTGGATGAAAGTAACCATGGGTAGCCCACACATAAAGAGTGGGGATTTATGATGCCTTTATTGAGACTAGGTACCTACATAAATTATTTTTAACTTTTCTGCATGAGACATTTGTCTTTTCCCCTCATTTATTTCTCCAATAATTTATTGACATGAGTATGGACTCCTGGGTATTTATTTTATACTTTAGGTATTAATCCAATACCGCATTATTTTATTTTATTGCCCATTTGTTCCAGCTTTGGCTGTTGGGAACTCTTTCAGTTGGATCCTGTGTCTCTTTGACAAACTCTCAAAAATGTAGTTTTTTTTTTTTTGTTTTTTTTAGCACTTCTTTACTTCCTGGCACTCTAAGTACTTCCACATTTATTGTGTCTATTTCTCACCCCATTCCTAGGATTGGGCCTTTCTCCTGGTTCTTTTCATTTTATTTGCATGTACTACAAATTAAAAATAAAATAACATTTCAACAGAATAAATTTTTCAGTACCCAGGAGGAAGTGTACCAAAAAGAGGATCAATATTTCTATACAAAAAACTTCAGAACATTATTGAGAGATATTAATGAGATAAATAAGTAAAGGAATAGAGTATATTCACACTTTAAAGATCCAATATTGTAAATATGTTAACTTCCTCCAAAATGATGTATAGATTCAGTTCAATGCCAATCAAAATCTCAGAAGAACTGTTGTAGAAATTGATGAGATGATTCTAAAATTTATAGTGAAAACAGAGGGCCAAAAATAATCAAGATAATCTTGAAACAGAAATTAATATAAAGCTAGAATAAGTAAAATTTGTGGTATTAGCTAAGGGATAAACAAATAATAAGTAGCCCCAGAATAGAACCACAAATACACATGGCCAAGTTCTCTCCCAACATTTTAATATGAAAAATTTAAAACATAAAGCAGAGTTGAAAGAAGTTTACAGTGAATACTTATACTCACCACCTAGATTCTACCATTATCATTTAACAATGCTTCCTCATTATATGTTTATTTATCCATTTAGTTCTTTACTTTTGACATAAAATTTATATACAATGAAATGAAGAATTAAGTCTACAGTTGCTGCATTTGTCAGATACATACACCTATGTGACACCTTCCTCTTTCAAGTTATAGAATAGTCCCATTACACCAGAAAGTTTCATCATGCCCATTCCTAGCCAATACTTCTCCCATTCCTCAGAGACAACAATACAGATTTTTTCATATAATTAGAATCATACACTATGTTCTACTCGTGTGTCTAGCTTCTTTGACTCAGCATGATATGTTTAAGATTTATTCATATTGTTGCATGTATTGAGAGTTTATGCATTTTTATTGATGAGTAGTATTCCCTTGTATGAGTAAATCACCATTTGTTTATTCATTCTTCTATTAATGAACACATGGGCAGTTTCAAGTTTGGGGCTGTTATGAATCAAACTGCTGTGAACATTATTTTATAAGTCCTTTGTGACAATATGATTTAATTTCTCTTTCATAAATATCTAGGATTGGAATTGAAGTGTCACAGGGTAGGCATACATGTATAGTTTTATAAGCAGCTGCCAGAACTTTCCCCGAAGTAGCTGTACCATGTTACAGACTTCTCAAGTATCCAATCCAGGATACAGAGGAGGCAAAAGAAAATGCAGGGAACACACTACCATGTCTGTCCTCGAAAGTCTCCTAGCCCGTTTGCCTTCTTTGCTCCACCTTCCAGACAATTTTTATGTTTGTTTTATGTATAACATAAAATTCAAGAATTTTAGCTATACTTAGTGGGAGGAATAGGGGGAAATGTGTTCACTTCATTTCCTTTGTAATCAGAAATATATTGCTATTTTCTTTCTTTTTTTTTTTACCTTGAACATGCTGATAATGACTAGAGGCAGGGCTGTCAGGTGAATCTGTGATGCTCTTGATTTATTGCAGGTGGAGGTGTGGTAGAGTTTGCCATTGGTTTGAAGACAGAAGACACAGCAGTCAGAGTTTGTGACTAAGAGGAATTGTCTGATCTCTGCCTCCTGGGAAGGTGCTTTGAAAGAAAAGGGCTCAGATCACCACTGAGGAATGCCAGATGAAAGGAAAGGGCACATTTGTAGGTTGTAGCATGGGAAGCGTAGAACAATGATACAGGAACAAATTGGATGGACATCTATAAGTAGTTCCCGAGGCATTCAAGGCATAGCTGTCATGTTTTCTGAAACCAGGAGAAGGGTGGAAACAAGAAGACTGGGCAGCTACAAAGTAATTGTCCTTAGTTGTTGAGATGTGATGTAGGAAAGCCAGCTGAGAACTCCCTATGTCCCCATCTCCTCTGGTATGCCATTGTCTTCAGTAGTCAGTCACATCTTCAGCTTGAGAGGGACCTGAGATCCACAGGGAAAGCACTGGGGATAGGAACCTGTGAGGTATAATCGAGGCAGGTGCAATGCTTAGGGAGAAATCTGACATTGATCTTTGGTCAGCCTTGAGCAAAGCAGTAAAAAGTTGGGAGAAAACATGTAAGGCCTGGGAACAAAAGGAATTATATTTCAGTAATTAGTAACGAGGGCATTTTTACAATGGGATGGCAAAGGGGTGGTAATATTTTTAAAGTTTGCAAGGTGACTAGAAAGGAGAAAACTAAAAGGATATAAGACAAATAGCAGAATTAAAGCTTTTAGTAACCACAGTGCAGAAGAACATTAACATTAGCATAGAAAAATATCTTAAAAATAATTTTAAACTACTTTCCATCTACCTACTCACAGATTATTGTCATTTTACCTCTAATGTAACACCTTACTGGGGTTCCTATTTTGATTCTTTATAGTAGTGTGTGCTGGTTTTAGGGCAATACATATTCAATATGAAGTCACTTGTCGATTAGATAAACTACATATGTACATATAAAATACACATACATTGATATGAAAATCTTTTCATATTTCTTATTTTACATTCATGTCAAAAATCTCTTCTCTACAGATTTCATTAAAAATGTATTGGGAGTTTTGTTTGCCTTGACCAGTGTGTGAGTCTTTTTTGGGTTACTTTTATAACTATCTCAAATTTGAAAACAAAATACCTTTACTAGTATATCATACTGCATAGAAATTTATTGATTTGCTATTTGAGATATTTAATCAGGACTCACTAGGGCATCTTAACAACATGGTTGAACATGATACCAGGCAGCTGTCACCTAAGTGTGGTGTGTTGCTTTGCTTCTCACATTGACCCAAGAGCCCCCTGGAGATTAGGTGGTATGCTGAGTAGGGAGGGCTGGGTGTCATGTAATGATGCAGGATAAACATGGCGATGTGCCCAGGAGAATCAATCTTATGTGAGCATATGAGAGAAACATTTGGGGGAGTATAAGGGGTTTTGTATATACAGAAAAATTAGCAGAATTCCATTTTCCATGTCAGACAATTGGAATTCTTCACAAAAGCACAGAAAATATCTGCAAAATTAGTATTTTGGCATTATCCACTCATTATTATTAGTGCAACAGACCCATCAAAGAGAACTAAGGGTGACTTTGGGGAAGGACATAGAACTAATGACATAGGTCCAGTGGGTGAGTGCTCTTTCTCCTGATAAAACCAGTTACAAGGGTAATTTCTTCGTGGGTCCCAGGAGGTTTGCATGGCTAGAATTTTGGAACATATAAATTTGTCCTCTGAGATCTGATGTATTTTTTAAAATATATTTTTATTGATTTCAGAGAGAAAGGGAGAGGGAGAGAGAGAAAATATCAATGATGAGAGAGAATCATTGATTGGCTGCCTCTTGCACAGCCCTCCTGGGGATCGAGCCCACAACCCGGCATGTGCCCTTGACCAGAATCAAACCTGGGACCCTTCAGTCCTCAGGCCAACACTCCCAGCCTTGGGCAAACTACGGCCCGCGGGCCGGATCCGGCTGTTCTACCCGGTTCTCTTGCTCTCCCCTCCGCTCCTTTACTTTGAATTTATATTAGTTCACACTAACACTCCATCCATGCTTTTGTTCCGGCCCTCCGGTCCAGTTTAAGAACCCATTGTGGCCCTCGAGTCAAAAAGTTTGCCCACCCCTGCCACTGAGCCAAACTAGCTAGGGCATAGTGCACTAATTTTGATTATACACATACAGATGTTTTCCACAGAGGTCCCTATATCCACATAACAGAGAGGTGATAGACAGGTATAAAGTTTCTGCTCAGACAGCATGAAAGAGCCTCCCAGGGTTCTCATACATTCAGTGTTATGCAAGAAACAGCTGAAAGAAACAGCCAGATGTGACTCATGTTCCCAGAAGGAGTGCAGAAGTATCTGAAACAAAAAAACAACAACAACTAATAACTGATTTGCCAAAATCACATAGGACATGATTTTTTTTTTTTTTTTTTAGCAAAAACAAATATAGAGACCAGAGAGGTTGTTATTTTGACAAAAGCAATTTCATTGATGTCAGATCTAAGAATAGAACCTGGTTCTCCTGATTCTTGCATAAATTTTACTTCTTCTACTTTAATATCACATTTACTTCCAGTGGAAGAGCAGAATTTGGAACTATCCTAAAGAGTAAAATATTGTAGAAGTCAGTTTTATCTTAAACATTTGCGTGGGATTTTAATCCTATATCACATATGATTCATGTGTGTTTTAAAATTATATTTGAGTCAAATAAGTCATAGTTCTAATAATTTAAATTATATTTCTAACCTTTAAAACAATTTTAGTTTGAGTTGCATGACACTGAAATTAATCTACCTTTTCATATTTAATATTTATGATTTTTCTTCTAATATTTGCTTGTTCATATAATTTGATTACATTTTTATATGCATATTTTATATTCGTTTAGGAGCCCTTGGGTTTGTATCATTCACAAACATAATTTCTCAATAAACATAACTATTTCTTTAAAAAATACTTTATTGAGGTATGATTGACATGTAAAATATTGTACGTGGTTAATGTATACAAATTTGTGAGTTTTGGGGATAAGTATACATTGTGAAACTATTACCACCATCAAGATCATAACTATATGGGTCACCTCCCTAAGATTCATCCTGCTACCTTTATTATCAATGTCATCACCATCATTGCAATCATCACCATCATCATCACCATCACCATCATCATTATCTTTGTGATAAGAGCACTTAACAGAGATTTATCCTCTTGAAAATTGTAAGTATACAATAGAGTATTGCTAGCTTTAGGCACTATGGTTTGTAGTAGGTCTCCAGAACTTGCCTTGCCTAACTGGAACTTTGTACCCTTTGACCATAACCTATCTTTTACCTCCTCCCTCTAATCCCTGGCAACCACCATTTTACTCTTTGACTTAATGAGTTTGACTAATTTAGATTCCACATATATGTGAAACCATACAGTATTTGTACTCCAGGTCCATCCAGGTTCTTTCAAATGACAGGATTCCCTCATTTTTTTAAAAGGCTGAATAAAAATAAAATTCCATAGTATGTACATACCACATTTTCTTTATCTATTCATTCATCTATGGAAATTTATTTTTTTTCCCATATTTTGGCTGTTGTGCATAATGCTTCTGTGAAATCTATATCAATGAGTTGTTTGATAAATAAACAGTCTGGAACTCAGAGATTTTTTTCATTGGCTATGTAATATTCTCTAAAAACCTTTTGTGCTACACAAGAAAAGAAGTCGCAAAGTAGAGGTGGCAACTAAAAAAAAAGGTAAACATTGTATGAACAGAGATGCTGAGGTTAGAGAGAAAAAAATATATAAATAAATTATGTACATACATAAAGCTGTGAGGAATGTTATTGGTTTGGAGGTCACAATGAATACCCCTCTACACCTCTGAGTTATGACCTATTGAGAAATAGACCTAAAGAGCTGGATATGCAAATGGGATGGCAATTATGAAAAACCTAATTGAAACTGCATGGGAATCCTATAAATTATTATTGTCAGAACACTGGATTACTTAAGTGGAAATGGTATGAGGTTCCAGTCAATTTGATTCAGTTAATTTAAACTACAGTATTCATAATTCTTATGAAAATTCTGTTTGTGGTTTGTTTGCATCCAAGGTTAGATAAGAGAAAACAAATACTTTCCATACATTCCTGAAGAAGACACATTGTAGTTAGTGTTTGCAATAATACATATTTAACATTCTTGGACTGCTTTGTTTTTCTGTTTTGTTTTTGTTTCTGTTTTATTTTGCACCATCTCTTATTTGGTGTGGACTTATTGTATAGCATGTTGGAGCTGTTTCTACAGAGGGAAAAGCTAATAAAACTCTGGTTTATAAAGAGTTCGCAACAAAATGTGTTTACAAATTGCTTACTTTGAGATGGACAGGTGAAAGGCACTATATAAGTGTCAAGTATTATTATCTGTCTAAATCTAGCTGAGTGAACAAATCTTTTTAATGCCCATTTTAATGACTCAGTTGTTCCATATGGTGAACTTCAAATGCATAAAACAATCCAGAGTTAGTACATTCCCTGGAGAGAACCAGATTGTCCAGGTGTGCCATATTTTAAACTCAGGGTAGAATTAAGAGGCAGAGCTTTTCAAAATTCAGGCTCAAACAGCAAGCCAGACCAAATAATTTCTCTCTTTATTGTTTCAGACAACAGAGGGTCCTTTCATTAATGAAACAAAACCATGTATTATCTGCTAGAAAGCAGGTACTAATTATGTTATGGTATTTGGGTCTCTATGATTTTGGTAAGAGGAAGTCTCCTGGAACTAAGCTACTGAGATTGAGTTATTTGTGTAAATTTGAATAAGTTTAGTAAAGACTTAGTTTAGGCTTGTTTCTGGGCAAAGCTGATTCCATGAAGATGGTGGTTCTCAGAGAGGTCTTTGGGAGTATTTTTTAGATCTCGATGCATTTTTTCATAAAGATTCAAAGTTCTTCATGGCCTTTAGCTTGACAGAGAGAATAACTAGACAGAAGCAACAAGGTCTGTCAACCTTAGAAAATCATGATACATTCATGAAATATGTTTGAGAATAAACGTGATTTCAAGTGGGCCAGGTTCTTTTTCTTCTTTTGTGTTGTATTGATTGTTGAGGTGGGTCCCTTTCCCTTTTTTGATTGATGCAACACCACTCTTGCGAAGTAACATAGGTGTGTATAGCAGGATGGAGAAGCTGGTTAGCCCCGTGACAATGAGCCTGAGTGAGAGAGCTAAACCAAGAAGCTTGCTTCCCATGTGCTGGTGGGAGGGTCTGGTTAGCTTGGTGAGTTTTATGTCTTGACCGCTTCAATGGTTAAAGCATAGTCGTAATGAGATCAGAGTGGACCACGCTGACTCCAGATCATGTACACAGACCATATTCTCCACCCTAGTCAGCAAATGAGTGCTTTAAGTAGAGAGAAGACTAAGGAAGAGAGCTCAGGCCTTGAAATATAAATCAACAGCTCTAATTCCTTGTCTTTGTTCTGCTGCAGAAAAAAAAATGGCTTTTTAGTTCCCTTACAATAACTAATTATTTATAAAAGTTAAGGTATCTTAAAACAAATCTAATGCTTTAGCCACCATCCTATGTTGTAAATATTCCCGAGAATATCTTAAATGATATCTGATCCCACATTCAGGAAACTATTGGTGTCAATCAAAGGATAACTCCCAGAATAATTATAATTATGATTGTGGTGATGATGATGACAATAATTGCTAAAATTTATTAAGCACTTGTGATGGGAAAGGCATTAGCTTAATTAACTTGCCCTTAACTTATTTGATTTGTACAGCACCCCAATGAAGCTCATACTACATTATCCCCATTTCATAGGTGGGTAACCCGAGCACAGAAAGTTTAAATCCATTCATGTGCTGGGTTCAGAATTCAAATCGGGGAGAATGACTCAAGAATCCATTCCATGGGCCCCTAAACAACTCCTTATAATGGAGTTTACAAAGAGAGATAGATTCTTAGAATCGATGGGCTTACTGACAGAGGAAGTTTTTCTAACAAAACTTCTAAATAAAGTAAGGGTCATGGGACAGGGGGAATTGACAAAGGTGATGACACAAGTCCTATTAAGTTATTTGTTCCAGAAGGGGCGGGGAGAACTCCTTAGTCCTCAGAGCTCCACCTGAACAATGCGGCTTTCTGTCCAAATTATTGCTGAATGAAGGGGAGGGACAGAATGGCGAGGTGATCAAAGGCCTTTCAGAGTAGGAGGTGAAATGGCAGCCACAGGCTCTTCCCTGTCCCCAGAAGTTCACTGCACTGCATTTAATAATTGCTCCCTGTTATTGCCTGACTGTCCTTTCCAAAGAAATCCACCTGATTGGGATGGATTTGGTGTGGGAATATCTGTTCCAGCAGCACCTTCCTTGAGATTTCCATGTCCACATTTATCAAGGAGATTGGGTGATAATTCAGGCTAGGTTCCTCCTGGTTTCAGAATTACGATGAGTGCTGATCTTAGGTCTGAGAATCAGCGTTTTGTTTTCGCATCCCCCTTGTCCCTGTTTAGCAGCAGAGGCAGGAGCACCTTGCTTCCGGGGGTAAAACCAGATCATCAGGTACCAGGGCTCTTGGTGCATTTCCCAGGGTGGGAGGTTTTACGCACAAGCCCCCTTCTTCTTCTCCTTCTTCTTCTTCTTCTTCTTCTTCTTCTTCTTCTTCTTCTTCTTCTTCTTCTTCTTCTTCTTCTTCTTCTTCTTCTTCCTCCTCCTCCTCCTCCTCCTCCTCCTCCTCCTCCTCCTCTTCCTCTTCCTCCTCCTCCTCCTCCTCCTCTTCTTCTTCTCCTCCTCCTCCTCCTCTTCTTCTTCTTCTCCTCCTCCTCTCCTCCTCCTCCTCCTCCTCCTCCTCCTCCCCCTCCTCCTCCTCTTCTCCTCCTCCTCCTCTTTCTTCTTCTTCTCCTTCTTCTATGTTGCTCTCTGAAAGTGACTGTATTTCTAGTAACACTGGCAGTTTCTGTCATTCTCAAGCAGCCTTTTAAAAATAAACCACTAGAGCCAAAGGAGGGGGAATCTGTGATGTTCCTTGGGATACTCTAGAATAGCAGTGCTCTCTTCCTTCTGGGGAATTGAATATTCACAGTGCCTGAGAGTCTGCTGGTTGCAGAGAGTTTGTGGTTCTCCTCAAGTTTCGAATTCTCCACCAATGCATGACCCAGCCTCTAGAAGAGCAGTGATTTTGTTCTGGGAATCACTATCCCCATTATTATTGATAGCATTAGTATTACTATCTTAATATGGGCACTATTTGAAGCACTTTATCTGCAGTAATCAGTTAATATTCACAACAACCCTATAAGTAGGTATACTTATTGACTCTCCCACTCCTATTTGGAGGCATGGAAACCAAGAGGTATAGAGACTAGGTACTTACCCAAGGCTATGTAGCAAGTGAGCTGGGACTCCATCACAGACCCATGGGACTCAGTATTAGTGTTTGTGTTCTACTCACTCTCCTCTTCCAGCTTTTAGTTCTGAATGATCACAGGACCTCTTAGTTGTCAGTAGAATGTCACCAGCGCAGAAGACAAAGAAAGCAGGAAAAGATGGAGATAGAGCAGAAAAGAGCAATGAGGTAGGTTGATGGCCAGGGCAATGTGGGGAAGACTTCTGGCCTGCACAGGATAACTCAGCCATGCTGGCCATGTGGTTATGCTTGAAGAGGAGATATAACAAAACCTAACATTTTCTGAGACTGCAGCACAGGCACCCAGCTCTGAGGGGCAGTAATCAAAGGCTAGGATTTTTCTATCCATCTCAATCTTCACAACCTCTCAGTCCAATTTTATTGATGGACAAACTGGGCTGAAGTCATTATTTACCAAAGGTTGCAAAGTGGGGAAGTGTCAGGGCAATCAGCCCAGGTCAGGATAGTTCCACATGAAGGAAGAGACTGAAGTTTGACCAGCACATGCTTCCATAAATCATTTTGGGAAATGTTTCTGTATAAATGGAGAAAACTCTGTGTTTTTGTGTTTCTTTCTCTGTCTCTGTGTCTTTTGTCTCCATCTCTCTCTTACACACACACACACACACACACACACACACACACACACACGGCCTTAATGCAGTTCAAAAGGAAAAACCTAAACAATGAGACTTTTTAAGGAGAAAAACAGTGCATTATTGTGGCATTACTTTTTAACTTTTGCAATTCGTATCTAGAAAAGTGAAGGGCTTCAGCGAGAGAAGCTAGGATATTTTATCTAAAAGGACTTCGGTGATTTGCCTGTAACTTTAATAGTGGAATTCTACTTTTTGATTCCTTAAATATGTTAGAATTATCAGTGGTAGGTACCTAATCCTACATAATGTAGAAGTCATATTTAATTAAATTAATGTAACTGAAATAGTTCAGTTGGCTTAACTTGTTCATTTTCTCTAACTAAATATCAGCTTACAGTAAAAATTTTATTAATCACAGTAATGAGAATTTTTATATTAAATATATATATTACATTTAGTTTAAACGTTAATAGTCTACATTATTTTAATAAATTGCACTAAGGGAGTATATATGGAATAAGTCTCTCATGCAGATTTTATTGGTTGCTGCATAGTTAATAGACACTAATGTGATCAGAGCCGGGATGTGATCATAAGATCAGTAGTTAAAATGATTGAAATATAAATTAGGAGCTGGAATAATTGTTTGTTAGAAGCTCAGATAATAACTGTTTGGTAATACTCGGAGGGTCGAAGAAATAAAACATTCAAATGTGCAGCAGTAGCAGAAGAGAGAAACACTTTAAGGCAGACAAAGGCTTTTCTACTAATTGCGCCTCTCTCTACCCCCTCCCCCCGCCCCACCGTGGAGGCCTCCCCACTCTCTGTATCTTTTCCCCTCTTGATTCCTCAGCAAGCCTTCTACTCAGCAACCAGAACTGCTGCTTTCTTTCTCTGTCCTTTGCTTCTCTACTCACAGTCCATAGTCACTACTGATGATGACAAACCTTCTTGCCACCATCCTGCCCTTAGCACACCTGATTCTGTGAGAGCTGGTAGAAAACACATCATCTTCTGTGGCCTGCATACTCTTTCTGTAAAGGGCTAGATGGTAAGTATTTTAAGTTTTTCGGACCATATGATGCTTGCTGCAATGCCTCAACTCTGCCCTTCTAGGCACAGGAAGATGAGCAAATAGGCATCAAACTTTATAAAAACAGACAATGAGCTGAATTTGGCCTCCTGGCCACAATTTACCACCTCCTGTTCTTTGTTGTCAAATGTGTTCCTGACCCAAAGATACATTTAGCTTCTTCTCTCAAAAGGAGAGTCTCGGTTGAAATATCTTTCTCCACAATGGGGCTGTAACAAATTTCTTATATCTGTTTGCGTGCTGTGCAGTCCTGGCAAGGTAAAATTGGAGACTGCTAATGAAATAGAAGCAGTCTACTCTCCATGACCCAGTTGGCCCGAAGGTTAATTAAAAAAGAGTGTGATCGTATTTAAGAGACTTAATCAACTTTTCTGTCTCATGTAGCTATGAGGACTTCCTCCAGACAGGAGCTGATAGTGACCAGATCTAATCCTGTAAAGAGACTTTTTGGGTAATTTGATAGTGAGTTCCCCTTTCTTATCTGAACCTTTTTCCTCCAAATTCTTGGATGTGTTGTTGGAAAACTATTTTTGTTTGTTTTAGAGCCCTTGCCTCCTCGCTATCCCCTTCACTCCAATTAATTCACCTGTCTCCTTTACCTTCTGGGACATTTTTCTTTAGTTATTCATCTTGATGGTTTGACTTGGAAAGTTCAAGCTTTTCCATGAGGGTTTTTGGTATTTTTGAGCAATGTGCCCTCTCAATCTCTTTAATAAATTCCTTAAGGAAGTTGGAGATTTCTGACAACAATTTTTAAATAAAGGGCCTCTGATTTCCCTTTCTCCCACTCCTTCAGAAACGGTATAATTCCAACATTGTTTCCTCTTAATCTCTTCTACAGGTCAACTATTTCAACTTTTGACTTCAATTTTTCATTTTCAAAGCTGTGTGTTAAATTCATTAATTTTTATTAAATTCCCTTAATTTACTCACTAAGGGTAAAGCACTGTGAAAGACAACGTTGATGGAGACAAAGACATTTAAAATAGCCTCTGCCCTTGAGGTGCTAATCATTAACCTAAAATATAAGGTTGCACGTGACAAGCGCTATGTAAGTGGCACAAAGGAAGTTAGTAAACGTGTAAAGGACATAATGGCCATTGTTCTCTGGGGCTAGAGGGTAATAGTGGACATTGGTTGATTTTACTGTGCAATATCCACAACTGGCTTTTGGGTTACTATGCCTCTTCACTCTCAGTCTATGTGCCAGCTGTGGTACTGATTTTATTCCCAGTGGGATCTCATGTCCCAAGCCAGGCTAATGAGTGGACTCACTCACCTGGCTGCAGTTGGGTATCCAGTAGACATAAAAACTCCAATCTGAACCCCAGATGTTCTTTTTGTTCCAACCCAGAAGCAGATTCTCCCTTCTGTTGGACTGGATTTTTTTTTTTTTTTTAATCAAGGGAGCCTGAAGGTGCTGTGGGCCACCACGCAGGCTTTTAAATGTAGCCAACAGCCCAGCCGGCATGGCTCAGTGGTTGAGTGTCGACCTATGAACCAGGAGGTCACGATTTGATTCTGGTCAGGGCACATACTGGGTTGTGGGCTTGATCCCCAGTGGGGACGTGCAGGAGGCAGCCAATCAATGATTCTCTCTCATCATTGATGTTTCTATTTCTCTCTCCCTCTCCTTTCCTCTCTGAAATCAATAAATCAATACAAATGTATTTTTAAAAAATGTAGCTAACGAAGAGAAGCCTAACACAAAGCAGGGTCCTGCTGCCATCATTTGAATTTTACATCAGTCTGGAACTGAGGCTGAACTGGACTCCTCAGCTTCCTGAACCATGTCATTTTAAGCTTAGGCCAGTTTAAGTTGAGTTTTCTGCCTCTTGGAACAGAGAGAGTGCTGGAGCTTGGATTTGAACTGTGGTAGAATCTTGGTAGGTAAAGATGAGGTCACAGTTGCTGAACATTTTTATTTACATAAAAGCTTCTACATTTGACAATGTTGGATACAGTTTTCCATTCAGGGTAACAAGCATACCAATTCAAAGGTGCTGGTGTTGGAAGTACTCATTGTGTTCTTTACATTGCCTACATGTGCTTAAACCATTCTAGGAATTTAAAAGAATCAAAATTGAAAAGGCATTTTTGAGCACTTTAATGCATTTTCTTATGTGACCCACTCACTTTCCCTGGTGACATCTTCACTGGCCATCTGTGTTATACTTCAAGGTCACTATGGATGGCTTATTTTTTCACCTAGCATTTCTGGGCTTCCAATC
Source organism: Plecotus auritus (assembly GCF_963455305.1). NCBI lineage: Eukaryota > Metazoa > Chordata > Mammalia > Chiroptera > Vespertilionidae > Plecotus > Plecotus auritus. The sequence goes on along the minus strand of NC_137782.1, from coordinate 134,430,227 downwards.
CCATGAGATTTCATAGCAGAAAAACAATATTTTACCCCCTCTGTGAATATACAGGAGGAGGAAAAGAAGGGATACTTTTGGAAATCTACCAGGTATCATGATTTATATTTTATTTTAAATCATTTTGTCATGACTCTAAAAGGAAATTGCTATTACTTTCTTTAAAGGTGAGGAAAAGGAGGTTTGAAAGGTTTATTTTACTCACCAAAATTGTATACCTAGTACATGAAAGCATCAGGGTTTGAACCCAGGTTCCTCTGACTCCAAAGCCCCTTCTGATTCCTCTATATCATGCTGATTTACATAATATTCCTCATTATCCCTGGATGACAAACCAACATACCCACCGCCTTGTACCTACTGACTAAAGGAGAGGAGCTGGTGAGAAAAAGGAAGAGTTTCTCTGATTGGGTCTCTGATGCTCCTCATGGGGAGTATTATAGTGGTCCAGTGTCCAGACTAGATGCGGCTCTCAGGGCCATCACTCTACCTTGAGTAGCTGGTTTTGTGTCCATCGTGATTGGTCGGGATGGCTTAAAGCTCTCACAGGGCTTTATGCTGGGGATGCAGTGGCTGTGTTTTTTGGCTTTAGCAAATCTTCCTAGCTTCTGTTGTTAGTGGCTGCAGCTGTTGGGGAGGGCTTGGGGAGGACTCTGGTGCTTGTCACCTCTTCAAGCACTTCCGGGCTCCTCACAGCTGGACAGCCCAGATTCTATCAACACTCTTTAGAGTGCTGTTCACAGCTGGAACCCTGCTCAGCTCTGACACTGTACAGCTTTTTCAAATAACAGCACTTTCAAAGAACATGTTCAAAGTCAGCACTTCTACCTTCCCTTGGACTCTAGCTTTATCCTGAGGTACTGTCCCTTACCTAGCAAACCTGGAGGGACCCAGTACACCTGCTCAGCAGGGCCAAATGGAGACATTTAGGAAGCTGGTAATTTTCCATTACCCTTCCAAATTCATTGATCATACAAAACAAACTCCAAGATCAGCTCTGAACACCTGGCCATCTGACAAGATAAACACATAAACTAAATTTTAGTGATTAACAGAATGGACTTGGAGATGGAAGCATCTTGATATGAATGCAGGCTCTAGCACTCAATAATGATATTATTATTAGAGGTGTCTGAAGCTTAATAGTCTTATGGTCAAAAGGGGGATAGATCCTTCATAGAGTATTTGTGAAAATTAAATGAAAAAACAACAAAGGAGCATGGCACATAGTATGTGCTTAGCACATTGCAACTATTTCTACTAAATATCCTTGGTTCTATTTTCTTTCTGTCTTACATTGATATCTATTTCTCTGGTGAATGAAAATGCAAATTATCTTACAATGTCCATGATATTTATATTTTGCATCTCAACTTTCCAGATGTGGGGGAGAAGTACTTCTAACATTCGAGGATGTATCCTGAAAATATATTCTGAATTTTGTTATTGAGATCAAACAACTTTGCCCTGGGTGACAACTATCTATTGTCATTTTGCAGCATATTCTCAGGAGTAGGGCTCATCACCCTACAGAGAAGCTTCTATAAAAATGGGTGTCTCATCACCAATAATTGAACCTTTCCTCTCTTGATTTGCAAAGGCAATGGACTCTCAAAGGAATATCAAGACCTTTAATCCAGGCCCCATTTTCTCTACAGGCAGAGAGATGCTTTTAGGATTATTTATTTTAAAAATTTTGGGTCTTGCAATCTTGAGTTTTCTGAAGGATTTTCTGCTGTGTAGTATTTGTTAAATAAGAAGGCATGTGGCCAAGTAATCTATATTGATAAGTAGAAGGAATCTTAAGGCAGTGCTCTCAGCTTTGATAGGGTTGGGACAGCTGTGGCAAAGCTAGAGGGATTTCCTGGGATCTTGGAGATTCTAACATTCTCTGTCTCTCTTGGACCTGATTTTAAACTTACCTTGGACTGATAGGGGACTATCACTTGAAGAGCTCTGTTAGAATCAAATTCCTCCATGGAAGGCAGGAGGTATCTCAGTCATATTCTCCATCTCAGCACCACATTATTCTTGGCAGTTAAATGCCAGGCTCAGCATTGTGGTGTGGTACTGAGATCCTTCAGGGTGGTTTCCCGTTGAACTGCAGCAGTTGAACTGTGCTAGTACTTTTAGGGCAGCAGATTCAGGGCAGAGAAGGAGCACATTGATTGATCTTCTGCTGAAAATGTGATGAATACATTGAATGAAAGAGAGGATCACTTAATGGGTTCAACTCTGTTGTAGATACTGTAAGGCTGGAAAGAACTATAAAGCTCAGTTTCTGTCCTTAAGTAACTTGTATTTGTGTTGGCAAGGCAAGAATAAGGCACATGAAGCAACAGGCTGGATGAGGGAGTGTGTGATTAAGTGACAACTGAATAGTACAGACAGAAAGTGCTCTGGGGGCCCAGCCTTGGGAGAGACGGTGGAGACGGCTAAGTGATGACAGGTTTTGCAGTGATCTGATGTTTTTGTGAGAGATGCTTGCCCAGGGTTAGAGACGCAGTGGTGACTGTGAACATGGCAATTCCAAAAATCACATCTCAATGATCGTTTCATTTTCTCAAGTCCCAGATCTCTGTTGATTGAGGGAATCACATTGGGAACTTTTCAGGGTCACAGGATGGTATTTTCTGCTTTCTAAGGAGCCATTCAGCTAGGAGTTTCAACTGTTCTCAAGCTCTGGTAGACTTGTAAATTTATAAATGCATGAGATCAGGCTTGCCTTACTGCCACTCACTGACCGCATGACCTTGAGCTTGTAAATTGGCTAAGCTTTACTTTCTCTGCTGAATGACAATGATAATACTGTCCTTACAGAGTTGCTGTGAGGATCACAAGATGATGACGTAAAGAGAATTCTTGGTACATGGAAGGGGTTTTAGTGCATGACAGGTTTATCATGGTCCCTGGTGGGGCTAGGAAGAAACACGTTTGAAATGAATAAAATCAGAGAATGTGGGAGCTGCAAGAGATTAGGGTGATCACTTAGGCCCGTGGTCAGTAAACTGCGGCTCGCGAGCCACATGTGGCTCTTTGTCCCCTTGAGTATGGCTCTTCCACAAAATACCACAGCCTGGGCGAGTCTATTTTGGAGAAGTGGCGTTAGAAGAAGTTTAAGTTTAAAAAATTTGGCTCTCAAAAGAAATTTCAATCGTTATACTGTTGATATTTGGCTCTGTTGACTAATGAGTTTGCCGACCACTGACTTAGGCTAACTCCTCATTCTACAGATGAGGAATGGAGGCTGAGATAAACTAAATTATTTGCTCAACAACAACCCTCCCCCAGCAGTAAAGCTGGGCCAGCTGCTAACTAGCATGTTATTACATTTCTCTACCATAGTACAAGTCACTGAGCTCAGCATTCCCTCTTCCTATCTACATCTTTCTTTCACTCTCTTTCTCCAACATTACCCATAACTACCTGTGTTGGGCATTGTAGGAGACTTAAAAGTAAACAAGATGCAGTATTTGCTGTCAAGGAATTGGCACCATAGATGACAGAGCCACCATTAAGCTTCTCAGATTCATTAGGGATAAGTGGGAAATGGACTGACATGGGAATGGAGGGTAGACTGGCACAGAGAGGGAGACAAGCCAGAATAATGGTTCAAGTTGAAGTCTAGTAGCAGGCAGATTAGGTTCACATCCTTTCCTTAACCTTGAACAAGGTATGAAGTGCCCTATCTGAATATAAAATGGGGATGATGAGAATATCTACATTCTAGGGTTGTTGTGCAGATAAATGAGAATGTAGTAGGATGCTTGGCATGTAACAAGCATTCAATCAATGATAGCTGAATTTACACAGGAAAGGCACTGGTGGCATTTGTTATAAGAGAGACCAGCATAGTAAGAATAGAATTACAGAATCATAATAAAGGATTTCTAAGGCTACGTAGAGACCTATTGCAGCCCTGGGATTAAAGTCTTTGTACACGGTGACTTCTTCGCTTTTGAGGATTGGGTCCTAAGATACTTCACTTTTTAGAAGGCTCAAAGTTATTAAAGTTTTTTTCCAATGAATGAACTTGGCTCACCTTCACCACACTTAACACATGTGAGACCACTTGAATTTTCTTGGGAAGTAAAAAGTGGTGAATCTGAAATCTTATCTTTTCTAACATTTAATTTTTTGCCAAACTGTTATTTCTCAACCCAGTTTTTGATTAGCAGCTTCATCTGGGCAGATCAGCTCCCCTTGTTCCTTAAAATTTCTATTTCAGGTTTGTTTTTCACCAGCTCTATTATTACACATTCTTTTCAGACTCGCTCTCAATTTAATAATACCTACCATTTCCTTTACAGTGATTTATGACTTTATTAAAGCTCTGAGATTTGTGTTCAGATTTCTGATCTGTTGGCTTGGGTCACTTTGTATAATTTAATTATTGTCCAAGGTTTTGCTAAAGGTAGGCACACCTGAATTTAATTAATACACTGTTTGCATATTTCACATCATAAATAATGATGCCCAATAAATTACATCTCAATACCAATACCATAGTAGCCCTCATAACAACTCCCTGCATTTAGATTCTTGCCATGAATCAAATCCTTGTTGATGGCATGTGACATCTAAATTTTCCCCCGGGACCTTTCTGACTACTATGATGCTCCTTTTCTTTTACCCACTTATATAATAGCTATACCCTGAGCTTTTAGAACTTGACCAGTAATGACGAAGAACAATTTTCTTCTCTGTGATTTCCTTTTCTGGACATGTAAACATAAAGAATCCATGGGGATTAGAAGCCAGTTAATTTTTTTCTAGTTTCTAAATTACAAATCTATACAAAGATTGCTGTGGGTTACGGTGGAGTTGATTGGCCCCTGTCCAGAATATAGTTCCTTCAGACTGTACAAACCAAAGTCACCACTTTAAGAAAGTATTTCCATTTTACTTTTATCAAAGAGTTAAAAAGCCAAAGCCTTTTAGCGTCTCGTTTCACTTACACACATAGCCCATTATAACCTGCATAAACAAGGATGACAAGTTGAGATTAATGAGAGTCCCCAAGTGACAGAACAATTTAATTGTCAGAAATCATAGGAGCTTTACCAGTGTATTTATATAAGACAGCCATAGTCTAAAAACTTCCCTAATTGATTATGACCAATAAGCAATAACTTGGAAAGAAAGCAGTTTTCAGGTATACAAATAACAAATGACTCATAATAGTTAATTGAGGTATTAAGATGCATAAGGGAAGAATATTAGATTGACTAGATAAATGATTCATAATGTAAGGCAAATAATTAGAGAGTTTGTGCTCCTGAGTAGGATATAGCTCATAAGCAAGGCTGGAAGTACATCAAATAAAGGGGATTGTGTTTGTTAAATGAACTCTCAGCTAATTGGGTATCATAGCTATGTTGCCCCCATGCTCCATTGGATCCTTGCTTTCAGGCAAAGCGGCCTTCTTAGATTCCTTATAAGCCACAATTCTTATCTTGGATCCTGCAGCCCTTGCAACATAAAGGTATGAGGTCGGAGGGTGGGGATGGTGAAGGGAGCAGCCAGACACATGCGGATGTAGACAGTGTTATGGCTGAGCCCATACTATGGCGCTGGATCTTTCCTTTCAACCTAAGGTTCAGCCATGGGCCCTGCTTTAGATCCAGGGAAACTGGCATAATGTCCCTCTCTTACTAGTAGATGGATGCAGCTACTTCTATAATGCAACTTTGGGGATCCTCTTCACCCAAATATCTCTGTACTCCAATCAGTGCTAGACTGTTCTCCATGGCAAATCCCAGCAGGTTAAGTAATTTAATCAAAGTTACAACAAAAGTAGGTGGCTAAACCTAAGCTTCCCAACACCAGGTTATATTGTCTGTAGTCTTTGTCTAATATAATTCATAATAGTATCCTGAAAATGTAATTTAAGAGCAGTGATTTTTTAGCCTTGTCTCTTTTGTCTTTATTTGCCATGTGTAGGTTTTAGTGAGTGATGTACAATACTTACACATTAGAGATGTACTAGACTTTCTTGTTGGGGATCTCATATGAAATCTTGCACTTTCAATGTACTCTGATTGACTTTAAGTTCATGACTCTTTACTGGGCAAATCCTTACAATGGCTTCTCCTGCTTTTGGGGCAATGAGTCATAGTCCTTACCATTACCTTCTATTCCCTGAGCCCTAGGTCTGCTCTTCCCCACATACCTGCACAGCTCACTCTCTTACCTCCTAGAAATTGCTGGAAGCTATCCATTATCTAGTGCAAACAGGGAACCCAGAAGGCTGATGGACCTTGAGTTTTGACAAGGGCTAAAGCTATGTACCCATTGTTATGTCGAGACAATGGTGGCTCAAGCAATTTCCTGACATAATAGTCTCAAAGTAAATTTTTACTAATATTTACTGACCTTTAAGATAGTCTGTCTGCTACCAGAATGCCTGCCTGACTAAGGGCAAGATGTATATCTAAAATTGAATAAAATGTTAACAGGGCCTGGGCACCAGTGAGGCCCTTCTAGTAGAGAGGGATTATCCGCCTGGCCTCCCATGATTTCTAAATTCATATTTCTTGTCTAGTCTCTTTATTTGTGTGGGCTCTTCTCCAGGTCCTGAACCCTGGCCGTGCAGGTTGCAGCTTTCACAGAAGTCTTTGCTCAATTTCAGTCACCTTTTAATGAGGCCTATGTAGATCACTTTATTTAAGAGAGAAACCTACACCAACCCCCAACCCCAACTCCCAAACTCCTGATCCCTTAAGCTACTCAACTTTCTCTTTCTTCTCTAGTACTTAACATGTTTTAACTTATAGGAGAATTTTCTAATTTATTATATTTATTATTTATTAAATGTCTCATCCCATGAAAATTCAAGCTCCAGGAAGGGATGAATCTACCTCTTGTCACTGATGTATCCCAAGTGCCTAGAGAAATGTCTGTTTGATAAGGACTCAGTGAATGAATAGATAATAAATATTTGTTGAATGAATAGAGAGTAACCCTAGATAATTCAGTATTTGCAATGAAATTTAAAAAACACCTTTGACCAAACTATTCTCATTATCTTGCAGTTAGTCATGATCAGCCCTGGATATGTGTCAATATTCAAACCTTCCTCATTTATTGGGTCTCCTGATATTCAAATTTCGCCTAAAGATATAAAACTATATATACCATTTGGTTACATTTTGAGTATAGTGAAACAAATACTAAAAACTTTAGATAATTTTTAGTAGCTTTCAGATCCAAAAAGAACATGCAGCCGTATTGGTATGTACACCCTGTTTCGCAGATGAGACAATCAAAGCACTAAGACAGTAAGGGTGCACTCAAGGTTGCTGAGATTTGGAGGAGACACTTGAATGCTGACAGTGGGCCTTTCAGCATATTCTTGTTGGACTCTCTCATCTTGCACTACCAAGCTGACTTTTATGTGATAGATGCCATTCTCCTAGTGACCATAGGGAAGTTTAGTCTTCAAAGCTCATCAACTCCAAGACAAATGCTACAGTTTAAGTGAACCACACAGTGGCAAAGCTCTCGCTATGGTAGTCCAGCTCAAGATTGTCCCTTTTGCTTGAGAAGCCCAGAGCAGTTCTTTTTGCCTGCTTCTTCTAGGCATGCTTGAAAAACAACCCAGCCAGCATTCCCCTAGCCTCCATCTATGATTTCATTGGGAAACTATGCATAAGACACTTTGGAAATAAATATACACAAGAAATTACAACTCTGTTTGAATGACCCTCTACCTTGGAATGTCTAGAACTGTGAGAATTATAAGGCCAAGAAATATGTCCAGGCCTGCTGACTTGAAAAGTTACTATTCCTTATATGGAATCTGTATAGACAGGGAAGTTGAAGTTGTATATACTAAATGGAGATTTTTTTTCCCCCTCCAGCCGCTTATGTGCCTCATCCTTGACCTATTTCGTTTATAGGTTTCTTTAAGATAGTATGCCTTGAAAGTTCTTTATGGTCTTCCAAAAGTGATTTTCAGAACAAGTGCTTGCATGAACTTTGATTGCATCAGAGATATCCAAAGATGGACGAATCCAGAAAGGTCAGGCCAAGAGTGCAGTTGTGAAATTATATCAGTAGAATGTGAGACCTGCTAACAATGTGGGGGTCTGGTTAGAGTACCCCAGGTAGAGTTTATTCATTACTGTTGAAAAATTAAAAATGTAGACATTCACGAATGTTTAGTCTGGATTTCAGTAAGAAAGAAGGGCAAGTGGTTTCAGACAAGGACCCACAGCACAATAAATATTTCTTTTACCCTATTTCCTTGATAATGGAGAAAATGAAGCAATAAGCTGTAAAGCTAAAGCTAAAAATAGAAATTCTATTTTTAAAAGGTGTAATTATTTTCTCTTGCACAATGTAGAATGGGGACACTTTGCAATTTTGGTTTGCATAAGAATATTTTAATGTAAGCAATTCAGAACACTGACGGCAGACGTTTGAAAAGGTTATGCTTTCACTAATCCTCACCAGCAGTTCTGAAGTCTGCCTAGGTTCAAATCCCAACTATACCATTAACTGGGATAAGTTTCTTATCCACTCTTAGCTTCAGTTTTCTCATCTGAAAAATGAGAAACCTTATAGGATCATTGTAAGAATGTAATAAGTTAAAGCAACATCAATATAAAGCCTAGTAGCTACATAGTGTTTGGTAAATAGATGCAATTATTACTCTTACTAGCCACATGTATTGATTGCCATCCTGATAATATTGGAGTTTTTTAAAAGTAGGAAGTAGATTGTATAAAAGGTCTATGCATTTTTATAATGGCCAGCTCCCTTACTGTGAATTCACTGCTTTGTCACTTACGGTTTCTTCTCCTTTTCTAGACTTGGGTCTAGATTTTTCAGAACAAGTTGAAAAGAATGACAGGTACCTAGGGAGGGCTGATTTTCACCTTTGCTACTGCAATTTTTAAGATGAAACTTGCATTTTTTGGATGCATGGAGAATGATCTTACACGTGTACTTCAGTTAATTGTATGGCTATGTAGAGGTTGATCTGCAGATTGACCAAGAGATTAAAAAAAGCTATAATGGATGAAATAAATTTTATTTCCCCTAAAGCCTAGATGTCAGCATTCCCTCAGACTGCTCTCACTTCAAGGTGATTTCTTTCACAGTGTTGGATGACCCAACAGCAGACTTTGCTCAGGGTACCCTGAGAGTAGGTGGGGGGGTTCCCCACTCCTGTGAATGAGAAAAGCTCAGCTTTGAGGAATATGGACTTTTGAAATGAGTAAATCTACAGAGAAGGTATTTTGTTCTAGCATCCATGTCTGGTCTGTGCTTTAAGCTTAGTGTTTTTATTTTAAGTCATGGCAGGAGGTGGATGTGGTGCCATCAGCGTTTCCTTGATTAGTGCCTCTGCAGGTCTGAATCTAGGCCTGGCTTTATAGATTATCTGAATCCTTTTATAGCTGTTTAAGTATTTTGTCATGAAAATAAATACATACTTTACATTTAGGGAAGGCTAAAGGAAGGAATCTCAAATTGGTTTATAAGCTCAGTGATGGAAATAGAATGAGTACAGAATATTTCTATTTCATTTAAAAACACCATTTGTTATTTGAGGCTTTGATATAATTCAAGCTCTGGGTAACTTTGATTTTTGTAAACCTGATTTTCTAGTTTTTAAATCTCCAGTCACTAAGCATCTGGTTTTTGCTCTGTAAAGAAGCTAATACGCTGATAATACTTAATATTTTCCATTTTTCAGCAAAGCCAGCTTTAAATATTTTCTAGTGCTAATGCATGATTTGTCTAAGCATTTTAGCTAAATTTAATCTTTCATTAATGTTGATGCTCATCTCTATTTTCAGATGGTTAATTTGCTGACTTTCTGCAAAGTTCAGTTTTTGTTACATGTCTGATCAAGCTTAACAATAATTTCCTACATTATATTAGCCAAAGTAATGTTTGTTTATGAGCTTAGAGTCATATTTATTAACATTCATGATTAACTGAAAATTGCCCCATGTGGTATTTCAATCCATAAATGTGTTTTGATTAGAGAAGGGACAATTATTCCATTTGCATTTGATTCTAACACAAATGGTATAATTTTCAGCTCTCTTTGTCAGAGTGTAGTGGAGAAAAGAAAAGTGAGGTCTTAGAAAGACTGCCCAACTGGCTGCCGCTTTCTGATCATTTAGACTCTAATGTAATTTTTTTTCTTTGTAGCACATTTCTATAAAATAGTTTTTGGTATGGATAATTACCTTAATTGTTCATATACTCTCTAAAGTATCACTGGGGCATTATCCATTATGCTGCTTCAAATTGATCATTGTGTACTTTTGAACATATTTCATCCTCTTTAGGATTGGATGTCTGACTATTTAGATTTAATACTAGACGCATATTATGTGTGTGTAGAAATCTGGTAAATAAGGAAAAATATATTTTGAAAAGATGATTTATGCTCCCTTTAATTCTGACTGCTTTCTCTGAAGCTTTTGTGATCTGATATAAATCTCCAAGTCTGCCTTTTTATCCTGTAAGAAGAGAATTTAGCTTCTCACAGATTCCTTGGGCACACTGCGAGGGAGTCAGTTTAAGCGTCTGATGCCACTGAAGTCTGGACCCTGCCTTTCTGAATGATCAGGGCTGAGCGTGGTCTTTGGAAGAACTGCAGTCCAGCATAGGGTCTAATGGGGGTCTTTAGACATGACTGTGGGGGTCGGCCTTCCCAGATCTGCTGACTAAGAGTCACCTTGTAGGAACTCCAGTAGACTCAGTCACTTTCACTGCAGATAAGAACAACCCTTCAAGGACAAAAATCTAGCTCTTTCCTGTCAGGCAGGGGCCCACTCTTTTCTTTGTAATTCAGAATAACTTACATAAGATGACCTGATTTTTGTTGCTGTCTTCCTTGGGTGGAGAGCTAAATAGATAGGTTTTGGCCTTATAATCGTTTAAAGCTGGACTGAACAGAATGACAGAAAGGCACCAGAACCTAGCATAGTCACTAATACTCTCCATAATGTTGTCTGAACGAGTGAATGAATAAATGAATAGACCATTCAGAACATTTCATGTGACCGTAGGCCGAGGCTCCCATTTCAAATGTCTATGCTTCAGATGGTTTCTTTACCCTGTTTGCTTAATTAGCTGTGTCCAAAAGTTTTGCTCTAATTCCTAAAAAAAACTTCATATGAACTCAGAGCACCTCTTAAATTTTTTTTGATTAGCTTTAATCTGCATAGAGCCCCCTTTTCATGCCAGAATGCCAGCTTTAATAAATCAGCCAGCTCAAATTGAATAAATCTATTTAAATACTTATAAAATATTAAGGATGCATTTGGGAAAAGCCTCTAAGGTTATTGTGGCACCCATGTACCTCACAGTAACTAATTTATTAAGCAGTTTGCAAACCTGGGAAGAAAGGAAAAAGAAAAATGGTTTCATAAACCAAGAGCAGAAGCCAATTTTTCAGCTCAGATGATGAAAGGAAGCATGCATTTCTAATCAAAAAGACAGATAAGCCTTCTCTCTCCCACCATTCCCTCACCGGCAAAGTGCCTTTTCATCATCAACAACACTCCATTCCTAATGGCTGCCTGGGCCTTTCCACACCTTCTCCATACGCTGGTAATGTACACACAGCATCCCTTTGAAACAAGAGCCCATTAGCTGTGGCAGACTACCTTTTCACATGACGTTCTTCTGTTGCAAGTCATCAGCGTAGTGTTAAATCATTTCTACTGGGCATGCTCAGAACCCTGTCAGAGGGATAAACTGATATTTAGAGCCATAGCATGAAAATTGCTTTTCAGCCCCCTTGAAGGACAGTTAAAAAGAAAGAGAGAAAGAAAGACAAGGGAAAAGGTCATAAACTAGGCAGGTAACACCAAGCTCATTCTTTTACCCTGGAGCTTTGCTTCTTTGGATTTCTTTAGTTGATCATTCCTAACCCTCAGTCCGATGCATGTCAGGGCTGTCTGTCCTTTTGTGCAAAGGATAGGGTCAGGGCCCACATATTGCCATTGTTCAGTATTCCAGGTCTTCCTCCAACACTTAATATTACATACACCCCCATAGCAATGCAATAAACGTTTGTATTAATGACAGCTGTCATTGTAAACGAGTTCGGCCTGCCTTGTAAGGTTCAGAAATATTACCTTTCCATTATTCTCCATGCTATCTTGCACAGGTGTTGCTGATTGCAGCAGCCGTGGATCCTACAGAGAATCCCACACACAAGTCCTTAGTCTTAATGCCCTACTTGTCCTATCATTTCCTACAGGCCACACTGAAAGAGGGCTCACTTGTTCCTTCTCCACATCGAGTAGTGTTTATTGAACATGTATTGATACTTAATAATAATAATTTTATTATGTGTAATGAAGACCATGGAAATAGTTGGAGACAGGGAAGATAGAGTTTGCAGGAGTCACTTTGTTATTTATTTTTAAAGGTCAGTATCAGGTACATGATGTGCTAAATCTAGCGATGGCTAATCTTAACATCATTGGACAATTTTGTGCAGAAAATAATAAACAACGCGCCCTTGAGGCCTCCAAGTCCAGTGATGGTTTTTACAGATGCCCTGACTGGACAAAGAAAAGGTTTCTTAAAGTTGGCCTATATCTCCTTTTACCCAGGATAAAGAGGGAGGGAGGACTTGATTTCTGACAAGCCACACATGTATTTAGAGTCAAACCATTTGTTATTTTAGGCCTGGATTCCTAAGCACATCTTTTCAAGGTGCTTATATACAGCACGTTTCCATGTTGTTGTTGTGTGGTTTGTTTGTTTGCTCCAGGAAGCTGGTTGGGAAAAACTCAAAAACAGGGCTTTAGTGAAAGAATATCCTGCCAGTGAATGTGGAGGAGAGGATGAGAAACTCATCCTTCTAGCAGCAGGTAGGGTGACAATTCCCCATGGCTCAGAGCAATGCAGGGGGACTAAGACCAGGTTGAGGATAGCCATATCTGAGCATAATCCATTTCCTTGCCATCATCCATATTGCCATTTCTTCCCCACTTCCTGGCCTCTTTGGGGACACAACTCTTTTGGCTGCAGTTGCTCTGATCTGGTCCAGTTCACTTGCCATGAGACATCAGCATGCCTGAGGGTCTGGGGTCCTGGGATTTTACCCTTGATGGGTTTTATCTCTTTAATGGGTCACCACTTGAATCACAGTTGGGTGGAAGCATTCAGCCAATGAGGGGAGGTGCAGAGGACTAGAGCCGACTTTCTCCACCCCAGGCAGCTACTCCATGCAAGGGAAGTGGCGTGAGAAAGCTCAGCAGTTTTCCTGGGCTTCCCCAATCCTGAGATTCACTTCCTCCCCCTTACCTTCTCCCTGAGAAATTCTGCTTCAGTTCACCAACTTTGAGGCCTGAGGATCTGTTTTTAATAGCAGACCCAAGTGATTTTCCTCAACAGAAAAGGTTGTTTGAAGGATTGGGGGAAAAGTTCTTACTACTATATACATGCCAGCAATTCCTGCCTGGCCAACAAGGTGATGAGCATTTTGGTGCATTGAATGAATAAGTATTTTTATTCTGATTCCAGTGACACAACCTCCTAAATAAAATGACGCCCAAGGACAAGTTTGAGTATGAGGAACGGTAGAGGGTGGGGAGAAGGAGCTAACTAAATTAGAAAAGCTCTAGAAAACCCCAGGCAGTTGGCTGGGGGCTGGGGGTGGGAATAGGGGGGAGGGGGGCGCAAGGAGAGTCAAGCCCCAGGACAGTTCACTCTGCTTTCTCAAGGGCTGGTTTTAATCACTCTCTTGTACCTTTCTTTGGTGTCATTTGTCAAACCTTCGCATAAAAGTTGCAAAGTGAGGTTATCCAGCGGGTACCATCATCCATCTCTGCTTATTGACCCGAGTGGGCGGCGGTTTACCATTCCCAGGTCTGCAGCCTGCCGCTTGCTTTTGTTCCATCCAAGAGCGGAGAGCCGAGAGCCGAGCCGCCCAGCCCCGCGCTGGAGCAGGGCAGGGTCCCCCAGGCCTTTCTAACAAAGCCCTGTGCAGCCTGGTGCGTGTGCCTTCTGGGTGTGCTCTCCTGGTGTCTGCTTTGGAGACTTCCTCTTGGGGGGATTTACCGATTTGAAACAAATCCCTTGGCTTTGGCCCTGAATCCCATAATTTTCAACTGTGCGGTGATCAGAGTTGTTCATCGAGCTTTAATAACAATGTAATGGGTGCAGCTTTCCTCTGCTGCTGTTCGTCCCTGTCCCTGGGTGCTGCCGGCTCTGTTCCTGCCAGCGCCGCTTGCCCTCTGCCATCCAGCTGCGGTGTCACAGCAGAGCACCCCAGTGCTGATGGGACAGGACAGGTACACGGGCAGATGGGAGCAGGGACACCTTCATGTACAGGACTTGGCCTCCCTTCTAATCCAAAGACAACTGCAAAAGGCAGTGACTGAAGTTGATGAAGCACTTAGCGTGTTCCAGGCAGTATTCCAGGGGTTTAGGTGGATTAATTGATTAATCCTCACAGCAACTCCACGAGGGTGGTACTTTTATTAAGCCCACTCTGCAGATCCGGTTCATGATCACAGGGAGACGGATTCAGGCCCCCCAGTCTACCAGCTTCAAGGCCTGGCCTTGGAGAAGAGGGTGGGCTTTTGTTAGAGGAAGTTATCTACAGATGAGAGGGAGGCACAAGGGACCCTATGGATTGAACAGGTAACAAGAAAGCATTGTGGATGACAAGCCCATGTAAAATTACAAAAACAATCTGCCCTGGTCGGGTGGCTCAGTTGGTTGGAGTGTCCTCTTGTACACCAGAGAGGTTTTGGGTTCAATTCCCAGTCAGGGCACATATAGGAGGCAACCGATTAATGTTCCTCTCTGACATCAATTTCCCTTTCTCTCTCTCTCTCTCTCTCTCTCTCTCTCTCTCTCTCTCTCTTTCTCTCTCTCTCTCCCTCTCTCAAAATATCAATAAAAACATATTGGGTGAGGATTTAGGAAAGGCCAGTGACTGGAACTCTAAGATGACTGAAAATTATCCTGTGTCTTGGACCAGCTGAAATGCAGTGATAAAGCATGAAGCTAAGTGAGGCAGTGGGATGATTAGGAGGGAGAAAAGGAGTGTGTGTGTAAACTGACCTAGCAGCTTACCTGGGACTGAGTGTGCGACCAAGTACTCAGCATTTTATATCAATAAAGAGAATGACTGTGCTGTCATAGGATCCTATCTAATAGAAGAGTAATATGCAAATTAACCATCACTCCGCTACACCCACCAGCCACGCCCACCAGCCAATCAGGAGCAAATATGCAAATAAACCCAACCAAGATGGCTACGGCCACAGAGAGCAGGAGGGAGGCTTGGGTTTCCCCGGCAATGGAGGAAGCCAAGCTTTCCTCCTGCCCTTGCCGGCCTAGGCCTCCACTCAAGCACTCAAGGCTACAAAGTTTCAATGATAGAAGATACATAAACCCAAACAGAAATGGCAGCAGCCACGGAGCTGGAAAGAGCAGGAGGCTAGGGTTGCCCCCGGCGATGGAGGAAGCCAAGCTTTCCGCATACCCTGGCCAGCCCAGGCCTCCGCTTAAGGCTACAAAGTTTCAATTATAGAAGATACATAAACCCCAACAGAAATGGCTGCCACCACAGAGCAAGCAGAAGGCTTGGCTCCGCTCCAGGCTACAAAGTTTCAATTGTAGAAGATAAATAAACCCCAGATACCAGGGCCTCCACTTGGGTCGCCAGGGGGCTTGGCCAGCCTGCAAACCACCACAGGCCCCTCGCCCAGGCCGCCCCACACCCCAAGGGAACCCCCACCCTGATCCGGGACACCCTTCAGGGCAAACCAGCTGGCCCCCACCCATGCACCAGGCCTCTATCCTATCTAATAAAAGAGTAATATGCAGATTGACCATCACTCCAACACACAAGATGGCTGCCCCCATGTGGTCAAAGATCCTGCCCCCATGTGGACACAAGATGGCCCACCACAAGATGGCAAGCAAGGGAGGGCAGTTGGGAGGGACCAGGCCTGCAAGGGAGGGCAGTTGTGGGCAATCAGGCCAGCAGGGGAGGGCAGTTGGGGACAATCAAGCCTGCAGGGGAGGGCAGTTAGGGGTGACCAAGCCGGCAGAGGAGGGAAGTTGGGGGCAACCAGGCCTGCAGGGAAAGGCAGTTAGGAGGGACCCAGGCCTGCAGGGGAGAGCAGTTGGGGTGGACCAGGCTTGCAGGGGAGGGCAGTTAGGGGTGACCAGGCCTGCAGGGGAGGGCAGTTAGGGGCAAACAGGCTGGCAGGGGAGCAGTTAGGCATCAATCAGGCTGGCAGGGGAGTGGTTAGGGGGTGATCAGACTAGCAGGCAGAAGCGGTTAGGGGCAATCAGGAAGTCAGGCAGGTGAGCAGTTGGGAATCAGCAGTCCTGGATTGTGAGAGGGATCCCAGATTGGAGAGGGTGCAGGCTGGGTTGAGGGACACCCCCCCCCCCCTGCACAAATTTTGTACACCGGGCCTCTAGTTATGAATATAAATACTTTGAAACTTTTTTTTTTTTTTGCATTTGGCCCTTTTCAGATAACTTATTGCTAAAAAGATTTCTGTGATTTTCCTTAATTTTTGGTTTGCTAACAGAAGGTGATAATACTGGTTCCCTTGCTACTTGTTATCTTTCTCCTGTTCCACAACATGTTATTTTCCCTTTCAGCCTTCCTTAAAACAGATATAAGGAGAGATAGTATTGTCTAGTAGAGCAGTGCCCAACAGAAATGTAATGCAAGTTATATATTCATATTAACATTTTTTAGTAGCCACATTAACAAAAATGAGCAAACAACAGATAACATTAATTTGAATAATGTATTTTATTTAATTCATCATATCCAAAATATATTTTAATATATCTCCAAAATCTGGGGTAAATTTTATACGTACAGCACATAGTTTGGACCAGTCACACTCAGTGGCCATGGATAACTCGTGGCTATCTTCTGGGAGTCTTCTGTTCTAGCAGTTAAGAGTCAGCCAAAATGGGTCATATTCTGGGTTTCTTGCTTTTCAGCTGGTCATCTTTAGAAAAGTTAATGTCTTTAAGGCTATTTTTCTCATGGGTAAAATAGGGATAATAATAAGGACCAAATGAATTTATACATGAAACTATACTCACCTGGGCCCTGTGCTGGGCTCCCAGAAGCACAGTAAATGTTACCAGTAACAACACCAGAACCATTATAGTTCGGATCCAACCTGGTTTCCTTCCTTTAGAACAGTGGTTCTCAACCTTCCTAATGCCGTGACCCTTTAGTACAGTTCCTCATGTTGTGGTGACCCCCAACCATAAAATTATTTTCGTTGCTACTTCATAACTTTAATTTTACTACTGTTAATGAATCGTAATGTAAATATCTGTGTTTTCCGATGGTCTTAGGCTCTACAGCAGTGGTTCTTAACCTGTGGGTCACAACCCACAGGTTGAGAACCGCTAGCAGGGTCGTCTAAGACAATCAGAAAACACATATATTTACATTATGATTCATTAACAGTAGCAAAATTACAGTTATGAAGTAGCAACGAAAATAATTTTATGGTTGGGGGTCACCACAACATGAGGAACTGTATTAAAGGGTAGTGGCATAAGGAAGGTTGAGAACCACTGCTTTAGAACATGTACAGACTAATTACTATTCAGTTTTTAAGAACAGTAGACTCCTTCTTTTTCTCTATAACTTTTGATTATCTATCTTTCTATCTATATATCTTTACTAGAGGCCCGGTGCATGAAATTCGTGCATGGGGGCAGAGGGTGTCCCTCAGCCCAGCCTGCACCCTCTCCAATCTGGGACCCCTTGAGGGATGTCCAACTGCCTGTTTAGGCCTGATCCAGGTAGGATCGGGCCTAAACAGGCAGTCAGACATCCATCTCACAATCCAACTGCTGGCTCCCAACTGCTCGTCTACCTGCCTTCCTGATTGCCCCTAACTGCTTCTTCCTGTCAGCCTGATCACCCCTAACCACTCCCCTGCCAGCCTAATTGATGCCTAACTGCTCCCCTGCCAGCCTCCCTGATTGCCCCTAACTGCTTCTTCCTGTCAGCCTGATAACCCCCTAACCACTCCCCTGCCAGCCTGACTGATGCATAACTGCTCCCCTGCCAGCCTGATTGCCCCTAACTGCCCTCCCCTGCAGGTCTTGTTCCCCCAACTGTCCTTCCCTGCTGGCCTGGTCACCCCTAACTGCCCCCCACCCCCCGCAGGCTTGATCGTCCCCAACTGCCCTCCCTTGCAAGCCTAGTCCCCCCCAACTGCTCTCCCCTCCTGGCCTGATAGCCCACAACTGCCCTCCCTTGCAGGCCTGGTCCCTCCCAACTGCCCTTCCCTGATGGCCATCTTGTGGTGGCCATCTTGTGTCCACATGGGGGCAGCTATCTTGTGTGTTGGAGTGATGGTCAATTTGCATATTACTCTTTTATTAGATAGGATAAAGGCCTGGTGCACAGGTGGAGTCTGGCTGGTTTGCCCTGAAGGGTGTCCCAGATCAGGGTGGGGGTTCCCTTGGGGCATGGGGTGGCCTGGGCGAGGGGCCTGTGGTGGTTTGCAGGCTGGCCAAGCCCCCCGGCGACCCAAGTGGAGGCCCTGGGATCTGGGATTTATATATCTTCTATAATTGAAACTTTGTAGCTTTGAGTGGAGGCCAGGGCAGGCCAGGGCGGGAGGAAAGCTTGGCTTCCTCTATCACCAGGGCAACCCAAGCCTCCTGCTCTCTCCAGCTCTGTGGCCATGGCCATATTTGTTGGGTTAATTGTTAATTTGCATACTCGCTCCTGACTGGCAGGCGGGCATGGCTTGTGGACATAGTGGAGGCACTGTCAATTTGCATGTTTCTCTTTTATTAGGATTTTAATGCAGTAATTCTCAGCAGGGGCATCTAGTGGGTAGAGCCCAGAGAACATGCTAAACATCTTACAATGCACAGGTAAGACCCCTCCACCCATCATAACAAAGAGTTACCTGGCCCCCAAATTTAATAGTGTCACGATTGAGAAATGCTGTTTTAACAAGATTAACCTGCATATATGTGCATATAGGACTTTATTATTCTTTGATCCCCTTTGAAACAATTTAGACTATGAATTAATCATATTAATAGAAGTCACTATCCTTGTTTCTTGGCATAAATCTCACTTATTTCTATAGAGGGACTTTGTACAAGGAATTCCATGGACGGGCTTTCCCAGGCTTTCAGTAGGGGAAGCGGTATGATTTGTATGATTTGTGCAGTCATATGTGGGAGGCAGATGAGCTCCCACACTCCTGTGACCCTCAACCAGTCAGCAGAGGCCCTGCCATTGTGGGGCTGATGGGATCATGACAAGGGTTTGGCTTCCACTGGACTTGCTCCCTTGCCAGAGTCGAGTGCCATGTGAAAACTGACAGCTGCCTTCCTGCCCCCTGGTTCCACTGGGTCACAGGGCCCCAGGAAAGGAGCAGGATCCCCCCAGTGTCAGTTCTGGGGCAGGTGGGCCCATGATAAGGCCCCTTCCCTCTCCCCTTCTAACCCCTTTCTCCCGTTTATGTTATGACAAATGAACTCAATTTTCTCTGAGCTCTTGGAGAGGATTTGAAAGAGATGGTTCCGCCTAGGAGAGGGTGACAAGTTTATTCTTGGGGTTCCCCATGGATTTGCAGGCTATAGGCTACAGGAGAACTGGCCTGCCTTGCTTTTTCTCCTTAGTGTTCTCTCCATAAGTCCTCGTGTGGGATTCTTCAGGGCTCAGTTCTGACACGTGGGCTATCCCTCTTATCACTGGGCTATTTTCCTTTAAGGTTTAAGGTTATGAGTTGCTCAGGTTTACCTTGAAAATAGCACTGTACCCAGTGCAGGCATTAAAGCTACACAGAAACCTCCAGTAGACAGGGCTTTCAGTCCCCTTTGATCCTAATGGTATTGAAACCTCATTTGTGAATCTTCCAGTGGAACAAAACAAAACAAAACACATATTTGATGCTTTCTTGATTTCTGCCTCCTAAGAAGCAGCAGTTTTGTTGTTTGCCTGTTTGTGATTTCCTGGCTATCTGTGGATGGTGACCAGAGAGGATTCAGCACACTGTCTTCTGCTCATGAAGGTGGACACAGCACTGCTTTTGAGCTTCTCCCACACACCTGGCAGCCTGGGCTGATGGAAAAAGATGCCCTGACTGCAGACTCCAGCTGCCACTAGTATGGTGACCTAGTTAACTCCCCAGACCAAAAGACCACTCTCAACAAAGGAGCAAAAACTCTCCGTTGAAATTCAAAGTAAGTAGGAACTCCAAGAGAAAATGTTCTGGCTTTAAGACCATGTCTGGTGAACAGACGGATGAAAGCCAAGGGGCTGGCTACACACCCTTGCCAATGACGGGGAGCCATTCCTCTCCCACACGGCTTCCTCTTTCACCAAATGATCAGGTTCCTTCTGGCCACCTGGAAAGTGCAGAGTCAAACACCTGTTTAAGTAGGTATGCTGAGCTCTGGGCCTGCCTCCCCTGATCCATCTGAAGTTCACGACACAGCATTCACCAGCTGCTATACCGAGCACCAGGCTTTGATGAAAGCATTGATAATGCACTTAAACTACCACAGAGTCCATGCTACCCATGTAGGTGGGGAGGTGCAGGCTTGCACGCTGGCCTCTGCCAAGCCCAGGCTGGGGGGAAGGAGGGAGGCTGCAGAGCCCAGTGCGAGCCTGAGCACCAGGGCTGAAGCAATGCTTCCCCAGGAGCACACGGTGGCTTGCCTAAGCCGGCATTCTGGTTCTAGAAAATGAGAACATTCTTTGGAAGCAGCTATAGGGACCATCATTTTACACAGAGCAGATCTCTCCTTTGGGTAGAGCTCGACATGCAGAGAAAGGCCAAGAAAAGGAGGAAGAGGAAAGATTTTTTTGCCTCTGCATGTGGGGGTGTGTGGCCTTTGCATTTTCCTTTCTTGGCTAGGTAATATTGAGTCTGTGCTCCTTTAATTTTATTGTCACCATTCTCATTCTAATAAAAATGGTCATTGAATGCAATAATTATTTGGTGCAAAGCAAGCACGGTGCTCTATCCCAATACACAAGTGCCCTATATTCTCCGAGGCAGGATGCAGTTTGAGTCTCAGGTGATTTTGAAGGGTGGTACCAGAAGAAATACCAGATGGACCCAAATATTTTATTGAGAGCTTATCATGGATCAGGCACTGTTTTAAGTACTTTATTCTAATGAACTAATTTATTTATTTTTATTTTTTTAAAAATATTTTTATTGATTTCAGAGAGGAAGGAAGAGGGAGAGACAGATAGAAACATCAATGATGAGAATCATTGATCGGCTGCCTCCTGCACACCCCCTACTGGGGAATGAGCCTGCAACGAGGGCATGTGCCCTTGACCAGAATCAAACCTGGGACCCTTCAGTCCGCAGGCCGGCGTCTATCTACTGGGCCAAACCGGCTAAGGCCTACTGAACTAATTTAAATCATCAGAACCCTGTAATGGAGATATGACAGATGAATAGATGAAGAATATGATTCATTTCCCAAAGACTAAGTTGTTAGCAAGTGCTAGAGTTAGGACAAACCAGGCGGCATCCCAGATGGCTGGACCCCCATGATTACAGAAGGTTTGACAACAATTATGAATTACATTCATTTACCTCCTAGACTGTTTAGAAGCTAATTCATTTTTTAAAACATTTTATGTCAAAGCAATTCTAAAATGTCTTTTCCAACATTAAAAAACTCTTATTTGGGCAACTCTTTCTCACATAGCCTAAGTGCTTTTTCCCATAGGTCTTACTCAGACCTGTGGAGGTAGAGGCTTTGGGTCACCACCACTTGTTAACTGAGTCCCTACAAACTTCAATGGCTGTTTCCAAAACTCTTGGGCAATTTCCAGTCCTCTCTACTTCTAACTGCTCAGGACTCTATGATTTGTGATGTGAAGAGAATGTGGGCATGCTGTGTGGACAAACAAGGAAATATTTATAGCTCCCGAATGGGTTGTTCAGGGAGAGGTGAGGTGCCTTCCCTGTCTATCCGTCTGTCTTCTCCCTTCCTCTAGTGGCCCTTGTCCTCCTGAAGTCCCGTGCTCTCCTGATGTGTCCCGGTTATCCATTTGCTCCATCAGCATCGGGGAGCAATTGTCTTCAGCTTGTGAAGTGTGAATGTTTGACTCAGGACCCAAATCAAAGTCTTTGGTCACCTCATTTGACAATGCGATTTATCACCAATGAAAAGACAAGTCAATCTACTGAACCTTCAATTTGTATTTCTCTGGGAGTTGTACCAAGTCTTAGAAGGTCACTTGTAGCATTAAATGACTATGGTCTTCCAAGACCGATGCTATCCATTATGACTTCCCCATTGTCAAGAAATATCTCTTATTGACTACTATCATAGGTGGTAGAAGACTGAAGGCAACAGGGAAGCAATCTTGGCAGTGAATTAATCTTTCACACATGCTGGCTGACTTAGATCTGTGGACTGGAGGCCAGGGTGGGGAGAGCCTAGGTATGCATGCCTAGGGGCTTAAGGTATGCTAGTAACAACTCTGATTTTAACTATATGATAAGGGCAGACAATCCCTCACATTTTATGTAATTCAATTCCAGTGGCAGGAAGGCAGAAAAAATCAAATTCTGAAGACAAGGAATATAACCTCAACTCTTATTAATTGTGTGTCCTTGAAAAAGTCAGTTTCCTCGCTGGCCACATTAAGGAGTTGGGGCAGATAATCTGTCATCTGCTTAGTTATAATAGTAATAGTTATAATTTCAAAGTGTGTGGGTAGATTACGTTTCTATTTTACTTTGGGATCCTAAAGAAAGTTAAAGACTCTTCAAACCATAAAAAACTTAAAAAGCAAGCAAGTTTATCATTTTCATTGCATGCTGTATGTCTATAGATATACAAATATATAGTCAGCAGCTGGAACATACTGTAAAAATTTTTTTTGAGTCATTTCAAAGCATATGCCATGTGCCGGATGGAGATTTCTAGTACTTGTACAATCGCTAACTTCAACACTAACCTCTAATATATTCCGACTTAAAGTGTGCAACCTTGTTTAAAATGCACTGCTAAAGCATATATTTTCATGTATTGCTATGTCTGAATGCATGATAACCAGGTTGAAAATCAAATTATCTGTGTTAGGGTGAATATTACAGTGTGAATACTGCCTGCTGTGCTGTGAATGAATCTTGTAAACACAATCAAATGCATCTTTCCCTTTCTCACGCACTCAGCCCCCCACCCTGCTCAGAGAGGCAGTTCTTCACCTTCCTCTTCCCATTGTCACAGCGGTTCATGTTTACGGTGGTGACATCTTCGGCTTCAGCACAGCGTGAGCTCTGCCCTGGTGGAACTGATCACCCCTGCTCCCAACATCAGCCTTTAGATGAAAGCCGCTTCGCGAATAATGAACTATAAATAAATAAATATTGCCCTTCTTCCAGAGGTATGTGAAATGCTTTGTTTAACTACAAGTGTCTGCTGAGAAATTTCAGGTCTCACAAACGGTTTTATTGAGGGCAAAGTGCAGACGTGGAAAGGGAGCAGTTTTTACTCCACTGCTAATTTACTAAATTATCCGAATGGGAGAGGAGGGGTGTGCTGGGGACCCAGGACTTCAGAAAGTGTGGAGCCGGCAGAGAGCCAAGAGCTTCTAGGGAAGAAATTGAGTGGGTCCTGTGCTCTCACAAGCTTTGAGTCACTTCTCCATGCTCTCTAGATACTTGGTGGAGAAACCATGCTTGTCATTGATGGAGGGCACGGCTTCAGATACTGGCAGAGGATGAAGGGAGGACTTCATCCCAGGAAAGGCGCTCCATTGTTCCAATGCCATACAAGGCAAGGTTGCTGTAAGATCTGAGCCCGTGAGGGCCCATGCAGGGTTATACAAGGTCTTGCCTCCTGCTGGCAGCATCCTTGCCTTAATGTTGCCAAATCTCCGAAGATCACAATTGCAACTTTCAGAGAGGGAAAATAAACTCCATGAATTATGGGGTTACCCTGACCAGTTCTTTATGTAACAAGTCAGTTAGATGCTCCCTTGGCAAAATAATGAAGGTATTTAGATATAAATTTCTCTCTCCTTCGTGGACCCTTCCTTCCTCTTTTCCTGTCTAACCTTACCTGACCCCCAGCACTTATGGCCATGACTCAAAGGAAAAAACAATAGTGACTTTTTAGACACTGGGCAAGGCCAGTGACTTGAGTGATCCAGGGTCCTTTAGTTCTGAAAACGGTACTTGCAGGCAGCCACCTAGCCAGAGTCAGCCTGGTTGTTCCCGGAAAACAACTTTGTTGATTTGTTGTGGATTTTGAGGGTTGGATGCTTGCAAACCCTCTAGAGAACACCAGGGGTCCAGAGTCATCTTCAGAGAGGTGTGCCCTCTTCCCCTCCTCAGAACCCCTGATTCTTTTCACACAGAGAAAAATAAGGCCAAAATGAACGTCAAATTGATTCTTAAAGCAGAGTGAAACATCACAAAAGGAGATTCTTTATGCCAAGGGTGGAAGAGAGAAGGGGTCCTCATGGTTGATATTGCTGCTGTGTTATCAGCCACAATATCACGGGGCAAGGACCATTATTTTAATACCCAGCTGGCAGAACTACCTCCTCTTCCCCCATAGATTCCTCTGCGAGGCAGTGACTGATGTTAATAAAAAGCAGCCCAGGAAAATCCTGGGCTGCTTTTTACTAACATCAGTCAATGCCTCACAGAGACTGATCAGCTTTGAACTCGGAAACAGGAGATGATAATGCTTCTTCATTTTCACCTCATACCCTCCATGGACCACTATTCCCCTCCACTCCCCCCCCTCACCCCCAGTCTTCAAGTGTGCAAACTGTTTCCTTGCCTTGTCAGTTAGTGTCTCCTCTCTTCCCTTAGGTAGACACATTTTCTGAGGCAGAATAAGTGAGGACTCCTCTTCTCTGAAATAATTTTAAAAACTCAAGCTCGGATACTTCTGAGTATTCAATCTGAAGGATTTGAAGATGGCCAGGAGTTCAGAAATCCTAGAGGAATATGAGAAACAGGAAATGGGATCCCCTATGGCCTCTCAGCTATTGCTTCACACACATTACCCAGAACTCAACAAAGAATTATGCCTTGGGAGGGAAGCAGGTTTTCTTTGCTTTAATATCAAAAACAATAATAGCTACTATTTATTTACTATTTATTGAGTGCCAGATACCGTGCGTACTAGTAAGCACCTTACCCACATCATTTCACGTAATCCTCAAACACTTCCTTTATTATCTCCTTTATACAGAAAGGTTAAAAGAAGTTAAGTAACTTGCTTAAAGTTATACAATTTGTAAGTTGCAGAGCTGGGAGTCAAACTGAGGGTGACTGACTCTAAAGACTCCAGTGTGTGTGTGTGTGTGTGTGTGTGTGTGTGTGTGTGTGTGTGCGCGCGCGCGCGCGCACGCCCCCATGCTGTGTGTATAAAACCAAAAGTAAATTCCTAAAGGGCAGGGAATTATTGTTTGTTCTCTTCTATAAGCCACAATCTGAAAGAGTCCTTGGCACATAGTAGGCACTCTATAAATATTGGTTGAATGTGTGATGAGAAATTGGATTTAATCTAAAGCTTAAACTAAATTAATGATTAGAAATAAGATAAAAACAAATATTTGTCCATTTTTTTAGCCTTCCATAGAGTTTTTGTGTCATGTCATTTTATTTTCATGAACTTCTTTGTTGTTGAGATGGCACATACCAAATAAAGCAATTGGTGCTCAAATAGTTAAAGAGACCTAGACATTTCTCACAGCTAGTTATTGATGGTCATAAAAATAACTAACACTTCATTATTGCTGTGTATCAGGAACCATGCTATTACTTTATAGATAGTAAATTATTTAATCCTGATAATGTCAAGATGTAGTTTCTCTTATTATCTCCTTTTTATAGAAGAAGAAACAGAGGCACAGATAGGCTATAGGCTAAGAGCTAAAAGCTAGCATTTACATATATAGCTATGGTACATGTGAGTATTAAATCTGCATGGAGTTAGGACTAGCTCCTGTGTCTTAGCTGTTATTCTTGTATATTGATTCACACAACTTTTTACCTGAAAGAGGCACCCAGGAGAATATTTAATCCAGTTTCCTCTAATAGAATTTGAGGTTCAGATAAGGTAATACATTTTTCGTGGAGTCACACACCTAACTAATAATGTGTAGTGATTTAAACTTAAATTAATTGAAAGTAAATAAAATTAAAAATTCAGTTCCTCAGACTTAGCCACATTCCATGTGTTCAATTGTCACATGTATTTAATGGCAACCATATCGGACAACCAAGGTTACATATTTCACGGCTGCCTTTTATACTGATTCTTGTTGGTAGCACTATATTTAGTTATTCCCCCACTAAATATGACCATGTGCTATGGAATCAAAGCTCTGCATTTGTCCACTCATCCTTGTCTTCCTTGTGTTTTAGGCTCACCATCAACCTAGGCCAGTGGTCGGCAAACTCATTAGTCAACAGAGCCAAATATCAACAGTACAACGATTAAAATTTCTTTTGAGAGCCAAAGTTTTTAAACTTAAACTTCTTCTAATGCCACTTCTTCAAAATAAACTTGCCCAGGCCGTGGTATTTTGTGGAAGAGCCACATTCAAAGGGCCAAAGAGTCGCATGTGGCTCGCGAGCCGCAGTTTGCCGACCACGGCCCTAGGCAATATGGAACCCTGTCTTTGAAGAGCTTTGTGTATTAACATTTATGTTGTTAATACAAGTTTACAAGGGGCTTTCTTATGTCACTCTCTCATTGAAGCTTCAAAATAACTACAACCACTAAATATGAGAACAGATATAATTATACCCATTTTATGATGAGAAAGCTGAGGGTCTGAATGTATAAATAAACAACTTGAACTGAATGACATGTCCAAGCCTAGATTAGACTGCTCACATATGTATGGACATATTGGAGGAATTCAAAGAAAGGAATAACATTTTCTGATTTTCATTCTCTATTTCTAGTCCATGCCTGGTCTTGGAAAAGCAGAAATGAATGAAGAAAAATAAATAAAACATGCTCTGTCCTCTCAGAGCTTACTATCGAGTTAAGTCTCCTATTACCAATGGATAAAGTATTAGTTAGCAAATAGCAAATGTCATGTTTGCTCCTTAGTGTAGCATCCTTGCCTAGCACAGGGCCCACCCCACAGTAGGCATTCAATAAACATCTGCTGGATAAATTTGTGTGTGTGTATAATCAATGCTTAGGTCCAGTCAAGAAAACGAGGCCACATGTAAAACAATTTGAGACTTTGACATGTGACTCCATCTCCATCTATTTATGTAGTTGTCAGTTAAAATGTACACTGACCTCTCTCATTGCTTAAACTGTTTCTCTGATAGCAATTTTTATATAAACACATCTTTACCTCAGGAAATTGGCTAGGGCATTAGATTACCAAGAAAGGCCAAAACTATTGTGGGAAACAGCAAAAACACTTTGCATTTTAAGTAAAAATAGGAATGGGGAAATGATATAGGACTAGTCACAGACAGTTAGCTATTGACTCCATAATGGGAGAGCCTTTTGGAAAATGTTGGAGAAGATAAGGTTGTCATTTGACTTGGGGTATTTCTGTCACTTGACCCAATTGCTAGTAGAAGAAAAAATAGGATTCTCTTAAAACATTTTGAAAAGCTTCTTGAATGAGTCCCAATACCCTAGAAAAGTTTTGAATTGGGTGCAAAAAACTTTGTCTGATACAAACTCTCTAAGACTCAAAATGTAAAGTTAGCATTTCATTGGAAGGATCAAGTCTGTTTTTTAAATTTCAAGGCAAACTTAAGAATTTAGTAGGTCTATGCTTTATTCATCACTATTCCAGTAGAGAATAAATGAACAAGCAAATATATGGATTATATTTGGGAATATTTCTAATCTAGTTCCAATCAGAAATAAAGAGGTAATTGTGAATGGTTCGACACTGTCATTTTCTAACACAAGTCTTTTCAAACAAGATGTTCATGGTTGACATAGAGGGAAGCCTAGAAAAGGAGACAGCCCATATCTCCCCCAAGAATTACCAATTTCCTTAAGCACTTGAGTGATGCCACCCCTAAGAAGAAACAGTGTAAAACCTTGAATTAAATGATGCTTAACTCTAATACCCATGGGTTCTTCTTTTACTCGCCCAGGTCCTGTCTTAGAAAGCAATGTAGGTCTAATATCTTCACAGGAGCATCTACAACTTAAATTAGGACAGGATGAGAGACCCCAGAGGATAATTCTCTAGTAACCAAATGTGGATACTGCCAACCCCTTAAATGTGCATTTCTATAACAGCCTCCTAACACAGTGGTCTGCAAACTGTGGCTCGCGAGCCACATGCGGCTCTTTGGCCCCTTGAGTGTGGCTCTTCCACAAAATACCACGTGCAGGCGCGCACATACAGTGTGATTGAAACTTCGTGGCCCATGCGCAGAAGTCGGTTTTGGGCTCTCAAAAGAAATTTCAATCGTTGTACTGTTGATATTTGGCTCTGTTGACTAATGATTTGCCGACCACTGTCCTAACAGGTCTCCTTGCCTCTAGCCCTTGCACTCTGCAACCCATCTATCTTTTCCCCTACAGACTGGCTCCTCATTGTTTTTAGAATAAAGTACCAAGTCTATAGCCAAGCATTCAAGGCCCATTTAAAACTATTTTCTCACTTCTCCATTTCAGACAAATCTCTTTTCTCTTTACTTTATACTTATATTTATATTTATAACTCTCTAAGGTTTGCTCTTTCCATCTTCCCTCCCGGAAATGGAATCCTCAGATCTTTGTAGTTCCTCAGCCTATGGAAGATGCAATACTTATAGAATGAATAAATGGATGGGTGAATTTCATCCCTGTGTTTCTTCTAGTCCCAACTCTTCTATAAGACTTTTACTTCACCAACACATTTTGCATTTATCTAGCCCTGCTTTGAATCCTAGACCACTTGTCTTTAGCTACTACTTAGCATTCAGCATATGCTGTGTTTGTTGTTAATTATTAACTAGCTAACTAAATTAGCTAACTAAATCAATTCAATGAACATTTGTTGAGTGTCTATTATGTAGCAGGCACTGCACCAGGCACCAGGCACCAGGGATAGAGAAAAATGAACTTCCTGTCTACTCTAAGGAGCTTTCAGTCTAGAAAGGAAACAGATGAGAAAATCACCAGTCATTGCTATGAAGGATACAGACAGGGAATGTTGTGCAAGCTCATCAGAAAATCCAGACCAGGGGGATTCAATAAAGTCTGATGGACTCAGGAAATGCTCCCAAAATGTATGATCTGAGGAATGTTTTATTTGTGTGTATCTTTTCAAGTTTACCTGGATAGGGATTTTGTTTTGTCCAGGACCTAGTAATAATATTCATCTTTTGAATTCTGAGCTGCCTTGCCAGGATTAAAGATATTTCATACTCTTATCTCAATCAATTCTCATGAAACTCATCTGACACAGCACATCAGGCAGGGGATACCACAAGAACCAAGAACAATATCCATTCAATCTCAAGGCCAGAATGCACTTACAAGGAAGGTTTTCTGATCTCTGCTAGGGACCTTTCAATCCTACTGGGCAATTTGAAGGGATGGGATTACTTAAGACAGAAGGGTGGGTTTCTGGTCTGTCTTTAATGGTTCTGGCTGATCCAGGTCTTGGTTTTATTTATTTATTTATTTTTTTAAAGACTCAGGTCAAATTTAACCATATAGTTGCTCCATCCATTTTATTATTTTTTAATTTAATTGTTTTTTGTTAATCCTCACCTGAGGATATTTTTCCATTGATTTTTTTCGAAAGAGTGGAAGGGAGAGGGAGAAACATTGATTGGTTGCCTCCCACATGGGCCTGACCACTACCTGAGATCGAGCCTGCAATCAAGGTACATGCCCTTGATCGAAATCAAACCCTGGGCCCTTCAGTCTGTGGTCCAACACTCTATCCACTGAGCCAAACCTGCTTGGACACTCCATCCATTTTATAAGTATGCTGCTACAGTCACCGAGCCAAGCATGGCACCTTATCAAGGTTAAAGAACTCACTAAAGTCAAATTCTCCTGAGGACTGCTGAGGCAAGACAGCATCCCTTGGCACTTCCTGATCTGCAGCAGGCTCCTGTCTAAGGATGACCTCCACCCATGCTCTTTGGCCACTCCTCCATTGCATATTCCACAATGCCTTCCTTTGCAGAGGCTGTCCGTGACTTCGTTCTTTTTCTACCCCTGTGATCTTTCATCATCTTCTCATCAAAGCCAGTCAGCTCAATGGTTTCAGACTGACTTGTGGGTCCAGCTGAGAGCCATTCTGGTTCTTCTTCTGTGTGGGAATCATTTCTTCTCCACTCACCAAAGACACACTCATTATCCCTAAACTTCCTCCTGAAATGCTGATCCTTGTAGTTCCTCTCTTGGTCTCTGTCTCTCTAGTCCCGCAGGTCCTTACTGCTAAGACAGTGATCCTTCTCAAAGTTCCTAGCAGAGAAGATCCTCCCACTGCCAATTCTTAGTCCTCCAATCAGGCAAAGCCCACCATGGTTTTTCTCCACCGGGAGCTGACAGGAACTGTGATGTGGCAACCCCCTCCAAAGCTTTGTCTCTGTGAGTGAGAACAACATCTAAGTCATCTTCTTTCAGGCGCTCTGGTGGACCTACTACCCTGCGCATCAGGGAAGGCCGGTCTGTGTCCAACTCTTCTCACACTTTCCACTGGTGAGCGCCTCTCCAAAGCTGGGTAAAAAGAGGCATGCCACCCCTCAGGGTCCCAGATCTTTGTTTGGAATGAGGGCGTTCTTTTATATCCAAGAGCTCCTCTTTTGCACAGCAATGGGGGGCTTTTGAGGCCAGTTGCTTCTTCAAGTCAAGAAAAGCATCTCCATTTTATATTTCACCCACATGTCTCCTATCCATGGCTCCTTGGGTCTGCAATTCTCTTGCACCCGAGCCCCAGCACCGCCTTCCCTGCTGTGCACCATGTCCACAGAAGAGAGGAACTTTAAAAAGTGCTTCCCAGGCGCTGGCTCCTGCTGGTGCAAGGTGTCCAGGAGATGGAGACAGAGAGGGTGGATGTGGCGACCCGGGGGAGGAGGTCTGGCCAGAGGTGACATGAACCCTCCCAGATGCGTGCAGGTGGTCTGTCGTGGGCACAAGTCTTGGTTTTAGAGGGGTGAGAACCAGTCACTCAGAGTACGTGGGAAGTCACTTAGAGTATTCAATTTCAAGGGACATCTGGGGGTATGTGCATGGATCAATGGTAAGCGCAATAGGCATTCTGTTTCAAAAGCAATTCAATGCAGTTATATGGCAGGGACACTGTCAGCTACAGAGGAGACATGAGGTCATTCCAGGAATAAGGAAAGAGTAGACATTTATGATGACAAAATAAGGCCAATATCAAAGTCTCCTTAAGTTTGGAAATGAAAGTTAATTGTGATGAGTTTTGGTGCCAGCTTTCCTGCCAAAAGAGCTTTGCCTTCTAAATGCCAGGTGACTCCTCCCTCACTTCTGCTAACAGGGTTTTCCTTGTCTTCAGGAAAATGCTATATAAATATGGCAGAAATATGTTCCTGGATTGGAAGAGAAAGAAAAGGCCAGCTTTCAGTTATAGCATAGTGAAAGTTTGTAATCCCAGCACTTTTCCTAGGATCTCAGTTTCTAATCCTTGAAGCCACTTGGTGAAACCCAAAAATTACATGGCAACTTGACTAATAATTTAAGAGCTGCCAAAAGAAAAATATAGTCCACCCTTTTCAGAAGGAAAGATCCATGAGTCATAGTCCTAAAAGCTCCAGCCTTGCTGCAACTGTAGAAGCACTGAGAAGAAAATACCCAAACTCCTTTGAAATGAAAATAAACCTGATATGTCAAAAGCACACAGATCTGTGGCCATCACTCACTCAAGGAACGTCCCAGGATACTCATGAATCTGGGATGGTCCAGACGAGGGTTTTCAATTTTAAATGAGACGACTTTCTTGAACAGAGGACCATGAAAATGTTAGTAACATTTCCTTTCTTTATGTTGCTGTTGATTTGTTTTTACCCTAGAGGCTATTAAAAACACACAAAACTTTTGGCTCTTAAAATATGAGACATAATTGACCTAATAGATTTGGTTTTCTTTTGCAAATGGGATATGGTCTTAGGTTGCAAAGGAGTGAGACCTCCTGCAAAGATATGCACATGCGTGTTAAGATGGATTCATTAACTACTCCTTGGTAACTTGTTACTCTTTGGAAAATTGTGCCATTTTATCCATGTCTTCAGGAGCACATTGTGGTGATTGAAAACCTGGGTTTTGAGGTTGGGCAGATTTGGGTTTGAGCCCTGGCCAATCGGACTGCCTTAAGCAAATGACCTTAAGGAAATTTTTTCATCTAAGGATTGGTTTCTTCATCTGTAAAATGATAACTCAACCTATCACATGGGATTGCTAGGAGGATTAAATGAGATAATGCACATGAAGCCCTTAGCAGAGTGTCTGGCATATTATCAGCACTTAATAAATAGTGTTCCCTTGCTACTACTGCTATTTCTATCATTATCTAAATACCATGGAATTTTGCTGATCCACATTCTGATCTAAGACACCAGACTCTGTTCATGCTTCTAATGATAGTTTATTAGTGCTTGTCAGTGCATTGAGTACATGTGGGGGTTAAGAATCTTCTGGATTTCTGTATGATGTAAAGGATAGTGTGCCCTTCTGCTCCAGGAAATTAATGAGAGACAAGAAAACATTGAAGCATAGTCACTATAGACTGATACACCTTTCATATGCAAAATAATGAGAAACCTGAAGGTATTTAGCAGAAAGAAGACTTGGAAGGGATAACAGAACTCCTCTTAAATATGTGAAGGGCTATAGTGTCTAGTAAGGATTGGACTAGATCAGTTTTTCTACCTCAGTACTGCTGACATTTGAGTTAGATAATTATTTGCTGTGGGCTTGTCTGGTACATTATACAATACTTAACAGTACTCCTAGCCTCTATGCACTAGATGTCAGTAGCATTTTTGGTAGTTGTGACAACCAGAAATGACTCTAAACTTTGCCAAATTTCTTCTGAGAGACAAAATCACATCTCTGTGTTTGAAAACCACTGAACTAGATTAATCTTACAGAAGAGAGTAGAACTATAAATAGCTTTAGGAAATTTCCATGAGGACGGTACCTGTTCATCCCAAGAGAGGCCTTATTAGTAACCAGCAAGATCCCACGACAGAACAGACACTTCAGAGAGCAATGAACTCCTGATCACTGGAGGCATCCAAACAAAAGCTGAGAGACTGTTGGGCTTTTCTAAATAAAGCTTCTATTTTGAATAGATTGTTGATATTCATAATTTCCATATTCTTAATTCTCCCATACTCTATGTTCTTTTTCAAATAGATTTCTATCATCTCAAATGGGATCCCTTAGACTAACCCATCCTCAGCACACGATTGTAAGGAGAGTACCAACATGCCATTGAGGGTGCCAATGCTCTGGACTGTAATCTACTACCATTTGGGAGTTCTTAAACCTCTCTGGGCCTCAGGATCCCAGATGCTTCTTCTTATTCAAATCCAACATTCTATGGTTCTGCAATGTTGTTTCCTAACTATGATGTCAAACTGTTGCTAGAGGATTAGGTGGGTGGAATTCCTCCATCAGTATTGGGAGTGGGGTTCTTGCGGTATCTTCAGAGAAAGGAATTTTCTAAGTCTAGTATGGGAGAGTGAATGGTTTTTATTCCTATGAAATTATATCCCTCAGTTTGTAAAGTCCCATGTCCTTTAAACTAGTCCTGGAAAATATTCAGTTGGGGGTTCACTAGAGCTAAAAGTAGGACCAGTGTCCAGAGTTTCCATTCCATGGTGGAGCTGGGTTCAATGTAGCATCAGGCCAGTTAAAGTCCATTAGTGATTGTGTGGGTCCTACATGGATATGAGCCATGTGATCAAATGCAGGGGAGCACACCTCCTGCAACAGAAGTCTCAAGAGAGCAAGAAGTCACCCTACCTGGTTTGGCTCAGTGGATAGAGCGCCGGCCTGTGGACTGAAGGATCCTGGGTTCGATTCTGGTCAAGGGCACATGCCCGGTTGCAGGCTCGATCCCTAGTAGGGGGCATGCAGGAGGCAGCCGGTCAATGATTCTCATCATTGATGTTTCTATCTCTCCCTCTCCCTTCTTCTCTGAAATAAATAAAAATATGTTAAAAAGAGAGAGAGCGAGAGAGAGCAAGAGGGTTGAGAGCACAAGAGCTAAGAGAGAGAACTTGCTTTGTTCAGGAGTTGTGTTAGATTTCATGCTCTTGCAGTGGCCATGCCTATTATGGCCATTGACTCCCTCCCAGATATGACTGACAGGTCACATCTTCCCACATAACCCAGACCTTACTGACCATGCATCTATTGTCCAGTCTCTTTCCCCAGCAATCTGTGGGGAACAGACTTGGAGAATATTAATTGCAGCTTCTTGGCAAAGCTGTATAAGTGGCATACCTACTAGTATATTATCTAGTCTCCCCTTTGTTCCTTTCCTGTTAGTAGTAAATAATAACCAGGCCATTACCATAGTATCAAAACCATAAACTTCCTCTGTCACTGCTTCTCTTTTCTAATTAATGATGTAACTGATAATCCTGAGAAACACTCATACACTCAGCTCTAGATATTGTGTTTGCTAAGGTGATTAGCTCTTAAAATCTGAAGGAGTAAGATAAAAACTTATGTGTTTTTGATGAGGTATAGGTGAATATTATCTTTCACAAACAAACAAGGAACATGGGAGAGCCTCAGAACTATTTCCTGCATATAACATAATCCTGTGCACAAAGATGTATAATGATTGGATTAAGTGAGATAAAGTACCCTGCTATGTAGTAGATTTTATGCCTGGAAACCCAGCATTTACTCTGATTCCTGGAACATTATCATGACTGGCAATTATTTTGAGTTTGGGATACCTTTTAAAAAAATATAGTCTTAATAAAGTTATGTTATTCTATCACGGGTCCTTCTTGCCATATGGCTCCCTGACCACGTCTTTCTAATATTGAGATAGTATCTATGCACTTATAAAACTAAATGTCTCCATTGCAAAGATAAACAAATTTTCAAAGAGGATAACATGTTCCATAATTATCAAATCCATGTTTACTTCTTCCATTGAATTAATCATACCATCATCTGCCTGATATGTAGGTTCAAAGATCTGCCCTGCCTGATACCTCATTTGAGGAACATCAGACTAACAAACCAAGGACAGAACATCTAATCCAAAAACAAATGGGCTAGATGTAAGATAGAGATCATGACAAGAGGAAAAAATGCTTGAACTTCTCAAGCAAGGCTGCCACCCACTTTTAGATTTATAGCAGCTCCTTGAATGACATCATTTAGTTTAGCATTGTTTCATTATGACATTAATGAGATGGGTAGAAACTTAACTCTTGTTTATATCAATTAACTCATAGTAAAATAGTTATACGTCATTTCACTGCAGTGCCAGGAACCTATCATTGACATTAGGTGATGACTTACTGTCATATACGTAGATGGTCTATTATCTTTCTTAAAGTGACTGTGTCAGAACAGACTAGATTCTTATACAGTAAGAAAATATCTGCAAATTTCAGTGGTTTACAACAATAAAGGTTATTTCTTGCTCATATTCATTTTGGGTCTACTTCAATACTCTTTCCTGTTGTCTTCACTGCAGAAACCAGGCTGACAAAGAAATTTCTTTTGGGGACATGGCTGGTCACAGACAGGAGACAAAAGAAGCTCTGAAGAGCACACAGTGGCTCTTAAAGCTTCTGAATGTCACGTTCCACACAGTTCACATGCTGTAGCATGTCACACAGCTAAGCCCCATCAATAGGGGAGTGAAATATAATTGTCCTCCAGGGAGGGGACAATGTCCTCCATGAATATCTGTAAACAATAATACAAGCTGCCATAGTTCCCTTCCTGCAGAATTAATCACTGCTCAGAAACAAGCTGAGTGATGTAAGTCTGGAAGCTGGAAGCACATCTGTATGTGTCCATTTATGGATGGAGTTTGGAAGGGCATTTCTTAGTCTGACAACTCCCCCTTTCCTCCTGCTGAGTTGGGTGGGGAATCTGAAGCTCTGTCGTCTTTCGCACAGTCCCCTCTTAACTTTGGGAGAGAAGGCACCAACTGTGTTCCCTGATGGAGTGGGGATGGCAGTTGCAAACAGAAACACCGTGTTTTCTCATGTAGTTTCCCTGTCAGTGCATCTATAGGTGTGTGGCCACCTGGCTAACTAACCACTTGTAGAGACATTTAGAAATCCATGTGTCTGGCCTTATTATGGCAAGACCATTCCACTGGAGCTGAGCAGGAGCATGTGGCATGGACGAGCTGCTGTCTGTCTAGTTAGTTTGCCTTTGTGCACTTCTCTTTCTTCCCAGTCCCCATTGCTTATGACATATGTGTTGTCGACATTGTGTCAGAGTGAAAAATCACTCATTGACTGTAAAAGGAGAAAAAACAGGCAACTGTGGCATGTACCTTGGCTGCATAAATTTCCTATGTTGCCTTAACCCTTTGTGCTGTAGAAAAACAGCTCCTATAGGCATTCTCTTCATTACACATCAGAACACAAATTCAGTTTTCCCCTCTCTGCCTCTTATTTGGTAAGCTTTGACTTGGCAAAAGCTCCTGAGTATCCCCAAAGAACAAACTTGCAGCTCTAAGACTAGAGAATGTCAAATGCTAACTGGTCTCTTGTTTGGGCAGCCAGAGAACATATTTATATTTGAAGTCATCCTCTATAATCTACTAAATTTGTGATTTTATGATATGATTAGGCAGGCTCTTCTCTGCAATGTCCTAAAAGAGATAATGCAATGGAAACTGAATTCATTGGATATATAAACAGCCCTCTCTCTGAGACAGTGCTTTCTCTAGGTCAGATTTCTTGTGATTGGCAGGAAGCTGTGACAGCTCGCATTGTATGTTCCTAAGAGGAACATGGGTAGAAATGGTCAATTAGAACTGCCACTCAGCCTCTACTCACATCAACTGCTGGTGGACTGCCACTTGGGCTCTGAACTAGCTGTTAAGCTGGGAAAATCCTGCTCCCCATTGTCATTGGGTTAAGTGGGGTGATTCCAGGAAAATTTTAATTGCATGCCACATACATACCTAAACTTACAACCCAGCAAAAATGAGATAACTCCTGCTGTGGGACAATTCTATGGCCTAGAATTAGCCATCCTCCAGTGTAGGTACAGGGTAATTCTTTTGAGTGGAATATTTTCTCCTGATTTTTATCATAAGGATTGAGATTGGTCTGGCCTCTTGT
Organism: Plecotus auritus; assembly: GCF_963455305.1. Classification (NCBI taxonomy): domain Eukaryota; kingdom Metazoa; phylum Chordata; class Mammalia; order Chiroptera; family Vespertilionidae; genus Plecotus; species Plecotus auritus. The sequence continues at coordinate 134,392,968 of NC_137782.1, read as the reverse complement.
TCCACTGCATATCTTCCTCTTCTGTGCACAAATATCTTCTCTCACCCCAACTACACACAGATACATTCCCTCCCAGAAGTATATAGTGACAGAGTCATGCACATGTTTTCTTCCTCTTTCTTCTTCCAGTGCTCTGATTTCAAGGTGATTGGGGTCAGTCCAGAGAATAGCTGGTTGGAGCTGTTCCTTAGCTAATTTCCTCCTTGAGTTGTGAGGGCTATTGCCAACTCATTTATCTCACCTTGAATGTCTGTTGTAATCTTGCAAAAGAAAACAGGAGGTGAGTCCAGTTCAATGTGGAAACCCAACAAAGAGGTAGGGAAGACATACAATAGTTTCATCAATGCCATCATGAAGAAAGTGTTGTACTGATGGTGAGCTAGAGAAATGTTGGATTTGGATCCAGAAAGTAAGATTTCCTTGAAGTGGTCTTTGGGATTAAGCATGTAGAGAAGATTAGGGGAGAGAAACAGAAAAGAAGAGAAAAGAGGAGAGGAGAGGAGAGAAGAGGAGAGGAGAGGAGAGAAAAAGAAAGAAAAGTGAAGAGAGGAGAGGAGAAGAGAAATAAAAGGGAGAGGGGAAAAGAGGAAAGGGAATGGGAGGAGAGGAAAGAGAAAGCATTCTAATCAGGATAGGCTGGTGGAAATGAAGGAGAGACTCTCTCAGATATCACAATAATTTGGAGCCTGTCCTACTGAATTGAGCTGAGAGGAATAAGGAAGCACCTAGGTTGGGCATGGGGTGAGCTTAGGCAGGGAAATGGTCAAGCAGAAGATCTTGAAGTAGACCATGAATATGAGTTCAAATCCATCTTGAACTCAAAATGTTCAAAACAAATTAATTTCCTTCCTTTCAAAACTTAATTTTTCTTTCAATATTTTTAGACTTTCTAATATAATGGCAACTCCAGACACTGAGCTGCATCACAGTCATGGTGCGGGCGGGGGGGGGGGGGGGGCACATGGAGAGAGTTAAGAAAATGAAACATAAAGAGTAATTGCCTATATATAAAACAGAAATATTGAATAAGTAGCATTGTTGCTAAAAAGGAAACTGGAGTCATTTAAAATGAAGGATTAATATTTTATACTAAACATACATGGAGATATTTAGAAAGAAGGAAAGAATATTGGGAAGATATCTTAAGTTCTTTCAGTATTCATGAAAATCATGGCAGACAGTAAAAAAGGTATTTTCCCATTACACCTGGCTTCCTAAAGGTCAAGAAGAATTAATGATGGCTCAAAGGTTATGCTGTAATTGACTTAAATAGATTTCTGAGACATTGTCCCAGATGAAAATTCTTGCTTTGCTTCATTTAGAGAAGAAAGGATTAGGGATCCCTGATTTAGATCATTCCTGTTTATGAAAGGGTTCAAGGAATAACAAAGCTCATTTCTATCTGGAGATGACATCAGGAAGGACTTAGATATGAAGAAGACATTTGTGACAGGGTGGGTCACAAGATGCCGAAGTGCAACATCTCTAAAAAATTTTATGAGTTGTATTTTGGCTTCCTTTTTTCTTTTCGGCTTCACTGTCTATCAATCACTGTCCTCTTATCATTTAATTAATTTTTGAAATGTCCCTTTGGGTGTAAGAAGCTTCTCTGATCTGTCAGGTCTGTAAGGGAAAATTCTTTATAATTTGCACCATAATTTACTTCATATGTACCAGTATGTTTTGAGCCCCTGACGTGTTACTGGCAATGTTGTAAACCCTGGAACGTGAGGGAGAAGGTTCACTTTTTTCTTTATGTTTACTGACTCACTGCTTGGAAAGCCTTGGAGTATAGCACTGAGGAAATCAGAAACAGGCATGCCCTCATGGGGCTTACATTTCAGTGGGCATGGGAGACATAGATAAATACACATCCAGTGTGTCATATAATGACAGATAATGGTCAGTGCTAAGGATGGAAAGATGGGTATAGGGTGTGATGGTGACTAAGATCTTATGTTTATATTTATGTGGGTGGTCAGGAAAGGTTTCTCTGAGGAGCTGATGTTTAGTAGAGATCTGAATGCAGCAAGGGGGACATCCAAGTGGACATCAGGGCAAAGAGCCTTCCAGGCAGTAGAAAGGGTCAGCATGCAGGTTCTGAGTAGGCATCTCCTTTGTCTATTTAGAAAATAGCTGGGAAGCCCTAAAACTAAAAATAGAGAAGGGAGGGTAGAGAAGGCGGAGGGGAGTCGGAGAGACAGCAGGTGGCAAGAGCACATGAGACTTTATCGGCATGTTAAGGGTTTCTGATTTTATTCTAAATATGATGGGAAATTATTGAAGGGTTTGGGGTAAAGGAATGATATGTCATGACTTGTTATTCTCTGGAGAATAAGGTGGGGCAAAGTAGAAGCAGGAGGGATAGAAAACCAAAAAACTCACAGACCTCTGAAGAAGCCACAGTCTAATGAGGAAACAGACATTCCAAATGAATGCTTAGATTCAAGTAGAGAAATGTCAAAGTGCAATGGAGTAAAGTGCAAAGTGCAAAGAACAGTGAAAATGAACTTGTTCGTGGGATCCAAGATGGTCCCAGATGGAAATCACATCTCAGGTGCATCTTGAAGGCTGAGCAGGGATTTTCCAGATGGAGAAGACTGAGCAGAGATTTCCCAAACAGAACAAGCCCTCCTGTCTGAAGGAGCAGTGAATGCAAAGGAATGGAGAAGCACAAGAGAAAGGAACTTGTTTGAAGGACACTGAGGAATTAGGGATGGCTGGATGCCTGGATCTCAGGTGAGCATGGTGATTAGCAAGAAAGATGGTTGGAAAAGCTAAGTTATGGCAGACCCTGGAAAGCCTTGCTTGTTTGTGACTTGATTGTACAGACAATGGATGACAAACCATCAGAGTTGGAAGCAGCAAAATAAATAATGGCACTTGTGTTTTGGAAAGATTACTCTGCCATTAGTGTGAAGGGAGATAACTATTTCTACTCCTTTTAGAGTATGGAATTTGGAGTCATGCAAAACTGAATTTAAATCTTGGCTGGGATAGGTATAAGCTGGATGATCATAGGTAAATTTCTTAGTATCTCTTAGCCTCTGTTTCTTTGCCTATTAAATGAGAAAAATAATATCTACTTCAGGAGGGTTGTGAAGACTGAATTTTATAAAGTGCATAGCATAATGCCTGGCCTGTCATAAGGGATCAATTACTTAGAGTTACTTTCCTATTGCAAAGAGTAGGGGTGGAAAGAGATGGAAGGCAGGCATAGCAGTGAAGAAATCATTGTGTCAATTTAGGGGACACATGCCAGGGCCCTAATATGATAGTAAGGAGAGGAGGGGATAAAAAAGAGATTCAAGAAAAATTTATTGACTGCAATTGACAGAAGCTGATAACTGTTTGGCTATGAGAGTTGAGATGTTGGGAAATGAAAATGGCTCCAAAACTTTTAGCTAATACTCAAGGAGATTGCTATGTGATGTGATCATTATCAAAATCTGGGAGAATGGAGGACATAATATCCAAGGACTCCTTCAACTCCCAAGTGGGATGTTGCTTCACCAGCCCAGTAAAACTATGCTTTAGCATACTGACAATATACAGAAACTCCCCAAAGAAAACTCAAGAACTAGCAAGAAGAGGAAATGGACACGAGTTTAGTACAAATACCCACTTACAGTATCTTAGGCTATGCTCTTCTAGTGGGCAAAGGTAAAGTTTCATACATTTTATCTATTTATATTTTAAATAAGAACGCTATTCAGGTACTATTAATAAATAGGTACTGTGCGGTCTTAGATGATAGGGCTAAAAATGGTGATGGTGTTGCTAATGTTGATGATGATCATTTTTGGACTATAGACAACTGACTGCACTTAGGGACGGTCTTCCAGGTGGCACCAATGGACTTAGATAAACTTCTGTCAGCCTCCTCACTCCTATGATTCTATGGTACAGCTATGAGGGCTGATACTATAGTGTTATGAAATAAATACTCATGGACAGTGCCTACCTCAATGGGGTCACCTCCAAATACGACTCTTAACTCAGTCCCAGAGCTGATAGAAATCGCCCCATAAAAACAACATTTTGCTTTGCTCTGGGACTAACATGTGAATAGTAATATTGCAAATAATGTTCTAGAGTTCTCTGAATGGGCTTTACCAGAAGTTCATGGAGAAGGGAGACGGATGAGTCACTGTTATGGACAGCCATCCAGAGAAAGGTCTCCATTCTGCCCATTTCCCTGGGCCAGCCCAAGTGGAAAGCATGCCCTGCTGAGTTGCACTGAACACGCAATTTTGCCCTAGATAATTTCTTTGATATCAAAGAATCAAGTTTATGCAAGCCTAAACCACATTGCAAACAACAGCACTTCCTGGACTAAGCATGAGTAATTAGCCGTGAGAGTGATGACCATTTGGCCCCCAAGTCTTGTTGACGTTTCAAGATGCTGTGTAGAAAGCCACATAGTTTTCATAACATAAAAGACCAGACTCTTAATGAACATCTTATCTGGGAAGTCCAGCTATGATATATTTCTACAACCTCATAATGATCACATTTACTTTATGTTTTGGTGCCCTTAAACCAAAAAAGAGGAAGGGGACAGATAAAGAAAAATGTTAAATTAAAGTTTTGTGGTAAGACCAAAACAAACAGGACTATGGTGTTGATGGTGTTGCCATGTGTGAATGGACTGCAGTGCAAATACATGCAATTGTTTCTCGTAACTATTCGGCAAAATCTCTGCATTTTCCTTGAAGTGCAGCAAATACAGGAATGAGAGAGCTTGTGTTCCACATTGCCTGTGAGCATTGTGATGGCTGGGCATACATTACAGGAGCCAGCATTTCAACCATGGTAGAAAAAACTATAAAGGTTTCTGCCCTTTATTAACTACTGTGCAACCACAAGGTTTATGAATGGAGTTAAAAGTTCTGAATAGAAACAAAAACGTGATAAATGCTCTCAAAAGTACTACGAGGAAAAAAAATTTTTCACAGCAGTGGTGGCCAGGCAGAGAGAAGAGAGAGAAAGAAAAGGAATAAAAACTTTGCAAGTCTCCTGGGTCTGTCAGTGGCCCCCAGCCTAGTCATGGCAAACAGGGGTGCACTTTCTGTGCTAAGTAAATAAACGTAATTGTACATTTTTAAGGCCACAGAAAACATAAACCAAGAGTTTTGGTCCAAGGTCTGTAATGTCTCCATTGAAAGTTCATGGAAATGAGAGCTGTCTCTTTAAAAGTCAGAATGGAACAGGCTGGAGGTTGTAACTGCCCAGAACAGAGCCCCAGGGGCCAGCGGTTAAAAATATGATTTTTATAAACAAACATGACATTGCAAACTTAATGCAAAACCCTATGCATATATAGTATCACTTACGTGTGCAACTTGTTTAAATTAGAGCTGCAGGAAGAAGGAAGTGAAATTGGCACATTCACTTTTTGTTTAACAAAGTTTTTATACACTGTATTTTTTAAGTAGATGGTGTCCCCAAAGCCCTTCAAGAGTTAAGATTCTGTGGGCATTTTCTTCTGAAATTTTCTATGCATAATTTGAGAAAATTCAGCTCTAAATACACGCTCCGCACATAAACTATTCTGAGTGCAAAATTTTACCTTGCTGCAGAATTCCCAGGGGTGCCACCAAATTCATTACAATGAAATGAACTTAGAGAAACATTATAAACAATACTTAACTAAGGTCCTTCCCTCCCCTCGGACTTGAAGATTGAAAATAGAGGTGGTTTCTTTTTCCTCTGCAAATTTATTAGCCAATATTCCCTCACTCCAATTCAATCTCCTTTGGTATTTGAAGAGAAACCACAAAACACTAGTTGTTAATATTGTTGTAAGCCTCACCCACTTGCTTTATTATATCTTAGGTTAGATCTGCTTTTAATATGCCACTTTGCAAGTTTAATTAAATTCATAACAGCTCAATCCTATGAGTGTGAATTACCCTGGATATCAACACAGATTTTGGGAATTACAAAAGAGACGTGAAATCTCGCTTAGACTTGGATGGCTGGTTTACAGATCATTTAGATGGAAAAGTCTATTTCTTAAACACATAAATACTTAACACGATTAAAATTTATTTGTCTTAGTACAGTTATTCCAAAAGATCATGTGTTGCTTCTAAGAGTGTTGTTCTGAATGACATGGTTCTTATTTGTGTTTGGATCATCTTCCTTGTGCATGAGGTCAATTGTGTGTATTCTTACTACAACACCATTGCCTCACTCCATCTCTCTGGAACATCCAAGTTTGCAACCCTTTCCCCTTTCCGTTCTTACGCTTACACACATTTTTTTTTTAATCCTTGAGATAAGCAAGAAGATTTTGATGTTGTTTATTTGCCTGTAGTTCTCAATGCTGAAGCCATTAGATTAAAGTTAGCTTTATGTCCCTGAAGGTTGTAGAATAGCTAGTGGCCTGGTACAGTGAGCTTTGGAAAAGATTTATCAGATAGGATGATTTTGAAGAGGCTTGGACATTATCTTGAATATGGTACATGTAGTACTTTCTGCATGATTTCTCCAAAGTGAGTAACGATTGCATTGCTTATTTCCACAGTGCATTCTGGGATTTTCTTGGAAGCATGTGTACTATACTTAATTCTACTCTATTAATTATATAGGATCTCATCAAATCTTTCCTCTATTGTTTCACTATTAAGGATTAACACAACATTTTATCTGGCCTCTTACTCATTTGTAAGACTGTATCCTTCCCCCTCTCAGAGTTTCTTCCCCATGGCCAAAATATTTTTGGAATGTATAAATTTGCATCTCTAAAATATTAAGAGGGAAATCTTTAATTAAAAAAAAGCATGACATGATTTCAGCCACAAAGAAGATGTTAAATTACAGTTTGACATCAACTGGAATGGAATTGATGTCAACATGGAATTTAACAACATGCGATTTATTTATACCCACAAAAGCCTGATATTGGAAGGTGAAGTAAGGACAGGGCATCCGTTTGGTTCTAAATATTGCTGAGTTTTGTGGGATTCAACCAAACCCTAAATGCTAGAAGAAATCTCTTCAGATTATTGCAATGAATAAATATTCAGCTCTGGTTTGGTTTACACTCTGATATTTTGTTTGTATTCTTCTAAGTTCCTAGTAGTTATAGAGATGCTGGCAAAGGGAAAAAAGGCCTCATGTGAATGTATGCTATTCAGAAATACCCCTGAATGATCACTGCCAAGGTTTTAAAATGCGTTGTCCTTAAAAATTCAGGCTCATATTTTGGTCAAGGTTGGGACAAAAATGATTAACTTCTCTCCTCTATACCAAGTGAAACCAAGCCTGGCTAGTAATTTACTTGCTTTAGGAAACCAAGTAGGCATCTTGTCCTACGCACACCCAATCTTCTTATTGGATACTTTAGCACATCTATAAATTCACTTTGATGAGTTCAAACAGAATTTCATATGTGCAGGAGAATAAAATATCATCGCCTGATTGTTGCCTATCTGACCTTGAATGTAAAATGGGTGTTGAGCCATAATTTTTGGGCCTCTCATTTGTACAACATAATGAAGAGTCAGAAAGGATTTATTTTTAAAGACATTTCACAAGTACCATTTAGAACCACATTAAATTATTTCCTATTTTCTGTGCTTACTACATGCCGATACCTCAGAGAATATTTTTCTACATCCCGTGCCAACAGAAAATTGGATCTAACACAGGTATCTGTGCTGATAGCTTATGTTGGATGCATAGTTAGATGTTTTTCAAAATATTAGTGGTCATGTTACATTGCTGTGCTTCATGTTAATGCTCACTGACTCACACCAGCTGATGATGCTCTGCTTAATAAAATATAACCTGCATTATATGGCTACAGCACCTTATATTCCAAGGAAATACTTACTTTAACAGGAACTCTCTCTGGGTATCTATCTTCCTATTTTCTCATTTTGTCCTACAGTGGCAATAGCGGTAATTAAGTTTAAACACATTATCATTCTGATATTTGGTATGAAGAACCTATCAAATTCTAAAATAAAAAATATTTATCTATGTTATTGTCAGAGCTTAGACTGGTATTTCTTCTTTTACTTTTTCACTTTTTTTTTCTTAAACAGTATATCAGGATTAGTAAAAGCATTGATCTCCCCCCCCCCCCCCCCCGAACAATAACAAAATTTGCTTCTATTAATCAGGGCTGTGGTTAGCTTTAAAAATGTATGGCACATATTTACGATTTGTTTATACTTCCTCTGATTACATTTTTTTTTCTTTTTGGTTTAGAAAAAATTGAATACAAAGAAAAATATATTATTTCTTCCTATTTCTATTACTCAGAGAAAACAATGTTTGTAACATTTTGGTGTATTTAGTCTTTTAAAAAAGAAATTTATTTTTCCAAAAATGATGTTAAATTACAAAGATATTAGGCAACCTATTTTATTCACTAAACCGTGATTGTCTACATTTTTGCATGATGTTTTCTTCTACAACACAGAATTGTAATCTGAGCATAGTAATTCATGATACAGTCATTTTTGTTTAGCCAATTACCTATTTTTATTCATGTAGGCCATTTTCAATGTCTTGCTGGTTATAGATATTGTCATTTTTATTTTATATGTTATCAATTTGATTTGTATTGTAAAAACAGTAACTTGTTCATTAAATTTAGCAGCAACAAATCTTATTTATTTTTATTTTTTATTTTATAATTTTCTGACTGATGCCATTTGCTTATTTTTCATATTGGTAATTTTGTCTTTTGTTTGTAATTTGTATTAATTATGAACAAATACCCTCTATTTACGAGGGATATACAATTTTCAATAAATTTTGATTTAAAAAAGATTTTTCAAAATTTTATTTATTTTCTTTTTAAGGTTTTGTCATAAGTTTAAGTTTACAATGTTTTCCACCACTAGAAATATATGTATATTTTAACCTACAATTATTTTTAGTGGTTTGTGGTTGTTTGCTTTTAATTTAAAATGTAATTTATTTGAAGTATGTGCTGAAATTTATCTTTCCTAAATATTAGGAAGTTATACCAATCTACTTATTAAGTAATCCATCCTTTTTTCACTATGAGGAAGTTATTAGTTGGTCGATATTTTCACATTTTTTAATGTTTATATTCCTTTTTCTTTCTTGTGTTATTGCATCAGAACCTCCAGAATAAAAATAATTAATGAAATCATAGGCTTATCTTGTATCTGAATTTAATGGAAATTATTTCAGCATTTTACATTAATTGTGATTTTAAGAATGTGTATGCTGCGATAGACATTTTAACATTTAAGAAATCACCTTACCATTCCTATCTAGCTATTTTGAAAAATCAGGAATCAGTATTGAATATGATCAAATGCTTCTACAATGTCTATGAAATAATAGTGCTTTTTAATACTTTAATTTTGCTGTGATACATTTTGCTCATTTTCAGAAATAAAGGTAATTTGCTCATCATTTATTATTCTTTTAGCATAATGTGGGGTTCAATTTGGTAGAGTATGCAAGTGAGTGTTTCATCCATGATATCTATATTCTATTTATTCCTTCTTATGTCTTACCAATACTAGGTTTTACCATCAGGTATATGGAAACTTTGGAAAATTAATTAGAGAGATTTCCACATTTTTTATTTTCTAAAATTACTTCAGTCACATAGGCATACAATTATTAAAGTTTGGAAACACTTCGCTGTTGTTCTTTCTCTTGAGGTATTTTCTGCAGAGTGGAATGCACCGATCCTTTGATCTTCTGTGGACAGACAGTTCAATTAGTTTTGTCAAATGCATGTCCTCATGTAACTAATTCACAGCCAAATGTAGATATAGAACCTTTCCGCCATCCCAGAAGGTTTCATCATGCTGTTTTCCAGACCGTTCCACCTCGCATTCCAGAGGTGTGTGCTCTGATTTCCATCGCCTGCCTGTTCTTGTACTTCATATAAATTAAATCATACATTTAAGATTCGTGTTGTTGCATATAGCATGGCTCACTTCTTTGTATTGCCAAGTCATAGTGCATTGTATGAATATACCCCGATCTGTGTGTATATTTTCCTGTTGATGAACTTTTAGTTCTTTTCACTTCTAGCCTCTTATAAGTTACTTTACACATTCTTAAACAAGCTTTCCCGTGACTATCTCTTTTTATTGCTCTTGAGTAAATACCTAGTAGTAGAATTTTGGGGACATAGAGTAGGTAATCAGGTGAACTTTAAGAGGAACCAACACTTTTCCAGAAGTTGTAATTTTTACACTCTTACCAGAAATGTACTAGTATGTAAACTCCCATTTGATTCACATCCTCAATAATATTTGATATTGTTTATCTTTTACATTTTACCATTCTAATGGGTATGTGACTGTATGCCATTGAGACTTCAGTTTTAATTTTCTTGATGACTAATGCTATTGACCATTTCTTCATGTGTGTTTTTGGGGGGTGTTTGTGTATATTCTTTTGTGAAGTATCTGTTCAGATATTTTTGCCCATTTAAAATTGGGTAATTTGTCTTTTTACTCTTAACTTGTAGGAACTCTTTACATATTGTGGGTACAAATACTCCTTCAGATATATGTGTTGCAAATATATCTTCCCTGGCCTCAGCTTATTCATTTCCTTAATATTTTGATATAATTATTAAGTTTTAAATAGAACATTTAAGAATATATATATTGCCTTTTTATATTTAGTTATATCTTTTATATTTTGATATGTACATTATGTTTATTATTATTAATTAAGATAAAATAATTGCAATTTTGGCTTTCTTTGAATAAAAATTCATTTAGGAACAAGATTTTTAGAATTAAAGTTTTAAGAATAAATTTATATTTTCATTTTTAACCTGTATGTTTATTCAATTTCTATAAAAAATATGACATTTTATTATTTCTAATTTTTTTAAATTTAGTATGATGCACAGATCAGAATTTTTTTCAGAAATAAAATATATTTATTCCTGTTATAATTGTTTTAGGTAGATAGTCCTTAGCTATGGGGATTCTTGGGGGATTGTCTCCGCTGAAGAGCTGTCCCACCCAATGCCACACTCCCTTCTCTGGTCTATATTCCCTAATTCACAGCTCTGCTACTCCTCTGTCCAATCCTCCCTCCTTCCTTCCCTTGCATAGACGTTGTATCTTGTAAATGCTAATCTTAGAATATGCTTCTCTGGGAACCTTATCTGCAATAATTACTGAAATTGGTGTGTGTGTGTGTGTGTGTGTGTGTGTCACCAATTAAATGACCAAATTTGTAAATATTACAGGGGTTTTAAAAAATAAAATAAAACTAAACATAAAGAATAACAATAAAAGCAAAGTGTATTTACTTTTTTATGCTGATTTAGTTATTGAACTAAATATATTTATTATATCATTTATTTCCTTATATTTATGCTGTGGTTACTTGATTCATCAAAGGAAGTTGTCTTAATTCTCTTCTATTGGGTTTAAATACTTATTCTTGAATATTTTATATTTTTGTTTTATCTTTTATGTTTTATATAATATCTTAATATAATAATATTGCCCGTATAGAGTTTAGCAATATGTATTATTAGTGAATTCTACCCGGTATCAGCACAAATTAACTCTGAACCTGTGTTTTTGTCCTTATTTTTTATCTGATGTTACTGTTGCAATACTTTCATTTCTTTTTATTTATATAATGTGTCTTTGTGCAGCTTTTTACTGTTAACTTATTTATATTATTTTCTTCTATATATGTTCTTGTTATTGAAGTAGTTAGATTTTAAAAAATTTTCTTTCAAACTGAGTGTGTTTTAAAAAAAAACTGTTTAACTGGCTTATATCTGTTGTTGTAACTGATATATTTGGCCTTATGTCTGTCACTTTCTATAATTTTGTTGGTCATGTTTTTGTATTATCTTATTATTTTCTGAAATTCAGAATATAAACCATGCTTCTGTGTTATATTCTTTTCTAGTGTATTAATAACAATAATTTTACTTTAATTCAATTACTGGATACCTTTCACTCTGAAAAGCATTCTTTTATATATTTTAATTTCAAAGTGAAAAAATAAGTTTAATCTCTCTATATATGAGAGAACATTAACAAGGCTTTTAACTCTTCCCAAATCTCCCCAATTTTTGTCCTTTAGTTTTTGTTAATGTAATCTGGAATTTCTGATGAAGATGATTATTAAAGTTTTCCTCTCTATATTACATATATCCTTTTAAAAATAACTTAAGTTTTACATTTGCCCTTCATTTCATTGATTTAATTTTTTGTTCTTCATAATGGGGTACTTTTCACCTCCATAATTTTTTCTTTTATCCTGCTATAAAATGTTTATTTTCCTTGATATTGTCCTTATTGTTTCTTCTCATTTTGCTCCCTTTAGTTTTACTCTATTTTATTCTCATGGCTGTTCCTCCCCTGATCCATAGAATTTGTCTACTTATACTTGAACATAACAATTTTCTGAAATAATCAATAATATTTTCTTTCTTTTTATATTTAAGGGTAATATTTTTCTTTTTTTCTCAAGTTTTATTGGGTTATAATTGACATATAACATTATATAAGTTTAAGGTATACAGCATAATGGTTTGATATTTGTATATATTACAAAATGATTATCACAATAAGGTTCTCCAAAGGAAGTGACTTGTTCAATTCTTTGTATCCTGTACCATCTACAACCATGCTTCAGACAGCTTAGGAGTTCAATAATTTTGATTACTTGATTATAACTTTAAACTAGGACTCAGAATAGACTCGTATCTTATACCCTCAACTCTAACTTTTGTATTGTTAAATCCTACTGGAACCTCATGTCTTAATAAAATGTATGTATTTATATCTATTTTCCTGCTGAAAAATCTCTATTGACTTTTAATGCCTATGAATAAAATCCAAAGTACTTAACATGTGTTAAAAACTCTAATCTCTGCTTCTACTTTGAAACACGTCTCCCACTCTTCCACATAGTTACTGATATCAGCTTATTTACCCCTCCTGTTTCCCTTACCAGAAAGCCTATCCCTTGCCTCTCTACTTACATGCTTAGCCAAACTTCAGAGCACACATTCAATCCTTCCTCTTATGTAAAGATTTTCTTGATTGCTCCTTCTTGAAGTGACCTGTCCCTTATTGGAAATTTCAACATATTTGGTCCATTGGGAGCTTACCTTTTATTACCTTGCACTTGTGTGTTGTTTTGGTAAGTGTTTGTATCTGATCTTTCCCAATTAGAGGATGGACTCTAAAAGCAAGGATTATATCACAACTGTTTCTGCTGTGTTATGTGGTTAAAAATCCTGACTCCTAGAAGCGAACCATGCCTTCACTGGGTCTATGGTAAGTAGTGGTTGACTGAGAAACATGAAATTCACCCAGGATCTTTGGGCATATCTATTTCTGATCCTGGTAACCTCTGACTAAAAGCTAAAAGAAGTACAAACTAATGTCAAAAGCAGTCCATAAACCAAACACACCTTATAAAAGGGATTACTTCCCAGTGTGTAATGCATTTAGTGATCCAGCAACACTTTAAACAATTATTCTAGTTTCCTGTTGTAAGTTGTGACTCTTCAAGAAAGCATTGGCGTGTTCCCTTTTCTGACTCCAATCTCTTTTGTGGCTTCACTATTCTTTGGCAAAGATTACTTGACAGTGTCATAGTCTCTTAACTCAGTTTTGAGAACCAGAATTTAGGCTGTGGTTCCTGCACCTTGATCACTTATTAGGTCCAGAGGCTTTTAAGGGTAAGTCAGGCATAGTAATGGTTTACATGACTAAATTTCTTGGCAAGGCAAATGACATCTGTAGAAAGATGGGAAATCTTAAAAAATTTTTTTTAATCGGTTACTGCAGATGGAGCTGGTGATTTTCCTTGGCATTGGATTTTCTGTCACACAAAGACCTGTGCTCTTCTGAAAACATTGCCACACTTTGTTGACTCTTTGTCAAAAGTTTTGACAGTTTGTTGGCACATGATATATCCCTGCACCTGTCTAGATGAACTTAAAAATTTGTGTATTTAAAAGAAATATTTATAAATACTTCAGCATTTAACATGGATTTGAACATACTTAGTGATTATTTAAAGCACCCACATTTTGAAATCCAACCCCTTTCTGGGGAAGTGGTTAACTCAGTTTCCTTGGCAGTTGTGATAGGAAACAAGAGGCTACTTTCCAATGGCCCAGTGGTTGTTGTTGTTGTTTTTTTTTTTTCCCAGAGAGTCTTTAGACTTACTAACCTTCTTTCTCTTAATGAGCATATAAAAACACTTGAATTGTTCACTATTTTCAAAACGGGGTATTTAATAAGTCCTTTAAAAGTTCACTTCCTGAAAAAAAAAAAGTTCACTTCCTGTGGAAGTTCCTTTTAAATCTGCAATTACAATACTGAATACTGTTTCCGATTCTGTCCATTTACATATTGTTAAATGAGACACGTGGGGATTTTTGGAAATGAGGATACAAATACAAAATGCTTGAATGACCTGCAAGTGTTGGCTCCAATATCCTGAATTTTCTTTTCAGAAAGAGTCATCTATGACACCCCCTTAGCTGGGGATTATGGACAACCATGTTGAAGGCACTGTTAAATAGTGAGTGAGAAAAATTTCATACCTAGGCCCATAACTGACCACATTGTTTTTGCCATCCTGTGGTAGGCAGTTAGACAGACATAACCACCCAAGGACAATGGGCCAGGTACAGAAGGTCACCAGGGCAGAAGGCTCCAGGTGCTTAGCAATGGGCAAAACTGGGAAAACAAGGACCTTGCACCCAGGGTAACCTTTCTTCCACTAGCAATATCGCTGGTCATGTGGTTTGGACCTTCCCCTAACCTTCCCTCCCCTGGCATGTTGATAGTCATGTGGTAGACCCCCTTTGAGGAGGAACAAGGGACCAGAGTGACCTCATTCGACTCCCACATGGGAACTTGCATGACCACTTCCTTAAGCATTAACCCCTTGAGATAACATCTAAGCTGTATTTCAGCTCCAGGCTCAGAAAAGAAGCAAAACCATGGATGACATTAGGACCAGCTGCACTTACTAATTCCTCCTTGCCCTGGGACTGGCCAATCAGTGGAGACCATGACCTGAGAGAACACACCTGGAAAACCCACCTGAATATTCTATTGAGATTCTTCCCTGGGATTTCCTCTAAAATCCCCACCTTAAGAGCTCCTAGGATGGAGGACACAGCACAGCAGTCTCTATGGGGCACACCCTCATTTTCCCCTCCCCCTCCTCCTAGGCCCATTTTCCTTGCCCCCTTCTCTCTCCTAAGCTCCAAGGGCCCTTCTTTTGTGTCTGTAATTTGTTTCCTGAGCCCATTTCTTCTATGGCTCACTTCCTCTACCTCTGTGCCTTTCTTTCTTTCTTTTTTTTTTTAAATATATTTTATTGAGAGTTAGAAACATCGATGAGAGAGAAACATTGATCAGCTGCCTCCTGCACACCTCCTACTGGGGCTGTGCCCGCAACCAAGTTACGTGCCCTTGACTGGAATCGAACCTGGGACCTTTCAGTCCGCAGGCTGACGCTCTATCCACTGAGCCAAACCGGTTTTGGCTCTGTGCCTTTCTAAATAAACTTTCTCTTATAGTTTGAGTCTTGGCTCTGACTTCTTTCTTAACCAGAACTCAAGTACTGAGGGTGCTGAACCAAGCTCCAGTCTGATTCCACCAATATAATACCTAGTGCCATTTTGCCGCTAACAATCCCTACTATCATATTTCTGTTATTTAAAAAATAGCCTCAATATTTTATAAAACAAAAGTTACTAAGCATTAATCAAAGACTTTTCTAAGACACAGCATGGAATAGTAAAATTGGACTGGGTTCCCGTTCTGACTGCTTGCTAGCTGTGTCTCTTTGGACAAGTCACTTGTACTCTTTAAGTCATCTAATATAATTATCATACAGAGTGGATGAGAATCAAGGAATATACACACATAAATCATAAATTGTTATTCTTTTTGATTGAGAAGAAGGGCCATATGGAAACTAATGGCTATTTCAGAACAAAGTTGTACAATACATTATTAAAGATAAAAGATAGCTGATGAATGGAAATGAGGCACCTGGAGAAAATTAAACTTCAAGGCAATACAACTGGATTCAGCTATGAAGAATATCTTGCTTCAGTCTTACCATCATTGCTCCTAGTTTCTTGCTATAATCAATAAGAAAGTCACATTCAGGGAAGAGTGCATGGATATAGTAGTCCACACTTCTCTCTGGATAACTGAATTTCTGAAATCTTTTACACATTTAGAGGCAGCCTGTTAGAAAGATGACTCCCCTCAAACTTATCTCCAAGATGATTCTGTGTGACCACAAATTCCCATTGAATAAAATCCTAGTCCATTGCCCCTCCCTTTACTCCACTATTGTCTTTCCTGAATGAGGTGGAACTTACTCTATTTTTCAAATAGAAATCAGAATTGTTTGCTCATATGGGTGTAGAAACATTCAGAGATGTTTGTTTAGAACTCTAAAAGAAATATGAATATGGAAAATACTACAAACACTAAAAAGTTAGGAATATAAATTCACAGGAAGAGAATTTATGGCAAACTTGGTCAAATATCACACTTGGTACTCATTCAGTCAGGAAATATTTAAGAACCTATGTGTCCAGCATACTAAGTGAAAGCTTACCAGTCAGTTTTTCATGAAATTTTTTACACTTCTTTTTGGTAAGTAAACAAATAATTATTGAGCACCGTCTAAATGCAAGGCACTGTGAAAGATTCAAAGAGATGGCGATGGATGAACCTCTAGGGACCACCAGCAGCTTTAAGAATTATAATCGTCGTTCTTTAACCTGTGAATTTTCATTCAATCAGATAGCATCACATTAATTCAATAGTCAACATACCCAGTGTGAATTTTACTTATATTCTTGACAGTTTAAAATGACTTTGTGATCAGGTATCAGTGATATGGGAGATATTTGAAATATTTGGGTAAGGTGGTAGCTGGGTGGTGAGGGCAAGAGGGAGGAGGGAGGAGGGAGAGAATTCCAGTATCCCTCAAATCACACCATCTAACTCGTTTCCTACATGTGCCCAAACCACAAGGTCAGGCAGTACTACCTATGGAACAAAGAGCCTTGTGTGTTAACTACAAGAGCTGAGGTGCCAGTTACTTACCCCTGAGAGGTCAGAAGCATGTCAGAAAGCCTCCCACCGTGGCTGGTGAATAAAGAGTGCTATAAAATATGAGAGCACAAAAACAAACAGCTTATTGGTTTTGCTTCTGCCCTGGTTTGTAGGGACCTATCTGACATAATCAATGAGCTGTTTCCAATCTATACTTGATTTCTTCAGTGGAGGGAGAAAAACAGATGTGCTGTTGGCAAAATTGGGATCTAACCCTAACGTGATTCTAAACTGATCCTTGGAGGAATTCAGAATGGGGTCAAAGAGTAGGAAGGGAAATATATTAGCGAGCAGGGACTCCTAAAATTTATTTTTTCCCCTTCTGTATTTCGCATATTTTTGTCATCAGTCACAGTCATCACTGGAAGACATGGGAAGTGGGGATGTGATAGGTGTCACACATGACAATCTGTGGTAACTAACAAGAAGGCTTTTTTAAGTCGCTTCCCTCATTGCATGGGAAGGGATATTTTATGAGTCAGAGTCAAGTCTACACAGATAAGATTTCCTAAGATAACACCGTGCAAGTTCTCCTGAGTTAAAATCACTAGGAATTAGATGTTTGTCAATTTCCAGAACCTAATGTGTAGTATAAAGAATTCCTACTACATGGTCTTTCATCAAAAAAAGTAACTTCTCTCACAGATATCTTGGCAAATTGTATCCCACAATTACTACAAAATGTTTGGCTTCTTATCAGTTGAACCAAGAGTTAATTGGTATCAAGGACACCCAGCTGGAAAACAACAGAGCCAGAGTGACCCAAGCCTAAAGAGATTCCTAGAGTGACATATTCCTGACCCAGACACCAGACTTCCAAAATAATTTAAAGTTGA
Organism: Plecotus auritus; assembly: GCF_963455305.1. Classification (NCBI taxonomy): domain Eukaryota; kingdom Metazoa; phylum Chordata; class Mammalia; order Chiroptera; family Vespertilionidae; genus Plecotus; species Plecotus auritus. The sequence continues at coordinate 134,375,024 of NC_137782.1, read as the reverse complement.
CATAAGCAATACTTTTTACAGGTTATAATCAAGTTTTTATTTTTAGGCTCTCACAATTAGGGACAGTTTATATTAGATTAGTAAGTGGGCCCATTCATTAGGTTTGACAGAGGCCATTCATACCGGTCTTAGCCACCACTATTTCCTTCTTCCCATACATTCTTAAAGGTGCCAGATTTAGAAATTAAAAAGAGAAAACAACCAGTTACATTCAAATTTAAGAATTCTTTTAGCATAAGAATATTACATGCAATATTTAGAACATATTTATACTAAAATAATTAGTATTTATGTGAAATTCAAATTTAACTGGATATCCTGTATTTTATTGGCAATTCTATCTATGCCCACCCTTCCCTGTAGAAATTACCAACATTTGTAATATATTTAAATTGAAAGTGCCTATTCAGACTTGTTGAGATCATTAAGGAAAAATATATACCATAAAAACTCCATACACTTGCAACATTTGAGATTCTTTTTAAAAGTTAATGTGTGAGTGTATGTGTGTGTGTGTTATTTTTTTATGACATAACACACATAGAGAGAGTCTATAAACCAGTAAGTATCCTGAATTAAATGCGAATCCTTTTTAGTAACTGCTCTGTTCCAGCAATCATATATAATTAAGTCTCAATTTAGCATCCATCCACACTTACAAATAAAAATATTTATAGCTGATCATGCATATAATTGAAAAGGTGAGCATCAAGGGCTCCTTTTTCCTTATCTATATGTATTTAATCTCATGTAAAGTAGTTCTATACATTTTGGAAAAACAATAACAGAATAGCTTGCTCTTTTCAAAATCTGGGAAACGGATTAGGTCTCTAGATTGAGCCAGGCATGTGTGCGTATAGCCATGGGCTTTTTCATCCGAATTGTTGGTAAAAAGCTAGTACATCTGTATAAAACTCTAAAAAGTGCAATGCAGGCTAATATATAGGGAAAGAAAACAGATTAATGGTTGCCTAAGAATGGGGTTGGAGGTGAGAAGGGTGGATGGGAGGGATTTGTAGACACGAAATATTGAATGATGATAGGTATATTTACTATCTTGATCATGGTGAGAGTTTCATGGCTATATGCATATTTCAAACCTTACCAAATTATACTTCTAAAATGTGCAGTTTATTTTGTCACTTATATTTCAATAAAGCTGAAAAATATTTTAATTGTTAAAAAGTAAAACTAGCACATGAGAAGCTGTATTAGAATTTTAAGACATTTTCTAGTGTAGCCCTATAATCTCCATTAAGGAAATCAAGTTGCCTATTAAAATGACTGAAATAAAGATATTTTCTTGAAGGAAAGTTGTATTTATTTATGTCAATTGCTAAAACCTCCAGTTTTGGGACAGGCTGTGTATCTAATATATTTTTGAGTGAGTGGACAAGTAGAAGCAAAAAAATATAGAGGAAAGAGTGTATTGGTTAGTATTGGAAGATGCATCAATTATATTTGGCTATGAGTAACATAATCCTGAACACAGTGGATAAATCACACAAGTATTTACTTTTTCATGCAATCGTAGTTCAGAGATAAGCAATCCAAGATTGTTTTCTGGCTCTCCAAAAGCATTAAGAACTCAAGATGCTTCTAGTTTTCCACTTCGCAACACATGGCTTCCATCCTCAAGGACAAGTAATTTTCCCAGGAGGCAGTGGAAGTTCTAACCTTTATATTTGACTTCTAGAAAAATGGCACTTCTGTCTGCTAAGACTAACCTTGTCTGAAGACCTATACAACATTTTTATATTTCATTGGTCACATTTAATATCAAGGGAGGCTGGGGAATATAGACTATATGTCAGATGCCAATGTGTGCAGGTAAAAGTCAGGAAGAAGGGGAGAGTGGACATTGGGAGGCAACCAGCTGTCCTTACCATATCCGGGCTCAATATTACTTTTGTGATTATTGTTTCTCTTGTTCTTGGTATCAAAGTTGAATTATGTAGGGTTTATGGAGCATATTTCTATGTGTGGCCTTTAGCCTGACAGATATTTTATTTCCCTATAAACTTTTGGCTGACATGAAGCTGATTGAATGGGAAATGGCTTTACCTAGAGGAAACTAGCAACACTGAATTCTAACTTTAAGATTCATTCTTCCATCAAGCAAGGAATACAGGTCAAAGGCTATTATAATAAAAAGATTGCCCAGATTCTTTTATTTTGTTGTATTGCATATTTCTTAAGACAAATGGGTTATTGCCTAGGGGTCAGAAATCTTTTGCTATGTAGAGATTTTTGTCACAATAGTATTTGTTGTGATGAAATTTGACCTATATTATATTCTTACATCTGCTGCCTAATTTCCCCTAGGGCTGTGGTTTTCAAATTTTTTTAGATGGGGAAATCCTTTGTCAGAACAAAATCTTGTGGAAGCATAAAAATAAAGCAGATAAAACTGATGTGACTCTAGGTGAAGAATTATGAGTAGAAATAACCTACAAACCCCATGAGCTGACTTACTCTCCTACCTCTACCCTTTACTTTAGACCACACATATGTGTTTGAACCATAGTTTAAGATGTTGTCAATGATTCTATTTAATGATGTTTTTAAAGTAAGATTTAAATTTTAACTAGTGAAGAATAAATAAAAGACCAGGAAAATATTTTTCTTCACCAGCCCATTTCTTTAGGTACTATATAATGACCACTTCAAATTTATATTTTGGTTCAGAATTTGAGAATCAGTAATAATTTGGTGTTTTTAAATGGTGTTTTCACTTGAAAAACAGAAGCTAACTAACGGCTGAGATTATTCTGTTGTAAAATCATATTATGGCAAGAAAGTATAATTCTTCCCTGCACTAAATAAAGCATGCACGTGCGCACGCGCGCACACACAAGCACATTCTAAAGGGAGAGAAATAACTATGTTCATTACACACTTGAGAAATAGGTTTTGAGAAAGTGGATGGTTTTGTTGTTTCTCTTTGTGCTGATTTGCTTATCATATCCATAAATAAGCATTGTGAAATTAATAAAAAATAAAATCCAAAGTTGTTTAATTTAAAAAGAAAGACATGTTTTAAGGAAAAATATGTATATTTGGAAATAAGGTCATTGCAGAAACCACCATTTAATATATTGTGAAATAGGTACCATGTGACTTTTTAAGAGAATAAAAAACATAGGCACAGGGAGTTTTGAAGTCAGTTTGGCTTTCTGTTAAAACCAAAGAAGGGACTACCAAAGGAATTTGATTATAATCTAAGGGCATGCATAACAATTTCTATTTTTACTGCATGAAAGTAACTATTTAAAAAGCTACTTTACATTCAAATTGACTATTAAACCTAGTTATGTTATATATGTCTTTACATTATTATCTAAATTGGTGGTGCTCAGAGGAAAAAATGCCATCCTTTCAGAAGGCATTTTAGAAATGTACACGGATTGGTTTAGGTTGATATGATGTTTGGCGTGTGGTACTACTGTCAATTAGCGGATGGGGCCAGGGATGCTGCACGTCCTACAATGCTCTTGAGAGACCTGTGGGGCTCATGGATGTCCCTCCAGACATCCACTCTGTTTTACAAATAAGCACAAAGTGTCTTTCACAGAGTTTTAATATATACTGACACTAAAATTAGTAAGAGATTATACTTTATTTTGTTCAAAGATTTATTATGATTTGTTAACCATTTCAGAATGCCCTTAGCAGCAAAACCTTTTGTGGTATTTGTGCCACCACCAGTCACATGTAGAATTCTTAGTGATTTAATGAATGGGTATATACATCTTCTAGTGTACTTGTCTCTGAATTTTTCCTACTAAACTATGATCTTCTTGTGCACTATTTTACCTCTATTTCTCCTTTACATTTAGTTATGAATGTAGGTAGATAATTACTACAGATTTTATTTCATGGTAGTAAAGGGGGTTATAACAAGTAGATGCTGATTCTGAGAAAGTTGAGAACCATTGGTCCAGGGAGTCTCAACCTTGGCACCATGAATATTTTTGGCCAGATTATTATTTTTTGTGGGCACCTGTCCTGTGCATTGCATTGTCAGATCTATGGCACATTTCCCCCCACTCACTAGATGCTAGTAGCATTACCTCCCACCCCCAATTTTAACAGCCAAACATGTCTCAAGACATTGTAAAATCGCCTCTAGAGGAGAAAAATCATCTGCAATTGTGAACCACTGCACTAGTAGTATAACAGATTGTAAGAATTCTAGAATTGTCAGATGTGTTCCTTTTTCTAACCCACCATTAATTATTAATGAAGCACTTGCAAATATTCTTTGAACTCGCGGCCAGCGGTCCCTTGGTACACCCCATGTCCCAGTTTCATTCAGTCACCCATCATGACTGTGCTGGCCATTACTTCTTTCTAATCTGTCAGATTTCTGTTTTTGTTTGAGAACAGAAACTGAAATTGGAAAAGCTGGGCTGTAGGCCAGTGTTGCAATAATCTATTTGTTTGATCTTGAGCTAATCATTTCACTTCTTTGAGTCTCAATTTCATTTGTAAAATTAAGGATTGGGCTACATAATCTGAGGTCCCTTCAGCTATGAAAGTCTGATTCATTTCTCTCTGGGACACCTCTTTAAAAAGCTGTTTGACTATTGGCAATTCTATATGTGATTTGATAGAAGACATCTCAAATGTGCTGAGAAAATGTAAGTTGAGTTTAAAAACAATGATATTAATAAAAATATCAAAGAATTAAAAAACACTACAATTCAAGTTAGCAAAATAGATGAATTGCTGCTCAACAAAATATAATTTTTTAAAAACCTTCTTTTAAGAACCTGCTCCAAAATAGAGCAAAAGGCTCATTAAGGTATTAACAAAGGGATATACCTAGACTTCCTTAGGGAACAGGGTGTGTCAGTAGGTTGGCCCATAATCTGGAATGATCAGAACAGAAAACCTGAAGACTCAAGATGACACTGGTATCTATATTGATGACTCTACCTCTAAAGGCCAAGCTATGTGAGTGACAAATGAAAAAGTCATTAAGTCACATACTGTTTCTTGCACATGGTGGCTAAATAACTGGATATTTGGAGATGGAACTTATAACTAATTGAATTTTCACATTTCCCCCTCCATGGCTTTGACATAAAAAGATGGAGTTGACTTTATAGTGTTGGCAACAGGCACCTCTACATCTCAGAGGTCTCAATTATAGATATGCCCTATTTCTCCTCTTCTTATTTATAAAAAGGTTCTGAAAAAATTCTATAGGTCAATGATGATGATAACTCTGAATTAAATGCCAAACTGAAAAGGCATTGCCATTTTATTGAAGAGGAGGGAAATTTACTAAGTACTCACTATATGCCAGGCATACATTACTTTTAATCATTGGAATGGCTTATGAGGTAAGTATTTCAATTTCCATTTTATAGAGGAAGAAACTGAATCTTTGAGATGACTTGTCCAAGATACCTTAATTACTGAAGAGAGCCTGGGTCTTTCTGAATCCAGTGTCCCCACTCTTCATACAGAGCTCCTAAGATATCCTTAGGTTAGCTGAAAGTGGTTGCCATAGTTAGCATTGCTGTATTTCCCCAATGACACAGGCATTTTTGGAAGAAAACATTGTAAAGGTTGTGCAGCTTGTGTTTGGTCCTCCTCTCCCTCCACTGTCTTCATTCTCTGCCCCCATGAAAGTCTGACTCTACTCCAGGCATTGGTATCTCCAGGCTGCTCCAGATGCTCATGGGCTTCTATGGCACCATACTGTCAGGATAATGGCTCCAGCATTCTCTGAGAATTCTCCCCCTGTCAGATCTCTCCCAGCCCAAATTACACTTCCTTAGACTCTACTCTCTATAGGATGATGTCATGTGATCAATTGCAGACCCAATTGCCTGCTGCTGGTTTCGCTGACTAGCTTTCCAGGGGGACTGAGTGAATGTCTTAATGCAGATAAATTGCCTAAGAACTTTCAAGAGAGGTTGGAGTGATGCAGCTTATGTCATGGTCTTGGTGAGCAAGCAGACTAAGCACCTATCTGCGCGGTATCAATATTTTCATGGAGATCAAAGATTTCAGTTCGAATGGTAAAATGCTGATAAGAGATTTCAGGCGAGTGAGTTTAAGGGGGCAATAAATGGTCTTTTTTTGGGGAGAGAAATCTCTTAAAATATATCCTGCACTAGGCCAAAGTCTTCCTTATGATAAGCCGATTTTTGTTCAAGACAGGAAATGCTCAAGGATCATACATCTAAGTTGACTTAAGTGAAAAATAAAGAACTTTAGTGTTTCAGTTATAAAGAATGTCAGCATGACAGGAATAGCAGCAACACTGTGCTAGTTTAGGCATGGTTTCTGTTCTGCACAGCAAAGAGCTCCTATTGTGCACAAAAAGCTTCTATTAGCTAATCAACCGTTGGGTGCTTATTAAGTACTTGCTATGTCTCAGGCTTTGTGCTGGGGTGAAGACAGGGATCTTGCTAATGTGTAAAGCATAATTTAATACATTTACAAAGCCATTTAACTTAATGCAAGGTTTGGAACAGGACAAGGAACTGATATATGTAATATAATATTTATTTTTTGGTGCTCATTTATTCAACACATATTTACATGAGGGATGACTATTTTAGGTACCATGCAAGATACTGAAAGATATATCTGAGATTCAGATACAGACTCAAGGATAAATTGTCTGGTCAGGAACATGAGTATGATGATTCCACTACAGTGTGATCAGGTCTGGAAAAAAAAAATCAGTCATTCAGGTAAGTTTTGACATGACAGCACATAGTTGGGGAGCTGGCCCTTGACTTGAGATGATGAGGAAAGAATCATGGGAGAGGTACCCACATTGAGACCTTAGAGGATGCGGAGAGAGCCAGGCAACATAGGAGGGTGCTGGGCAAGGAAAACAGAGGTAACAACATGCACAAAACGTGGGGACAAGAGACAGGCTGGCTAAGTATGGGACAGTCAATGGTTCATTATGGCAAGAATTTGGAATTTCAGGCATGGGACTAGTGGGGGAAACAGGTGGAGAGGTAAACAAAGGCTAGTTCATGAAAATATTTGAATGCATGCCAGAAGCTTAGATGTTATCTTGGGGACAATAGAACTCCATTGACAGATTTTAATCATGGTAGCCATTTCAAAGATTATAATAAGGTCTATATGGAAAAACACAGTAAGCTTGATTTTCTGGAAAGTATAGTTGGCTAACAGAAATGCCTGAATCCAATTATGAAATTATCATTAAGATTTTGATTCATCTGTGGTGGCGAATGAGCCATAAATTGTTCAAATGGGTTCTTTCTTCTCTCCATGGTGATCTCTGGTGAGAGTCCTCAGAAAATCAACAAAAGGCATTTTTGAATAAGAAGTTAGTAAAAGTCATAAAAAGACTTAGAGTAGACGTTTTGCAGCTGTTTCTGGCCGAAACCAGAAGTGGAAATTAAGCAGCTGACACATCTCTCTTTATAACTTTTATTAAGCAGACAACCTCCCTTCATCCCCACCACCCCTGTCTAACTCTGTGCACTTTTTTTTAATGTGAAAAGGCTTTTTAAAAAATGTTTTAAAGTTAATAAAATATACAACTTGACCTGGTTAATCTGAACCAGTTTGCAAACTCCCTTTATATTGGGATAAAAAAATAAACCTTCAGTTTAACCAACTCTTGGCAAATTCTCCGCGTCTCCTGTTAGTGAATTCTTTACTAGTTACATTTCCGGCTCTCCAGACATGGGGATGAATTAAACCTGGAAGAAGCAGGCCTGGCTGTAATTACATTAAGCATTTTTTTTTTCAATAGGAAAAGTGTGTCATAGTGTACAGATATGCTTAAGGTGACATTTACTCTGACCTGCCAAGGTAGCTTGGGGCTCTGCCCCAGCTCATTGGTTCCGATAATAAGAGGACACAGCTAAAAGCACTTTCTACCTTTCTGATCATTATAGATTTTGTCATTCATGTAAGTGATAATACTACTGGCTAGACAAATTGAAGGGTGAAGGTGAGCTATCCAGAGAAGACTGAAAGAACCTGAGTCAGTCCAAGTTCACAGACTCCAGCTTTAATATCGCCTCAATTCTTAAGAAACTAGGCTCTGGTGAACAAGTGAGGGAAAGTACATTCTGGAAAGAATTGTCATCATAGAGTTGAGGAGGGGGCATGCAGTTATAGGTTTCTCTCATCTTCCCTAGTCTCCGTCCTTCCAACTTTGCCCCATGACTCACCTTTTTCAGAAGCCTTTCTTGATGAATCTTCTTCCACCTCAATCATTTCCATGGGGCTATTATAATTTGAATGATACTGTATTTCTTTTTGGCTTGCTTTAATTCTCTTTTATATCATTTTTTTTCTCTACAATGGTTCCCCATCTTTGCCTTTCTCTTGGCACTGTGCTCACCCCTATCCATGCAATATGTGTTTAATATTTTGCTGAGGACATTATGAAAGAACTTAATGCTCAGAAAGAAAATGTGTAATGCCAGCACCCAGTTACCCTGAAAGCAAAATTTCCCTACATAATCACATTTATTACTCTCATAAAATATAACACTATCCTTATTGCTTTTGGCAATAAAAGAAAGCCTCTAATGTATACCTTTCCTACCATACCTCGCACTGTTAACTATTAAGGGAGTTCTAAATAGAGGGGTAGAGAGACATGGAAAAGGCCAGATTCTTCCAGTGGGAGCCAAATGACTCAGAGTGTGGAAGTTTGATTCTGAACTTAAAGTGGTCTGGGAAAACATAAACCTTTATATCTTAAGTGTGACCCACTGGCCCCTCCAGTGTTTTGAAATAGAGTCCTCCTTTCAAAGTCTGCCTCTAGTCTTTCCTTGAGGAAAAGTAGTTTGAAGCTTACTTTCAAAGCCCTTAAGTGTAAAAATAAACAAGCATTCAGTCAATGGGGTCCCCGATGCCTCCCTATACCACAACACATTTTGAGTCATAAATCATGGCTCTGACAGGTCTATGATGATGCATTGTGTTAATACATCATAATGACAATGCTGATGATGTATTAGTGCAATATATTCTGAAAGCCTATCACTTTAGAATTCTGTGTTTATAGATGACAAAGGAAGGAGTTGAGGGTGGCAAAACTGAAAAAGAGGGAGGCACAGGGGAAGGTTCAGGATGATGAACATCTTTTTTCTGACAAATCAAGAAACAAAAAGGGAAATCAATAGCTTCTATTTCCCAGGCACTAATGCCTTTCTTCTCCCAGTAGGTGAGTCATGGATGCAACTTTTGAAGAGGTATACTCTGCTAAACCTAAGTCACATGACCATTTTAACACCTCCAGGCTTTGAAATGAATGAAACATATTCTATGTATACAAAAGAGGAGCCCTGTTCTAGATGAACGCATTGACCACTGTTTCAGTGACATGTGCACACATATGTGTGCTAACGTTTGCAGTCCTGAGTAGTCTCCACTTTTCTCCCTGGGATTCTATTCTGGTAAGTGATGGAGTTCCATGAACAACCTAAGAGTAGTAACACAACCACTTCATGTGTTGGCCATTCACTGCTCCAACAGACTGGGTCCCAGCATTCACTACATCTGTCCATCAGATCAGAGCAAACACTAATTACATATCAGCATCTCCTTTAAACCCATCCAGTAGGGCTATTTCCCATTTTTTCAAGGGAACATTTGTGATGATGTGACAATGATAGAAGCAGTCCTTCAGTTTAGCTTATGATCCTGCCTATAAAATATAGAGGTTATGCTGTCTAGAACTACTATTATATCATGCCTATCAAATCTTCAATTGTCTGTCATTTTAGTCAACCCATAACCGGCTTTGAAATTTTTTAACTCATCTCGATTAAAACACACACAAACACATTGCAATCAAAATAAAAAAGAAAGAAAAAAATAAGTCAAGTTGAAAGATAAAAGTCATTTAGAAGTACAATGAAAGTATATAAGGGGAGTGGAACTCAGTGGAACTGATATATCTTTGGTTATGAAATAGGCTGAGACCTATTTTTATGTCACTGAAAATTAAATTAAGAATTTAAATTAGATTATAAAATGGCTTGCATGGTAGAGTCAAATAAATTCACATTTAAGGATGAGCAACTTACCTTTTAAATTCAAATTACAAAGGAGTTTACTGAAATACACAGATAAGTATATTCTTAAAACAAGCAAAACATCTTTTCTTTTCCAACAAATTCTAGAATTCAGATTTTTCCAAAGTTGGCCATATGTCTACATATGATAGTGAAGATTTGATGCACATAAAGTCAGGTACGAAAGAGGGCAATTATTTGTTGGCATTTACCTAAAAAAGTATCACACTGATATAATTTGTGAGTGCATATTTTGCTGCACATGGAGCCTAATTCTTATAAACTTGCATGTGGTCTGTTTCCCCATGGACTTGCTATACAGATGTGAGTAGAGACTACCCACATCCTCCATGCTATATCTATATTTCCAATATATAGGTCCTTAATACATATCTATTGCTGATGTTGATGTTTATGTTTCCAAATATAAAACACTTTGATGTCTTTCTTGACTTACCCTCCCACCTCCAAATGTGAGATTTTGCAAGTGTGCTTTTGAGAACATTCATTCAATAAAAATTAATGTTAGATGACTTTATTGGGATAACCAATTATCAGGGCCACATTGTATACATAAAATACTCCTAGGTATTTTTCTCAGCCAGTTTCTGCAAGTAAGTGTGGTGGTCCTAGGCAGGAGGAACTTTGTGACCAATCATTGAGTGTTAGGGAATTGTTAGGTAAATGACTGACCTCTCACGAAATGCCTATCTTGCAGGCTAGCCAAGTGAGTGCCTGGAAAGGGCTGTTATCTACAAGAGCTCACCAACCATGGGTCCCTCCAGCCTGAGCAGGCTCTACTGACCATTAGCTTTGATGACTGTTGCTGTCCAGTGAATTTTAAGGTTGCTGTGGAGACTGATGACCAAAACCCAAGGATCTTGTGGCAAGCCTCCAGACCTTTGAAGATCCTCAGCTCTCCCATCAGTGGGAATGTTTGTTGCTCTTGGCCTTGAAACCAATCTGTCCCACACCCAAATTGAGCATCTGGAGAAGTGCAATTTCCAAGAACTGTTCCCAGAGGCCATATCTATCTCTCCATTACCAGAATAAAAATATCCCAGCTACTCCAAAGCACCCAACTAATGAAAAGCTGTGTTATTTGGCCCAGCTGGATTATCCCAATGATTTAGAGGTTAACTTTTCCCTGCTCTCTTACATCTCACATCAAATCAAGGGCATAGACTACTTAAACATATGTTTAAAAATTTCTCCCTGTTGTTGTTCCTCAGGATTCACAAATCATTTTTGCTCTTATAAATATTCAAGGCATTAATGCATAAGTCCCAGGGGTAACATGGATGGTAAGCAAGGAGAAAAGATTCTTTTTTCTGCTACAGGGCTATCAAACTCTTTGGGCCTCAGTTTCCTTATCTGTAAAATGAAGGTTTGAATTAGGTGGGAACTAAGGTATTTTAAGCAGTAGCTTATGCTTAAAGGGTGTATTTCTATAACATTTAACAGAAAAGTGAGAAACTATTCACTTTTCATAGTTACAACTCTAGAAAACAACTTTGAGGCCTATAGATTTTTCCAGGAGTTGGTTAAGATAAACTTGTACTCTATAGTGATATAACACATCTTACTTTTCCCCCACAATGAAAAACACATTCCAAGGCACTCAGTCCCTAAGCAGTGCTCGTCAAGCCAAATTTCCTCAACCTGTCTTTATTAAAGGTTTTATTTATTAATTTAGAATTACTGTGGGATCGTTCATGTCTATCAATATGGCCACAGCCTGTCCCTGCTCTACCAGAATTTCATGAAATAATTCTTCATCAAGGTGCCAGAATTCTAGTTACAGCTTCTACTTGGGGGAACCTCAATCTTTATACATGAACTTGAACACTATTGCATGCCCATGTTTCTGCTTTTATCCTGATAAATGAACTCAACCGAGAAGTTCTTTTTCTCGGGTTATTGTAGAAATACTTCTTTAGTATACTACTGTAGTGGGGAGAAAAAGAAAGTTTCCTAAAACCCATATTGCCTCCTCTGGAGGATGGATTCCTGATCTGGAGGGTCTTTTGACCTTGCCAAGATATTCAATGAGTCAGTCCCCAAAACCTTGAAAGTGAGTTTGCCAGAGAAAAAGGAAGAATGTGGAGTTTCTGGAGCAGTCTTGAGGGTCACAGGTAAGAGAGAGGTAGTTGGATAGTAACAGGTTCGGGGGAGAGTGTACAAAATAGAGTGAAAGGGATAGAGGAAAAATGGTGGCGGAATAGACAGACGTGTTCCGAGCCTTGTCATGGAGCAGAAAGAAAGAACAGCTGAGGGTCGCACTAGGAGTGTTTGTTGGCAAGTTGGGGGACAGCTGAACTCCAGAAGAAGGTGGGAGACTGCTAGATGGGGTTCCCCTGACCTGGCAGCTCCCACTACGACTGGGTCCCCTCCCAGAGCTGCGGGCTAGGACGCGGAGTCTGCGCCATCTGGAACCAGAAAGTGGAGCTTATCGGAAGCCTGAGAATCCACAACTGCGGCACCCACGGAACAGCTGCGAGCCCCAGAACAACGCTCCCCAATTGGCGCAAACACACGGGTTCAGAGGAGCTCTACACTCCACCACGGAAAGGTCAGATTTTGCCTGGGATAAGGTGAGGTCTCTGGTCCCAGCGCGAGAGAGGAATGCGCTTTTTGCGGGAGCTGGAGGACCAGGGAAGTCTGTGCCTAGAAAAATCCTTGGCTGTTGGGGCTGGCGTGATCTGTGAATATGGAAGGGGGTCCTCAGAGCTGCTAACAGAAGGGCTCTCTAAAAAGCAACCCATTTTGATCTGACGTGCAGGGACACCCTAAGAATTTCAGAGGTGTGCTAGACTTACGCGCAGCCACGGAGTGCGCACACTTGGGCTTTTTCCTCTTGAAATTCTTGCTTCTGATTACTAAGCCAAATACATAGGATCACCCAGTTGGGGACACCCTGGGAGACTGCAGGGGAAAGTTGTTTTTCTGGAACCTGGGGATCGGAGCGGGGAGTGACAATCGGAGAGCCAGCTCTGAGGCAGCCCACTCCCACAAACCGGTAGTGAGTGCCACAGGGAAAGAAGGCTCTAACACTCCCTAGAGAGGACATAGATAAACCCGGAAGTCAATCCAGAAACACTGCCACCCAGGGGCTGAATCACAAATTGACTCTTGTGTAATCAAAAATAAAGGAATACGAATTAAGACACACCGCCTGCTTAAAATCAGGACTGGCTTACATCACTGAAGAGCAGTGGAACGCAGGGAACTGCAATACTGTCCGGACTGAGAAACAGGCGTGCCAAACAGAACAACAGAGGAAGTGAATGACCTTCACTACTCCACATTTTATTTTTATTTTTATTTTTTTTCATTTTTTGCATCTTTTACTCAAGAAACTATTTTTTTTCTTTTTTCCTCACTTGATTTTACCTTTTTAATTATTACATTTTTATTTTCAATCCGTATTATTGCTACTGCTATTTTATCTTTTTTTTTTTAAGTGTCATTTTATTTTCTCTTCATTTTGTTTTGGGATTAATGTTCTACATTCTATTTTTATCTTTCCTTTAGCATCATTTTACTCTATCTCAACTCTACCTTTATGCCATCACTCTCTTCCTCACTTTTCCCTTTTCGGTGTCCTGTTTATCTTACCCCTTTCCTGCTTTAAGTTTTCCCTATTCTTTCTGTTTACCCCCGTTAAAATTTCACCCTACTTATATATCCAATCTCCAATCCCCTGCTCCAACTCCATACACACCTCTCTCTTCGCTGTCTTAACTATCCAAAAATTGTTTTTCTCTCTGTCCTTTTGTTGTTGTTCGCTTGAATGTAGATTATATCGAATTTTTATGCTTTTTTGTGAGATTGTTTTGCTTATTCGTCTTTTGTTTATTTTTTTGTTTGTTTAGTGCTTCTGTTTTCCCTTGCCTCACTCAATATTAGTTGGTGTTGTAGTTTGTATTAATCCCCAGGTACTTGATGCTGGCATTTGCTGGGATAAGTGATTGTTCTATTGGAGTTTTATCCCCAATATATATAGTCTGTTTCCCTTTCTCTCTTAGTCTCTTTCTTGTCTCTCTTACTTTTTTTTTCTTCTTTTTTTCCCTTTTCCCAATTTCATTTTGACACTCCTTTTTCTTCTTCTTCTTCTTTCTTTCTTTTTCCTCTTCTTCTTTCTCTCCTATCCCCTAATTTGCCTTTCTCTGGTGGTCACCTATATTGGAGGTTATTCATATCATGAATACATTTCTGTTCAGTGCCTTGTGTGTTGTACCTGGTAGTGCTGTATTTTGTGCCTTTAAATCAACCCAGGAGAGAGAGAACTACATAACCAGACACCCAGAGAAGAGAGACCATGGGGAGACAAAGAAACAGCCCACATATGAAAGAAAAGCAGGCATCACCAGAAAAGGAAGTTAAAGAAATGGAGGCAAGCAACCTTCCAGAAAAAGAATTCAGAGAAATGGTCATAAAGTGGCTGAAAAGAATGGAAGACAAATTCGACAATATGAGCAAGAACCAAGAGGAAATGAAGAAGAACCAAGAAGAAATGAAAAACGACATCGCTGCTGTAAAGAACTCAATAGAAAGCATCAAGAGTAGACTAGAAGAAGCAGAGGACCGCATCAGTGAGCTAGAAGATAAGATGGGAAAAAATACCCAAGTAGAGCAACTTCTAGAAAAAAAAATTAAAAGGCAGGAGGAGAGCCTAAGGGAACTTTGGGACAACACGAAACAAAACAACATCCACATAATAGGGGTTCCAGAAGGAAAGGAAGCTGAGCAAGGAATAGAAAACCTCTTTGAAGAAATAATGACAGAAAATTTCCCTGATATAGAGAAGAAAAAACCCACATAAATTCAAGAAGCTCACAGAGTCCCAAGCAAAATGAACCCCAAAAGACCGACACCAAGGCACATTATAATTAAATTGGCAAACACCAACGACAAAGTAAGAATCTTAAAAGCGGCAAGAGAGAGACAGAAAGTTACCTAAAAAGGAACCCCCATCAGACTAGCAACTGATTTCTCAACAGAAACTCATCAGGCCAGAAGGGAATGGAATGAAATATACAAAGTCATGCAAAGGAAGGGTCTGAATCCAAGAATACTGTACCCAGCAAGGCTATCAATCAAAATTGAAGGTGAAATCAGGAGCTTCACAGACAAAAAAGGACTAAGGGAATTTATTACCACCAAACCAGCAATGCAAGAAATGCTAAAGGGTCTGCTGTAAAAAAAAAAAAGAAAGAAAGAAATAGGAAGCGAAGAAGGAACACAGGGGTAAAGAATAGGAATGGCGACAAATAAGTACCTATCAATAATAACTTTAAATGTAAACGGATTAAATGCCCCAATCAAAAGACATAGGGTAATGGACTGGATAAAAAAACATGACCCATATATCTGCTGTCTACAAGAAACCCACCTCAGAAAAAGAGATGCACACAGACTGAGGGTGAAGGGATGGAAAAAGGTTTTCCAGGCAAATGGAACTGAAAAAAAAGCTGGGGTAGCAATACTTATATCTTACAAATTAGATCTCAAACTGAAGGACATAACAAGAGATAAGGAAGGCCACTTCATAATACTAAAGGGAGCAATCCAACAAGAAGAAATAACTCTGGTAAACATATATGCACCCAATGCAGGAGCACCCAAATACATAAAAAAACTACTGGAGGATATCAAGGGAGAGATTGACAGCAATACAATCATAGTAGGAGACTTTAATACCCCACTATCACCATTGGACAAATCCTCTAAACAAAAAATCAGCAAAGAAACATCAATCCTAAATGACTCACTAGACCAGATGGAATTAATTGACATCTTCAGAACATTTCACCCCAAAGCCACAGAATATACATTCTTCTCAAGTGCACATGGGTCATTTTCAAAGATAGACCATATGTTGGGACATAGGCAAAGTCTCTTCAAATTCAAGAAGATAGAAATCATATCAAGCATCTGCTCAGACCACAGTGGCATAAAACTGGAAATCAACTACAATAAAAACAACCCAAAGAAATCAAACACATAGAGGCTAAACAGCATGCTATTAAACCATGACTGGGTTACCAGAGAGATCAAAGAAGAAATAAAAAACATCATGGCAACAAATGACAATGAAAACACTACAATCCAAAATCTATGGGACACAGCGAAAGCAGTCTTGAGAGGGAAGTTCATAGCTCTACAAGCCTACTGCAAAAAACAAGAAACAATGGTAATAAATTACCTAACCCAACAACTCAAAGAGTTAGAAAAAGAGCAACAAGAAAAGCCCAGTGTAAGCAGAAGGAAGGAAATACTAAAGATCAGAGCAGAGATAAACGACATAGAAACCAAAGAAACAATACAAAAGATCAACAAAACCAAGAGCTGGTTCTTTGAAAGGATAAACAAGATTGATGAACCTCTAGCCAGGCTCACCAAGAAGCAAAGAGAGAGGACCCAAATAAACAAAATCAGAAATGAAAGAGGTGAAATAACAACAGATCCCGCCGAAATACAAAGGATTGTTAAAAAATACTACGAACAACTCTATTCCCACAAACTGGACAACCTGGAGGAAATGGACATATTCCTAGAAAAATATAACCTTCCAAAACTCAATCAAGAAGAATCTAAACAGCTCAATATGCCAGTAACTATGGAAGAAATGGAAGCAGTCATCAAAGAGCTTCCGGCAAACAAAAGCCCGGGGCCAGATGGCTTCACAGGAGAGTTTTACCAAACATTCAAGGAAGAACTAAAACCTATCCTCCTCAGACTATTCCAAAAAATTCAAGAGGAAGGAACACTTCCAAGCTCCTTCTATGAAGCCAGCATCACCCTAATACTAAAACCAGATAAAGACAACACAATGAAGGAGAATTACAGGCCAATATCCCTCATGAATGTAGATGCCAAAATCCTCAACAAAATTCTAGCAAATCGGATCCAGCAGTACATCAGAAAGATCATACACCATGACCAAGTAGGGTTTATCCCAGGAATGCAAGGATGGTTCAATATCCGAAAATCAATAAATGTGATACATCACATAAACAAATTGAAAGATAAAAATCACATAGTCATATCAATTGATGCAGAAAAAGCATTGGACAAAATCCAACACCCTTTCTTGATAAAAACTCTCAACAAGGTGGGAATAGAAGGATCATACCTCAACATAATAAAAGCTATATATGATAAACCCACAGCTAACATCATACTCAATGGGCAAAAACTAAAACCATTTCCCCTAAGAACAGGAACAAGACAAGGATGCCCACTCTCACCACTCCTGTTTGACATAGTACTGGAAGTATTAGCCATTGCAATTAGACAAGAAGAAGAAATAAAAGGCATCCAAATTGGAAAAGAAGAAGTAAAGCTGTCCTTATTTGCAGATGACATGATATTGTACATAAAAAACCCGAAAGACTCTATCAAAAAACTAACAGACTTAATAAATGAATTCGGCAAGGTAGCAGGATACAAAATTAACGCCAAGAAATCTATGGCATTTCTATACACCAACAGTGAACTTACAGAAAGAGAGACTAAAAAAGCAATCCCATTTTCCATCGCACCAAAAAAATTAAGATACTTAGGAATAAACCTAACCAAGGAGGTAAAAGACCTATATGCGGAAAACTACAGGACACTGAAAAAAGAGATAGAGGAAGATGTAAACAGATGGAAGAACATACCATGTTCATGGATTGGTAGAATCAACATCATCAAAATGTCCATACTACCCAAAGCAATCTATAGATTCAATGCACTCCCCATTAAAATACCAACAGCATATTTCACAGACCTAGAAAGAACTCTCCAAAAATTCATCTGGAATAAAAAAAGACCCCGAATAGCCACAGCAATCCTGAGAAAGAAGAATAAAGTAGGAGGGATCTCAATACCAGATTTCAAGCTGTATTACAAAGCCACTGTCCTCAAAACAGCCTGGTACTGGCACAAGAACAGACATATAGATCAATGGAATCGAATAGAGAATCCAGATATCGACCCAAACCAATATGCGCAATTAATATTTGACAAAGGAGGCATGAGCATACAATGGAGTCAAGACAGTCTCTTCAATAAATGGTGTTGGGAAAATTGGACAGATACATGCAAAATAATGAAACTAGATCACCAACTTACACCATACACAAAAATAAACTCAAAATGGATACAGGACTTAAATATAAGACGGGAAACCATAAAAATACTAGAGGAATCCACAGGCAGCAAAATCTCAGACATATGCCAAAAGAACTTTTCAGCGATACTGCCCCTAGGGCAATGGAAGCCAAATAGAAAATAAACAAATGGGACTACATCAAAATAAAAAGCTTTTGCACAGCAAAAGAAACCATCAACAAAACAACAAGAAACCCCACTGTATGGGAGAACATATTTGCAAATGGTATCACTGATAAAGTTTAATTTCCAACATCTACAGGCAGCTTATACAACTTAATAAAAGGAAGATAAATGATCCAATAAAAAAATGGGCAAAGGACCTAAATAGAATATTTTTGAAAGAAGACAGAAGGAAGGCCAAGAGACACATGAAAACATGCTCAAAGTCACTAATTATCCGAGAGATGCAAATCAAAACGACAATGCGATACCATCTCACACCTGTCAGAATGGCTATCATCAACAAATCAACAAAGGACAAGTGTTGGCGAGGATGCGGAGAAAAAGGAACCCTCGTGCACTGCTGGTGGGAATGCAGACTGGTGCAGCCACTGTGGAGAACAGTATGGAGTTTCCTCAAAAAACTGAAAATGGAACTCCCATTTGACCCAGTAATCCCACTCCTAGGAATATATCCTAAGAAACCAGAAACACCAATCAGAAAGGATATATGCACCCCTATGTTCATAGCAGCACAATTTACAATAGCTAAGATTTGGAAACAGCCTAGGTGCCGTCAGCAGATGACTGGATCAGAAAACTATGGTACATCTACACAATGGAATACTATGCTGCCATAAAAAAGAAGGAATTACTACAATTTGTAGGCACCTGGATGGAATTAGAGAACATTATGCTAAGTGAAATAAGCCAGTCAATGAAAGAAAAATACCACATGATCTCACTCATTTGGGGATAATGAAAAACATTATAAACTGATGAACCAAAAGATAGATACAGAGGCAGTAAAGCATCAAACAGAGTGTCTAATTACAGCGGTAAGGTTAGGGAGAGGTGGGGGAAATAAGAGATCAACTGAAGGACTTGTATGCATGCATATAAGAGTAACCAACAGATGCAAAACATTGGGGGGTGAGGGCATGTATGGGAGTGGGGTTGGGGGGGGGGGCAATGGTAAGATATGTACACATATAATACCTTAATAAAAATTTGAAAAAACAAAAACAAAATAGAGTGAAAGGGCCAGGAAAATGTCCCCAGTGTTAGGGAATTTGGAGACCTCTAAGAAAGCAGACTGCCCTCATTTGTGGTCTGTTTCATTGTGATAGAAACATCCTCCTTCCCTCCCCACTCCACGTCCCATTTTGAATGAAGTCTCTGTGTGCGCACATAAATACCATCCAATAATACAATGATTGTGGGGATAGAGGAAACAGCTGAGTTTCTCATTTAGATCCTGTTGGAAACAGCAGGTCCAGAATGGCAAGGTAATCCATAAATTGAACTTATTCAGGGAAAATGAGAATTCAGATACAGAGATAACCAAGAGAACCCAACCTCTTAGAATTTGCAAAAACCTTGGGGACTCCTTTAAACTCCCACAAGGTATGGAATGTAAAGTTTGAGACCATCTTATCTCGGTTTTAGAGGGAAGGAAAACCCCAGCTGACATCTGGATTCCATTAATGGGAGGGATTTTTACTACACTGGCATCAGGAATTAAGCTAATCTCCTTATATCAGTCTTTGTCTGTGGCAATATTTTGTGGAATAAGATAAGCCCTGGGACATAACATGGGTGATAACAAGTAAATTCATGACTCAGTTTTGCTCATCAAGTTCTGACCTCCAAGTTCTGATTTCTAATGCCTTCTCCTCCTCCCTTGCCACTCCCTTCTAATACACACAAAGGACAAACTCCTCGATCACCACTTCTACTTCCATCCCAACTCGGAATTCAGGAGAAACACTTAACTCCCTCTGATGTGAGTTGACATGTGATTTCCCTCCTCTGCATGGCTCCCTGTTTTGAATCATTTTCCCCATGCCAATTTCCTGGTAGTGAGTTCTGTTGTCTGCCTGAGCCCTTAGTTAGCTCATGCCCAGCCCTCCTCTCCAAGGAGGGGGCTTTGCATCCTTTTACATCTTCCGTGAACCACAGTGACCTTTGAGGCTGATGCAGGTGCTTTGGGAGACCAGTTCATCAAGTGCTGCAGACAGCAAGGGGTGGGGTGAGCCATCAGCTCCTCAAAACTGTGGTCTAGAACTGCCCTGGACCAGATTAGTAATGGTGACCTGGAGGTGAAAGGCTCTGTATGCCATTACCAGTCTCCTGAGTAATCTACCTAATTCAGTATCCTTTCATTTAATTGAAACATTATTTTCTCTCTGTTAGTTGGGGCACTCAAGCTGGTAGAACAATGTTAATCTTTCTGCTGATTTCCATCTTTGCAGAATTACCTTTCTAGCAATTAGACCTACTGGTATAAATTTGCCTTGCTCCTTCCTGGGGTTCAATGTTACAATGGAAATCTCCAAGCTCAACACATTTTCTTCCAGGTTGACCCAGGGCATGTATTAATTAACTGGGGTGTCATGAAAAGGTTGAGCTTGAAAAGCCAAGTAGGAGAATGCTTCTCTTGGGATGTCATTGCAGCCAGAAGATGAACTAAAGAAGGTGAGACCTGGATGGAGAAGAATCACATTTAAAGTCAATTGCAATGGTTGCACTATTAGTGAACTGGGGGCAAAATCATGGTTATTCTGAAAATACCTTAGGACTTTCAAGTAACAAAATCTTCTGCATCCTTTGTTGAGGTTGAATATAGCTCATTTGTGAACATTCTCTAAGACATGCAGGGTCACAGTGACCAGCCATCTCAGTTTGCCTGAATCTGAGGCATTTTTGAGACCAGAAACTTTCCAAGCTAAAACTGGGAAAGTTCTGGGCAAATGGGAATGAGTTGCTCACCCTATTAAAGTTCAATCTTTAAGGAAGTTGTATAAGTCAGTTGATTCCTCACATTTCCTGCTAAACTCAATGAGGAGTTGTTTATGCCTACCATCTTATATCCTGAACTTTAAACTTTTCTGAAATCTGGCATCTACATCTCTAGAAACTATGTTATCAGGACTGTTAATTGTCAAATGCAGTGGCCTTCTCTTAGACCTTGCCCTCTCTCTAGGATTGGACATCACTGAATACATCGCCTTTTCAAACTCTCTTCTCTGGACTTCTGGACACTTAAAATGTCTGCTTCACTTCTTTCAATGTCCACCTTCATCGCTGTTCTCTGTCTGCAGTTAATTCTGTAGAGACTGAGCTGCTTATGTTTCTGTCACCTCTCAGTCCTGCACTTTTACATTCTGCCCTAGGCTGCTACAGATGGGAGTTGACAAACTCTGATTTCCCTGGGCTTGCTTACCAGCTGGCTTGCTGCTTGGCTTGGTTAGTAGGGGCACCACAAGAAGAGTAGAAAGCAGTAAAAAGATGGAAGCTCCTCCTGCCATACAGTGGTCACTCACAGTTGCTGGTGACTGCTGCTCTGCTGGTGGCATGTGGTGATTTCAGCCCCCAGCAGCCTGGCAAGGGAACACCTCCCCTTGTCAATGGAGGGTTCAGAACTTAACTATGATAGCCTTTCCAGCAATTATTAATAATGTATAAGTGCTGCAGACAGCAAGGGTTGGGGTGAGCCATCAGACCCTCAAAACTGTGGTCTAGAACTGCCCTGGACCAGATTAGTAATGGTGTCCAGAATCAAAAATCACTTTCAGGACCAACCTCAGTGAATGCACACTAGTCTACACTATACTAATCATCTTCCCACAGACCTTGATTGTCTTCCTTGCTTCCTAGAAAACCTTCTGATGATGGAACTGAAATTCTTCTGGTTATTGATACATGCCTTTTTTCTTGCTTCTAAGACTTAATTAGTCACTAAATCTTGTCTTTTTATATAAAACCAACATATTTCACATCTTTCACTTTCTCTAGTTTTGGGCCCTGTAACCTCATGTGTAAAAAATATCTTTTTCATTTAATAAGAAATACTATTAATACCTGCTTTCCCGTAAGGCAAGCATGTCAAACTCAAAGGCTAACATGGGCCAAATAAACAAGGCATGCGGCCCGTGGGCCCAAGTTTGACATGCTTGCTGTAATGAGTGACTGCTTGGCTCAAGATAGCTTACATACAGGCTTTCTAAACGTTGTGATGACTGGGGGATAGGTGCTTTCTCCTTCTGCAGATGGAGTGATTGAAGCTCAGAGAGGTTAGTTAACGTTCCAAAGGTTGCACAGGTGTTACATTGAAGAGCCTGGATCTGAACCGAGGTCCCTTTAACCCCAGAGCCTATGCTTTTTCCTTTAGTTACTCCTTTTCTAGTTTCTTCAACTTCAAATTTATTTGTACATAACCAAACTAGATAATATTTTTAATTTTTAAAAACCTGATCTATAGTTAGAATCCAATCAGTATTTACTAAATGAATTGAACATACTAGTTCTCTAATTAAACACATTCTATAAAGTTTTAACTGCTTTGTGGAGGTATAAATGACAAAATAAACTGCACATATTTTAAGTGTACAATATAAAAAGTTTTGACACATACACACCTGTGAAATCATTACTATAATTAAGATAATGAAAGTATACATCACTTCAAAACTGGGGTGACATACTCATGCTCCTTCATATTTTCTTATTCCCAGCCCTCTTCAGCCCCACCCCCAGCTTGCCCCCATCAATTCCCAGAGAACCCCTGATATGCTTCCTGTCCCTATAGTTTGTATTTTCTAGTGTTTATATAAATGCAACCATATAGAGTGTATGCTTTCTTCTCTAGCTTCTCTCATTCAACATAATTATTTTTAGATTCATCCATGTTGTTACATGTATCATTACTTTTATCATTCAGTACTATTCCATTGTTTGAACATACTACAATTTGTTGATTCATTCACCTGATGATGAACACTTAAGTTTTCAGTTTTTAGCTACTACAAATAAAGCTGCGATGGACATTTATGTATAATATGTCTTTGTCTAGACATATGCTTTCATTTCCCTTGAATAAATGCCTAGGAATGGTGTGGTTGAGTCATGTGGTTGGTGTATGTTTAACTTTTTAAGAGACTGGCAAACTGTTCCTCAAGTGGTTATATCATTTTACTCTCCCACCAGGGGTGTATGAGAATTCCAGTTGTGCCATGTTCTTGTCAACACTTGGTAAGACCTGTTCTTTTTAATATTAACCATTCTAAAAGGTAAAGTAGTATCTCATTGTGGCTTGAATTTGCATTTCTCTAATAACAAATAATGTTGAGCATTTTCATATGTTTTGCCATGCTTCCAAACCTTGTTGCCTGTTTTTTATTGATTTGTTTGACTTTTTTATTATTGACTTTGGAGTTCTTTTTATATTGTGGATACAAGTTCTGTATCAGATATGTGATTTGCAAATATTTAAACATAGTCTATGTCTTATCTTTTTATTCACGGTGTCTTTTAAAGAGCAATATTTTAAAATTTTGATGAAGTCCAACTTAGCAAATCTGCTTAGTGGATTATATTTTGGTGTTATAGCTAAGAAATCTTGTCCTAACACAAGTTCACAAAGATTTTCTCCTATTTTTTTCTTAGAAGTTTTACATTTGTATCTATGATCCTTTTTGAATTAATATTTGTATACAGTGCATGGTATTGATAAAAGTTTATTTATCTTTTTATAAATGTACTAGAGGCCCGATGCACAAAATCTGTGCAGGAACTCAGCCCTTATAGCCCCGGCTTCATCCAGAAGGACGTAGGGAAGGATGTCTGTTCTAATTAGCATATTACGCTTTTATTATTATAGATATGCAATTATTTAGACACCATTTGTTGGAAACATTTTTCTTTCGGTAATGAATTGCCTTTGCACCTTTGTTCAAAATAAATCAAATATATATTTCTAAATTTCGCTTTCTAAATTCTTTACCAATGATCTATTTGTATATGCCAATATCAATGGCTCAATCCCTGTAGCTTTTGAATAAATCTTGAAGTCAGGTACTGTAAGTCATTCAACTTTGCTATCTTTTTTAAAGTTGTCTAGATTATTTTAGGTGCTTTGCATTTCTAGATGAATTGAGAATCAGTTAATTAATAAATTTCTGTAAAGTTTTGTTAGGTTTTTATTTGGGTTGCATTGAATCTATAGATAAGTTTGGGGAGAATTGAACCTTGATAATATTGGCCTTTCAATTTATGAACATAGTACATCTCTTTATTTACTTAGGTCTTTTTTAATTTCTCAGCAATGTCCCATATATTTTATTGTATAGGTTTTGTATATCTTTTGTCAGATATTTCCATAAGTATTTTATACTTTGATGCTATATGAATGATATTCATTTTTGAAATTTAGTTTCTGATTGGTTGTGGTTAGTCTATAGAAATGCAATTGATTTTTGTTTTATAACCTGCAACCATGCTAAACTCATTTATTAACTTAATGGCTTTTTAGGAGATTTCATAGGATTTTATACATAGACTGTTTTATCATCTCCTAATAAAGAGAGCTTTATTTCTTTCTTTCTAATATGGATGCCTTTTGTCTCCTTTTCTTGCCTTATTCAACCAGTTAGAACCTCCAATATTGTGTTGAGTAGAAGTTGTGAGAATGGACATTCTTGTCTTGTTTCTGATCTTAAGGAAAAAAACCTCTAGTGTTTTAGCATTCAATATATTGTTTGCTATAAGTTTATTTTTATTAAATTTATTGGGGTGACATCAGTTAATAAAATTATATGTTTCAAGTGCACAGTTCTATAATACCTCCTTTATATATTGTATTGTGTGCTTCCCACCCGAAGTCTAATCTCCCAGGAATAAAAGAGAACTTTCTCAACCTGGAAAAGGAAACTATAAAAAATCTATAGCACAGGGTTTCAGTAGTTTCCTGATAGATTTTTATTAGTTTCCTTTTATCAAGTTGAGGAAGTTCCCTTTTATTCCTAGTTTATTGAGAGGCTTATCACATATGCCTGTAGTCCTGCAATTATTATTAAGCTTTCTCAAATACTTTTTCTCTTTCAATTCTGGGCTTTTGCATTTTAAAAGCCTAGGTCTCATGGTCATGGGAACTATATATATAAAATGGATTGTGGAGAAGTGCTCACTGTTTCCTCGCACATCCTGGCCTTTCTGGATTTGCTCAGAAGGAGAAGAGATAGGTAAGACAAGAAAAAGAAACCGGACCTGCAAGGACTTTCTGGGCAGTGGCTGCCTCTCCATTTAGCTTCCCATCCAATGTCTAGGAACTTCCTGGAAACTAGCACTGGCCAATGTTCCAATTTTTAATTAATAAATGAATCATTTAACTAATTTATCATTTTCTGCTTTTGCTACTTATTAGTTTTATCTTATTTTTACTATTATTCACTTCATCATTTTATTGGCTAAGTGGATTTTTTACTTTTATTTTTATTTATTGCCAACTAGTTTTTTGTTATTTGCTTTAAAATAAAAACCCTTTCCATGTCAGAGAATTCTATCATGTTTGATCAACTTTTAATCTGATTATTTTATCATTTGTGTTTATTGTTAGCTCTTTCTTAAAATTGCAAGCCAGAATCACTGATCCCAGGGTAGCATCTGTGCAAACTATCTATAGATTCCAGGATGGCTGGGAGATTTCCCAGCTCCAGCTTTCTCTAGTTGCTTTTTCAAACCCACTCCAATATTCCTCAGGGCTGAAGTATTTCACACCTTTCAAAATTGTGTTTTGTGTAAATGTCAGGTGGCAACTGCTCCTGGAATTCTATTCACACACAATAAATGTGAGTAATGCCTCCAAATTTGTACAATGATGATACTACTCACCTTGCAAAGCTGGTACATGGAGTCCTAAAGTTTTTAAACTAAATAAAACAATAGCTGCGTTGGCCAATCTCCCTTTCCAAAGAACACATTAATCCTGCATTCACTCACTGCACAGCTGAACCATTGAAACAACATGTCTCTTCATATTGCAAATCATCCAATCCCCATACAAGGATATGAATTATTTAAATTGATGATCTCTCTGCTGTACAGCCACTGAACATCAGGTAAATATATGGTCACATAATAAAAGAAGAAATTGCATAGGAAGGTTCCAACCAGATAGTATTCTCAAATAGTCCCTTTATTTTTCACATTTCATTTTGTTTATAATTTCTAAACATTTAAATATTATTTTTATTTTTTAAAATGGATAAAACATAGCATATAGCAAGTAAAAATATAGAACTAAGAGTAGAAAATGAAAATTCATAGCATATGTCACTTAAGTTTCATTTTGATAACGACTCCAGTTGTCTTAAAGGAAAGCAGCTGTCAATGGGTGCTCCTTTCCAGGAATGACTTTAGGAAATGTCTCTAAGTGTGTAGCCTAAAGGCAAAGGGAAGGTCACTAGAGCTATAATTAAGATTAATAGTGTTGCCCACATGAAGCTGGCTCTACCTGTGATAAACAATCAGCTATAACAAACAAGCAAACAAAATTAATTTCATTGAATATTTGCCTGGCTTCATTCCATACTCATAAATTGCAGTTTCCTACAGAGTATCTCTGAGTGTAAATGAACCAAGGGCAGGTCTCTCTACTCATGCTCAACTCCTTAAAATAGGAGACAATATGAACAAACTTAATTCTCCATAAAGTAATTTGATTGACATCCACTGCTTCCTTTATAGAGCACTGGCCTCCAGTCCAATGAGATTCTTGGCAAGTAAAACTTTCCCAACACTCTTTCAAAGACCCACCCCTGGGAAGACTCTATCCCCTCTGTGGGACCTGTCTAATTGACACCTCATTAAGTCTTCATTCATTCCACTTTTCTTGCAATTTTATCCTTTTTCAAATGGATATAACTCTATGCTAGGAGCCATGAAAGATACGAAAGATACACTATAGATGAATCAAGAGGTTTCTGTTGTTCAGAAAGGTGCAGTACTGAAGGAGAGAAAGATTTGCATATAGTCAAATAATAGAATCAAGTGGGAAATATTCTTCAGCCTAAGGGAATCCATTAAAAAAAAAAAAGAGGACTCAGGAAGATTTTCTAGCAAAGCTGAAACTTGGCAAGTCCTAGAGGCTGAAAGGTTTCTGATCGCCAGAAGCACTCTGGCTGTGCCTGCCCCGCCTCTCCCCCCCTCCTCACCCCCCCCCCCCCCATGCCTCCTCTGGTGGTGATGTATTTGTTTTCATGGTCATCTTATTTATTGCTCCAATTTTTGGTCTGTAATATGGTCACAGTTTGAACAGAGTTTATATCCAGGAAAAGATATCAAGTGACTTTTACCTTACTCATCAGGTTTTATGGTAATTGATTTTTCACTATATTTAACTAAGTGCTATTACAATTTTTTAATTTAACAAATGTTTACTATGTACAAGTCAGTGGTATGGGCATGGAAACAAAAACAGATAACACCCCTGTCCTCCAGGATAAAAATAAATATCTGTCTACCTATTATCTATCTATCTATCTATCTATCTATCTATCTATCTATCTATCTATCTATGGATGTTTCAAGAATAGAACACAGTGTAATACTATATCGTAGATAAGTATATTGTATAAATATGAATAAATATTTATATCTATATATGTATATATGTAAATACTTATTTAACTATCTATGGCAATGAGATAGAGAAAATTAAAGCACGGAAATAGAGTACTGGGGGGTGGGTGGGGATTTTTAATCACATGGTCAAGAAAGGCCTCACGGAGAAGGTAACGTTTGAGCATTGACTTAAAAGAGGTGCAGAGGTGAGCTGTATGACTATCTGGGGTGAGAGCATTTCAGAAAGAGGGCCCTGAGTTAGAATCATGTTTTGTGTGTTTAAGGAAATTGAATGTGGAGAATAGATTGTAGAGGGGCAAGTAGAAAAATGGAGAAACTAATTAGAAGGCAGCAAGAAGCAGGCAAGGGATGATGGTGGCTTGGATCAGTGGGATAGTGATAGAGAATATATATTTCGGTCCGAGGATTACTTTTTTGTTGTTGTTGAACATTTTAAAGCCCCTGAAATTGGAATTCATCTTCTAATTGATGATTTCTTGCCACCACTACAGGCTAGGAGGCCTAGAGATGTGGTTTTCATCTATCTATACATGGATACACTTGATCTGAAGTTTTTATTCTCCCTTAATTGAGTCAGGGGTCACTAGAAGTTTTATAGTTTTGTTCAAAATCTGCAGAAAGCAGAGCATTACATCTCTGCTACTTTAATGGCACCATGGACAATATTTTGTGGAAACACATGCGCATGTATGACTTTGAGTCAAAGCAATTAAGAAAACGGGTTCTGAAGTTGATATTTTTGGTAACCTTAACCAACTTATTTCACATACATTTTCATTTTTCTCTATGAACAAGGATGATATGTGGTTAAAAATCATAAGTTTGGAGATCTTTAAGTATAAAATAAAAATTCTCAGCAATCCCATTGAGTCATAAGATTGACAATGTTTTTCTTTCTTAGAATTGAATAGCATCATCATGTACCTCACAATTGATGATATCTTAGAGTCTATCAAATACCTGTATTTTTTAACAATATGTTCTTATTGATTTTTAGAGAGAGATGAAGGGAGAGAGATAGAGAGATAGAAACATCGATGAGATTAGTGAGAGAGAAACATCATCCAACAGCTGCTTCCCACAACACCCTGTACTGGGGATTGAGCCCGCAACCCGGGCATGTGCCCTGACCAGGAATCAAACTGGTGACCTCTTGGTTCCTGGGGTGATGCTCAACCATTGAGCAACACAGGTCAGGCTAAAATACCTATATTTTGAGGGTCAATTTCATGAGGAGGAGAGAAAAATAGGAATCAAGGATGACTTTGAAGTGTTTTATCTGAGCAACTGGTAAAATAGAGCTCCCACTGATAGAGAAGAGAAGTGGGAAGAGGCAGGGGCACTGTTTGGGGCAGGTAGTGTTAAGATGCTTAGTAGGCATCTATATTCATTTTCAAAGGCTGCTGCATAAAGGACTACACACTAAGTGGCTTAAAACAACAGAAATTTATTGTCTCACAGATCTGAAGGCTAGAAACCTGAAGTCAAGGTTCTGGCACGCTCTCTGTGATGGCTCTAGTCCTTCGTTGCCTCTTCTAGCTTCTATGTTTGCCAGCAATCCTTGATGTTCCTTGGCTTGTAGATGCATCATCCCAGTCACGTGGCTGTCTTTTCCCTGTGTGTCTTCATATCATCTTCTCTTGGTGTGGGTGTGCCTGTTTCTGTGTCTAAATGCCCCCTTTTCATGAAGACACCAATCATATTGGATTGGAGTCCTCATTTTAACTTGACTACCTTTGTAAACACCCTACTTCCTTAATCACTGAGGTATCAGGGGTAAGGAATGCAACTTCTATTTTTGGTGGAATAATTCAACCCATAACAGCATCCAAAGAAGTTTAATAAACAGACATCAAGTAACGTTAAGTAATCTAAAGTCAGGAGAGAGTTTTGGTCTAGAAACAAAAATATGGGAGTCATCAACATTTTAAATGACATAAATAAGACCGGGTGAGATCACCAGAAAGTGAGTGCAGAAATCCGAAATCATTTAGAAGTTGGAAACTATGGTAGAAATGTCAACATCTCATATTGGGAAGATGTGTTCTAGTTCTGCATGTAGGTGGAACTTTTAAACATAATGAGCCTGCCACCCTCAGAATAACCTTGCATGTATTCATTTAAAAGAAAATGCTTGTTACAGAAGAGACTAGTGCTGAGTGGCTACTTCTAATTCAGTTTGTCTAAATGAAAACTATTCTGAAAAACAATTCAGATAACTGGTGTCTAATTTAAGTACTGCATCCCAATAAAGCTCACTGAAAATAAAAGTAGGCACGGGCTCTACATAATGAAAAAGGGTCTAGCCTTCAGTCGTTAGGGTTTCAGTTATAATTTATAAAAATATTTTGGGTAGTCCCACCAATACATTTTCCAAAAGAAAAATTTTCTAGTGGTGATGGAGCTTAGAGTTGAATGAGGTTTTGTAGATCATCTTTTTGACAAATGAGGGAAGGGAGGTCTGGAGTCACCAAGGGTCTAACACAACTAACATGGTTTGCCTAAGAGGGCATGAAGCAGGGTCAATAAAGTCCTTTTGCTTCATGTTTAACATACTTCCTACCACAATGCCTTTCTATATAATTTTAATGAAAGACCAGAGATATTTGTGAGCAAAGTCATAACTGAAACATAAGCCAAAGTCTTATTCTAACCACAAAGTAAAATGTATAAAGATTGCAATTGCGTGTCAGTATGCCATTGGTCTTAGAGTTCCATTGGACAGTAGCTTAGCCTGAGAAATCCTATTTAAATTTGTCAGAAACAAAGATAAGATAAAGTAAGTCTGCACCCTTCATGTAAGGCTGTTTTGTGTAAAAGCAAAGAACATGAAAAGACTTTCATAAGATCAATGTCTGAGTGGTGTTCAGTTTCTTGATAATTAAATAGTTAAACATTAAGATTAATTGAGCATGTGGGTGTGGCCACTTACCACCCCCCCCCCCCCACCAAAAAAAAAAAACAGCAAAAAACAACACCACACCAATATGATCATCTCCTTTTTTTCTTATGAATAACCTTTAAATTATATGAATATCTTCCACTTTCTATTTGGTATAGGCTCAAATTATAACACCTCCATAATGATGTTAACAGAATGCTTGCTCTTTCTCTGTCAGTATTCCTAGGTAGAAAGCTGCCTATTCAATAAAATAGTGAAAGGTGATTAGAGCTTTGGAATTAGACATAAGCTGATACTTTAGCCCTATTATTGTTTGTGTAGCATTTTCAAAATTTTTAAAACTAAATTATCTTTATTGTTGAAAGTATTATATATATATATATATATATATATATATATATATATATATATGTATCTGCCCCCTATTTTTTGACCTAGGCCTTCACCAAATTTCTTGATTTCTCTGAGCTCAGACTTCTCATTCAGGAATTGGGATGATATTATTCACTTTACAAGATGGCTGTGTGAAAAAAAATAAATTAGGTGATATACATAAAATCTTAACACAGTCCTTGGTACTTACTAAATATCAACAGGAAATAATGCTCATTTCAGCCATTTTTCCCTATTCTTGCTTACTTTGTACTACATCCAGATTGTTTTATTCAGTGCATTGTTACAGATAGTAAAAGCAAATACACTTCATATATAATGTTATGTGCCTTTTTATTCAAGAACTATAAACATTTACAATCCTTCAAACACCTTTTTGGGTGATCTCTTTCTGTATTCCTTGGTTTTCATTCTAGTTGTAGAATAAATAGCTCTTGTTTATGTATCAGTATGTATCTATTTACTACTTAAGACAAATACTATTTTCCTTCTACTGAGCCAAAAAATGCAGCTGCTCTATAAAGTATAAATCTGACTTCACTTGGTACCTGTACTTTACCCTAACTCTACACTGGTACCACCTTCAGGCTATATAGTATGTAATTAACTTAGAAAAATAATTTTGCAATAATAATCCCATTTCTCTGTGATTTCTCACATATTTTTAACTAACTTAACTATTTAAGAAAATAGCTGGTTAGAAGCTTCTTTAAAGGAAAATTCAAACCTTTCCTTTAAGCAACAGCTGCAACAATCATCTTGCCTGTGACTAACCCATCATTGGAGCGTAGATGGCAGCTTAGCCTAAAAAACACCTCCTAAATTTTATCAGAAACATACCAGTAAATAAGATGAAATAAAATTGTCCTTTCTTCTTGAGGCAGTTTTCCAAAATGCAAAGGGGAAATTTTTTAAAAAATGTACACTTTTGCAATGTGTTCAAGCTTGAGTTCCTTTTGCCTAAAGATCCATTTTTAAAGACACAGCTGTGGGTGACTGAGAGCCTATTTAAATTTGTAAACTTGAACACTTGAGGATGGTAATGAGAGGGGGCTTTGCTGCTGTCTGCACATCTGATGACTCGGGAAATTTGTCGAGGGAACGCTTCATCACCAAGGAAACACTTCCATCCCATCAAGTCTAGCACCTTCGCCTTTACTACTTCGAATTTGACAATCACCAGCTGTAAACAGGTCTGCACTCAGGAGCAGTAATAAGTGGAGTCCCTCCCGAGCACCTCCTGTAAGAATTATAATTTGCCCAATTTTGGGACCGAGTGAGATGCTTTAAAAAAAGTTCAGAACAATGACCGGTCAGACACTGGCTCTGTTGCACACTAATTGTTTCACTGAGATAATTTTAAGGTAATTATACTCCACCAACCCACAAGTAACCTCACTCAGGCTGTACTTAATCCAGTGTAGCTTGCTATTTCTAAAAGGTCAGGAAATCTCTTTCGTCACCTCTAACTGCTCACCTTTCTTGGGTGTACTTTGGGGATGCATAATTCCAACCGAGTGGAAATTCACTCACTAAATGAAGTCTAGGCATAAATATTCATAGCAAAAACTTCTGAAAAAAAAAAGGCAAGAAATTACACTAAGTAAATCACAGCCCCCTATAGAGATGACTAGGACATGCTCTAACAATTTACATAGCTTTGCTCAAAATTTTACTCTGTGTTTTAAGAACCCTTCCTGGTAAATGACACACCCTTGTGCCAACATTTGCACACTTTATTCATGCTTCACTCATTGATGAAGAAAGCAAGTACACTTGGAATCTTTCAAACTCTTATTCCTCAGAACACTTGTTGCCTTCTGCAAAACTCTGATGTTAAAAAAATATCAAAGATATATTTATGTTCCAATGCAGCCAAATGTGCCTCAACTTACATAAAATTACTTTAACACTAGGAGTTTGTTCTTATCTGCTATTGAATTCATGTGTTACCAAAACTGGTTAAACAACTCTCAAACATTGATTCCAAGGCATTCTATAAGTTATAGTAAATTCTACAAAGTTAATAACGCTACCCCCTCATCCCAAGTGTGTGTGTAAATATATAAGGACTGTTGGTATGTTTTATTATAAATTGCAACCACTCATTAGTAATAAAAGTATATTTTCTCTTTATCACAAACATCAGACTTAATTTTTATTTTGCTTAACTCAAAGATGTCTTCAGAAAGATAACCTTTCCTTCAAGAATCAATATACAGAAATTTCATGACGTGACTACAATTTCAGAGGCAACAAATCACGTAATATTCTTTATGACACAAAGTCTTATTCTTTATCTTCTTTAGCTTTCAGAAAACTATGAAAAATCTCCCTTGTGAGGGTGAGATATCCACCAGGAACCATCTCAAAGTGAACGAGAACTTTTGATACTTTTTAGTGTTGAATCATCAAATAGTGTGAGTAGCTATGCCTTATGGCTTGGCGTCATGGGACTTTACCCAGCAACCGTCAAGGCCTGGACTTGCTTGTCAGAATTAGTCAAATATCCTATAGGATAAAGCAGAATTTGTTAATTCTGTGCAAACTAGGTAAAATATTCAAATGCAAGTAACTTTTTGCTTTGCTTTTATCTTTGTATTTTTCTTTGTTTTACCATTGGCTGATGTAGGCAATCCCATTAATCCAATGAGTTCAAAGATTGAATTTAACAACTAAAACCCCAAATACTAGGTAAAACCTTGAGACTCCTAATATGATCTTCCTGATGGCACTTTTTTGGGAGTACTTCTTTTTTATTTTAGGTATAGGTTAGCCTGGAAGGAGATGTGTGACTCTAGCATTCCCCAAACCAAAAGCTAGTGGAAGTCAAGAATGTCTACCTTAGTCCTCACAGTATTCCCTGCTCAGCTGCGTGGTATTAAAACAAAAACAAAAAACATAAACTTTCCATAAATTCTTATGATATTTATACACATAATTATATAAATGACTTTGGAGGAGTCTGCTTGATTACTTTCTTGAAAATGATGAATTAGAACACTGAAGAGTCACCTTTGCCCTTCTGCTACCAAATTGGAAATAAAAGAGGGAGGGTAGGAAAGCAACACACACTTGTTTATTAGCTCTTATAAATAAGATGCCATGTCTGGCATTTTTCACACTTGATCATGGCAAGATCATGGAATTGAAGGAGAGGCCTATTTCTTCCCCTCCTGTTGGACTCAGTTTCCTTATTCATGTAGCTAGTGGCCTAGGAGGTGCTCAATAAACAGTTTAAGAAGCAACTCCTTCTTGCCTTAAAATCCAGCTTTTTAGATGGAAAAAAGTAAATGTTTCTTTTTTAGGATCAAGGTTTTTCTTCTTTTTTTAAATTGAATTTATTGGAGTGGCATTCGTTCACAAAATCAAGCAGGTTTCAAGTGTACAACTCAGCAAAACATTATCTGCACATTTCCCATCACATTTTCTATAGCACATGCTTATGAGCCCCAAATAAAAAATAAGTGGTTAGCCTTTGGAAGTCCTATAGGTAACATGCAACCTTCCTGACATATAAATTGTTTTTAAATGGTTTGGTGAGACACGAATATACTACTCCACACTCAAGCTCAAACTCAAAGATTTTCTTTCCTGTTTCCTATTTCCCAGGGATTTCCAAGAATAACCATTTTACAGTTCAGTTGTGAAATAAAATCCTGTTAGCACCACCCAGGGATGTTGAACCATAACTAAGGGAAACTAGAGAAGGAACAATATGTCCTTATGACTTCCACTGTGATGTTGTTTATTTATTTCCCAACAATTATCCTGGCAACATGATTAAACACATGAAAGAATCTGAAAGTTCACATCAACGCTAAGTGCCATTTTTCAGTAGGAATATCTTCCCAATCACCTTTCTTCAATCTTCTGGTTTCATAAAAGAGGTGATGTCATAATTTATGATGTTAAACGGACTGGTGAAATGTCATTACACAAGTGATGTTTTAATTGATGATGTTAGGCTGGTTAGCAGGAACGTGTCAAATGTCACTTTTGTGACATAAACTGGCAGTTATTATTATATAATATCAATTATTCTTTGGAAAACTGCATTATATCAGTTAGAGCTAAACCGATTTCATTTGAGCAGGTTCATATTTTTTTCTATCTGTTCATCCAGTTCTAATTATTAGGAGTAAAATGTACTTTGGATGTAGTTTGCACTTTCCTAATGTCCTCCCTGGATGTGAAATAGGTGTCTTATATGCCCCTTGCATTGCACAGGGCAGCGCAAGAAAAAATCTGTACTGATCTTCCAGAGAAGATACTGTATATTGAATCTTCCTGCCCCTTAATTGAAACTCTCGGAATTATTGTGTTAGTCAAGATTTAGGTGAAATATGATATTGTGAAGAAATAGCTTTTAAAGAGTCTTAGTTTATTTTCGTTTTCTAGAAATATCAGCTGCGAAGTTCATATAAATCTAATCCCAAACTTCTAAGCATACTTGCCTCTCTCCTTTTCTTTACCAATTAAAGTAAAAAAATAAACAAAATAAGTGAAGAAACACTTATAGTCTTTGTCCTTTATTGTAGATACCATTTTGAAAAGGTGATGGGTTAATTAGAAGTATATGGAACTCAAAAACCTAATGATAAAAACATGAACAATAAATACCATGATAGCAACAATTAGCATTTATTGTAACTATGTCCAGGCCCTGTGCTAATCCTTTATGTTCATTGCCTTACATATTCCTCTTAGATCTGTGAGCCAGATATGATGGGAATCATTTTACAGAAGAGTGAGGCTTACAAAGACTCCAGCATGCCTCAGAAAATAAACAGTTTGTAAATGCTAAGTATCTCCAGGAATATTGGAGCAATTTGGTGTAAGGTAAACATGGGGGAAGTACATCAATGGTGTGAGTCACTATTTTTAGCCTTTGCCATCATTACACCGAAGATGAGGCTCAGGAACTAAGCCCTTGTTTGAGAGCTGAGTGCTAACAGAACAAGGGCAGGGGAGGGTGGAGAAGCTGGGCAAAGTGAGTGCAGTGCAGGTGTGTGTGCATGTGTGTGTCTGTGCATGAGTCTGTATACAGGCATGTGTGTTTGTGCATGTCTGCATGTGCATGTATTCACAGGTATGTGTACATTTGCACATGTGTGCACATGGGCATTATGTGGACTAATGAGCATGTACATACAAGCATATGTAATGTGTGTGTGTGTGTGTGTGTGTGTGTGCACCTGTGTGTTCACCTATGTTCAGAGACTGGGAACCAGGATAAGGAAGAAGTATAAAATAGCATCAAGACAGGAGTGATAACATCTTTAACACAGACATGGTACAGCCTGAGCAACTGGCACAAGTTCAAAAATAAGTCAATCCTCTAGACAGGGTTTAGCAGGTGCCATGCTGGCCCTGGCATCGACCATCCAATTGCTGGATTGTGAGACTATCTAGCCAGGTAAATTTGATGTAGGGGCAGGTGCTCACCAAGTAGTGCTACTATATTTCAATAATTG
Source organism: Plecotus auritus (assembly GCF_963455305.1). Taxonomy (NCBI): domain Eukaryota; kingdom Metazoa; phylum Chordata; class Mammalia; order Chiroptera; family Vespertilionidae; genus Plecotus; species Plecotus auritus. The sequence continues at coordinate 134,338,464 of NC_137782.1, read as the reverse complement.
AACAGCAGGTATGGTCCTACCATTCAATTTGAGCTGCTTTAAAAAACTCGTTGGAGATTGGTGGCCTTCCCTTATTTCTCCTATAGTTCCTACTCCCACTTCTTTTCCCACTAACTCCAAAATGAGCTGCCTTCTTCCTACTGCTTTTCAAGGAATTCCCTCTAAGACAATGAGTTGATAGCTGTCTCCAAGCATTTCAATCCAACAGGCCTGTATCCTTCTTACATGTATGATTTTGGTGAAAACTAGAAACAATCAAACCCTATAGCTGAGTGAGTCAGTTGGAATCACAGAGGAATGTAAAAGCCTAAGCATTTCAAACATTCTAGAACTTGGATGAAAAGGTTTTCATGTTTTCTCTTAGGTTCTGTCAAACCACACCAAAAAAAATCAGAAAATGGGAGACATCTGTAATACTATCAAAAATAAAAAAACACACACATAGTAAATTAAAAAACAAAACAAAGAAATTAATCCATAAACATGCCACATGAGAAAATACTACATTTTGTTCTTGGCAACATTTAAAATCTTCATGGTAAGTCCTCATGGCAAGTTACATTTTTCTCCATCTATTTCTTCCCCCTGGTTCTCTACTCCATTGCTACCTTGCTTTCACATTGGTTTGGAAGCAAAGCCAAACTATTTCATTTAGAGGGTGAGGTAAAAACAGAAATGGTTCCTGAGACTTACAATTTTTCCCGGTGGCTCTAACTCAAAAGAAAGGGATGGTGCCTTGCAGGTGACTATCAGAGAAGGCAGGACAAATAATAACAGATATTTGTTTATTGCTTTGTGAATCTGCAAAATACTTTTAAGTGCAAACTTATGGTTTCTTGCAATTTTGTAAGATCATGATTATTAACATCTTCTCTGACAGAGAAAAGAAAACAAAGCTCAGAGTTATTCAGAGAAAAAGCTAATAGATTTTTTTCCAAATATGTGTCCCAGGATTTTCCAGTGTAATGTGGGGATTTTTAAGTTCTCACTCTGGATATTGGGAGAATTCCTGATTACCTATGCACTTGAAAATTCACTGGGCTTGATCTTTCCTTGATTTAAATACTGACCATCACTTATTCCCTTTTCCCCTTACTTAGTTATATTCATTCAACAAGTGCTCATTGAGCTTCTATTATGTTCCAAACACTGTTTCATGGCTGGTGATGTGATTGTTGGCCCAATTGTACCTTTCCTGGAGCTTACATTCTCATAAGATGAGGCCTAAAATATTTTTAAATGAAATAATTTCTCCCCTCAATGTTCCATGACTTTTCTTTTGCATTAGAAGCAAGTCACTAGGTCTAGCCTTACGAACAAGGAGAGAAGCTTACATAAAGGCATAAATTCCAGGAGGTGGGAGTTTGGGGAGCTATTTTATTAATTTATTTGATATGTTTTTATTGATTTCTGAGAGAGTAAGGGAGAGAGGGAGAGAGATAAACACATCAATAAAAGAGATACATTGACTGGCTGCCTCCTGCAAACCCCCTACTGGGGATCAAGCCATCAATCCAGGCATGTGCCTGGACCAGTATCTCCTGGTGCATGGGATGATGCTCAACTAATTGAGCCACACTGGCCAGTCTGGGGAGCCATTTTAAAGACATTCTATATAAGGAACCGAGCAGATCTCTCAGGGGCCCCAAATATCCTTCTGTTACTATGACCTACTTATCAGGGTGCCTAGGGAAACCTACAAGCCAAACTCTCCCTTCAGAAGATAAAGTCTTGTGTCTCAGAGCTTCAGTACTATCTCTTAATTTCTACTAAGCACTTGAGATGTTATTCCTTTGTGAATGGATGATCTCTCCATGTGTGTTTTCTATCTGAACACTGTTTTATTAGACAACTCCTAAGCACCATTTCTAATCTTCTAAGCCACACCTGTATCCTATGTCAGCCACTACTGCAAACAAGAGTTCTGTGCGGTCGTCAAGCAGTTTCCAGAAGGCACAGGCCAGTGCTGTATACCATTTGCTCTCACAGACATGAAGCTTCTCTGTTGGAGCCACTGCATTGGATGCTTTAGGAACTCACTTGATGCTCAAGAATGTGCAACCCAGAAGTGGGACGAATTAATCCCAGGTTGGGAGAAATGTTCACCATAGGGACTGGGAGTCTCTGGGTAAATGCTTCTTCCTGTGTTCCCGAGATTCATTTCATGTTGCTTCTCAGATGATCCCACAAGACTGAGCCACTAGTCACCCATATGATGCCCTTGCACAGACTCTCTCCTCCCATTTCACTCTGCTTCCTGGGATCACGTTCCCAAATAAACTACTTACACATGGTCATTTTCTTAGATTTTGCTTCCTGTGGAATCCAGGCTAAGACAACCTTCAAGTTTTACTGACTTAAAAAACAAACAAACAAAAAAACCACACACAAAAACAAAGAACCCCTAAGCCAATAAATTACTAAATATCAGTAGTATCACAAGACACCCAGGCTGAAATAAGCCCCTTAAGATGCCATTTTATGAAATATGCAAACTTACCGAATGTCATCCATTCTGGGCACTGGAACATTCATTCTCAGAGTTAGCTTCCACACTGAGCCCATGGCTTTCTCTATTATGATACTTAGCTGCTTCTTTAAATTTGGGCTGTATAAAATAAAGACAACAATAGCAAAATGAGTGAGTCATCCTATAACAAAAATAATATGACATTTTCTACAAGTATTGATACACATCCACTTATTCAGGGCAAGGTTCTCAGGTGGACACCAGCAACATCGCTGTGGCTGGAACTCAGGGGCAGAAGGGGCAGCAGACAAGGGGGTCTTCAGTTCTCTGCTCATCCTGTAGGTCAGTGTGCTTGGACAGGGAGACCACTGGATGTACTATGAGACTACTCCTCTTTGGAAGGGACCTAGACTTCTGCTGGTATCCCTATTTATAAGGCTGTGAGAGTAGACTTGAAACGGGGATCTGTATATTTGGCTTGCTTTGTTAAGAAGTCTTAGCTTAGAAACAAACTTTTGAAGGCTGTTATGAAGAAATACAAATGCCCAACAACTGAAAATCTTAGTTTCTGGTCACTTGGAAAGTGATTTGGGTGTAGATCCTGTTTCCATGCGCCCATGGAAAGTTCCTCAGACTTTCCACCGAAGAAGAAAGCAATCAGTCCCTGTTGGGTCATTGTCAGGCAAACAGAGAGAGCTCCAAGGTGATTCAACAGAAAATCCAACCCATCACCTTACAAAATAGAACAAACACACAGTGGATGTTGGTGACAGTCTTCCAGTTGCTCAGTATTTAGGATTAGTCATAACCTTTAGCCTGTGTGGCCAAGGAGATGTTTCTGATTTGTTCTATGCTCCCCTTTATTTACCAAAGGTGGTTCTTGTCACACATCATTTGTGCCTCTCACTTGGGCAAAGCCTGCTTCTGGTTTCAATGGCTTTATTGTTAAGTGTTAGCATTGCTTAGGATCTTGACAAGAATAGTCATCAGCAAAGAGTGGTCATCAAGTGATTTTCACCAAAGGCTTTGCTTCTATCCATTATGCTCTGTGCAAGGCTGGTTGTGGGTGGCTCGGGTGGTTGCAGCTCCCTGGCGCTCCCAGGTACCCTGCTGGGTCTGCCTTCCTCCTTGCAGCATAAGGTTCTCCTCCGGACTTTTGGAAGGGGCTTTGTGTGTATTGGAGACAGAAAGGAAAAGGATAGTAAACCCCATTTAACCCCAGAAAGAATGGTTTTCTGTTTGTATTTGGAATGGAAAATGTTTGCTTTTTGCACTATGCCATGTACTACCTGTGAATAACACCATTATATTTCCTGCCAGTCACCATGGCGTAGGAGGAGAGCCAAAGTGCTACCATTTCATTTTGTTGGCTTGAAGTACGACAAGTATGTCATTATAGGGGAGAGATGTTTTGGGTGCCTGAGAGACCTCGGGCTTTTTTTTTTTTTTGTAGGAGGGCTTATAAAATTTCTACCAAGGATCCCTGCTCCCTGCTTCTTGGTATCCATACCCTTGTGTAATCCCTCATCCTTGCACGTGGGCTGAGCCTAGTGGTGTGCTTCTAATGCAAGTGATAGGACCCTTCTTCTGTGGAGCCTTGAGATGACCACCGCCCTGACTGGTCCCTTGATTGCTCTCCTTGGGAGACCTGAAGCAGAGGAACCACCTAAGCCAGCCCAGTTTCCCGACCCGCAGATAAATAGTTTTGAAATAAAGAAATAGTTTTGGAGCAATTCATAACTCTGTAATAGATAGCAAATTCAGCCTCCTTCCAATTACCGGCATTAAGAAGCTGTCTCTCTTTCTGTGAGCCGTTCTAACAGCATCCTCTGGTTGCGATGCCCAGGCAATGTCTGTAATCTACGATCTCCCTTGAATGCAAGCCGCCATTTCCCACCCCCAGATCACTAAGCAACATTCAACCTGTCGGAAACTAGGGCATACAAATTCTATTATAGCCACTATATTTAACACAGAAGCCTGGCTAATAAGGTCAGAGCTGTACTTTACAGCCTTCGCCTGCTATCCCATCTTTTCTGAACTAAGGGCACTTTCTATAGTTCTGGTTGAAAATAGCAGTTATTTTTTTCTTTCCCCTGATCAGTTATCTTTACTGAAAATGTACAGTGCTGTTGCTCCTGACAAGGAGGACATGTATTAGACACCATGGGCTTGCACCTGAATACCCAAGTGACGCATTCCATGAATATAATTTACATAATCAGCCAGGCGAAAAGCACGTCTTAGAGTCTACATGCTTGTCAACATTTAAAAATGTTGAAATCTTGACAGAGAGCTGCCTCTTAGAGTGAAGAAAAGAATGATTCTTATCCCCCTCCCCCTTCAAACTCTTAGCTGATGCCATGCTGCAAATATTACTCACGGTGGGAATTCACATAGTTCACACCAAGAAATAAGCCTGTTGTATATTCAACTGTTTGTAAAACCAGCCCATTGGGCTTACCTGGGTGCCTTGGAGCAGATTTCTTCTGGTTTTTCAATGACTATGAAAGATTAAATTCAAGTACTAAGTGGATTTTATGGTTAAGTCACAATTTATAAGTGGGCATTAATTAACATGAGATAAAAAATGAGATTTCTAAGGAATTACATATTACCTTGTCATTGGTGGCAGGTTTATAATTATAAACCTTGCTGGGATGAATAATTAAGAAATTGTAATAAATAACTATGTTATAGGAAGGCCCTTGGATAATGAAAACAACAGTGTTTGGCACAAGTTTTAGTAAATAACTGTTAGACCTGGGTCAAATGCATTCCCCCTAGCTACCTTCATAACTTTACAAAGATTTATTAAACTCAAACAATTGCACATGAATTTCAGAATTATTTTTAACTTTTTAGTAGAACTGGGCTTCCTGAACTCTGGTAAAACAAGCTCTAGAAAGCCAGGCAGAATGTTTAGGTTGTAGACAGTTTTAAATACACTTGCTTATGACCCAAATTGAATACATTACCTATATCAACCATGAAGTACAATAGTTTCTAATTTTTTTCCATATTTTGAAATTCAAGGCTATATCTATATGATACAAAAAAGCATCTACTTAATAGAAGGAAAAAATCAACCAAAATGGTTAGTTTGCTTCTCAGAGTACCCACTCAACCTCATTCTCCCCAATACACCTTGTTTTATTAATTCAACCTTTAAAAAAGATAATGCATTTACTTATGCTTATCAACATAAAAGAGCAGGAGTAAATAAACGTTTGGAGATGATGGCTAACTTTATGGCATTTTAGATAGTGACAGTTTCATGATTGTATACTTATATTCAAATTCATCAAAATACATGTATTAAATATGTACAGCTTTTTTTGTATGTCAATAATACCTCAATAAAAAGAGAACAAAAACCCAGTAGACTTTATAAAATAAACACAGCTTTTTGTACCTTTTAACTTTTCATTTCTGGTAGTAAATAAAATGGAGGAATCTTTTGTTGCCTCAAATACCTACTCTACCTGATCCAGTCACTGAGTGTTAATAAATGCTTCTACATGCAGCACTGTGCTGGGGTTGCACCATCAGCGCTCCAGCCTGGCTCTGTACCTGCAACAAGAAGGCCAGAGGAATGCAACAAGAATAAGAAATTCTGACATATCATGACATTTATTTGCCCTATAACCTACTGACCTTGGCGAATTTCCTGGGGTGGGAAAGCATAAGCCGCACATTGGCCTAAATGGAATCTATCAATCCTGCTCAAATGTTAGGCAGCTAGTAATTACCTTGCACACTAACGATTGAAATGCCAAAAGAATCAAAAGGCCTTTCCTTTTGGAATGAAAAGTGTTCACCTGTGCTTTTTGGAGGATGTGGCCATTACCAATTTCTGGTGCTATAATGCAAGTGGACAACAACGGCATTGTCAAATGGAGCTTGATCCAGTCCAGCTGGCTTTCTCTCTCTCCCTTCACTTTCAGCCTCTTCCCACCTCAAGTCCTTGCATTTGAAGCTCCCTTTGCTTAAAATGTTCTAGCCCCAAATCTTCATGTGCCTGGCCTCTTTCATTGAAGGATCTGACCAAAAGCCGTCCTTTCTGATTGTCCATTCAAACTTTTCAATTACTTTGGTTTTTGGATGGATGCATTTTTTTGTTTTCAAACCTCAGATCCATTATTTGCTAACTGTGTATACTTGGGCAATGTATTAAACCTCTGAGTATGTATATAAGTGTGAATGAATGGGTTTGTGTTTACCCTTCATTATTCCAAAAGGATTTAAGGCAATCAAGTTTATTTACATTATTCAGGTGTTTTCCATTTGGGATACCTTGATATTTTTTCTTTTAGCTCTCAATGGTCCTAATTTGACTCTAGGACCAACCTAACTCCTATGTTTTCTTTCTTCACACTTTATTATTAGGCCACAACCATTTCTTTCTCTTCTTCATAAATTGATAGTGAGAATTTACATATTATTCAGCAATTGCTATATCTCAATGGGTTAAATGAATTGAGGGATTGAGACCAAAGTTTAGATATTCTAGGCAAATAACTATAACTGGAAATAAAGGGAGTTATAACTATATGGGCCATATTTTCCTGATGAAATGATTCATGTTGCTTTGTTATCTAAATAATTCCATAGCATTTCATTTTATTTCAGTTGTATAATTACCTGGAAATGTATAAGAATTGTGATTATTTGATCAACTTAATTTGACAATCTGATGTGTAATTCTTACTAGGAATGAATTTCTTCTAAATTATTTTTCAAGGAGAAAGAATTTGTTGGTCATTGGTTGGTGACTTTGTTTGGTACCCTTGGTTGGTGATGTTGAGAACATTATATTTCTAGCTGTGATCTGATATGTGAACCAAATAAAACTGAAAAAAAAAACTGTAAGTTCTTCTCTATGAGTTATTTCTACCCAAGCATGTGGCTAAAACTTTTATCATTGCCTCATGATATGACTGTTAAAACCAGTTTTTATTGTTTATTTGTTTTTGCTGATTTTGAATGAAATTATTTAGCACCTTTTGAAACAAGAAGGGAAATATGAGTTGTACTATAATGTAGTCTGGTTGACTCCTGAGAAAGGAACTAGCTAATAATTAAATATCTACACTGTGAAAAAAATTAGTTGTTTAATTTTGTAATATAATACAAGGGGCTGTGATAATGAATTGCTTAATTTAAGACTCTTGAGATGTTTGCTTTGGAAGAAAAAGTTTAGTGAGAAATGAGATCTAATGGTCTTACGACAGAAAAAGGTACTCACGAGTGGAGAAGAGACTGGGAGCCCAGCCTCCACAGACCAGGTTAAAAAAAAAAAAAAAAAGGAAAAAGGGATGCTCTTCTGCCTGACTTGTTTGGGCAATTGAATTCTGTTTGACCCATCAGCATGCTTTGTTTAGCAAGTGCAATTAAAAAGTAACAGAATCAGCTAAAACATTGTTCCTAGAAATGGAGTCAGAAATGAACATTTTTTCTCTGTGTCAATTCTGTCTTCTCTTGTGCCCAAAAGTTATTGATTCCCAGGCAGCCTGTGTCAGTCAGTGAGGTGTGAAGTGAGTGCTCAACCCAATGGGCATAAAGGTAATAAATAACTATGCCTTAGTCCATTGTTAAAATACTTCAGAACATCATTGACAAATACTTTATCTTTCAAAGAATCTGCTAAAGTGTCTTCACTAAACTAATTTTGGAAGGATAGGAACATTAAGTCAAGTCCATTCGAATAGGAACTGTGTGCTTATGTGTGCAAGGTGGAGAGTTTGGAAGTGGTAGAGGAAATAAAACAAACATACTGAATGCTCAGTTACTTGAGGTATGGTTTTACCTGATAATCACCGCTGCCTACCTGGCCACTTGCAATTGTCTCTCTATTCTCTATGAGTAGAGACAGTTCTCCTTCCCTTCGTCTTGTCCACTAGAATGATTCTGTTACCAGGCAACCCGTGGAACACAGACATTCCATTGCACATCATCACCTTGATCCGCGACTGCGGTTCTCATTGTGGGCTACGCATTAAAATCACCTGGGGCAGCGTGGGAGGAGGGGTGAGCTTTTAAAATATACCCATGTCTGCATCCTAACCACAGAAATCTTAATTTATTTATTTATTTAGTTATTTTTAATTTCTTTATTGATTAAGGTATTACATATGTGTCCTTATCCCCCCATTACCCCCCACCTCCCATTCATGCCCCCATCCCCCTGTTGTCTGTGTCCATTGATTAGGCTTATATGTATGCATATAAGTCCTTTGGTTGATCTCTCCCCCCTACCCCCACCGTCCCCTACCTTCCCTGAGGTTTGACGTTCTGATTGATGTTTCTCTGTCTCTGAATCTATTTTTGTTCATCAGTTTATGTTGTTCATTATATTCCACAAATGAGTGAGATCATGTGATATTTATGTTTCTCTGCCTGGCTTATTTCACTTAGCATAATGCTCTCCATCTCCATCCATGTTGTTGCAAATGGTAAGAACACCTTCTTTTTTACCGCAGCGTAGTATTCCATTGTGTAGATGTACCACAGTTTTCTAATCCACTCATCAATTGCTCTGCGATGGAACCCAGGCAATGGCATTTTTAAATACCTCACCCAGGGTTTCTTTTGTGCGCCAGGTTGTCCATTTACTTACTTTCCTCTTTTCCTCATGGCAATTGCTGAGCACCTTTAAAGGGCCAGGTAGCCTCTGCCATGTTCAAGTTCAGGTATGGGGTTTATGCAACAGGGAGACCACCTACAACCCCAAATTCTTCCCATCACAACCTCTCACTGAGCATGAAGAGACAAGGAGGAGACTGAAGAGTATTTCCTTTTAGCAGGCTTGCTTCTCTGTGTTGGCAAGGTGCCCCGGGAGAACTGGCCTTCGGGCATGCACACAGTGGAATGCAATATGGACCTTGATGTTAATCAGGCTGTGTCTTTTCCTCTTCTTTGCAAAAGCACAGCCCAGTCATAAGGTGAAGAGACAGGGCTGCTGTATCCTGGCTGGATTCCTCTCTCTCTCTCTGCTGTTGGGGAGCATGGAGTCCTGAACTTCAAACATTTCTAATAATGTTTAGCAGCAAGTAAAGAGCCCTGATCAGCTTTCTGCAGGGAAAAGCAATAGGAGGTTGGAAGTGATCACTTTATTCTTGCTTAGTGAACGAAGCTTTTTCTTTTTCCCTACTTATGTTGTCTCTACTGAGTTTTATGGAAGGAAATATGAAGCTGAGGATCGCCTGTTGCCGAAATAAAGTTCAGGCTTTTCCCCCTCTCTTCCTCCTCTGGTTTCCCTCCCTGAAACTTGGGTTCATGACAGCTTGTTGTTGGGCAGGGCATTAGCCTTTTGTAATTTATTGCTTTTAGATTAAATCTGGGGAAACTCAATATTGCAGTTGAATGATTAGAGCAATACCCCTTAGAGTAATAAATTTTCTTTGGTGCTGTGCATCTCCAGATCATGTTTCCCTTCTAATTACATTTACATAAATGATACTCTGTAAAATTAAATTAACATTCAAACGGTTACACTGGCAGGGAGAGACAAAAATTAGTTACCAAGTTGCATCTCTTTAAAAAAAAAAATCTAGTTCTTTTCATAACATGAATCACTACCCTCTCTCAAGTGTCAGCAATCAACAAAACCTTGGTTCCCGAGCTGCACAGGGTGTTTGTCACCAGCTAATGGAGATGTGTGTTTCTTTCTTGGAGATTTGGACGAGAAGCCTCATTAGAAAGTGACTATAGTGACTATTCAAACTTGGCCACTAATGAATTGCTCATCTTTATTCGAGCTTCTCACCTTAAAAATTCTGCTGTGATCATGGGGAATGTCCACACTGAATGTCACACAGAACTTTGTTCTGATCTGTGCCTTCCTGACCATCTGTGCCCATTCTTGGTGTTTCTGTCTAGGAATTCACAAAAGACCTATCACAGGTGACACCCTTATTCTTTCTACCTTTCTATGATCTCTTACACTACTTCAGGACGGGTTCCATTTTGAAGAGTTTGGGATGCTTTAGGAGTTGCACTATTTGGTGAGTTTGAATCAGAATCATCAGAAAATCTATCACTTCCTCATCTTGACTAAAAATGTTTCCTTGATCATGTTTACACATATGATGACAGAGCAACTTTAAGAAACATTTCCACTATATCTTTCCATCACATCTATTTCCATTACATTTAAAAATAATCATTTCCATTTGTGAACATGATTATTTGATGTAAAATGATTTCACTTATGATATATATATATATATATATATATATATATATATATATATATCCTCAGGGAGGATGTTAAACCAAAACATTACTGGTAGTATCCCTCAGCAGTGTGATTTCCCCCCATTTATTATAGTTTCTATTGTTTGAATTATCTATAATCAATATGTATCATCCTATCTAATAAAAGAGTAATATGCAAATTGACCATCACTCCAACACACAAGATGGCTGCCCCCATGTGGTCAAAGATGGCTGTCCCCATGTGGACACAAGATGGCTGCAACAAGATGGTCAGCAGGGGAAGGCAGTTGTGGGTGATCAGGCCAGCAGGGGAGGGCAGTTGGGAGGAACCAGGCCTGCAAAGGAGGGCAGTTGGGGGTGATCAAGCCTGCAGGGGAGGGCAGTTAGGGGTCACCAGGCCGGCAGAGGAGGGAAGTTGGGGGCGACTGGGCCTGCAGGGAAGGGCAGTTGGGGGAGACCCAGGCCTGCAGGGGAGAGCAGTTGAGGGGACCAGGCCTGCAGGGGAGAGCAGTTAAGGGTGACCAGGCTGGCAGGGGAGGGCAGTTAGGGGCAATCAAGCTGGCAGGGGAGCAGTTAGGCATTAATCAGGCTGTCAGGGGAGTGGTTAGGGGGTGATCAGGCTGGCAGGCAGAAGCGGTTAGGGGCAATCAGGAAGGCAAGCAGGCAAGCAGTTGGGAGCCAGCAGTCCTGGATTGTGAGAGGGATGTCCGACTCCCCGTTTAGGCCCGATCCAGGTAGGATCGGGCCTAAACGGAGAGTCGGACATCCCTCAAGGGGTCCCAGATTGGAGAGGGTGCAGGATGGGCTGAGGGACACACCTCCCATGCACAAAGTTTGTGCACTGGGCCTCTAGTTATTATGTAAAATAGTAAGTTGATGCAAAAGAAGTGTCTTTTCAGGTTCTTCTGGTTCAGATAGAGAGATAGTTAAGTGGAGTGTTGACAGCCTCTGCCTCAATTGCTTCCATTATCCCTGTTAAGCACCAGAACCCATGATTCCTCAAAACTAGGTTCACCAACACCTTGGACACAATCATCCTATCTAATAAAGAGGAAATATGCTAATTGACCAACACTCTGTCACAAAGATAGCTGCACCCACAGCTGAGGCCAAGTTCCCTTAAGGAGCCTTAACAAGCAATCATCAGAGACCTGAGGCTATGCCCTCCCCCACCCCTGTGGGGCTTGACAGGAGACCTCAGGCCATGCCACCCACTCGGCAGGGCTTAACAGGGGACCTCAGGCCATGCCCCCTGCCCTGGCGTCATGCTGGGAGACCTCAGGCCTTGTCTCCTGCCTTGGCACCAGGCCAGGGGACCTCAGGCCACACTCCCCACCTGGCAGGGCTTAACAGGGACCTCAGGCCTTGCCCTCTGCCCTGGTGCCAGGGCGGGGGACCTCAGGGCACAACCCCCGCCCCAGTGCCAGGCCAGGGGACCTCAGGCCACGCCCCCCACCCGGTGGGGCTTGACAGAAGACCTCAAGGTGCACTTCCCGTCCTGGTGCTGGGCTAGGGGACCTCAGGCTGCTCCCCCTACCAGGTTGGGCTTAACAGGGGACTTCAGGCTGCGCCCTCCACCCTGGCACCAGGCTGGGGGACCTCAGGCCGCACCCCCTGCTCCAGCACCGGGCCAGGGGACCTGAGGCTGTGCCCTCCCGCCTGGCGGGGCTTGACAGGGGATCTCAGGCCATGTCCCCCACCTGGTGGGGCTTGACAGAGGACCTCAAGGCACGCCCCCTGCCCCATCTGGGGGACCTCAGGGCACGTCCTCGTCCTGGCACCGGGCTAAGGGACCTGAGGCTATGCCCCCTGCCTGGTGGGGCTTGACAAGGGTGGAACTGGCTGGGTCTGGATCTAGGCCAATGCGGGGAGGCGGCCGGGTCTGGGTCTCACCCGATTTTGAGGCGCATGTGGGTGAGTGGGGACTTGACTCTGGGTCCCCTTTTAATGTGCACGAATTTCATGCACCGGGCCACTAGTAGTTACATACATTGACATGTTCGATAAAATGTGGCTGTCAGGAGTCCACTCTCAAAGTAACTTTTCAGGAACTATTCTTATGACAGAAGATGATGGCAGTACAAGGAGGAAACCAGCACCTCTTTTCTTTCTTTATTTATTGATTAAGGTATTACATATGTGTCCTTATCCCCCCATTACTTCCCACCCCTCCTCCCCACTCATGCCCTCACCCCCCCTGGTGTCTGTGTCCATTGGTTAGGCTTATATGCATACCTACAAGTCCTTTGGTTGACCTTACCCCCACCCTCCCCTACCTTCCCTCTGAGGTTTGATGGTCTGATCGATGCTTCTCTGTCTCTGGATCTGTTTTTGTTCATCAGTTTATGTTGTTCATTATATTCCACAAATGAGTGAGATCATGTGATATTTACTAGTATCTTTCTCTGACTGACTTATTTTGCTTAGCATAATGCTCTCCAGTTCCATCCATGCTGTTGCAAATGGTAGGAGTTCCTTCCTTTTTATAGCAGCATAGTATTCCATTATGTAGATGTACCACAGTTTTTTAATCCAGCACCTCTTTTAAAAGGAGCCTGTATCAGGCACATCCTCTCCTGGATGCACTTCTGTTTGCACCCCACCTGACCTGACTTCACCTATTCTCCTCTCTCTTGGGCTTACACTCACTGTGCTTCAAGTATTTGTTTAATAGATATTCACTAGTGCCTAAAATGTGCCAGAGTCCTCTCATTTCACTGGAGATAAAATGGTAAGAAAAGACAGATGCACTTCTTGTTCTCATATAGAGTACAGTCTGCATGGAAATACAGATGTTAGTTAAATAAATGTTGATAAATTTTTCATAACAAACAGATTAGTGTGCTGAAGAAGAAACACAGTCCTAGAAAATGAATTAAAAGAATCTACCCTTGATGGAAGATAAGGAATGAATATGGAGGTCAGGGAAACATTTCTAGGGAAGGGAATTTTGAGCTGAGATTTCAAAGACGGGTCTTGGTGAACCAGGTGTCATGATAAATAGTTGCAGGGGGAAGAAAGTGACCATGCCAGTCTGAGAGAATAGCCTGAACCTAGTACTGCACCAGGAGCAATAGTGGCATGTTTGATTCCAAGGGAACTCTGGTTGGATAACAAGAAGTTTGGGGAGAAAGATGGGTAATGAGGTTAGTGAGATAGTTTAAACTAGACAAATCAAGATCCTAATGATTTTGGTTTTATTTTCAGACAATGGAAAACAATAGAAATGTCATAACCAGGAAGTGATATAGTCATATTTTCCTTTTGCAAAGATCACCCTGAGAGCAGTGGAGTAGTCAGAATGGCTGTAGGGGGACCAGTGAGAAGGCAACTACAGTAGCTCAGCCTTCCTAGACCAGAGGGGTGGCTATTGAGTTGGAAAACATGCAGATAAAATCAAAAGACAGTTCAGGGGTAAATTAACATCGTTTGGTAATAGTTTGGCCATAGGGAAAGAGGGAGAAGGCTGTGTAAGTGATTAGATGTCTCTTAGGTATCTCACTCTATAACTAAGTAGTAGAGAGTGGAACAATTAGGGAATACAAGACAGCAGGCTTAGGGGAACAGAAGGTCACTGTAGTCTTAGAACTAGTGAAATAGATATCCAGGGGGAGGGGTTGAATGGGCAGATATAGAAACCTAGATCTCAGAAAGGAAGGATGTTAGGGTAGATTATATAGAGAAGGTAACTGAAGCCATGAGTGTGTATGGTGAGATGTGAGTGAGCACTAGAGTTAATTTGATTGACTGACCATATCCTGGCTCCCTTGTACCTTAACACTCTCTTACCTTCCATCATCTGAACTGGTGGTCTGTTTTACATTGTTCTGCCCACCTTTTGTGTGTGAGATTATAGGAAACTCTACATAGTACTTTGACCTTGCCTTTGACAATTACTTGCTGGATTTTGACCCTATTTTCAGCTCTTTCTTCCAGTATCAGCTGTCACAATCCTATTGTCCTGGATCTCAAGGAGAGCTATAAAGAAATTAAAGATGATGGTGAACTTGTAACCTGAGTCTTACTTCTCCCATCTAGGCTTCATCTGAAAAAAAAAAAAAAAAAGCTTGCTCCTTCTAATTGATTTGCTCATCATTTCTGTTTGTATCAAGAGCTGATTTATAGTATATCCAAATGCATGTACTAATGAACCATGTCATAATGGAGTTCTATTACACTGTGCAAATGCCTATAATTCATTTTACAGCACTACTGTAGCACTCATATTAGGCCATAAATTATAGTTATTTCCATACCTGTCCTTTTTCCCTTGCAAGAATTCAAACTCCTTGAAGACAGGGTTATTGCTTTAGGTAGTTTTATACCTTACTGGCCCCCAACACAGTGCCTCCCACATAACTCACTGAATCAGTGTTGAATGACCAGGGGCAGCGGTCCACTGCAGAAAAAACAATTGCAGTTATACAGGTGTAAGGTAACAAAAAACTGAGGTTGAAAATAAAGAAATGGCAATATCTGGCATGAAACAATGCTCAATAAGTCCCTGTAGGCTGATTGAACTTTAGGAAGAATTGACAGATAAAGAGGGAGGAGATCACAGTGAGGGATGGGAATAAGTCCACAGTTCATAAAAAATGCCATGTTCTTTCATGTCCACCTCTTGCTTATGTTGTTCCTTTGCTACAACTCTGTTTCATGCTCCTTCTCCATCCTGCATGATCAGGCCTAATCGTCACTCTCCTGTGAAGCTTTTTCCCCATTGGTCAGAATTGGAGGCATCCCCCTTCATGACCTCATTGATTATACAGATTATTCTAGCACAACACGTTTATTATATATTACATACACCTCAAACTCTCCACCAAAGATCCTCATGGGACTGACTGCACATACCAGGATGGATGAGTAGAAAAACAAAGGGATAGGTAAGGCTCCACACTCACAATGGAGCCTAATTTCAACAATAAAATACTTCCCTACCACTGAAATACATACCTGTGACTTCTTACCTGCCTGAACTTTCTTTTTAAAGGAACAACAGCCCTAACTGGTTTGGCTCAGTGGCTAGAGCGTGGGCCTGTGGACTGAAGGGTACCAGGTTCGATTCCGGTCAAGAGCATGTACCTTGGTTGCTGGCACATTCCCAGTAGGGGGTGTGCAGGAGGCAGCTGATCGATGTTTCTAACTCTCTAACCCTCTCCCTTCCTCTCTGTAAAAAATCAATAAAATATATTTTACAAATAAATAAATAAAGTAACAACAACTACTGTGCCTTATTCTACAATTAAAGTTCAGGTCAACTTCAGCTACAACTGGAATCTGAGTCAGGAAACATGAATTCTATCTTTTTATATTTATTATTATTTTTTAAATATATTTTATTGATTTTTTACAGAGAGGAAGGGAGAGATATAGAGAGTTAGAAACATTGATGAGAGAGAAACATCGATCAGCTGCCTCCTGCACACTCCCTACTGGGTATGTGCCCGCAATCAAGGTACATGCCCTTGACCGGAATCGAACCTGGGACCCTTGAGTCCGCAGGCCGATGCTCTATCCACTGAACCAAACTGGTTAGGGCCCTTTTATATTTAAAATCTCTAAGGCTTTGGGCTAATTCTTTAAACAATGGTTTTAGTGTTATTTTCTATAAAATAGGCATAATAATCTCACACAGTAGACAATGCCCATGAAAGCAAATAATCCACTGTGACTGTATAAACAGAACAGTGTCACATCAGTATTAATTACTGCTGCTGCTGTGAGAAAAGTCAGTGGTGGTGGCTTCCAATCTGTCATTTGGTCTGTAAATGGTTATGAGTAGATAGCATGTGCCCAGGTTAGTGCTAGGTGCTTTAGAAGGGAGGTGATGTTTCAGGAGGCATGGCTTCTGTTCTCAAATTACTTGCAGTATCTATCAGGAGACATGACTAAAGCAAATCAACTACAGGCAAAATATGTGCAAATGCAGGATCACATGCATTCAGACCATTTGTGCCATTGCAGCCCTCAGGAGAAAAGGATGCTGGGTGAGTGTAAACTGCTATTTTTATGTCAGGAGAGGCCTCTCTTTCTTTGACCTTCATAGACACCTCTGGGTGTCCTATAGCCTAACCTGTGAAAACTTGCATCAGCATTAACCAATCTGAGCCTCCAGTCTTTGCCATTCATCATCTATCTTCAGTGCAATTCACCCTGAGTACCCCATGCAGCTGAAATCTTTGGCTCAGCCCCTCCAATCACCACCTGCAGGCTACAGAGGCCCACAGGCTCCTGCAACTTGTGTTTTCCCAGGTGGGCTGCTAGGTGCAGCTCTCAGAGCCTGATTCAACCTGCTGGCTTCTTGCTGTCTGCATCTGGGCCTGTTGTCAGTGGATGGATGCCCACTATGCCGGCTCACCCACCCGAGGTAAACAAATGGGACCAGGGCTTCAGAACTCCTCAGGGAGAGCTAAGAATGCCAGTCATTGGAACCCATCATTGCCTGTGGCTTATACACCAGGGAAAGGTTAGAGAAATTTATGAGTAGGTACCATATGCCAGCCCAACATCTGCTTCCTCATAAGGGGCACGAATATAGGACAGTGTTAAGTGCATTAAAGATGAGAGTCAGGCACAGGAAAAGTGCAACTGAACTGTTTAGGGCCATGGTCGGCAAACTGCGGCTTGCAAGCCACATGCAGCTCTTTGGCCCCTTGAGTGTGGCTCTTCCACAAAATACTACGGCCTGGGCGAGTCTATTTTGAAGAAGTGGCATTAGAAGAAGTTTAAAAAATTTGGCTCTCAAAAGAAATTTCAATCGTTGTACTGTTGATATTTGGCTCTGTTGACTAATGAGTTTGCCGACCACTGGTTTAGGGAATGAAGACTTTAAGACACTTTTAGAAGTGTCCATATTTTTTTATCCATAGATTTTATGTTTCAGAGAAGCTTTAGGTTCACAGAAAAATTGACAGGAAGGTACAAAGATTTCCCATATGCACCCCACCCTCACACATATAGCCTCCCCCATTATCAACATCACCCACAAGGGAGGTACATTTGTTACAATTGATGAACCTACATTGACACATCATTATTTCCCAAGTCCATAATTTACATTAGGGGTCATTCTTGGTGTTGTACATTCTATGGATTTAGACAAATGAATAATAATATGAATCCATCATTATAGTATCATATAAAGTAGTCTGACTCCCTGAAAATTTTTTTGTGCTCTGCCTACTTACTCTTCTTCCCCGCCATGTTCTTTATTCAAAGGGAATCTTATGTAGAACATCAAAAGTCAAGCTGCTCTCACTAGGGTGCTGGGAGGCCGAGTCTTTCTCTCAGCCTCTTCTCAGGGGTCCCTGAGCTACTGAATCGGTGCTGGGAATAAAAAAAAGTTTAAAAATACAAACTCATGGACACAGACAACAGTATGGTGATTATCAGAATGACAGGGGGTGGGAGAGATAGAAGAGGGCAAAGGGAGGGATAGATGGTGATAGAGGAGACTTGACTTGGGGTGGTGAACACACAATACAATAAATATACAGATGATGCATCATAGAATAGTACACTTGAAATCTATATAACTTTTTTAACCAAAGTCACCTCAATAAATTCAATAAAAAAGAAAAGGAAAAATGGTTTCAAAATCATTTTTCTAGTTGATAAGAAAGGGGAATTGATTTTCAGCCTCCCGGTATTTTCTTCATTAAGAAAGGCTTATACCATTCTGACATAATAAGATGTTTGGAAAAGTGCTCATCACAGATTGGGACCTTGTTTATCAGTATCATCGGTTGTAAAATCAATTATAACATTTACTTGAAGTAAACAATGAGTTGGTCTTCTTTTAACATGTTGAGTGCTTGCAGAAGGCAGGGGAGTACAGAACCGGTGTCTGGATGCTATTTTTTTATCTTTCTGAATCTAGTAGACTGCAAAGATCATGTTTACACTATGCTATTGCTCAGAGCCAGGTTGTGATGACCAAGTCTCAGCTGGCAGTGTCACACAGGCAGGGGTGACAGTGGGAGGGAAAGCAGTGGAATGTCAGTGACAGTGCCACCCTTAGATTTTGCCACTTTGGTTTCAGAGGTGGCGATGATGGATGGCATCCCAGGGCCTTGCGTCATTTCCCAGTTATGTACATGCCAGGACTCCTCCCAGAACCGTCTCCCTCACAGCTCTCCTTTCCAGGCAGTGCTGCAGCCAGAGAGCGAATGACCACCGTGAGCAGCGCCATAATTAGGCATGAAAGTGGCAATGATGCTTAAAAATGTTTTAAGTTTTTAAAACTTCTTGGTGTGTTGAGGAAGATACATAAAATATATGAGTGCTTTAGACAATCCTGCTTAAAAACAGAGACTAAGTCTATTGGTGAATTATGATAAAATAAAATTAAGAACTAGATTTCATTTACCTCTAATTAAAGATATAATTATGAAAGGAAAATATGCCCCAAAATAATGGGAAAACAAAGGCACACCTAGAAGAAGCAGTATTGTGGAGTAGACAGAGCATGGACTATTGAGTTGGAGAGAACTCTCCAAGTTTAAATTTCTCTCAGCTCTACTACTTAGTGGCTACCCCTTGAACTTGAACAAATACTTCATCTCTTTGAGTCTCAATATCTTCAACAGTGAAGAAAACTAAACTTCCCTTCTTTCAAGTGTTGAGAAACCCAGTGAAAGGCAAGGTTTTTGGGAAAACATAACAACCATTATACACATGCAACAACTTCAGAAATAGTCAACTACTGGAGATGCCAAATGTTGAGAGATCCTCCGCTGTGCTGTTTTGCTGCTGTAGACAGCTATGTCACACAAACTTCCTAGTTTTCTGGAATATATTATCCTCTTTGGGATAAAGATGGCTTTCATTGAGTTAATACTCTGAGATAAATTTCTTGTGAACATGAGAGTTTTGAGTGCCTTCTTTTCTCTGTTCCACATATTAAGGTTTCCACTTTCTTCTCACTCTGAGCTCCCAAAGATGAAGGCAAAGCTAACATCCTCCCATAATATGGCTCCATACTTCTTAAATTCAAATTAAGGAATAAAGGAAGAGTTGATAAGGAAACCCTTACCTCACCTCCAATATTTATATCAAGGCTTAAGCTTAACAGATGAAAGCTAAGGATAGAAAACTTGGCACTCATCCATAAGTAGAAGATTTCTTTGACTATAAGACCATCTCAAATTCTTTTTTTAAAAAATATATTTTATTGATTTTTTACAGAGAGGAAGGAAGAGGGATAGAGAGTCAGAAACATCGATGAGAGAGAAACATCGCGCAGTTGCCTCCTGCACACCTCCCACTGGGGATGTGCCCGCAACCAAGTCACATGCCCTTGACCGGAATGGAACCTGGGACCCTCCAGTCCGCAGGCCGACGCTCTATCCACTGAGCCAAACCAGTTTTGGCATGACCATCTCAAATTCTTGATGGAAGATTAAATAATTCAGAGGATAATTGTTTTCAGCAAGTCACTGTTTAGTTTTTTGCAAGTCACTGTTTAGATGGGATGATACAGTGAATTCTATTGAAAATCAGTCATGTGAGTTCTAATCCTTGGTCTACCACTAAGTGTGTCTGTCCATTTGCTGCTTGGGAATTTGGTTGTTCAATCTCTAGAAAGGGCTGGGGGTCGGACCAAATTATTTTAAAGGTGCTTTTAGTTCTGACGACCTATGGAGTTCTGAACTATTTGGGTCAATAGACTCCTGGGAGGTTTGGCTTTTGAAGTGATTGATAATTGGCTGCCCTCTGACATATGACTTGTGCCACTTCCTCTGTATATTCTGTTGGCTGTGAATTCCACCACTTAAAGGTAGATTAAAAAGCAGTTTGACTTATACTAGAAAGATACTGAATTGACGAAAAATATATTTTGCTTTTTCTACTGTTCTGTTTCT
The DNA here is from genome assembly GCF_963455305.1 of Plecotus auritus. Classification (NCBI taxonomy): domain Eukaryota; kingdom Metazoa; phylum Chordata; class Mammalia; order Chiroptera; family Vespertilionidae; genus Plecotus; species Plecotus auritus. Next base: position 134,317,908 of record NC_137782.1, on the reverse strand, counting down.
TAAACAAAATTAGAGATTTAAGGAGATAAAACAAATAGAGGAAAATGAGAAAATGGTCAGTTTCCTAGCCCTTCCTAAATTATCATTTCACAATATTATTTTATTAGTTATATTGAAGCAAATTTCTAGAATTCCAAGTATCTTCAGAATATAAGTGCTAGCTTTAAAAGAATCCAAAACAAACTATGATATGTTTAGTCATTTTGATACCTTAGATTTCTGATGTTTTTTCCCCACTGATTTGGAAATTCAGTGAATGATTGAATTTTGAGGCTATATCTTTGGTGTCCCATTTTCATCTATTTATGACAATGAATATATTGACTCCAGTATTAGAATTTCTATTTACATATTTCTACTCTACTTTTATTATTCTGCATATGCTTTATAAAGAATATGATATATTTTGTGCAGTCATACATAAAACACTGCATGTTCAAATATTGTATGGGTTGGGGGGCCAATCAAAAGAGTTTGGAGACCACTTTATTAGACAAATAGAACATGTAATGTTGGTCCTGATGGGCTACAAAATTGGTCAAATATTTTGACTTTCACAAATTCATGAACCAGGTATTTATTGAGCACCTACTGTGTGCCAGGCTCCATACTAAGTACTAGCTGTTTATATGATTTGTTTATAAACAGTGCTTTCCACATTGGAAATGGTAAAGTTTACATGGTACAAGAACATGGCCATGGGACAGAGTTTATCTATGTCAGATCAGCCTCTCTTTACTTGATTAGCTTTAATATTTTCACCTCCACTATTCATTGCAAACACATGCATGTTTGGCAAGCTGATAAATGTGGGACAATGAATGTGGGACGAGTGTATGTCTGAAAACTAATGACAAGGGACTGTCTCACAGCACTGATAGGGGAAATTTCATGCCTGGCGAGTTTGGCACTTTGTGGCTGGCTGGCTGACAGCTGGGAAAAGGAAGATTAGAGGAGATCAATAATGGGCTGGCTAGAATCAGAAATAATGGGCTAAGTTTTGGAGGGCATCTATGGAGGTTCAGGGTTCCAGCTATTTAGCTGCTCTCCAAAGATGGTGGGATTTGTCATTGTTGAGGCCTACAAGTCTTAAGAGAAGGAGTTTACGTGTAGGGAATGTTAGTATCCCGTTAGTTATATAATACTTATATGAGGCAGCATTCACCCAAGGCAGCATCTGGGCCCCTTAACCTTTATATGTAAATCTTGGATGTGCATCCATCCTTGGGAAGCTTTTATTCCATTGGACACATGGTCCCCAAAGACTGCTAAGGAATATTAACAAGTACGGTCTTGAATTTGAAATTCCAACCATCCTAAACATTCAGATCAAGGTTGATGGAATTGGTATGGAAGGTTAGAAACAGGGAAAGAGAGAGACTAATGAAGAATAGCTTACCTGATTCAGAGATCAAGCCTACAGATCATCAAAGATATAAAGAATCAGTTACCAGTGTAATTTAGACCAGCCAAATAAGGAATTTTTCAATTATTTTATAGGTAGTTATTGGAAATAGCAGGACAATTGAGTCTGGTTTCTGGTATTATTCAGAGTAAGGTGTGAGACCAATCAAAGGCTTTGGTTTGGGGCTTTCAATAATGGCACATCTATAGGGCAAATCACTAAAGTGCAGGTAAAGGGGGAAAGTGAGCCTGGCAAGAATCATTTACTGCCCCTCCCCCTTTTTCCAGTCTAATATTGCTAGACCCAGGCATCCCAGGCATCACAGTCCACCAGGTGACTTTGAAGTCTCAACCATCAGTGAGCTGTGAATGTGTAACTTTGGAACTGGCCACTTTGGAAGGCTGTCTGTTCAGAAACTATCTTTCTGTTGCTTTTCAATAATTAAAGAGGATTAAAAGGACCGACTAAACACAAGTGACACAGCAACTCAGAATCTCCACGGGGAAACCTATAGGTTTTTACCTGCAGGAATGGGCTTTGGAAATGCCAAATAGAGAACTTCTGCCAGAATAGAACCTGCCTGACTAGATATACATATCCAAAAATAAAATGAGGAAAAGTAAGTACTGAACTTGGGATTGGAACTAGCCAGGATAATGTAGGAAAGCAAACCGAGCAATCTGGCTGACATATCACCCAATGTCCCCGAAGGGTCACAAAGAGATCCCACAAATCCATGAGGCCTAAGCAGAAAGAGACATCAAGGAAAGCCAGATGTGATTCTGTGCAATTCAGTGGGAGATTCTTCCCATTTTCTCCCTGTAGGAGTCTCTATAATATCTAGGGAATAGCAATCCCAGTCATTTTCCAACTTGTGTAGTCACCAAATCTATAGAGACATAACTGTGTGGCTGAGTTCACATTACCTCTAGGGAGGGTCAAGGCCAGAGTGTATGTGGCTGGGTGATCAGAGAGAACAGATACCACAGAGTTCAGGCCAGAATAAGAGTTCATTCATTCCATCCATTCAAAAAAATTTACTGAGCTTCTACCACATGCTAGACATTGTTCTCAGTGCTTGGGATGCATTAGTAAGCAAAACCATTGCTAAATAAATAATCTGTCCCCGCCCTTTTGGAGCTTACATATAATGGGGTGTCAAGGAAGCAGATAATCTATTCATGGCATTTCATGATAACAGAGTAAACATGACTCATAGGTGAGAGTCAGCAACAGAATCCAGGCCAGTCCGTCCATTCCACCCATAAGGATCTGTTCAGCACCATCTCTGATGAGAGGAAGAGCAGGTGGAAATGGGGAAATGAAGTAAGAGAAATCTGGATTAAGATCCTGGCTCTACCATCTATTACCTAACCTTAATCAAAGGGATTAAACTCTCTCTGCTTCAGGGTCTTTATCTATAAAATGTGGATGAGAGTACCCATCTCATTGTGCTGCAGATTAAGTAATAAAATATATACAAAATCCTCTACAAGGCGCTGATTTATAGTAAAAATTCAATAATTTACATTATCTTCTTTTATCTTTGACAAACATAGTTGTCTACAACAAATCTATAACCTTTTTTTATACTTTTTGGCGGGACAGCATTGACTATATTATTACCTTTTGGCATTTGAGGTAAACTGAGGTGGAGAGCAATTTGGGTGAATCCTTTGGTGGTGAATAATTCAGGTCTCTGCTCATCAGACAACCTTCTGTAATAACGTTGATTAATATGCACTCTTCTTAACATTTTGGTCACCCACTTGAGGTTTCTGCCATTAGCAATCTTTATATATTTTTCTTTTCATTTTGATCAAAATATTTTTTAGTGAAATGGTTGAAATAAAACAAGAAAATGTGTGCACAGTGCACATTTGAAACTTGAATCAAGGCTAATTTACACTGGGCTAAAGTTAATTATAGTGCAGAAGAAGATAGTGGATGTCTGATGGTCTTGAATATGTCCCTGCATCTCTGTGGGCGAGAAGTAGGGAGCTCCATGACAGGAGGACCATTCTGGGTTAAAAGTTCAAGCTCAAGCTCAAGGTGAATAAACAAGTAACTTCATGAAGGTGCCAGGACTAGCAAATGAACTAATGTCTTCAGAAAACTGAGCATTTTGCTTGGCCTGTAGTAGGTACTTGATTTTCCTCTACTCCTAGCAATACCATACAACAAATTTAGCTTTCACTAGATTACAGGAGTAGATGAAGCAAATTTGAATATGCATTATTCTCTACCAGGGTAGGCAAATCATGTAACTTCATATGAAAATGAGGAGTTCCTGGAACAAAAGAGCTATGTTCGTAAGTAACACTGGTATCCTTTAGGCTGGAAAGATATTTTTCTTAAGTGGCTGGAGCTTGTCGCTCAGCTAGATACATCCTATTTATGGTGTCTTTCTCTAAAGCTCATGATTAATGTGGGCTTTTAAAAATTGTTTTTCTTTGTGTTATGTAAATAGAGTTTCTCTCCAGTATGGCTGAATGCTGGTTTTAATTAAATTTAGGAAGGAAGAGGAGGGGGGTTGGGTAGCCTGACAAAGTGGAAGAGCATCAGTGAAAATCACATTTATGTTTGGAGCTTGGCATTTCCAAAGAGAATAAATAATATGAAAGAGAGGACTTCTCCAAATGGGAAAATAATGAATATGCTTAAACTTCCTTATATTGTTCTCATTTTGGCTTCTTGGTAGGCTTCTTGTTTTGCAAAGGAGAGTTTTATTTTTTAATTGTTAACTCTAAGTATTTTGTACTTACCATGCCATGAACAACCTTCCTTTTTGTTTTATTTTCCTCCAGAAAAAAAAAATCATTATTTTATGAAAGTGAATTTTACTATTTATTTAATCATATGTTTATTTGTGTGACTTTGGCTATAACATAATTGAAACTTGAATCAAGGCTAATTTACACTGGGCTAAAGTTAATTATAGTGCGGAGTGGGAACTACATTAATTTTGGCTAGAATTTACCTTTACTCAGCATACTCTTCTTATAAGAAATACGGATTAGTGGTGTACACATGATTACTTTAAAAAAATTGTTTTCAAGCACTTGAATAGCCTACAGTTATTTATAATAGTTATGCTAATTAGAAACTGGTCTCATCTATTCCTCAGAGCAGGTCCTTAAGAGCCTTTAGTCAGCAATAGGATAAATGGATAAACTCTGAGACAAACATAAATTATTGCAGGTATTTGGGACTCGTAAAACAATATTTCTTCAAAAACATTTCCTTATCTAGATTTTTTTTTCATGGTTTCAGCCTGACCTTCCCCTCTGCTAGTTCAAATGAGTAAAACTGGTCTGTGTTCCTAAATCATTCCTGAGAGTTCGAACTCCCAACCGCCCATCAGTGGCGTGTTCCTGGCAGTTCTGTTTCTGCAGGCTGCTTCTCACCTGAGGCATTAGCAAACTCACTAAGAAGGCTGATTGAGTCCGTCTCTGAAATATGATTAGGGTTAAAAACATGCATTGTCTAATGGAAAGGAAAACTCTAAATTCAGGGCAGTCATGCTTCTTGTGGTGAGGTCAAAGAGTGAGTAGATTATGGGTTGAGGGGGATAAAGAAGGAAGGAGAAAGATTTATGTGCTCTGTGGTATTTGAAACCAACTTACAATTGGCCCCTGGAGTCCAGAGATTTACATATTGTGTAGTTTGAAAATAGTGGATTCAGATTTTAGAGTAACCTTCCAAAGTGCCTCTTATGAGCTTTCCTGGCCAATAGACCTTCTGATTGATTTCAAAAAGAAAAGGAAAATAATTTATATTGAAAAAATTTGCTTGAAAGGAGTAACTATTTGTCTAGCAGTCATTGGGTCATGCTTAAAAAGCACAAATTCCAATTCCTCATAAAGCTTATGATACAAGTTTCTTAACTTCTCAATAACTCATCATCTTAAAGAGGATACTGTTAGGAAGAAATTGTATAATACATAATCAGTATATAAGAATTCAACACTATGCATTTGTTAAAAGGGGAGGAAAAGAGAAAAATAATTTATTGCAAGAATGATTCCATCTGCCATTTCACTCAATGAATATTTTCCCCTGTAAACATGAAATGGGAGGTATGAATTTGCCCTCCTTTATTTGGTCTTAATCTCATAGGATGTGAACATCTCAATAAACCTACTACTTCCATTATTTAAAGAAACAATGCTTACTTTTGTACAATAGAATCCTGCTACTTCATCTGGAGCTCAGCTGAACAGTGAAGGAGGTCATAGTTATTAGGTCATAGTTATTGAGAGATGATATGCCTAACACTAATATAGGACCTTTCTTCCTCAGGTATTTTCAGTGAGAATGTAGACTGTGGGTGTTTGTTTTTTTGTTTTTGCCTTATATGTTAACTTTAGAATTTTACTCCCAGGTAAGATGTAACTCCACTTTATGGCTACTCTTAAAAGATAGTTGGATCATGGAGACAGAAGGTAGAAGAGTGCTTACCAGGGGCTGAAGGGAGTGGGGAGTTAATGTTTAATGAGTATAGATTTCTATTTGGGATGATAAAAAAAAAAAAACTTCTGAATATGGATGGGAGTGATGGTTGCACAACATTGTAAATATGTTTAATGCCACTGAGTTGTACAAATGATTAAACTAGTAAATTTCATGTTAGTGTATATTTTACCATAACAACAACAAAAATTGGTAGTTTGGAAGGTCCCACGAGAAAATATGCATGTCAAGGACTTAGCACAAAGTCATGAACAGCCAATACAAATAACTATGATTATTAGAGAGATTATTGGATGACTGTTTAAATACCAGGCCTACCTGTCTGATTTTATGTTTTTTGACTCAGTCTAATTAATACACAGGCTGGGAGGGGATGTGATGGTTCTGCTGACCAGTAGGCACATTTCAGGGCAGAAATTGTAGAACTCCTCTCTGGATCCCATTCAATCCTGTCCCTTCCCCTCATACTACCCATCTTCCTATTCTTTGTTCCTGTGTGTATCCGCCAAGCTCAGGAATGACTTTGGGGTATTTGCTTCCACTTCTGTCTCCATAATCAACATCTAGACTTGTCTGCATTTCTCTGAGTTTCATCCTTTATTCTCTCTGAAACTGTTTTGTGTTATTCTTCACATTTCCTCTAGTTCTTTGCCCAAGGTAATTTCCTGTATAATAAACTTTAGTTCTCAGTACTTGGGACACTCACTGGTGACATACCCTCAGCTCTATCCTCTTTCATGGGGATCAGACATAGTTCTCAGAATAGGGAGCCAAGGGGTTCAGGACTTCCCTCTTAGAACCATTCAGGGTTAATCTTCTAATTGGGACACAGCTCCTCTGTGTGGCTGGAAGAAGTAAGAGAACAGAGGTAGAGAGCCTGGTGTGGGCTGTCACCTGGGTGAAAAGGCCAGGAGCTGGGAAGAGAGCCAAGGTCAAAAACAGAGTGGCATAAGGGTGGTAGAAGATATTGAGAACACAGAGAAGCCAGGGTAAGGCCAGGGAAAGAAACAATGGTCAGCATAGACAACTCTGATCTAAGACCCCTTCCCTGGATATAGCCCCTGTTTAAAATTCTAGGCCAATTCTCTCTTCTGCTGCTCCTTCTCCCACTTAAAACACCTGCAGCTGATTCTGGAAGAGGACCTGACATTAAAGTGTGACAGGATCTTAGAGATAATGTGCTTCGTCTGTCTTATTTTCAGAGGAGGCATGGCTTAGCTAACTCAGCTGTTCAGTGGTGAGGTCTAGACTTGAACTCAAATCTCACTATTTTTAATAAATCCCTTGTAATTCATGGCCTCTGAGGTATGAGGCCATAGTGATGAAGTTGTGCAGAACCATACTGAATACAGCACCATATGCACTGCAGCAGGTAATAAATGCTTCTTGATGATAGTGGCGATGAAGATGATGATGATTATGGCCATAGCGAAAACTCCATTTAGATGAAATTAAATGATACTGCGTGGATGAGAGAGGAAAATGCCATGCTATTTAATGTCTGACGTGTAAGATGAATTTGGTAATGAAGCCCAGGGACTTATCAGGCCAGAAAACTGCTTTCTCTCATTATACAGCCCTTAATGAACCTCTTATTACTAATATAAAGGAAAAGATATACATATAAACACATGTTACTGAATGTTTGGTTGCAAGAAATGAAACTCGTACACCAGCTTGAGGGGTTAGCAACAGACGCTGTTTCTGTTTGAATGATCAAATTTGCTGTTTTCCAGCTGGAAAATGACAACTGAAGTAAAGGGTAAAGGATGATTTGACTATATTTATAAAAAAGATAGGGGGAGAGTAATGTAAGGAGAGCAGGTGGAGTTGGCTAGCTCTGAAGATCGCTACGGGGGACCTAGAAGAGGGAATAGATTTATTTGAAAGTCTGACTTATGCCTTCTTTGGAGATGTGTGTCTCAAAGTGTTCAACTCCTCACTTATATGGCATTCATTCCTCCAACAAACCCACTTATCCAAGATACAGCTGATAACCATTAGGGACACCAAAATAGAGGTTGCAGCTATTCACAAAATCTCATGCACTTCACCCAAGAGTTCTTCTTAGGTCCTCGATCAGAATTTATTTGACACCCAATCTTAGAGAGTTGCCTGGTTTCCTAGCTCATAGCAAATTATAAGCAGAGCAGCCTAATGTTTGAAAGGGGTGTTTCCTGAAGGGTACATTCTTAGGCCAGAGCAAGTGACACCTGACAACCTGAAAATTAAGGGAAAGAAAGGAAATCATAAAAAAAATACTTAGGATGAAATAAAACACAGTAAAGTGTAGCCATTTAGTGTGGGGAAGTTCCTACACATCGCTCTAGTCCTCGGGGGCAGAGTTGATTTATATCATAACTGAAAGAGCTTTGTGTCAGTCATGTCATCTGAAGATTTAGATAAGATAATCTTCAAGGCCTTGCCATAAAAAAAAAAAAAATAGAAAAAACAAATGTTTGATGCTATCTTTCTACCAAAGCATATTCTTAGATATGGTGAGGGGAAAAGTGGATTTTTACCCCCCAAATGACTTTGGTATCTGAAGCATTTATCTCAGTTATCTGGAAAACTATCTTCCATGCTGCTGCCTCCTTGATGTGACCTTCTTTAGCGTGTCCAGAGTTGAAGTACTGCCTCCACCATGTATGAGTGAATGACTTGGGCAAGATACTGCCCTTTGCCAACCCCCAGTTTCTTCACTTGTAAGCTGTGGATTATAATCTGTACCACGCAGGATGTTCTAAGTACTAATGGGTTGATTCTATGTGTGTCTAGTGCTTAGCTTCCTAAGACAGGAAATACCAAATAAATGTTAGTTGCTGTCAATAATAGTAACACAGCTTTTTTTTTCCTTTTCCTCTTGATTATGTGTACTGAGCAGACATAAAGGATGAAGTTGTAAGGCAGGGGAACCTATGACACTTGGGACAGCTACTCAGTGGAACAAAGAGTGAGTCTCATCCTCACGTTAGGACACCACCAACAACAAATCTAGGTTGGGCTTTTGTCCCAATTACTGGCTGTCCTTTCCACTCAAAGCGGTATAAGTATTGATTTATCCTTTTGTAATTTAATTGGTAATTTTGCAGACGTTGCCTCCTGTGGCCTTCCCAATATACTTGTGCAAAGGCCCTGTGGCAGGAAGAAGCCTCCCATTTAAGGGACTGAGGGAAAACAAGAGCAGGAAGACCACAGAGGACAGGGTGGAGTGGAGGACTCAGACCAGGGTTATGTTGCAAAGTTCTGATCATCATTTGGGATTAACTCCCTCAGAATACCTATTTACTATTACAAACAAATGAAGCCATACAGCTTTTAAATAGAGGAGATATATGATGCTTTTTTATTTTGAAAATACTGTTTTCTGCCAGTGGGGGAGTGGGGTGGATATAAATAAGAACAGATATGAGACATCAACTAGGAGCTAAGACAGTAATCATGGCAGAGGAGGGGAGACATGGAAAGCTGTAAGAGACAGTTGGGAGGTAAAACCAGGAGTAATGCAGTGTGCTGAATGAAGGCATCAAGCTAATGGAGATCCAAAGAATGTTCCCCAAGCTTTCTAGAGGTGGGGGGCCGGTGTCTCACTCCCACAACTAGAAGCACTCTTCTGGGATCGTTTTTGTGGAAGTTTGCATCATGTAATTAGCCTTTCACATTTTGAGTCTGACATGTCTTTGAGATATCAAGAGAAGCCATCAAACATGTATAAGTATTGCCTGTTCAAAGGAATAATCTAGAATGAAAATTTGTAAGAGACACGTGGTAGCTGGAATCAGGCAAAGTGCGTCTACCTTCCCATGATATAGGCTTCAAAGTTGTTATTTGTTAAATGGGAATAAGCTATTCCCTATAATTTGACAAAATACAGTCAATAATTGATTGAGCCAAATCAATGGGAGTAGAAACAAAGGCCTTCCATCATAAGAGACTTCCTAAAAATATAGTGCAAAAATTATATATTTTAGGGTTGGGAACAAAACTCTATTTTCTTAAATAAGTGACCAAAAATTTATCCTAACTCACACTTGACATTCAGGAAAAGCATTAACATTCACCCAGAGCATGCTAGGCTGTGAGGCTGGCTGAGGACTGGAGTGGAAAGTTTTGAAATCTGCATAGTGTGGAAGGGGCTTGTTGCTTGTTTGTTTATTGTGCATCTTTCTCATTTTATGCCTCCTCTTTGCCTGAAGCTACCATCAGGAATGAAACGTTGCAGTTGCTATTTTCTGGTGAAGTATGTAAAAATAAACGTGAGCTAAATGCACATTTATGGGATGTTTAGAAGGGAGTCCCTGCAGTCCTGCATCTGATTTTACTTTCTTTCCTGCTTTCCCTCCCAGTGCTTTTGTCTACTGCCTCTGCTGCAGCCATGGTGACTATGCTCTATGCAATCATAAAAAATTGAGTCAGCCCAAAGAGACAATTGGAAAACACACACACACACACACACACACACACACAGAGGGCATATTATCTTTTTTCATTAGTGGAGCTATACCTTAAAATTTAGAGGTAACATTCCAAATTTGGTGACCTTTATCTTTCTAATTGTATAACCACTTCTTTTTATTTTTTTCAACTAGCCGATCTTTCATTTTTATTAAACGTTTATAGAAAGCATGATGGCCACCTCACTTTCCCAGAATTCCTACTTCATTTTTATTTTTTTCTTTCTAGAATAAAAATATCAACTCTTTAACACTTTGGCACCTCTGCATATACCCAAACCTTCTACTTAACCTTCAGAACATTACGAAAGGACATGGATTTTAAAAGGATATATCTTTTAAATTTGAATTTTTCAATTGCGGTTTACTTTCAGTAGTTTTTTGTATTGTTTTCAGGTATATTTTTAATGCTGGACAAAATGAGCAGTCAGCTCACAAGGTCCCATGCACAGACGCTCTGTTTTGGTTCCCGTAGGTCCATAAAACTTACGTTTTCCATCTGTTTGAGAATCTGAATTTAAACCAACCTAGTCTCAAGCCAATCCTTTAGCTTTCCACAAGGAAGACTCTAATTTGGGTTGAACTAAGCCTTTTCCAGGTCTTCAAGCCCATAGGGAAAGGCTGAGGAGTTGGTGGTTTTCCTTGCCCCCTCTGCGCTGAGCCCTGGGTGGGTTGCTGTGGTGAGATCTCACATGCCCATTAATAACTGCTTCTTTGTTTGCTATAGTCCTGTGGGACTTGTGAGCAAAGCCCCATTGGCTTTCAGAACTAGGTGTTTGGGGGGCCTGTCCTCAGTTGGAGCCTTAAATTTCGGGGACTAGTTATGTGGTCCAAATTCTTCAATCTTCAAGGAGAAGCTAAGAGTTGAAGGTTCCCTTATCATCATGTGATGCTGTGCCAGCAGCGGAGTATATGGCACAAGTGTGTCTCAGTCTTTCCTTCACGTTTTGATGTGGTTGCTTTCTCACTTGCCTAATGTGTAGGAGTCAGTTAGTTCCGGGATTTTCTCAGAAGGAATTGTTCTATGCACAGCTTTACATTCTGTGCATCTATGGGAGGAGGGACATTCAGGACCCTCCTACGAAACCACTATGGTAGAGAAGCATAGGCATATACCGGTATATCTTTAGAAAACTCCTCCTGGGTGTTTCAGAGCCAAGATTGATAACCAGAATTTTCTGGAGGTCCAATTGACCCTCGATGTCTAAAAGTTAGATTTAAGGATATAAAAATAAGTAATAGATTATTCAAGTCACTTCAGGGAGTTCTACCTAGAGTTTGACCAGGAGTTCGACCAGGGGTCGGGGCTGGCCTGCCAACACCTGCAGCCCCTCCCTCCAGCTGGCCCAGCCCAATTGGCCCCGAATTTGTGCACTGGGCCTCTAGTGTGTGTGTGTGTGTGTGTGTGTGTGTGTGTGTGTGTATGTATTTTTTAAAAATATATTTTTATTGATTTCAGAGAGGAAGGGAGAGGAAGAGAGAGATAGAAACATCAATAATGAGAATCATTGACTGGCTGCCTCCTGCACTCCCCACACTGAGGATGGAGCCTGCAACCCCGGGCATGTACCCTTGACCAGATTATCGAATCTGGGACCCTTTGGTCTGCAGGCCAACACTCTATCCACTGAGCCAAACCAGCTAGGACTATATATTTTATTTTATCTTGTGAATATGTGCATGTTTTCCTTAATTTGGGAAGACTGTCCCTACTTATCTTTTAATTCTCTTATTTATTTTCTGTAGTATTTAATGTGTTGATCCATTGTGTTTTAAATTCACAAATCATATTTTTCACATCTAGTGAATCTTTCTAGATATTATTGTGTGGCCATTTTTTCCTCATTTTTGATGTTGTCGGTTTTATATATATAGATTGGCCTATCATTTTACCTATAACTTTTCACAATAATTTTATCTACAACTTTTTTGAATAATTTTGGTTTGGGCATTTCTTATATATTCTACATAAAGATGAATCTTGCCTTTTGATTAATTTTAAGAGTTTTTAAATTAGAAGATATTTTAATTTACATTTATTGCTTTGACATGTTTGATCTTTTTTTCTCTCTTTTTTCCTCCTTTTTAATGGCACTATAAGCTTTGATTTTTCTATTTTATTACTAGTTACACTTAAGTTTTTATTTAAATTATTCTAAAACTGTATATTTATCTAAATAACAAAACAAATCCCAATATCAATAGTCTTTCATTTATTAAAGTTAGGAATTTACTAGGAACTTAATTCCTACAATCCCTTTTCTTTTCATTTTACAATATTTGTTGAGATAATCTGGTTTCAGATCTACTTTATTACTATTAAATAATTTTCTTAATTATCTTATTATATTTAAAAACTTTGTAACATTTATATTAATTTTGGTGATTATATGTACTACACACACACAAATTCGTCTTAATGTATGTTTAAATAGTTTTTGGTATTTCACAGAACTCCTTGTACAATACTACTCAACCATTTGTTTAGGACACTTTACGATTTATTTTTTTGAGAAAAGGCATACCAATATTATTCTTTTGGGACACTTGCATAGGTGAAAAATAGCATGGCCATGACAGGAATATTGAATCACCTAGCCTTTTATTTCCTAAAAACCAGTGTTATTGTGGAGAAGTTAGAGCTTTGTGATAGTAATAACAAGAATGTTTAGTATTTATTAAGAAGGCTAGAAGGCTATACACACACACACACACACACACACACACACACACACACACGCACACACACACACATACATACTAGGGGCCCAGTGCATGAATTTGTGCACCTTGAAAGGAGCTCTGGGCCACGAGGCTGTCATGGGCACAGGGGTGAGTCTCAGCCCATCCTCCCTGCCCCTGCCAGCCCCTCCCACTGTGGCCCCTGGTCCCCTGTCTGTTGGCAGCAATGCTCCCACTGCCGCTGCTTCCACACACGACAGCACCAGCGCCACTCGCACTCACTGACGATGCGGAGTGATTGAGGCCAGCACCAGCAGTGGGTGCGAGTGGCAGCTGCTGGCCCCGATCACCCCTCAGGAGCAGGGGGAGGTGGAGAAGCCCAGAGGGGCAATCAGGGCCAGCAGCTGCCACTCACACCCACTGATGGGCCGAGCGATTGGGGCCAACACGGGACACTGGCAGTGGGTGCAAGCAGGGCCAGCATTGGCAGCAGGTATAAGGGCCGGGTGGGACCACAGCGCATGGGAGCAAAGAATTTTCAGTTGCCACCAGAGGCTTGCCCCGATGACAGCAACCGGTGCCCCGCCTTGGTCTGGTGCCCCCGCTAACCTGCTGCACCATCCCACCATGGCCTACACCCGCCATGTTCTGTGTGCACCCCCTTGTGGTCAGCGCACATCATAGAGACTGGTTGTTCGGTTGTTCGGTTGTTCTGCCATTCAGTCTATTTGCATATTAGTGTCATATATATATATATATATATATATATATATATATATATATATAAAATCCAATCTTGTCAATAGATCTTTAAGTTTTTTAAATTATTATTCTTATTTTACAGATGATGAAACTGAGGCTTAGCAAGGTTGAAGAATTTGATGGTCCCACAGTGAAAAAAGCGGCAAAGCTATGCTTCTGATACCAAATCCAGAACTTTAACCCCGTTTGCTTTAAACTCTGTTAGTTTAATACACGTACATATATGGGATTCTTTCTTTACTTTAAAAATGAAAGAAAAATCCATATGACATCTAGATATTTGTCTCTTCATTAATTTTGATTAGCACGTGGTGAGCCTTTTTTATCTGAAAACTTGGCCCTTTTCCAGTTTAGAAATGTGTATTACAGCTTGATTATAAATCCTGTGCATTTCAGTGTTTTTTAATTCTTTGCTAAGGCATAAAAATGGGCCCCTTTGCTCTGAATTTGGGGAGCACATCCCGTTTTCCCATCCATGCCATCAACCCTCTTTTCTGTGACATGGATCTTGCTGATTGAGGAATCTCATTTTCATGGAATTAATCACAAGGAAGGAGAGTCTCCAGACTGCAGGAAAAATCTCCGTGCTGAGAGGAAATGGACTGCCTTTCTGTGGCTGCTACGGAGGCACCTGACCTCTCTGAGCCTTGGTGGTCTCATTTTGAAATGGGGATAATAATCGCCACGCCTGCCTCACAAGTTCAAGAGAAACAAGACCAGTGAGAATGCGGGAGAAGTTGAAAAGCACAGTTTAAACAATCAAGCTTTTGAGAATTTATTTTTAGTGCTCCATCCAGGACAACAATCAACACATATAAAATAAGAATGCTGAAAACAAACTAGTCTAAAATAAGTAGTGTAGGACTGTCATTTTACAAATGAGAAAATTAGGGCCCAAAGCATGTAAGTGACTTGCCCACGGTGTCCCAACTAGTAGTAGATCTGAATCTAAACCACACTAGTCTCCAGCAACAAGATTTGCATGATTTTTATGTGAGTCTGAGACACATTTTTCAGCCAGCAACAATGTGGTAACAACCAGGTCATTTGCTGTAAAAAGCCCTTCAAGGCTTTGCGTATGGGACGTATTTCACATGCAGATGTCACAGGGAGTTAATTTGGGTTTTAGGCAGTGAGCCAGCATGGCCAAATGCTACAGGCCTCTTCCTTGGTTACAGTTTGGTGATTTTAAAAATGGTTCTCCCTGCTGAGTGATAAGATGATAAGAACAGCTTCCCTAGGGAAAGTACAGTCTGCATAGCTAAGTGGGCCCCCTAACTTTTTCCTGGAATAATCCTTTGGAATAAAAACTTCAAAGAAAGAGATGAATAAAGCAAAACCTTACCTCATTTAAGAAATAATCAAACAATATAAATTGACTAAAAGTCCAAGGTATCTCAAATATTAAACTAACAGTATGTGAAGAGATTCATAGCTAACACAAGTGAAGAATAGTGAACTAGAGCAAAACCCCCATTTAAAAAATACCCTTTCTTCTTGTCAAAAGCCCCAGATGTGCACCAAGTGATCAGTGTTTCCATTAAAAGTTCAAAAGATGGAATCCAGATGTTTCTCTCTGCTCGGTGGCCTTTGGCCCCACATGCATTTACTTGCTCTTGGAGGTTTTGGTCACATGACTCTCTGAACTTTATGCTCTACCTAAATAGCTCTGAAATTTACTCTATGATAATGGAGCATAGAGTTGTTTGGGTTGAGGGGTCAATTTCATGTCTATGAAGTGTTGCTGAAACTTTAAAGTTTTCTTTTTTCTCTGAGTCCTTTTCGAAAGAATGTCCTTGTTTAAGTCACATTATCACTATTTCATCTAAAATTTTAAGTGCTAAACATTTTAAGTGCCAAATGTTTCACCTTCATTGGGTAATAGAGGGTTGAAAAGAATAAAGGTACTAATAGAATATAAATGATCTTTTTAAGTATTGCAATATAGCATTAATAAACATCGCTGTGATGAGGTGGACAAAATGTTCGAAGAAATAAATTGCTTTAAAACATTTCTTGGCTTTCAATACCAATCAAAAAATCATCTACACTCATACAACATAGCAACAAAACTTGCTTTGAAGAAGATAAAACAGTTCTCTGTCCTGGACACAAACGTGTTAGCTCTTAGCCATAGGATGGCATCAGGACCTTTTGGGAATTTAAAACAAACGTGTGTGGAAAGATGCACTTTTATAATGGCAAGGATTTGATATGGGAAGTCAGTTGTAACATAATAATCACTGAATAAAGTTCCTGTGGACCTTTTTTCCCCTGCCAGCTCCATGAGCAGCTCCCCAATTGATTAGGAGTCATATTTATAAATGGAAATCCCCACTGTGGAAAACAATAGCAAAACCATGTTCATTTTTAACATTTTCAAAGGTCCTTAAAAATGCCATTTTTCACACCATAAATCTGTGGTACTTGAATGTCGGGTTGCTTTCTCTAAGGCATGTGGAGAGCGGGGCTGCAACCTGCTGTGGTCAAGCTTGGTGGGAACAAAAGTGTTGCTATTGGTGACTCAAAAGGACTCTTAGAGTTGTTAGCCAGTATTGTTTTTGACAAAACCATTACAACTGAGAAAGATCAGAGTGAAAAACAATTCTCTGAGACAAACACGATTCTTCAGGAATGACACTTGGTAAGTTTTTATTATTTTCTTCAATATTTTGTTTCTGAAAAGGCCTATTTTGGGGGGGGAAAAAGATGCTGAATTATCTGCATAAGGAAAATCCCGCCGGAGAAAGCAAAATAGAATATAAATATTACTCATCTCTGAGAATGCAAAATCATCCACTGATCTGATAACAGGCAACTGGTTTGTTTTCTGGTTCTCCTGCCATTAAGAGGCTAGTTAGTCCAGAGGATGGGAAAACTGGCCTCCTCTTTGTTTCCAAAGGTTAGGAAGATGTCACCTGGGAATGTGAATTATTTCTCCACCTTTTCTATTGAGGGTGTTATAATAACCTGATTATTATCTAACAGGAAACCAGATAATATAGGCATGCCGTTTATACAGCTTTACCAAACAGATGTATTTAACACTTTCAAAGTCTGTTCCTGCTGGTCGATGGAGGAAGGAACTGGACAGAGGCAGTTTAGACACATGCCCAGGTCTGAATGATCTGGGAAGGTGCCTACCTGTCTGCCAGTCACACCTGGGAACAAATTAGTGGCCAGGATGAGTGTGGCCACTGCAAGCCTGAATATTTAAAGTTCTAAACAAAGGAGCAGCTCTCTCTCTCTCTCTCTCTCTCTCTCTCTCTCTCTCTCTCTCTCTCTAGCAGGGTTCTTGGCTCTCCCGTGGCAGGGCGCACGTGGCTCCAGCAGCATGGAGCGGAAAGCTCTGGACACTGGCCTTGCTTTTGGCTTTGCTGAACCCACAGCTGACCCTCATTCAGGGCTGGCTTAAGGGAGGTGGGACATTGGAAACTAAGCAATGTAATTCCACACCAATAAAGTATTTCACCATCTCTCATCCTCCCATGGGGGTTTCTGAAAATGCTTCAGCAGCGCCCCTAGAACCCTGCTCCCACAAACAACAGAGGAACCCTACTCCTGTATTCCTCTGATAGCACTGTCACTCTAGCTCTAAGTAATAAACAGAAATTTTCAAATGTTTCAAAAATGTAAAAATGTTTAAATTTTCAAATGGTTATAGTTTTCACAGCCAAGTCACATTATTCTTTTCCATATAATAATTAGCTAAGATATTCCTATTGGGTTTACTCACATTTTATTTCAGATGGCTTTGTGACTTGAATTTATTTTAATAGGATTTATTACTAAAGACAGGAGTAATATAACAAAATTGATCATTGGCAAATAAATAAATTTTAAATAGTAGCATTTATGTAACCAGTGTTCTACTAGCTGGTAGTATAATGAAGCAATTATTTGGGTAATTGGGGTAAAAATAAGATTTGATTTGTCAGAGGATGGGAATCAAAATGATATGCCAAATTGGCTACAATTTTATTCACTTATTTATTTAACAAATATTTATTAAATGTCAAAGGATAAAGCACAATTCTTTTTCTTACAAAGCATGAAATGGAGTTAGGATGACTAGATACAGATACATATGTAAGATAACACCTCTAAGTGCTCATTATTACCCAGATCAGGCAGGTGGGCTCTTGGTTCATCCCTAACTGGCATTACTGGGATTGCTAGACTGCTGTTGTTCAGGCTATTTCTATTTCACCAACTTGAATGGCATAATTGCCACTCAGAAAAAAGAAATTATTTTATTTATTTAGTTTTTAATCTTCACCTGAAGATATATTTTTATCTTGATTCTAGAAAGAGAGGAACAAAGAGAGAGCGGAAGAGAGTGAAACATCGATATGACAGAGAAACTTTGATTGGTTGCTTCCTGTATGCGCCCCAACCAGGAGCCATTTGTGTCTTGATCAGTGCTTTGCTTCTCATTGTATTTTCTTTCACCTTTTTTGGTCGTACCCTGAGTCACTGGCTTAGACCCTAACATCCTCATTGGGAAGAATTTCTTTGTTATCGATACTGCCATCGGTAAAAACAGGTATGTTGAAATGGAATGGCAGTTTCCATTAAATCTTATTTCACTTTTCTGTGCTGGATGAAGATATGGGCCACCTGCAATAATTCTGGTCACCCTCTGATAATAAAGACTCCTTGGGTCACTCCAAGTCTTTAAGTCACATAGTCAAGTAATTAAAAAACTACAATTTCATTTGAACTCCAAAGCTTGACTTAGCTTTAAATTGCTCCTCAACTCTAGCTTGAACTCATTTAAGGCTGAAAACCTGAGGTGAGAACGAGGTGTGGTGGCAGTTGGTTTGCTGTCATCTGCTCTGTCCCAGCATACCTCCTGCCCCCTATTCTTCATCTATAGTTTTTCTCTCCATCTAAGAGTTAAAGGTGGGAGTGACAGAGAATGAGGAGAGGTAAGAGAAGGAGAGAGAGATCACTTCACCACTTTGTTGGGAAATATCATGCTCCCTGGACCAGGAAGATTGTTAAACTGATTCTCTTTTTCTTAAAAATATATTTTATTGATTTTTTACAGAGAGGAAGGGAGAAGAATAGAGAGTTAGAAACATCGATGAGAGAGAAACATTGATCAGCTGCTTCCTGCAAACCCCCTACTGGGGATGTGCCTGCAACCAAGGTACATGCCCTTGACCGAAATCGAACCTGGGACCCTTTAGTCCGGAGGCCGACACTCTATGAGCCAAACCAGTTAGGGCTGATTCTTTCTCTTATGGGCACTTTCTTGCCATAACACTGGCCCTCTTTCCCATACATCATTTGTACTGACCCACGGGAAATATTCTTACATGTTGTCCTGCCAACTCAAGGAGTGCAAGCCACTATCTACTTTTGCACCACAGAAGCAGGCAGCACACCTTCCTGGATGCTCTATATTCCTGAGGCTTAAGTCAGACCCCAGTTCACTGTTCCAAGAATTAGACACTAGTCAGGATACACAGGCCAAACTCTCCTCACCAAAATTCTCTTTTCCCTATTACCTCCTGGATCTGACCAGGATGAAGAGTCCTGGAATAATTTCTGGGATCATTCCCTTTGTAAGTGTGCACATAATATGGGTTCTATCTGTTGCTTTTCCATCTAATATTAGCTAATATGGGTCCCAGTGAAGATCAAGGCAAGGAGAGTCCCAGTATAATTTTCTATTCATTTGGGTTATTGGAAATGAGTAATTTAACATTGCTGATATAGAGGCAAGATTGTTCTTCCTCTTGAGTAAAGTGTACCTGCTATTAACACAGTCCTGTCTTTTATATAGCACCCCTTGGAAATCATACTCCACAATACATTCAGTTCATTTCTCTATCTCAGGTAGGAAGAGGCAATTTATTGAACTCTTAGAACAATAGAGCTTGAGGGGTATGGCTTCCTGGCATGGCCCTTAAGCTCACTGCTGCATTAGGGAATCCAGATTGCTCTTCAATATGTTGCATGGCCTACCTCAGAATGTCCCCAGGATTCAGCAGATTAATTGCTATTAAATGGCCAAAACCCAACAAGTGTTGGAAAAGAGAAGAAAAATAATGAAGTCTAAGCTGAGGTGGCCATGGAAGGCTTTGCTCAGATAAGGCCACCTTTTCAAAATCAAGTTTACAATTCCAGATAATGAGTCTTAACCAACTAACAAGTCTCCTAGAAGGTCTAAGCTAGTGATTGACCATACCCATGAAACCAAGACATTAATGAATGACTTTAAAATCAATGATAATTTAAGGCCTAAAGTCAGTCCAATGCTTAAATGCTTATGTGGAGGAGGGGAGGAAATTATAGCTCAGATTTCAAGTTTTACTCTGTCTTTGGTGCATAAAACACAGGATCACAAAGATTGACCAGGGGAATTCCCAAACATTTGTTCAATGGATTTTGGGTGGTTACAGAAGATCAAATCACTTGTTAATTTCATACATTTATAAACTATTTTAACATTTCGCAATTATTTTTGCTAAGACCAACAATGGACATATCAGGCTTTGCTGCCTTTCCCGCATGAAGCCGTGTAAATTAATTGGTCCCAGCTTGCACTGCTGTTGTCGAATCAACACAGTCTGGCTGCCTTCTGTGAAATGCCAACTAATAGATCAAAGCCTCTGGAAAGTGACCCCTATTTTCCCCCAAATATATGTGGTTTTCTGGAAATCCATATCTCCTGCCTCTTTAAATGTCTGTGGGTCATTAGGAGAAGACAGCTTCCATCATTTTTACCTGGGACCATCTTGTTACTAATTTGCAGCCCTATAACCATCTGAGTATTTCATGCCCATGAAGTGATGTGCTAAGTGGGTTATACCAGTTTCTGCCCTATTATGTGTACTCTAACGTTAGCTTGTCCATCTCTGCTTCCAGTTTTATCTGAAACAGGGCAAGATTTGTGCTTTGTGCTGGGCTTAACATTCCATAGTATGGTTGGTCCACCTGTGGACACTGCATCTTAGAAGAAGATGCTAAGATAGAAAGCACAGATCAGACATTTTAGCCATTTTTACTCTGAATTGATCATTATTCATTATTAACTTAGATTAATATATTTATTGTGGTAACTATACAAACCTTACAGCTTATCATTTTAACTATCCATAAGTGTACAATCCAGTGCCATTAAATGCATTCACCATGCTGTAGAAACATCATCACTATGAATACAAAACTTTTCCATCATCCATCACAAGCACTCTGCACCATTAAATAATAGCTCCCCTTTCCCCAAATAAGATTAATATTAATTACAATGAAAGATGCCCAGATGGTATAGAGGATGACTGAGTCACAGTCCTCTTTGCCCTGCTTAGAAATTCCCAGGAAAGACAGTTGGGTGGGGAGGAAACAATAAGCTAAAAGTCCCAAATGCTCTCTCCTGTAATAGGTAAAGAAAAGGTGGGGTGCATGTGCCTTTAGCTGATGTAAGCAACCTTCAGTCCTCTAGTATTTTGGTTAATGTGTTTCTTTTTTCTTTTGTGTTAGGCAAATTAAATATGAGCAAAGACTAGAGGGAACCACCCCTGGCCCTCATGTGGAAGAGAAAGTGGCTGTTCTCAACTGTGTAACATATGCCTTGCTTTCAAGCAAAGCCACAAAACATGGTGCTTGGGCAGCCAGGACGTTCCAAAGATCCTGGCTCAGAGCAGCGAGGCAGGATGACAAGTCAGTAGGTCCAGGGCTGGCCCCCGGTCTTGCTGTCTCTCAGGAAAGAACCTCCCACCAGACTGCTGTGCAAAGGGACAATTCATCTAAATGGGCTGAGTCACTCCAGGGGGACAACAAAAGCAATCTAGCTCCGTGTCCCACAGTAAATCGTTTCTAGCTGAAGGATGTCTGGTTCCTTTCTGGAAAGAATGTTCTTAGTTGAGTTGCAGTTTGCCAAGGGTCAAATATGACAGAAATGAAGTGTTGCTAATAGTGATTGAAAAGGATTCCTACTGTTTGTGGCCAGTGCTGGGGAGTAGAAAGGCCAAATTTGTGAGCCAGAAAGCAGCAGGAGCCAGTAAACTTTCCCCAAGACTTACTAAACTTTGAGTCACCTCTGCTCCCCCAGCTATTCTGTCAGGCTGTTTGGGGGAAACTGATATTATAATTACTAATCTCAGCAAGGGCCTAATGTGCAACCTGAAGCTTTTTCATCCTTTGGTGCAATTAGGGTGGGAGGGCAAGGCCAGCAGACACTGGCGGGCTCCACCCCCTGCTCCCAAATCACCCTCCTTGGGTTTCATCCACACCCTCGCATCCTCTGCAGACAGGTAACTGAGCAGTGCCCAGCTCCCCGGCCTCCAGTGAGGGGAAATTATTCCTGCCCAAACTGGCTGGGAGCTATTAAAGGTTTAAATGTCACCTCAAAAGAGCTCTTTACTAACCTTTAAGTGGTGGCGTCTTGAGGGCTGTTTCAGGCAGGATTTGCCCCCTCCCAGGGAGTCTGGAGAGCTGAGAACATTTGTCTGTGTTGTTTCTCCACCCCCTCCCTTTCTTTTGCTCCTTTCAGGGAATTATCACTGTACTTTCAAAGGCAGAATTTGTGGGACAACCGGCACCTGCCGGACTGAGCTTCCCACTGAAGGCTCTCTTGGCTGAGTGTATAATTTCATTTAATCCTGAATAGCCCCCTTTACCTATTGTCGACAAATTCCCTTTAATCCTAACCACCACTTAGGAGAATATTTACTATCAAAAGGAGACAAATCGCTATTTAAATGTGGATTTACTCAAGTCTGAAACTATGACAGTGACATACGGTAAAATGATAATATGTAAATAAAAACTGGAGACAGATTTATCCCCGGAGAAAGCTGGGCAGAGCAGTGGATTAAAGTCATATGTGATCTACTTTGAGTGGCCTCAATTCAGACCCAGCATTCGGTTATGGCCGGCAGCACCATTCATTTCTCTTACTTCAATTCATTTGGCCCTAGTTCTCAATGACCCTTTGTTACCAGGCATACACCTCCGATAAGTAGGCCTTGATGTTTACGGCACTTTGGAGCAGAATAAATGCAAACTGCACATTATTTATGGGTGCACACTCTCAGCTTAAGGGGCATTTGTCAGGAATGTGAATACAGGTAGAATAAGTAGATGTGTGTTAGCTCCGCTAGCCTGGTTTCCAGAAGCTAACTAGGAAAAAAAGAGCTAAATAAAATACCACCCCAAAGACAACAGCTTTCAATTATTGCCCATGATCCTGAATTCCTCCCAATGAGTTGAAAGGAAATCTATACCAGATGGCATTTTTCTGCATCAGCCAAGTGCACCAGTCATTCCTGACTCTTCGTGATGGGCAGCGGTGCCAAAGAGAGCTGGCCCTGCACTTCCTCTCTCCACTCACCAGTCATTGAAACCACCATGCTTTCTAGGGATTTGTTTCTTAATTGCACTGACATGTAATTAAAATAGTTAGAAACGAAGGTCTTTCTCTTTCTAAAACAAAGCAGAAAGCAAGCACATTGTGTACTATGTTCTTTGGCAACAGTAGTCTTGGAGCTAAAGCCAGAACTGGAAAAATAATGAACACACATCACATCACCTATACACATGGCAATAATCTTTTCAATTGAGACTATCTCAAAACATGTAAAATCACTAACAACTCCTAAACATATGGGATGTGGGGCATTAAAAACATTGCATTGTAATGCAACATTCGGATAAATTGTTTTGAGCCCACTCATATATGGAAGAGCTGGCCAGTTGTAATCATATTCTCTCCTAAATTATCTTATCCCAAGACATCCTTGTTGGGGAGCACAGGAGACTTGGTTGGAAAGTCTGTAAGGAGGAATCTCTGAAAGGTCGGGGGCCTCTAAGGGGACCTTGTTGAAGGCAGCAGATCCTGCCTTGACTTTTCCAAACAAGTCTGAGCCCCCAGGTGTTTACCAGAATCTTTATGCTTAATCTTTAGGTGTCCTTGCTTAAAGGACATTGCAGACACATATGTCCTCCCAAGATTACTTACCCTACTGATTATATCTAAAAGATAAAGTTTATCTCAAACTGCTGTTACAATAAAAGCCTGAAGAGGCAAGCAATCGAGGCTGTCTGGTTCCTTTAGCCAGGCAGTCCCTTAGCCCTCTCTTTCCCAGTGATCCTGTGTCAGAGTAATCATTCATCCATCACTCAGGGTCTGCTGGTCAGCCCCGGCACATCCCGTCTGAAAATGAGGACAAACACATTTCTTTTGAAAAGCCAAGAATTGCTTTGACATGTCTACCTTGGAAAGTATGTATATAATTTTTTTGAGAGAATTGATGCCTCCACAATACTCATAGGATTGGATCTCATGTATTCTTCATTCACAACTGATCATGGGAAAATGAAGAGAAGGCATTGTATGTATACTTCCTTCTGTCCAAGAAAATATGTTCACGAGAAAGAGCCAAATAGCACTGAAGTTATTCAACTAATTGCTCTTTGGACATATTTCCTCACATACAGTGTAATTTTATTAATGGACTAGAGCAGCAGTCACAAACAGGTGGTCCGTGGACCACTGGTGGTCCGTGAGGTCCAAAAGGTTGGTGACTGCTAGAATAGAGGCCTGGAGCATGAAATTCGGGCATGGGTAGGGTCCCCAAGTCGGGCCGGTGATCAGGGTCTATCAGGTTCCCTGCCTCCCTCCCCCCACCTCCGCCTCCCCGCCTCTGCCGCTGCTGGATGCCTGCCATGTTCTGCGCCGCCCCCTGGTGGTCAGCACACGTCATAGCGAACAATCAAACTCCTGTTCTCCCGGTCAAACTCCCGAGGGAACACTTGGCATATTTGCCTTTTATATATAGATAAAGTAGTTTACTATGCTGGTTACTTTCTTGGCAGCTAAATTTGATTCTAGTTTAAGTTTGTGAAGTCTGAGGACTCCTTTTCTTTTTTAATAAAGGGCAAAACATTGTTTCCCAAAGATCAATCATTAACTTGGTGAAGAGATAGGAAAAAAATGAGGACGAGGCGGGGAAAGGGCAATAATCAAATGTGATTGACTAAGAAAGATAGATTCATTTTCAGGCAATGAAACTCTTAGTAAAAATGTTACTTAAACATGGACATGTCCCAAATCACTTTAGTTAGACCAAATCTTTAGGCAATTCAAATGCATAGCTGTTTATTTTACAGAAAGTAGAACAAAACACCAATTCAATCCAAGAAGAAACTTGACTGACAGAGGAGGCCAAATGTCCATGGTTCATTAAAGATACTTGTGTTTAACCAAATACAGGTATCCAGGAGTTGACGTTTTAGGTAGCCAGGGCCTCCAGATGGCTACAATAAGACAATTTATCACCCCAACTCAGGATCTGAGTGTCTTAAAAAAATGGGCTTTGGGGTCCTGTGTTGCACGGTAGCCTCTACACCGCATAAACATCTCGCTGTACTTTCTTGATAGTTTTTTTTCATGGATCAATTGTAGTTTTATTTGCTTCATGAAAATTTAATTCACTTGTAAGCTTGTCAAGGTATAACCTTGAGAATCAGATAACCTTAGGGAATCTTAGAAGGGTTCATACTTGCTGCTAATGTCTGCTTAAGTAACCATGCATGCCTCCACAACCTTCAACTGCTTAACTCTTGAATAAAAGGAATCTTGCATTGAAACATATTGAGAAACAGTTTTAAACCCCATTCCATCTGCGAGAGTGACAGAGTAGGAGCCAGAAGCATCGCCTTCCATTTAGGCTGGGTGCAATGTCAATCTTGGTCAGAACACTTTGCATGCAACTTCTGGGCTCCAGGTTCAAGAAACAGAATGGTATTAAAGGCACCATTAAGGTAAAATGAGTATCTTGAAGCTTCTGCTTCACCCCTAATAAAGTAGCTGAGATCTGCTCTTCCCTCAGTGGCCACCGAGAATCAACAACAACTAATGGTCTTAAGTGAACAAGCTAATATTTCATCCATGGATACCAGAGCATTAATGGCTAAATATGCCAGTTGAGGGAAGGAACACATGTGCAGCTATTTGCCTGACACAACTTCTGCTGTCATGGCCTATTAAAACCAGTTTACATGTGCATGTCGAATTTGATGAATATGTATGTGACCCTTTTCAGAGCCATCACTCATTGGGCTATGGCCCCCATGGCAGGAAAAACAGCACCTCTCATTAAACACAGCATGAGTTACAGGCATGTTATGTTAATATTTCTTCAGAACTTTAGGGGGTTTTCTTCTTGTTCTAATAAATCCTGTGAAGAAAATCATTTAAAAGTATAATTGATTAAAAAAACACATTTTCCCCCTCATTTTCCCCTTAACTATTTTATTTGGTGTGTGAGTTCTGGAAGGCTCTTTCCTCAGGAAGTTGTAGGACAAGCTTATGAATTGTGTTTTGTATCACTCATTTGGGACTCCTGAGGCAAGCCCCCTCCTCAGTTGGAAGTTCAGCAAGGCTAAACAAGAGACCTCCCTGCATGGAACTCCAAAACGCATGAAAGACAGGGCTCCCTCCCTCTGAACTTTGCAACATAATGCATCTCTGTTAACTCAGAGTGCTCACTTACAGGTCTGGTGCAGAGTTGGTGTTCAACCAATGAGAACTACCCTGGTCATTATAACTGTTATTATTGTTGTTATTTAAGTCACAGAGTTAAAACAATCTTTGGGTTAGGGAAGGTAGGAGCCTTTCTGAAGATGCTTTTAAAAATACATAGAATGAAAATCATAATAGATTTTTAGTGCATAGAAGCTACTAAAGCATTAACTCCATAGGTTATGTTGAAGAATGCTAAATAAACATAGGTCCGTGCTCAAATTGCCTCCCTACTCTCACTTCTGTCAAGGCCTCAAATATTGCCCTTGTCCACCCTGCCCTACATCACTGGCCCTTCCATGGTGTTTGGCCAATTAGGTTATTAGGTGTTTGGAGAGCAGGGATGATGGTCAATGCTCTTCTGTAGCATCAAAATATCTAGCTCAGTGTCTGACATATAGAATTGCATAGCCTCTTTAGATTTCTCCCCTAATTACTGACCAAGTACAGAGCCAGTACCTAGACAGTGTGCCCTTCACCGGGGGATTCTGGTGAAGAACATTTTAGAATGTGGCAGAAGCTCCTGCAAGGACTACCTGGAGAGCCACTGCAATACAGGAGCACTAAATTAGAAGTCTAGAGTTTGAGTTCTCATCTTGACTCTTTTGTCTGGCTGGGGACCATAGATTACACTCATTTTAGACACCGATTTCCTCATTTCCCAATAACTGCCAAGGTCCTCAAGATCTAGCATTTTCTCCTCAAAGAATTTTACTCCACTTTAGAAATATTGGTCTTTATCTCAGCTACTATTGTATATCTGAGGATCAGAAAAGATGACTATTTTTTCCCCCTCCAATCACAGGTCTACTCTATTCATAAAGAGGAGATGACAGGTTGGTGTAATTCCCAAAAAAGATTACAAAGCTATTCACATTTCTCTCTTCTTCTTCAGGCCTGCCATCTGACAGCGTAGACTCTGGAGCAGAGTTCATCAGGGTGCTACCTGGTAGTCAAGGCAAACCTCCAGGCAGAGTTGAGGATCCCTTTTGAAATGTCTCATCATGATCACAAGTTTTCAATTTGAGAACTACAAGTTGGAAAACCAAACTGTGCAAGAAGTGGGAAAGTACATATGCCAAAATAATAGCCAAACTTCATTGAGAAGTTACCATTGGCCAGGCCCTATTCTAAATGTGTTATATTTTTACATTGTATTGACTTAATCTGCCCAACTACATTATGAGGTAAGCACTGTTATTATGCCTTCTTTACAGAGAGATGCCTGAGATATAAAGAGGATAAAAATTGGCCAAGGTCAGACAGAGCTGGTAAGGGAAGAAGGTTGGATGCAAACTTAGCCAGTTTGGCTCCAGAACTGGGCATTTTTGCCATTATGTCACAGCCTGTGTTAAACTTTTCCTCTCAGTGGACACTCCCCCAGGATAATAAATTTGGAGGCAGATGGAGCAAAGTCCTATATAATAAAAAACAAACCACAAACTCAAACAAAAACAAATAACAAAACAGATTTCGTTTCTCTCCAGAGACATTATTTTCCAGCTCCAACTTTGCTGTGGATGCCAGGTTTTATTAGTGTGGCGGGCACTGGAGAAGAGTGCTTAGAAATTTTGAGAATGCTCGGCCTCTGTGCATGGGGCCAGTCTCACCCAGGTCTGCCTCTCTAGCCTGAGGCAGGGCCCTGAAGATGCCACTGGGAGTGCTTAGGTGGAACGCTCTCTCCCAGGATTCATGCCATTACTCTTTCCTCACTTGAGAGGCCCCCAGCTGGCTGAGCAGCAGGCTCGATAGCCAGAGCCATCTCCACCTCTATGTATAAATCTAGCACCAGAGCTGCCAACAGACTGCGTTGGATAAAGTCTCTTCTGCTCTCTGCCAACCAAATGGCCCCACAGCATAAGATTCCAAGTTTTCTCAGTCTCATAAAACTTGGCTGAATGAGGCAGTGGTGCCATGAAATTTGCATTTATCTTATGCACCTGACACTTCCCATCATGATGATGGAGTGCTTCCCTCATGTCAGAGCCTTCTTGGCTCTTAAGGAGGACAGGGAAGCAGAGTGGAGGTTGGTTGTGGGGCAGGCTAATCAAAGCCAGGAAGAAGCATATATCCGTAGGCATGAGGGATGGGAAACAAGGTATGGGAGGAATGGAGAGCTGGGGGCTGGGAGAGCACTGTGACTTAAGATAAAAGAGCATTCCAGAGCCCCTTGTGCATTCAGGCCATCAGTCATCTCTGCTTTTCAGGGACAGCCTTTTGGTTGACCTCCAAGCCCTGGCATGCAGCGTCCTTATAGCTGCCCCAGGGAAGCTGATCCCCTCTTTCATAGCCCACCATTGTGTGCTTCTTAGAGCAGGCATGCAAGAAAATTAACCTAGAGGGTACAGGTTGTTGTGATGAAAAGGTTTTGTTGCAGTTTGTGTTATGGCTTTTTGAATGAGGGAGAAGGTAGGGAGGATGTTTCCACTGGGTGTGAGAAAAAAAATAAATTGCTCTCAAGTGAAAGTTCCCTTATCTGTCTCATCTTGCTTAAAAGTCCTCAAATTCATTCCAGAAAAATGATGTTAAATAATAACTAAGAGTTTAGACTCTAAAACAGAGAGCTGAGGTTCAAGTCCCATATCAAACGTTGACTGGTGTCCAACGTTCTGAGTCTTTCTTTACCTTTGTTTCCTCATTTACAAAATAGGGATAATTAGAAGAAGTATTTCCTACAGCTGTTTTGAGGTTAATGAGATGATGTATGCCACATGATTGGTGCAGTGCCTTGTGAACAGTAAGTGCTCCAGAGATGTTGGTTAGTACCCTGACCTCAAGACTTTGGAGGGATACTGGCTGTTCTCAGAAGACAAACAGAAACCATGAACCTCAGGGTTCTTAGTCATTCAGTTATAACTGTGCCATGAAAGTCAGTGCTAATGTGTCTCTACTTTTCAATGTCTTAGTAAGATTTTTGTCTTTGAATAACTATAGGTTGATAGGATTCCACCTTTTAAAAATTATTTATATTTTCTATACATTTTTGTCTATGTCTGTTACAGTTTTCTTAATCAGGTTTGATTTTTTGAGGATCGAGGACCATGACTGCACTGATTCCTTGACTCCTTCTCAGTGAAAATGTGAAGTAGACATTGATAGTATTCCTCTTGACGAAAAGATTTAGCCTCTATTTCTCCGATATGGCATCACGAAGTTTACTACTTGCTTGTCAACCTAGGGCTATGCCATATTCTGCAGTGAGTGACAGTTTGATGACTGTTCTTTGACCACCACCACTCTGATCCAATCCACCATTCCAAATGTTCTTCCGTCAGTTTGTTGCTTCCACTGCCTCCAGGATTTGAGAATTTCTTCTTGGATATTGCAGGATCCATCACATCAAAGAGAGCATAACCAAATAGGAGTGTCATCCATCATGGTCAACAAACAGAACAGGGAGAAAGAGACATGTGGAAACCCTAAAGGCTAATACTGGTGGATGGCATAGCTCCTGTCATCTCAGATTTTATTAGAAGAAGTAGATAGGAGTTCCTTATGTTGATAAAAAAGCCTAATTTAAAATATTTTAAAATGGATTTTGAAAGTGTATCTTTTTATTGAATCATTAATTCACTTATTTACTTTTCTACCAAATATTTATTGCATGCTTATTTGTGCATAATTCTGTTTCATTTTTAAACTGCTTAGATCTATATACATATATGTATAGATACGTAAATATATGCAAAGTTACATTTTACAGCTTTTGAGCTGGTTTGGTGACTACAAATAAATAAAC
Organism: Plecotus auritus; assembly: GCF_963455305.1. Taxonomy (NCBI): domain Eukaryota; kingdom Metazoa; phylum Chordata; class Mammalia; order Chiroptera; family Vespertilionidae; genus Plecotus; species Plecotus auritus. Next base: position 134,287,855 of record NC_137782.1, on the reverse strand, counting down.
TAAGTAAATAAAGAAACAAACAAACAAACAAATAAAGCTGTCTTTGTTGGAGGGCCATACTGAGCTTCTGAATTCCAGGTTTTGTGTGTGATATGAGTCCATAGTGGGAAGCAAATCTGTTCTGAAATATAAGTGCTAACAATTACTCTGCCTATTTCCTCTTTGCTTAGAAAAGCCACATATCTTCAAGAAGAATACAAAGTGAAGCTGGCATTACTCAGAAAGAGAATAAACAAAATTTGTCATGAAGACTGCAGGATGAATGACACAAATCAGCCATTTCTTTGAAAGTCAAAAAGTATCTAGTTTATACCATAAGTTGATGCAGAAATAAAAGACAATTGCTGATAAAATACACAGCTGAGAAAAGTCTTCATGATTCAGGTTTCAAGTTATTTCCAAAGCAGTCCTTGCTCCACAAATGTAATTTTAAAATGACATACTATACATCTATCAGCAAAAACTAAAGGAACATTAATTCAAAGATAGTTTGCTCTAGAAACACATGTGTAGGCTTTGTATATGTAGGTAGATATATGTATGTGTGAGTACACACACATGCATATTCACATGTACATGAATTAGATATATACATTGGTGCTAAAGTTAAATAATATATAAGACATATTATAGAACATTATTGCTTCAATGTCATCCTCTTATCATTTTTAAACCTTTATGATTTCAAGTCTAGAGCATAAATTATAATTACAATAAGGGATACATTTTATATTGGCATTAAATCTATTATTTAAATTACAACTTTGTAGGCAAAACTGTAAGAGATAGTAATTATTTACCAATCCCTTCTTGAGAGTAGATACTTATTGCATCCCTCATGAATTAGACTGATTTCAAAGAAAAACCTGTTAGAAGACAGAAAGAAAAGGCCTCATTTATAAGAGCAATGAGTAAGATAAAAATTCCAAGGAATAAAAATAACAATATATGATCCAATCCTTTATGAAGACACATTTTAAATATTACTAACAGCCTCCATAGAAGACTTGAGCAAACCAAAAAGCATAGCATATTCTTGACTAGAAAGATTCAAAATCATAAAATGCAAATGTTCTAATTTCATTTCTAAATTTAATGTGATACCAGTAAAAATGATGCAAGGTTTTCTTTTAACTGTACCAGCCAACTCTAAAGTTTATGTGAAAAAATGAACAAACAACAAGTATAACAATAAAAGCTGTGAAAAGAAGGACCATGAGAGCAGACTAACCCACCAAATGTCAAAACATATTAAGTAGATTCAAAAATCAAAATAGTGTGATGGTGAGGTATGATTAGATAGATAAACCAACAAGTCAAATAGAAAGTCCCAGTTAAATATCCAAACAGATATAGAATTTAATATATGATTAAAAGTGGCATATTAAATCAGTATAGAAAAGAGAACTATATAATACATGATTTTAGAGCAATTAAAAAGTCAAATGAGAAAAATAACTTGGACCTATACCTTATACCTTATAACTAAGATGAATTCCAAGTGGATTGGAGATTTAAATTGTAATAATAAAGCCATAAAAGTCTTAGAAAATAACATGGGGAAATTTCTTTATAATCTTAAAAGTTGATCAGACATTTCTAAATATGACTCAAAATAAAAAATCCATAGATCTTGATAATTTGTTATGTAATATACAAAATAATTGACTTAGTCACTAGTATGAACAAAATACATAGAAACAAATTTAACAAAGAAAGTAAAAGACTTATACCCTAACAACCAGAAAACATTGGTAAAAAGAATTAAAGAAGATTTTAATTTATGGATTGGAAGACATAATATTGTTACGATGGCAATACTCTTCAAAATGATCTATAGATTTAATGCACGCCTTACCAGAATTTCATTGGCCTTTTAATGCAGAAATGGAAAGGATGGTACTCAACGTCATATGGTATTATAGGAGGCCCTGAAGAGCCAAAACATTATTGAAATGGGGGATCAAAGTTGGAGAGCTAGGACTTCTAGAGTTTAAAACAACAAAGCTGTAATAATCAAAAGAGTATGGTATTGGAATAAAGATAGACATAGAGACCAATGAGTCCAGAAATAAACCCATAAATCTTTGGACAATTGACTTTTGACAAGGGTGCCAACACATTCAATGGGGAGAAAATAGTTTCTTTAGCAAATGGTGCTGGATCAACTGGATATCTACTGGTGGGAGAATGAAATTGGACTCCTACCTCAAATTCAACTAAAAATTGATCAATGTCCAAAGTACAAGAATTGGAATTCCTAGAAGAAAACATAGGATAATTTTTTGTGTTTTATGTTTTGGTCTTCAAAAAACACAATCAAGAAAGTTAAAATACAACCTACTGAATGGAAGAAAATATTTGCATATATATATGATAAGAGTTTAGTGCCTGGAAAACATAAGAAAACTCATATAACTCAATAACAAAAATATAAACAACCCAACTAAAAAATAGGAAAGTACTTGAACAGACCTTATCTCCCCAAAAGATATACCATAACCAACAAACATGAAAAGATGCTCAACATCATCAGTCACTGGGCAAATGCATACCAAAGCCACAATGAGATACTACTCCATACCTACTAGGATGGCTATTAAACAAAACAAAATGAAACAAGAAACCAACCAAACAAACAAATAGGAAAATGGGGGGTGAGGGGGGAACAAATATTGTGAGATGTTAAGAAATTGAGAACCTCATACATTACTGGTAGGAATGTAAAATGGTGCAGCCACTGTGAAAAATAAAAGAATTATTTTTTTCTAATTTTAAGGGCTCATAAAAATTAAGAGAATGTTTACAGGGAAAGCAGAAAACTGATGAAAAGTAAAACAGAAAGTTCCTTGAAAGTTAAACACAAGTATCTCTTAAACGTTCAAAGAGATATTTAACTTTCCTTACAAAAAGAAAAATGCACTTTAAAACTACCCTGTTGCTGGCTGGCTTGGCTCAGTGGTTGAGTGTCAATCTATGAACCAGGAGATCAGGATTTGATTCCCAGTCAGGGCACATGCCCAGGTTGTGAGCTCGATCCCCAGGGGGTAGCCAATCAATGATTCTTTCTCATCATTGATATTTCTATATCTCTCTCCCTCTTCCTTCCTCTCTGAAATCAATAAAAATATATTTTAGAAAAACTACCTTGTTGTAACATTTTACCCACCAGAATGACAAAAATCTAAAAGTTTGACAACATACTTTTTAGTAAGGCTGTATAGAAACATAATGGTATGTATATAAACAAATATAAGTCTATGGAAGAAAATTTATCAATATGTATCAAAATTACAAATGAGTATACCCATTGACCCAGAAATTTCACTTACAGTAATCTATTTTACAGACATACTTACATGCATAAGAAATGACATATTCACAGTTTATTCATTTTGGTGGTGTTTTAATTGCAAAAGGCTAGGGGGAAAAACTAAAAAAAAATCCATCAACAGGGGATGGACAAATATTCATGGTACGTCTATATAATGACATAATATGCAGCTTTAAGAAAGAATGAAACAATTCTCTATGTGCTAGCATAAAAAGTGGAAACAGTGTTTGATTAAATATTTTTATGTATTCTCTCTATATATATTTATATATAAAATATGTTTATATATATTTTTAATTTAAAGTTAAATTTAAAAGTATTTAAGTGATGATGCCAGAAAGAACTTTTAATGTGCATAAGGATGTAGATTTTCTCAGATAAAATAAAACATGCAATGAAGCTCTTTCACCTAAGACTTCTAGTTTGATAAATGGGCCTCAAGAATTTGTGTCTTCTTTGACCTGGGAAACAAAGGCTATGGGTTTTTCAGGAATCGTTGCCAGGCTGGTCTTGTCATTCAGATGGTCCTGCCTCCTCAGACTCTGCCTTCTTAATTATGTTTCCTGCTCCACCTCCAGTGCCAAGAATTCAGCCTGACACCAAGTGCTAATGAGCATTTATTGAATAATTGAATTCAGAAAACTTCTATCACTGTGTAAATGATCTTACATGTAAATATTGGGTTGAGGGAGGAAAAAATATATATATATATTTTTAATGAAGCATCTACTTTAACTTGATAACAGTTTTAAACCTAAAAACAGAAAATATTTGTCATCTACTTAGAAATCAAATGTAACTGCTTGGATCAGTTTTAGAAAACACTGTCTGACTATTCAGGACGCACCAAATTCCCCAAATCTGATTTTACCCACAGAACAGGAGGAACCACTTCCATGTTTTATCTGGATTTCTTTAGATGTGCCTCTTATCAGGGCAGGTAAAAGCTATGGTTGGGGGAAGTTAATTGATTTTATCTTGGAGGAGGATCAAGTGAAGGAGGGTAGATGCTACTGGGTGGCTTTTTCCCCCTGCATGAGATGTTTTGCATATATAGTCATATATCTACACTAATAAAAGAGAAATATGCAAATTGACCATCCCTCCACTACACCCACCAGCCAATGAGGAGCAAGTATGAAAATTAACCCAACAAAGATGGTGGTTAATTCGCATACACAGGCATGGAGCGAAGACTGAAGACAGCATAGAAGGAAGCCAAGCGCTGCAGAAGGGAGCAAGGCAGTGGAGAAGGGAGGGAGTGAAGCAGCGGAGAAGGGAGCGAAGCCCACCTTCTCTGCTTTGCTCCCTTCTCTGCTTCGCTCAGGCTGCAGGAAGCCCTATTCTTGCAGGAATAGGCCCGAGTAAGCCCTATTCTTGCAGGAATCTTCCTGCAATGGGCCCCTAGTATGTGTATGTATGTATGTGTGTATATATATATATATATATATATATATATATATATATATATATATATGTGTGTGTGTGTGTGTATGTATGTATATATGTATGTATATGTATTTATGTATATGTATGTGTATATATGTGTATATATGTGTATATATATGTATATATCTGAAAAATTTTGCATGTATTCTTCAAGCCCTTGGGAATTTGAAATTAGAACCAACATGGGGAAATAAAACTACAAAACTTCCAACATGAAAATCTTATATAATAAAGAGGTAATATGCAAATTGACCATCACTCCAACACATAAGATGGCTGACCCATGTGGACACAAGATGGCCCCACAAGATGGCCAGCAGGGGAGGGCAGTTGGGGGTGACCAGGACAGCAGGGGAGGGCAGTTGGAAAGGACAGGGCTTGCAGGGGAGGGCAGTTGGGAGGGACAGGGCCTGCGGGGGGGGGGTGGGTCAGTTGGGGGGACCAGTCTTGCAGGGGAGGGCAGTTGAGAGGGACAAGGCCTGCAGGGGAGGACAGTTGGGGGGACCAGGCCTGCAGGGGAGGGAAGTTAGGGGGGACCAGGCCAGCAGGGGAGGGTAGTTGGAGGGTGACCAGGCTGGCAGGGGAGGGCAGTTAGGGGCAACCAGGCTGGCAAGGGAGGGCAGTTAGGGGCAATCAGGCCAGCAGCGGAGCAGTTAGGCATCTATCAGGCTGGCAGGGGAGTGGTTAGGGGGTGATCAGGCTTGCAGGAAGAAGTGGTTAGGGGCAATCAAGCAGGCAGGCAGGCAGGCAGGTGAGCGGTTGGGAGCCAACAGTCATGGATTGTGAGAGGGATGTCCGACTGCCCTTTTAGGCCCTATCCCCAGTGAGATTGGGCCTAAACGGGCAGTCGGACATCCCTCAAGGGGTCCCAGATTGGAAAGGGTGCAGGCTGGGCTGAGGGACACACACCCCCATGCACAAATTTTGTGCACCTGGCCTCTAGTAGAAAATAAAAGGAAGAGCAATGTATTTGGATTTGGTCTATAATTCCAATGCTAATACGAGTCAGTGACTGTAACCCATGCATCTCTCTCATTGTCAAATGACAAGAAAGTACCTTTGAATTTGACTTTCCATGTTTAGACCCTTTTGATTCATCATTGGGCTGAGAAATGGCCATAAACATTTAAGAACATGGCTAATATTAATTATTTTCTCTAATATTTTGATGTTTCATATGTGAAAGGTTTTTATAAAATATTCTACTTGGGATGAAAAGACATTGTAAGCAGCACACCCATCACTAGGAACTGACTTCTCTTCCATCTTAGAATAGCTTTCTTCAGTACAATGAAAGAGTTTAAGTCAGGATATCTGTGTATCCAGGTATCAGCCATATCTGTGAGGCAGGAATGGAATGAATTTAATTCTCTAGGGAAATTCAGCTCATTTCATGAGCACTGAATTTATTTAGAGAGTGGGGGAAGAAAGAAATGACTATCGAGTAGATCTATCCATGGCATCCGGTTGCATAGAAAAGTATGTCAGTTAAAATATGTTAAATCAATTTCTCAGGTAATGTTTTAAAAAAAGCAGCAACATTGACAAGTGGATAGAAATCACTCATCTTGACAAGTGATTATGCAGATTAGCAAAGATGCAGGAAATGTTCTGTACCATTGAAAAATAGGGACTGGGAATAAATCCCCAGTTAATATAATGAATAACATGACAGGCATGCACTGTTCTAGGTTAACTCTCTCAGAACTCGAGTTTAGGCCCACCCCAGTCATACACAAAGATGGGGGGAAAGGTCATGAGAAATGCTTTGAGGTTCCAGGTATTTGGATCCTCAGAGAAATTCCAAAATATATAAGGTTTTTAGATCTCCTGGTACCAATATTGTCTGCTCTTAGACTTTTCTCTTAGGCTTTTGTAACTCAGATCTCAGTTGGACCTTTATAATCTTTTTATTCTTGTCCATATTCACACTCTTAGGTCTACATTGACACAAAGTTGGGGGACATAAAGCAGATTATAATTCTTTGTCACCTTAGCTCAGAAGTTGATCAACTACTTTGATCCTCAACATGGCTTTTCTCAGGATTCAGTAGCATTTATGATTTTGTACTTCGATGTTTTTATGCATTATTGTCTGAGCTTTACTGTAGTTTCTTGGGTGAAATAGTAAGCTTTTCAAGGGCATTGGCTCTGTCTGGCCTTTCCAAGGTCCACTCAGTCTCTGACCCAGGATTGTGTAGGCCATTGGGCCATCATTTTGGGTGATGATTTACCACTAGTGACATCTTACTGGTATCTGCATTTAGGAATGTGTGCCAAGTAAAGTGTCAGTAACAGGGCTGAATATCTCATGTAAACCGGAAAGTTTTCATCTCACACTTGTCTTTTTAATGGGCTGTGTATTTGTGCTTGGAAATGTATGCTCATCTCCTACCAAAGGAATAGCTTTTGTATAATTTCTTATGCTGGACAATTTAAAAGTGAATGTGAAGCAAAATAAATTGAGAGTGAAACCATGATTTAATCTTCCACATATTTCTTTAAGTAATGGAGAAAGGGAAACCAGGAGAGCAATCCATCATTGGTTCCTTTGGGAATGGCCCTAGTCCCAAACCCCTCATGGTAGAAAGAATGGCTTATGAAATGCTGCTCTTCTCCAGAGCCACTGTTCCCAACTTGACTCCATGATTGGGCTTCAGAGGGTCCTTGAACAGCCTGCAGGTGTTTGGAAAATTTTGTGTTTATACACACTTTACTGAGAAACTTTTATGTCATTCTCCAAGGAGTCAATGAACCTAAAATATCAAAAGCATCATTTAGAATCTCAAAATCCACCTGCAAATAATTTTAGATAGGTATCACCATTAATTTTAGATGGATCAAAATAAATATTACAAGCAATTTATTCATTTATTTAGTACATATTTATAGAATATTTCCACATGCCACGTACTGACCTAGGTGCTGGGGAGAGAGAAATGAATAAGCTCATAAGAAGAGAATGGTGAAAGCATTTTCTGAGCAAAGGAAACCAAACAGAATTAGGTCAAAGGTGACTCTCTTTTAAGTTTTCTGATACTAATTTAACACTTTGTTCTTTTGAAGGTTGGTTATCACTACTAGTATATACTTTTAATTGAGTTACCATAATAACTATAAATCACTTCAATTAACATTAACTTCTATTATGGCAGATATAATTAGAATACATATGTGACTATTTCTGCCTTTTCTAATGAGCTTTCATAGTAATCACTATTGGAACTACAGTATTAAGTATAATTACTAAGTAATCTACTAGAACATAGAATTAGTTTATAATTAGATGGTATTTTCCTAAGCATATAGACTGTAGTTACTTTAGGAATAAAGCACAAGAGTGACATTTAGCAATCCATTACATAATTGATGAAATCTTGCTCATAAATGTGAGTTAACATCCATAAACAGGGCATTTTAAATTCCAAAATAAAGCCAGATACTTGGCCTCTTTTTGAAAAGAAAGACACCTTATTTTAAAACCTTAATTCCAAAGGGGAAAGTTTGTCTGAACACACGAGTCATTTGGTTTTAGAGTCCAGAAATAAAGCAGATGGCATTAATTGTCTATATTGAGAAGTAAGTGTGTGTTTCATGCACCAGAATAGGATTTTGAAAAACAATTATATCTTGGTACACAGCTAATTTTTTGGCAGGTAAGTCTAAAAGCTTCTAATAGAAGTTGGGGATGTGTTTTCCAAAAGACATTTTTAATTGAGAAAATATATTTTCTAGTAAGAAATAAAAATAAAAGAATCTTTGGGGGAAATAGTGTTTCCTCAAGGTCTGTGACTTATGATTTAACAAATAATCCCAAAATATTATATCAACCCCTGAAAAAATAAAGCAAGTAACAATGCTGCATTTTCAGTGGCATAGAGAATTAATTATTTAATTAGGTGTATTAATTTTCTAGGATTTTCATAACAAATTACTTCAAACATGGTGGTTTAAAACAACATAAATTTATTTTTTTCACAATTCTGGAGGCCAGAAGACAAATACCAAGATATTGGCATGGGTGGTTCCTTTGTGAAGTCTCTGGGGGAGAATCTGTTTCATGTCTTTAGCTTCTGGTGGCTGTTGACAATCCTTCATGATTCTTGGCTTACAGATGCATCACTCCAATCGTTACTGCTGTCTTCACATGGCCTTCTTCCCTGGGTATGTCTATGTTCCTTTCCTGCCTCTTCTCTGGACATCACCATTAGGTTTAGATTCCACCCTAACCTAGGCTGATCTCATCTTGAGATATTTAGTTTAATCACATTTGCAAAGACTCTTATTCCAAATAAGATCCCCTTCTCCACATATCTTTTGGGGGACACATTCAACCCACTATATAAGGTATAGTTGTGAGATGTCAAAATAAGGCAATAGCCTTATACTAGTAAATGGAGATCTTAGACCTGGAAATGATTTCTGAAGACATTGTAGGCATCCTCAGGGCATTCAACTTGTAGGAAATTATCTGTTGACAACTAATGTCAGGGAAGCAAAATGATTTGACAAGTATGATCACCAAGGAAGTGATAAAAGGGATTGAGAAAGTGAGACTCTTGCCTCCACCTCTTTCAGTTGAGGAAAATGGATTTAAAGTGGCCGTAGGAGTTGGTTGAAGAGGAAAGAGGAAAAGAAACCTGAGGATATGGTCCAAGAAGAAAAATGGGCTGGATTTGGTAGCATTCCTTGCTCTGGCCACTTTAATCTCAGTGAAATTACAACTTTATTCCTCCAACTACCACTTTTGATTACATTTATTATTGCCCATTTAACCCTAAGAACAATGAACTTAATTGATTCAATTACAGGTGGGTGCCTTGGGACCCTACTTAGGTTAGGTTGATGTATGCATAATTTATGCAATATGGGAATTTGTTTTGAAAGTGTGTATTTTAGTTTCAGACTTCAGCAATATTAATTAATTGAACATTTAAACATACCTGTGCACTTTCAAAAGCAGGCCAAGGACATGAACATGGGATCTAAGATAATATTTCTGTCTGTTAGAATTTAACCATTACTTTTGAACAGGGATAATATTGAAGACTTGTGGGTTATAAGGTTCCTATTGCAACTAGTGACCTCTACTGTTGTAACTAGGAAGAGGTCATAAACAGTCCATGAACCATTGAATGTGGCTGTATTCTAATAAAACTTTATTTACAAAAATAAGTTTGGCTGCCTCCACATGCAAATCATGAGATAGCATGCAAATGGAGAACAGTAATACACTCAGCAATAGCAGAATGACATACTTCCATTCCTCCTTGTAAATAGAAAAGGAGGAACTGAAAGTGTCCCAAACCCTAGAAACCTCACCAGTAAAGTGAGAATTGTGTAGTCTTCTTGAAGGCTCAAGGAAGAAGTTAGCCACATTCGCCTCTACTGATAGAGTGCTTGGGGTAAAATTTGTGTTCTATGATATTGGCTTAAATTTCTGGAGAGGAAAAAAACAAAGTTTGTTGCTTTTTTTTCTTAAGTAACTGAATTATGGTCATGAAGATAAGAGGAAAATGGGAAGCTTTAGCAATGGCCTAATGACTATATCTTTTGTTGTGGTTTGGAAGATGCTTTAAGAGTTAAACATGGATTATGTGTGCTCTAGGAAATCCTTTACCTGTAGTCAGGATGGAAATGTGAGAGACTTATTCTGAAAAGACAATACAGTTGATGTGCCCATGGTCAGATGGCCCATAATGAGCAAAGTTTTGAGTTTACTCGGCTCCATTTTAACCAATGGACCAAACACACATTGTATTTGCTGGTCAGAGAAAAAAAATAAAAAGAAAATAAAGGAATTCTACCTCATCCAGAAATAAAACTTACATGAAAAAGGGTTATAATGAGATTATTTACATTCTATAGTCATTGGGGATAACGAGGATACTCATAGATCTATCTTCTTAAACAACAAATTGAAAATCCTTTGTGACAAAGTCTCTGTGTGCTGTGATTTTCAGTTCTGTCAGATAGCATCGAAAAATGGTGCCAAGTTAGTATATCTATCAAGTAAGTGACTGATGTGTATATTTTGGAAATTAGATACTAATGCTTTCTTCCTATGCTGTGTCTGCTATGTTTCCTATTCATTGCATTATGAGAGTGTGTTTTTTGGAAAGATCAGAATAACATCCAGAAAACCAGTTTGTTTGAGGATGTGATTTCTAAAATGATTTCCATAAAGAAGGTATTGCTATCTTGAAATGTTGTTGGTGTTGCTATTTTCACATACCCACTCACACACACACACAAACACACAAGATAAGGAGAGATTTGATGACCACTTTTTAAAATGATCCATAGACTTAATTGACTCTCAATTGTCTTCTTTTCGAGTCACGGTGCCACTGATGCTCAGATATGTCAATTATTTTGTTTTTTCCTCTTTAAATGTGCTTTATGGCTTATACAGAAAGATAAATGAAAGACAGTTTTCTAGAAAGATTAAAATAATTAAGTGATGATGTTGTATGTGAGGAAAACATAATGGTCCAGCTACTTCAGTGTAGAGTGATGATCCTTTTCCCTTTTAATACAATAGGGTGGAAGATGTCCTGACTACTGGTGGGTGCTGATTGCATACTCTCCTTGTTGGAGAGCTTCGTGCCTTATGGGAAAGACTCCAGTTGGACTTTGCTTCTACCTGAAGAAGAGAGCTCACACTGGACGTGTAAAGACCAAAGTGGTTGTGTTATCAAATAATTATGGACTAGCTAGCCAGTCAGTGACTTTGGAAGAAAGCTCAGGTTTAGAAGTGATAGTCATTAGCAAAGGCTGCAATATTTAACAGGTAGGACAGGGCTACTGCTGCCGATAGCAGGAGGGGTTTCCTACAATGATCTTTGGACAGAGTAGTATGGTCAGAAAAAGATTTTTTAAAAAGAGGCTAGAACAAGCACCATCTGGTCTAACAGAAGGGAAGATAGAAAACACCGACAGGGATTTGGAATTGTTATGGAAAGCCAGACGGTGAAGCATTGATTAAGATTATTTTGTTGATTAGGTGATATCCTGTGATTTATACTATGGACAAGGAAGAGCAAATACATTTTTTATGAGCCTGTGAAACCAGGATAAGTCATAGAGCTACAATTATATCTGACCTTGGGATTCGGAAAAATCTCCCTGTCAAGTAAAAGAGGCCAAATCAAGGAATAGGACTTTCTGAGAATGTGAAAACTCAATGCGGAAGAAGAAGCATGGTGATCCAACTGGTTCCCAAGTATTTGCAGAGGGCTGGGAGGCCATGGGAGTAGAATATCACAGAAGCACTTCTTTTTTGTTTTGTTTTCAAAAACACCTCAAAGTTGCTACTTCAGTGGTTCTCTGAAAGACACCCAAAGGTAAACCATGTCAACCAGGCTAAGAAGATAGACCTGGTGGAACCCACAGGACTAGAGGTCATTTACAGCATTGCTTACTCAGATTAAAAATCAGCATATGAGAAGGTAGATCTGAAATTTCTGAGGTTTCTTAGGATAACTAGAGGGATATTTTCTAAAATTAATTTCTCATGGGCCTTTTTCTTAGTGCTCTCTCTCCTTTATCCCTCTCTTTCCCAATATGATTTTCAGTCATTCCCAACAGAAGTCTTTTATTCACAATGGATCAGTGATTGAAGTGATAATGTTCATTTCACTCCCCAGAATGAAGCAACACATTAGAATCATCACAAGCCCACCAACCCCTATATAATGTTCTCTTGTTTACCAAGCACTTTAGCATGACTACATCCCCAAAATTAGAGCTAGCCTTTGTTATATGCTAACCATGAGTCAGGGATTGGCCAAATCATTTTATACAGATTAATCTTTATTAGTTTAATCTCAAAACATCTATATGAAGAGAGAACTATTGTTAGGCTCGATTTTAAATATATTTTGAAAACTGAGGCTTTCACGGAGGCTATAAACTAATATGTGGTGAAATCCAAATTTGAACTCAGTCTAATTCCCAAGTCCTCACTCTTAAACCTGCTTAATGATGTCCCAATGATTTACTTCAAATGTATTATCTCAATTTTAAAGAGGAGGAAACAAAAATTCAGATAGATTGGTGCTTTCTATTAAGCATTGAAATTGAACTTGAGCTCAGAGCCTTGGGCCCCAAATTCAGCTCCCTTCCCCCATACCATCCCACTACTATAAATCTGCCTGATAAAAAAAAATAAACATATTCTCTGAGAGGGGGTACTATAAATGTACCTCATCTCTTCCTTCAGTATCTCATTTTTATGAGAAGCAAGTTTATGGATGATCCGACCCTATTATTTTTCCTCTTTACAAGAGATTTGACACATGAAAATATTTATAAGGTGTTAACTAATCATTAAAAGTTATTTGAAACACCCTTTTTCCTTCTTGATGACAGCAAATGTCAACTGCTTCTTAGACTCAGTACTACATATTTTAAATTGAGAGCTGGAGTTTGAGTATGGGCAACTATCCCATTACTTTGATCAGACATACAATCTGAGCAAGAATTATGAAGGATACTCCTAATGTCATGGGTTAAGCATCTACTTCATCAGTGAGAGGGCATATGAAAGTATATCCATTTGCTTTTCCGTTTTACCCCGAACAGTTCCAAGAAGATAGCATCAAGCATCAAAAAAGTGTTACCTTCTGCAATTCATAATGTTGCACTGAATAGAATTATCACCTTGAAATTACAGGGTAAAACTCCCTATACAAAAACAGATTAAAGACAAATTAGACTGTGGGCCAGGTCACTCTGATTGTTAATTAGTGATAATGGAAATACAATTAGCATAATGAGTTCCAATTACTGTATATGGAGAAATATGAGCATACTGCTTTCATAAATCTTGGATTCAGGAAAAATAACATGCATCTGGTTTAACAAAGCATGTCCTTCTCTTCTGCAGAAAGCTTCCTGGTAAATATCTTTTTGTGGAGCTAAATCCTTCCCTTGATGGGTTGTGATTTGGGGTGGAAAAAAAGACCACAGCATAGATTTGCCCCATCTGATAGCTGAGCAGTTTTGTATAAGCTCAGTTTCTGTTTTAAGCTTCCTTGAAGACCTAACCATCTGTTTCTCCAATCGTAGGTTAAAAACATTGAGGAGAATCATAGACCATTGCATCAAATGTACTCATTGTCTTTGCAATGTCGGTGAGCCCCCCTTTCTGCCTTTGAAAAGCTGTGAAATTGGAAAGCCAATTAGAGTCACATATTTACACAAATCTAAACAGCTTTTTGAAAATTCAGTGTAGAACGAATGGATGGGAAACAACGGCTTTACACGGAGCTCTAGTGGGATGCCTGTGGGTGCATTAATGGAGTTATTTTTAAAAGAGTTGCATTACAGGTTTGGATATTTATTTTCTCCTTGATCTTACACTGTCTCAACTTTTCATTGCAGGCAACCGATCTCTCTTAACTTTCTCAGAAGGTCCATCAGCTGATAGTGGAATATGCTTGTTCTATTGTCATCTCTCTCGCAATCTCCCTTGCCACTTGTCTTGCTCTGAATGCTCAACTGTTGATGGATTGCATTCCAAGGCTGGTTAAAACCTGGGCCGTTTGGCCAATGAATGGTAATGAATGTGGACTGCTCAGCCCACACAGGTGACATTACACCTCGCACCAGGGAATGTGCCAACTTCCTTGTTGTACCCTGTAAATCTGATAGATGCCATTAACCTTTTCAGCGAATCCCCATGGATCACTGCAATGGTGAATCTCAGTAGTAATTGCTAAGACAAAAATGCCCCAGCCTGCCTATATTCCCTGTAAGGATCTATGAAACAGCCAAGTTGGCTACTCAAGTGCCTTTTCCCCAAATGCTGCCTTGATTTACTTTCAGCTGTCAGTCTGCACAGGCTGCAATGCTTTAGAATCTTCCAAACACACCCAAGTAGCAGATCTTGCAAAGTACTTAGAACAATTCAACCCTCTCCTTTTTTTTTCTGGAATGGGATTTTGTTATAAAGGAGAATAGTTGTATATCTAGACCAGAAGATCTACTCAAATAGCTGAGTTCATTGAGGAGAAACTTCTTGTCCCTACTTTTATGATTCATAGCACACTTTTCATCTGGGTTTTGATTGTGGTTGTCATATTTTTAACCTAGTCAAATCCCCTCAGTCTGTCTGGAAGCATTTGTAAACTGGATTATTCAATAAAGGAAATGCTTGTCAGGCATCATTCTCCTTCAGCAGTTTGAGATGCTTTCTCTAAAAAATGGCTTTCACACTATTACTCTCTCCTGGAAGCACACACACACACACACACACTCACACACAGAATAAAAATGATCATTGACTCTCTGTCAGCCCATATTTATTATGGGAGATACGGCAGAGCTTTAAAAGACAAGGTTCTCTCCCTAATTTTTTTTTATTATTAAAGTATATATTAATCTATGCTTCTTTATAGATTTAAACAAAGAAAGGCAATGCATTGAGGGGCACATGAGGTATCCTAGAAAGAAGACTAACCTTCTGGATACTGGAAAGTGTCTCATTGACAAGCATAACAATGTGTATTTAATAAATGTTGATAGTAATGAATATTTGATAAGTAGCTTCTGGCAAAGTCTTGGCCAAATCACTGAAACTCTCTCTTGATTTACTTATAATATGAGACATTTTGCCTAGATGTTCTCTAAAGTTTCTTTCAGCTCTAAACTTGTATGGTTCTAAGGGGCAAACCTCCGAACCAGGAGCTAGGACAGAGAGAAATGTTAAAGACTTGTAAATCTATCTAAATAGTTGCTTATTTTTAACCTACCAGTGCCACTTAGAATTAGATTAAGCTGTATCTAACAGAAGAGCCCCACACAGAATAGAAATTCATAATTTTGTCCAGGGTTGGTAGGCCTTAAAAGCTCCACATTGTTCAAGATGGCAGTTGGCACTCAGGCCATCACATCCATGTTCTGCCCAGAAGGAGAAATGGGGGCTGTAGACAAACATATGAACTACCTACATATTCAGTACTTTAAGGAGCTTTCCAGGAATCCCCACATAATAAATTCTCTTCACATCTCACTCACATCAGTAGTTGTGAGAGAGACAGGGAAATAGAGTATTTTAGCTGGATGCATTGTGGCCCAGAATAAACCCAGGTTCTATTGGTAAGAAAAAGAAGAAGAATGGGTTCTGGATAGGCAACTGGTAGTATCTGCCATGCAATCATTTTTCCCTTTCATTTAAAATATTTTTGTACCTTGCTTCTTGTTTTTAAGAAAGACCCCCTCCAACATATAGAAATAATTCATTTTCATTTTGTAACCATGGCTATGATGATGGATGGTTGAGTCCTATCAACTTTGATACCTACCAGGGAACATATTTCCTGTAGGTAAGGGGAGACTAGTGTATATAACTCTTCTGGGCTTCACACTAGATTGCATATTCTGGGCTGTGGCTTCAGTTGACACAGCTGAACTGAATCCTGCATCACTCAGTTGATGCAGCTACCTGTGGACCCCGCTTTGAGTAGTAAGGATTTATAACAGCAAATATCAGGAATATAATTAGCCTCATGGTTCTTAATCTACACATATTTTCTTTTTATTTAATTGAGCTATAATTACATATATCAAATGAGCAGAAATTAGTCTAAAGTTGAGCTTGTGTGTACACACTCATGCAGCTAACAACCAACACCAAGCGTCACTCTCTCTCTGGAAAATGTTCTCATGTCTTTCTTTTGTCCCCCTCCTCACCAACAGGAAACCACTATTCTGATTCCTATTCCCATTGACTAGTCTTGCCTGTTCTTGAACTTTATGTAAGTGCAGCTTATTTTGCTCAACATATTTATGAGATTCATGTACTCATAAGTACCTGTGATTAATTTATTTTTATTGTTGATCAGCATTCCATTCTAGGAATGTGACATAAAAGTTTATCACTCCTTTTGATGAGCATTTAAGTTGTTGCTAAAGTTTTGCCATTCTGGATAAAGCTACTATGAATATCCTTGTGCAAATCTCTTTATAAACATATGAATTTTTTTTATTTCTTCAAAATAAATAACAAGAAATTAAATAGCTGGGTCATAAGGTATATGTGTGTTTAACTTTTTAAGAAACTGACAAATATCTCTCCATAGAGGTTGTATCATTTTATACTCCCACCAGCAGTGTATGAAAGAATTCCAGTTGTCCTGCTTTTGGGTTTGGCAGCCTTTTAAATTTTAGCCATTTTAGTGTAGTGATAAATCGCTATGATTTTAAGTTGCATTCCTCTGATGAAAATCCATGTAAGGCATCCCTGCACAAATATACAGATAGAGTGCCCCCCAAAAATGTATACACACTTCAATAGCTGATAGCGCAATTTTGAAAATAAAATGTTTTTTAAAAAGCACAATCTTTATAATTATTCAAATTATGTGTATACATTTTTTGATACACACTATATTTCTTTTCTTTTCTTTAAATCTCACTTATTTTTTTGCATTGATTTTAGAGAGGGAGAAAGCGAGAGATAGAAACATGGATGTGAGAGAGACACATCAATCAGTTGCCCCCCCCACGTGCCCTGATGGGGGACAGAACCTGAAACCAAGTATGTGCTCTGACTGGGAATTGAACCCGTGACCTTCCAGTGCACTGATGGCTCTCCAACCAAGTGAGCCACACTGACCAGGGCCAAACATATTTTCCTTTGGTCTTTTGCCTAACCTCATTTCCACCTGTAAAATACAGTCTCCCTTTGAACCTAGGAAACAATTTGTTTACAAACTGGCTACATGATAGAATTTCAGCTTGACTCTTATTTGCTCTTTTAGATTATGCTTACCTTTCCCCATCCATTCTCATCTGAGAATTTTGGTTTTGACTATCTTAGTATGGGCTGCTGAATATGGTAACAATATTTCCTCATTAAAAGGAATGTCCAGTTCTTTTTCTGATGGTATTTAAATTTGCCATCCCAGGCTCTTGTAGTCAAATATATTGATAATGTCCCATGTGTGTTCTCTGACACTTGGGTGTAATTGTGGTGAACTTTGAATTCCCATCTTAAGGTCAGTTATTAACTATTGATGGATTCTCCTTTTCTCCACTTAATGCCTAAGTATTCATACTAACCAAGACAGATGGGAGCGGCTAAGGAGTTTTTCAATGCCATTGCTGTGTAAGCTGTCTTTTGCTTCCCTCGTGTGAGAAACTCAAAGCTCTTTTGTAGAGAAGATCATTTATTCAAGGTAAAAGGGAAAAAAAGGAAGAAAGGAAGAAGGCTCCTACATTCATTCTACGCACCCCAGTTTTCAAAGCCCCCATCTACTTTTTCTGGGACAGTGTTTTCTGTCGTCATTCAAGATGAGAAAATGGCACCTTTGACAGCAACCTTGGCCGACCCATTTTGGAACCAAATGGGGTCTGGATGTAAGAAGGATGGCCAGGACCTCAACATTCAGGACAAGTTACCCTGACAAACAACGGCACCGTTTTTGGATTTCCCAGGAGGCGGAAAAGTGCCCTCTGAGATTTATAAACACATCCATAATAAATGGGAGGCTGAAGTTTAAACTGCTATGGAGCCTTCTCCGCTGTGCCGCCGAGGTCCCTTGTGATTTAGAGAGGTGACATTTACTGTGTGCAGACCTATTATTCAGAGTGACTGTTTGTGTATAGACAATATTTTAAAATGGCTTGCTGTAGATGAAAAATTCTTATTAAGTCAGAAAAACAGTTTAAGTAGGTAACACTCTCTCAGTTTAGTCTGCTATAAGTCTTACTGTCTTGCCACATGGAAACTGCTTGTGGTGGGAGGTAGTGACACCTCACAGGCACTGGGTAAAATGCCATCTCTAGAGCAAATAGGATACAGGACTTGCGATGGGTCCACAAAAGTAATTGTACACCTGAAGTTTAACTAGTTGTCAGTTTTATCCCTTTAATGCATTGTTCCTTTAATGTCGGTGTGATACTATGACTCAACCAATAGTATATGTAGGAAGAGCAGTGAGAGTCGACACTTGAAAGGAGGTTTTTCCGCTAACTAGTAAGTAGTATAGTCTCTTAACCTCCTCAAGGCTCAGTTTCCACAAACTGCAAAATTTAGGAATTGGATAAGGTGACTTTTTTTTAATGGTCTCACATATTTATTACTGAACCAACCTACTAGTGCAGAAAAATATTAACAAAGAGAAAAATCATCTTAATATATGAAGAGATAATATGCAAATTAGGCCAGGACACCGTAACGGGAGGACCTGACAGGAGGAGGTTGTGCACACAGGTGAGGCCCGGAGCGGAGACAGAGACAGAGACAGCGGAGCCTGCCTGAGCCACCAAGGCAGCTCCAGCAGCCCAGAGCAGACACAGGCAGGGGTGGGGGTGGGGGGGGGGCGAGTGGCCTGGGGTGGAAGTCAGGTGCGTCCCGGCTGCCCACAGTGGCAGCCAGGTGCTGCACGAGTCAGGTGCGGGTCCCGGCCACCCGCAGCAGTCGTCTGGCCTGACTCCCACCGCGGTCCGGGGGGTGTCTCCTCCCACATAGGGAGGCAGGCGCTTCCTCGCGCGATTTCAATCACAAGCTGGGCCTCTAGTTCTTTCATAATTTCCCAATAAAATCCACTCTACTGTCCAGATTGTAGTGATCTTTTCAGGGATATGGTAAGAGGCAAGCACCTGGATACAGCGTAAGTATGGGCACCATGTCATGTGTAACTCTTTATAGACCCAGCTTGATTCTTCTCCAGTGTCTCCTCTTGGAGTTGTACCTGGTTTTATTATCAGTTTTTATCCTAATCCACTGGGTAATGGGTCAATTCTGCTTTTGTTTCTTGTCCAGGAACCTCTTGATCCTGAAAGTCTCATAAAAAGATATTGCAAAGAAGTGTCAATTGCATGCACCACTATGGTGGAGAGAATGATGAAGTGACTTCTAAGACCCCTTTGAGACATGTCTATTTTGAGTTGCTTATTCTTAGGGAAGAGTGTCTGTCAGCCCCCAATGCCTTATAGCACTTTACAATCACCAAGAACACCCCCTATCTTTACTGTTGCCTGCTTAGTCCTGAGAAGGAAGCAGAACAATTATTGGTATGCCTTCTATATATATATATATATATATATATATATATATATATATATATATATATATATATGAGAAAACTGAGGCTCAGAGAGGTTAGGTGCCATGTCTAAGATCCGGTGGCTGGAAGGAACCTAAGCCCCACATCTTGCCCTTAGTTTAAGACTCTGTTTCAGCACATTTATTTTATTTTATTTTATTTTATTGATTTTTTTTTTTTTTACAGAGAGGAAGGGAGAGGGAAAGAGAGTTAGAAACATCGATGAGAGAGAAACATCGATCAGCTGCCTCTTGCACATCTCCCACTGGGGATGTGCCTGCAACCAAGGTACATGCCCTTGACCTGAATCGAACCTGGGACCCTTCAGTCTTCAGGCCGACACTCTATCCACTAAGCCAAACCGGTCAGGTCAGCACATTTCTTATACCTCTGCCTCCCCTAAGACCTCTGGACATGGTTTCAAACAGTTCACCAGGAGAAGATGATTTCTGGAACATAGATATGAAAAGAGGGCAATAAAAGGACAGGTGTAGTCTATTCTCTGGAGGCTCACAGTCTTCTAGAAAAGACAACACATCTATTAGTTTTACATACTCATTCACAGAGAGTAATCAGTTAATACTGTAATGTAGTTGGTCTATCAATCAAGACCTCTGTGCCACCTTGGATAAGGGTAGTGCCAAAAAAAACAAACACATTACACTACTCTGCTTCATGCAACTTTGACCTAACTAGAAGCTATGACATCACAGCCTTTTTCTCCTAGTAAAACTGCATTCCTATTGCCTCCATCACTATCTACTTACCTCCATTGTTTTTTGTCATAGAACTTGAACATTTGTTTTTCTGTCTCTCTACTAAAATGTAAGCTCCATGAGGGCAAAGGTTTGTCTGACATTGCTGTATCTTCACACCAAGAACAATGCACATTGTAGTGCTCACTAAATACCCACGAAATGATACATGAATGCTTGTGTTTCAGGTTTTGTGGCCATAGCATGTGACCTCCAATTTGTACATGTATCATCATTCCATATATTTTTTATATCCTGGAAATTTGAACACTAATGAGCTATGGTACATGCCCTTCAAAGTTGTTTTTGTTTTAAATTATTTTAAGAAAGTAACTTTAAATAAATTACTTTAAGAAAGAAAAAGTCACCTTTGGGGTACCACTACGCATATCCATGATTGCTATGTTGGTGAAAAATATAAATGATATATTTTGTTTTGGATAAATCCTTTGTGCCTCCCTTCACAATCACCTCATGAACTATTTACTGAAGAGTTATTTCCTTCAAATGATGGAATTTTCTTTGTTAGTGATATAAATGAACTTTTTGATGTCAAAATTAACTTAAACCTAGTATTAGCAGATTAATAATAAAAGCATACTGTAGAACTTAGGTGATAAAATCAAACTTGCCAGGTTTAAATTTTGCTTCTGCTGAGTAGTTTCTAGAAACTTACACAAGAGATTTTGTCTCTCCAAGCCTCAGTTTCTTTATATGCAAAATATTACACTCTAATAATAGTATCTTTATCATAGGGTTGTTGTGAAGATTAACTGAGATAATCCCTTTACTGACACAGAAGGAACTCAGTAAATGTTAGACTTTACTATTACTCTGTGATGTTCGAAAAGTATAGAATACAATTTAAATGCAAATAGTAATTATACTATAGTGCTCTGCATTTTTATTTTATTCTCCTAGAATGCCTGATTGTTTGTGCTAATTTAGCAGTAATGACACTCAAAACATATGTTTGTTCTTCTAAGAATTAACAATAGACAGACAAGATTATTTGTTGACTTTGGTCTGTTTGGATCATTGTAATAAGGTGTCCCATATGTAGTAGGAAGTACTATGAATTTCTACAGCTGATTAAAAATATAATTTTCTGAAGAGTCATGGTAAATCTCTTTTCCACAGACACCTTTTAATAAAAAACATAAATTATAAACCTACTGTTATGCAAACAATATTGGCACAACAAGAAAATGATTAACATGCAGACAGTGTAGGTCAAAAAGGCTATAAAAGAATTAATGAACATTGTTTGATGTATATTAAAACAATTGGTCAAAGTTTAGGTAGCATTTTAATTTTTGGCGCCCACATACTTAAGACCCATTCATTCAAATCTTACCAAAAACAAACAGAATTCTTTTTGAAAGTAGGAGTTCAATAGAACTCAGTAGAGCATGTTAAATCAGTTTACTGCCACTATTTTATATATTAAAAAATAGTGTTTCAAAATAAAGACAAGGGCAGTTCTGTTTTCAATTTATGGAATAAGTAACAGCTATTTTCTTCCCATTTTTCCTTGATGTTTTTCAGATGCAGAACACCTTTACAGATGCTTTGATTTCTCTCTCTGGCTACCCTATGTTACTCCTCATTTTTCGAGTCACTATAGTCTTGTGAACAGCCATTTTCATTGCAAAGTTGAAAAAAAAATAACATTAAAAGAGAATTTCATTTGATCAAACTTACCGAACGCCTGTTTGGATATTTTGAACTCCTTATAAACTCAACTGGAACACCCCATTTGGCAGCAACATGATGAGGTCTTGTCTCCACTTGCTGGTGTGAAATGACACGTTATAACTTGAGTTTCCTGATGCCTCACTAGGCTATGAGAACAAATGGAGTCATCATAAATAGAGTCATGTTAAACAATAGTATACTACATGTCATACTAGGTCTTGTCACCACTTTTATGAAAGCACACCTTCCACAATGTTCTCTGTCTCAACATTTTGGGAAACCCTAGAGGGTATCTCATATCTGTTCCCACACAGATAGTAATGACCTATGCTTCCCATGTGTTTCACCAAATCTATCACCAGGCACTGCTACTTCTCTCTCAGGGACCCAAACCTTAACATGTAGGACTAATTAGTGAGCATATATAGACACTATACCCTGTTTAGATTTTATTCTTACCTCGGATTATTAAAGCTTAACTGGTGGCTCACCTTACCTGAATTGACTTCCAGGAAGCAGCTCAGTTCTTTTTTTTTTTTCATTTTTAATAAATCTTTATTGTTCAGATTATTACGATTGTTCCTATTTTTCTCCCCCATAACTCCCCTCCACCCGGTTCCCTACCCACCTTCTGCCCTTACACCCCCCCTCACTGTCCTCATCCATAGGTGTACGATTTTTGTCCAGTCTGCTCCCGAACTCCCCACACCCCTTTCCCCCCGAGAATTGTCAGTCCACTCCCTTTCTATGCCCCTGATTCTATTATATTCACCAGTTTATTTTGTTCATCAGATTTTTTATTCACTTGATTTTTAGATTCACTTGTTGATAGATATGTTTGCTGTTCATAATTTTTATCTTTACCTTTTTCTTCTTCTTCCTCTTCTTAAAGAATACCTTTCAGCATTTCATATAATACTGGTTTGGCAGTGATGAACTCCTTTAGCTTTTTCTTATCTGTGAAGCTCTTTATCTGACCTTCAATTCTGAATGATAGCTTTGCTGGATAGAGTAATCTTGGTTGTAGGTTCTTGCTATTCATCACTTTGAATATTTCTTGCCACTCCCATCTGGCCTGCATAGTTTCTGTTGAGAAATCAGCTGACAATTGTATGGGTGCTCCCTTGTAGGTAACTTACTGTTTTTCTCTTGCTGCTTTTAAGATTCTCTCTTTGTCTTTTGCTCTTGGCATTTTAATTATGATGTGTCTTGTTGTGGTCCTCTTTGGATTCCTTCTGTTTGGGGTTCTCTGTGCTTCCTGGACTTATAAGTCTATTCTTTCACCAGGTGGGAGAAGTTTTCTGTCATTATTTCTTCAAATAAGTTTTCAGTATCTTGCTCTGTCTTCTTC
This sequence comes from Plecotus auritus, assembly GCF_963455305.1. NCBI lineage: Eukaryota > Metazoa > Chordata > Mammalia > Chiroptera > Vespertilionidae > Plecotus > Plecotus auritus. The sequence continues at coordinate 134,264,212 of NC_137782.1, read as the reverse complement.
TGGAACCCCCATAATTCGGATGTTGGTACACTTGAAGTTGTCCCAGAGGCTCCTTACACTATCTTCATATTTTTGGATTCTTTTTTCTTTTTGCTTTTCCAGTTGGGTGTTTTTTGCTTCTTTGTATTTCAAATCTTTGACTTGATTCTTGTGATCCTCTAGTCTGCTGTTGGATCTCTGTATATTATTTTTTATTTCAGTCAGTGTATGCTTAATTCCTAGTTGGTCCTTTTTCATATCCTCGAGGGTCTCACTAAATTTATCGGTCTTTTCTAGAAAATTCTTGAAAAACCTTATAACCGTGGTTTTGAACTCTATATCCAGTCATTTGCTTTCCTCCATTTCTTTCATTTGTGACCTGTTTCTTTGTCTCCACATTTTGGCTGCTTCCCTGAGTTGATAGAGTGGCTTTGTGTGCAAAGTGTCCTGTAGGGTGCACTGGCTCAGCCTCCCCAGTTACCTGAGGTGGACACTCTTGGTGCACCACTTTGTGGGCTGTGTGCACAGTCTTGTTTTAGTCAAGCCCTGATTGTTGTTGGTATCACTGGGAGGAATTGACCTCCAGGCCAATTGGCTGTGAGGATCAGTTGTGTCTACACTGGGAGAACTTCTGTGCTGGAGACACCCTTATGATACAAGACTTGCTTCAGTGGGGCTTTGGTGCTCACTGAGTCTGCTCCCTGAATGTGTCCCTTTTGGATCTGAGGAGTTGTAATGTGGATGGTCCTACTCTGACCCCTGGGTACACTGGCTCTTGGATCTCCAAGGAGGTGCTAATTTAGCCTCTGCCTGAGGCCACCCAGCAGGAGCTACAGAGAGATCTGCAGATTCCTCTTCTTTTTGGGGGGTTTGGAGGGGCCCAGATGAGGCCCAGCTGTGAAGCAATGCAAGCTGCTGTGGGGCCTTGGGCCTTCTTTTGAATGTTCTGGGTCTCACTGACTCAGCTGCAGTTTGTTAGGTAAGTTTAGAATTCAAAGGACCAGGTCATTCATATGCAAAAGCCTCTGCGCTCAGCTTGGATGAGGCAGAGTCTCAGGGCGGAGCAAACAGTTATGGCTTCGTGGGGCAGGATCTCAGAGGGGAGCATACAGCAATGGCTTCCCATCAGCCCTGCCCTAAGAGGCCCCTGAGTCTCAGAGTCCTGCAGTAATGGCTGCAAGCACCTCTAAGAGAAAGCCGCCCTCGAGTTTCGCCCACTGCCAGACAGTCCAGTTTCTCCCCGTATGAGTCTGAGTCCCCAGCGTCTCCCCCGAAACTGGAGTTCAGAGCAGTCGGGAGCTTTTGTCTCCCTCTCGATTGACAAAGTCAGCCGCATACTCAGTTGCCAGCCCTCTCTGTGCGCGTGCATGCATGCCTCTGTACCTCTGCCTTCCGCAGCTCCTGTGAGTCTCAGTGTGCTTTTCTCTTTCCTTCTAGTTGTAGAATTTCCACTCAGCCAGCCTTCCTGTGGTTCTGGATGATGTCCATTTTGTCCTTTAGTTGTAGTTTTGAAATTGTGTGCTAGGCAGCAGTTTAGGTATTTACCTATGCCACCATCTTGGTTTCTCGGCGCAGCTCAGTTCTTTTTAGCTCTTAAGCATTAGACTTTTCTTGTCAGTTTTCCAGAAATACATGATCATTATTGATTTCCCATGCAAACTTACGATGAGATCATTACTATACTTGGAATTAGACACTTTTTTTATCAAGTTTCATTGTTACCTCATACCTAATTTTTAATATAATAAAATTTAATATTTAGTAAATATATTGTATTGGTCAGGTAATTTCATAATGATGCTGTGTAACAAACCCTCCTTAAACTCAGTAGATTAAAACAACAATCATTAATTCTTATTCATGCATCTGCTGTTTGGCTGGCATGGGGGTGAAGGTAGTTTTTTGACTGAGTGAGTCTGTGCTCAGCTGGGCATGGCTCAAAATTATAGATTGGGTTCAAATCTTCTCCATATGTTTCTCATGCTCCTTGGACCAGTGAACTTACCAAGGCATCATTTCCTCATGGTGATGACAGAAGCCCAAGAGAGAAAACTGAACTGTGCATGCACATTTTAAGCCTCTGCTTGTGTTATGTTTGCTAATATCCTATGGGCAAGACATATATGAAATTATATTCAAGGTCAGCAGGTGGCTCTGTCTCTGGGGAACTGTGCAGTCATATGGCAGAGATATGGACGTGGGAATGGTGAAGAACTGGGAGCCATAATTCAATCTACCACATGTATGTATTAATGTCCTAAGTTATAACACTCACTATTCATTTAATGCATTCTTTTTTCTTAGAATTTATATGACACAGGTACAAAGTGCACTAGGGAAATAATTTCTTTTCATTCAGTTCAGTAACCATTCACTGAATACCTCCTCCACATAATGCACTGATTAAAAGGTAAAGGTATACATTGTGTATAGAGGTCCTGGTTCCTGAAAGGATAATGGTGAGTGGGTCAAGACTTGGTATGATTGCCCAATGTGCCCACATGACCTTCACTGGTCAGGGGTCTTCTTATTTTCCTTTAACCTTTGTTGCTTTTTTAAAATCACCAAGCAATACATATTTAATTTACAAAAAGAAAAGTATGCATAAAGAATAAAGTAAAAATATACTCATACTTCCATCACCATAAGTAAACATTATTTGCTCTAACTGAAGAGATATGACAATAGGTAAAGATCATATAGATAAATAGATTGATAGTAGATTGATCAAACATAGAGGAGTATTTTGCAATATTTTACTTAATATGTCATAGATGTAAGTAAATACTCATCTTTATGTATATCATTAATGCTACTTACCATTGTCATATTAATATAAAGAACTTTATTTTTCTAATCTATTGATAAACAGCTAAATTTCACATTTTTGCTATTATAAATAAAGATGTTTTATACATCTCTGAACACTTAAAGAAATATTTCCTTTGGATAATGCCAGAAATGAAATCACTTGTGCAAAGGGCTGGCATGGTTTTCAGGTTTAATGTATATTGTGAAATTGCCTACATGAAAGTGTGCAAGATACACTCACAAAAGGAGTGCATGAGGCCCCTCACCCACCTTAGGCTTTTTAGTTTCCTAAAATAAATAAATAAAAATCTTCAACTAAGGGCTAGGTTAGTTAACTAAAGGGAATTTTCTAAGCACCAAGAAGCAGAGAGAAGGTAAAAGGATTGCCAGTAGTGTTCTTTAACAAGGAATGAGTGATTTTTCAAGAGATTGTAAATCAAAAATCCAAGGGCCACATAGTTAGGTTCCAGGCTGGGAGAAACAGTTCTAAGGGAACAGAGACCTTCTTATGTGGCAAGCAAGGGAAATAAAGGGACTTTCCAATTAAACATCTAAGACAAATCTCCAGAGAAAGAGGATGGTGGGATCCCAAATTCAAAACACAACAGGAAATACATGAGCCAGGAAAAAAAACTTTCTGGGATTAGTTGTTATGATATGCGGGCTGCAGAAAACTGGGAAGTCAATTTTACCAAATAGAAGAACGACTCTGCACAAAGACATATGAATGTGTGCACTGAGTTGAGTTCAGCCTTCTACAGCTTTACGCCAACTTCAGATGTGCAAAGACCTTTAGTCATACACATGGGAGTGGGTTTACAAGTAGAAGGCACAATTGGCAAGGCGTGTATGGCAAGTCTATGGATTTGGCACTGAGGCTCCTGGTTGATTCAATTAATAGGACAACAAAGCTAAACTGGGTTATATCCTATATTTTGTAGCCTGGCACTAAATACAAATTAATAAACAGTTCATGGTCCATCTGTACCAGCTCAACTTTCCAAGGTGTGAAAAGGATTAAGTCAGTATCACCTCACAGGTTTAAAAAAATTTATTGAATTTATTGGGGTGACATTGGTTAATAAAATTACATAGGTTTCAGGTGTACAGTTCTATAATGCATAACCTGTATATTGTACGGTGTGTTCACCACTCCAAGTCAAGTTTCCTTCCATCACCATTACCCCTCTTCTACTTCCTCCTACCCCTTTTTCCCTCTGGTAATCACCATACCATTGTCTGTGATCATGAGGGGGGGGGGGGATTTTGTCTTAATCCCTTCATCTTTTCACCCAATCCTTTTTCCCTCTATTAGCTTTCAGTCTGTTCTCTGTATCTATGAGTCTGTTTCTATATTGTTTGTTAGTTTATTTTGTTCATTAGATTCCACAGGTAAGTAAGTCATATGGTACTTGTCTTTCTCTGACTGGCTTATTTCACTTAGCACAATAATATCCAGGCCCATCCATGCTGTCTGTCACAAAGGGTAAGATTTCCTTCTTTTTTTACAGATGAGTAGTATTCCATTCTGTAAATGTACCACAGTTTTTTTAATCCACTCATCTACTAACAGGCACTCGCTCTGCTTCCAAATCTTGGCTATTGTAAATAATGTTGCAATGAACATAGTGGTGCAAATATTCTTTCAAACTAGTGTTTCAGGTTTCATATTACAGTTTTAAGGGCCCGGAAAGTCAGATTATTTGTAAGGCTGGTCTGCAGTGACCTGGATATGGCTGGGAGAATACGCTAAAGCAAATTCTGGCAACTAAAGTGGAATCTTCCCTCCTAGTAAATTGACTATCAAGAAGAATCCTTTGATTTGAATGCTAGATTAGCAGCCTTAGCATCTCAGGGAAGTGCCTAAAGTTAGAGCACTTCTCTAAACTGAGAATGTGCTAATTTATATGGGATCAAAGATCAAGGAGCTCTTTTCTCAATCTTGGCTTTGAAGACCCAGAACTTAAATTTGGACAGTTCTTGATCACCAAAAGATGCTAGTATAATTAATACTATTTGTATAGCATTTTTATTAATTTATATACTGAATGAGGTATAGGAAGCAGGTGATAAAACACCCATTATGATGGATCAGGCTATTGACAGCCATAGACAGGAAGTGGTCAAGGTCACTTAGTGGTCAAGGTCACATGGTGACATGCTATAGTTGCTATGTCTTGAATACCAGTGCAGGACCTTTTACTCTCTACCCAGAGGTAAGCAAACCTCAAACATGTTGGTCAGAGGATTTGACATTTTGGATAATTCAAATTTCCATTAAAACTCCAAAATCATGTGGTTTTATTCCTTACCACTGAATTTTTTTTCTAAATGTTCAGTTTCTAATTTGTCTGTTTTCTTGTTTTAGATGTCAATTCTACTGAATGTACTAAATTTTTTTACAATCCACCTGGTGGAACAGAAGATGATCAGTTCTCATTCCCCCAAGTTGTGTTGGTAAATGATGCAGGGAACTGAGCTGAAAAACACATTGAACCCAGTAGCTTAGATTCTAAGATTCTTAGGTTCTTTGCTCCATGAGAGAAGGGGCTGGATTTGTTTTGTTCACTCTTCTCTCCTGGGTGCTTACCAGATGTCTAGCAGAAAGGAACCTCTCAATGAAATAAAATAAAAATGAATACTGTATACATGATCTTCAGAATGTATGTCCTTGTTATTAAGGTCTTTTTCCAGAAAGTTAAATATAAGGTAAAATAAAGGGACAAAGAAAGAAAGGAAGGAAGAAAAGAAGAGAAAGAAGGCAGGGAGGAGGGGAGAGGGAGGACAAAATGAGGGAAGAAAAAAGGAAGGAAAAGGTAAGAAGGAGGAAAAAATGAAGAAAGCAAGAAATAAATTAAAAAGATATTCTAGGGGCTCTGGCTGGTGTGGATCAGTTGGTTGGGGCATCATCCGTGCACAAAAGGGTGGTGGGTTTGATTCCCCATCAGGGCACATACCCGGGTTTTAGATTCAATACCTGGTTGGGGCTCATATAGGAGACAACCGATGGATGTTTCTTTCTCACATCGATGACTCTCCCTTCCTCTCTCTAAAATTAAAACCAGTGCTTCAAATGTTGCTTTGACTTGAAAAGCTCACATTCATTTAATCAATATTTGTATTTGTTGAAGTTTAAAATTATATTAATCACCTTTCTTGCCCCTGTTTCTATCTCTGTTTCCTTCTGGGAGAACAGAATAAGGGATTCCCATTTTGTGCCCCCTGGTGATAAAACCCTCAGGCCTCAGTGGCACACTAGTCACATGACCCTGGACCCCCTGGAATCTTCCCCAAGGAGACTCACCAATGTCACAGCTGCAGGCTCCGTGCGGATTGATGGCTGTGGACAGACCGCCAGGATGAGTTCTTTCTTTGTGCTCTCTTTCCTGACCATCTAAGTGTTTTCTGACTAGCTTGGCATGCTGTTAGTTAAAATTCATTCTTTTAAAGCCTAGGATCCACTTAGCTCCTCTCCTCTGAACTTCCGTCATTCATTATTAACAATGAAAGCCAAAGTGCATGAAACAAGTTCAGCCCTATCTGTTCCTGGCATGAAAGTGATGTCTTGGCATATTAGTGGGACACAGCTCTATCTCACATGAAATGATGCCTGGGCCCACAACAAAGGCGCCGTCTCTCAGCGCCTAATAGGATCACCTACTTCAAATGTGAAACTTCCTTCTTTGAAATATTTGTTGAGATTTCATAAACCTATGAAGATTCTCAAACTCAAACAAAACCTTCTAGGCTTCAGTGCAAGCTCGCACTCTAAAGAGCTTTCGGTTCTATAAACCGGTTATTGGCTCTGGGTCCCAAGCCTGGGCAGATGGGGGATGTGTAGGGGCATCGGGGGAGGAAGAGCTTGCTTTCCACTTTCTCTTTTTGATACAAAAATAAAAGTCATCTGGTTTTGACTGCAGAAAATGAATCATATTAAGCATTTTAAAAGCACTATTCTTTTTGTGAGACCTAATTTCAGACCGATTAACACTTTAATATGAAACAGAAGCACATCATTTCATTAGGAGACAAAATAAGGCCTCCCAGCTACCATATGTTCTCTCTTTTTTTAAAAAATAAAATAAAATCTTTTGAAACCTTAGATTGTAGATTGAGCTACAGGAGGAAATGTAAATTTGGCTCCACCACACAGCCCATGTGAGCAGACTGTACATTGAAGAGTCACACAATCATAGACTTTTTTATTTTTTATTTTTTTAGCAATGCTCATATTCACTCTATTCAGTAATAGAGGACCTGGCCACTGCTCTGCAAAGCTGATGGGGAAATATTCTTTTGTGAAGATAGAAATCAAAAGAATCTTTCAGTGTGTTCTTCTTAAGAATGCCTTCGCCGATACATACAGCAAGGAGACACTTTCTACCACTGATTTCACAGATTACTTATTTATTAAATAGATGAAACAAAATTATAGCTGTCCATTTTCAATATTTAAAATTTTTTAATGATAATGCCTTTAAAATGCACAGAACATGAATGCAGGAGCTGGTGTGATAGGAGAGAGCCTTATTGCACATAATTAACAGACACATAATGTCTGGTAACTAGTAATTTCCTTCTAGCTGAGTAAGGAAATAATTTAATCATGTTGATCAAATGAATCCCAGGAGCCCAGTGTAACATTATGCCTAAAAAAAAATTTGCATTAACTGATAAAAGACTACTTGGTAAAAAAAAAAAAAATTAACATGGTTTCCAACCTTGTTTAGGTATCCTTGACAGTATTTAAAATGCAAGCCTGATTTTAGTAATTAGCTTATTCTGACATTTCAGGAACTTTTTTTTTTCAACATTGACAGAGGCTACAAATATTGACACGGTACACTTTTCTAGAACCGACTAAAACCTAAGTGTTGCAAGATGTATATTTCCCTCCCCAATAAAACAGTTCCCCCACTGCTGCTTAGAGGGGTTGCAGGGGGTCTGAGGAGGGGGTGTGTGGCAGACTTTAAGAATCTCTTTCCTAGAATAGCATCTTATATTCAACAACTAGATAGAAACCTCCACTGCCCTTTTGTAAATTTCAGCTTCATATTCAAAACAGGCCAGGAGGAGATTTTATTTCAAATCATTGCTCCAAACAAATTTCTCCTTAGTAGAGTATATCCTAGTCTTGATAGACTGCTGTTTCGTTTGGAAGTCTTTTGTGGTCCTTCCCATTGTTCTTCGCAACTACTTAGAAAAGGCAGCAAGCCACTCTCCTGCTATCTGAAGTCAGCTCTCCGTAATGAGGTGATATAATTTAACACTTACCGTAATACATTTTATCCATCTATTGTTTGCTAAATAATTCCTGCAATAACACTTTTATTCTTTCCATAATTCTTCAGGGCAATGCTGGAGGAATAATATTTTTACTGCAGTGATTGATGACACGGGTCCTGGTGCTCCTCAGCCCCCGTGAACAGAGGTTATTGATAAGCATCAGGAAGATGGGAGGGAACGGAGGGGGCAGGGAGAGCATCCAGGGGCCTGTGCTGTGTGGAAAGAGCATCAGGGATCAGAGGGTTAATACCATTTTATGAGGTTGTAAAAATCTACCCCAAGATTCTTGTGTTAGCAATATTCTTTGTGTAAGATGTATGTTATTAAAACAAGTAGCAGCATCTGAATTAAAGTGACAGTATGATGGATGACTACTGAAGGGGAATCGGAGCCGTTTGCAGCATTTTGGGCTAGATGTGGGAATTCTGCCTCAGAGGCAAGGAGCTTGGCAGACACATTGATTCCGGGCTGACGCATGTTCATAAATATGCCCCCAGAGAGGTGTGGCCTAGCAGAATTTACAAAATTATGTTCATGAATTATTTAACATTTATTTATGGATGCTATATTTAAACAGTATTTGCCAAGGCGAATGGACCATAGCTTACAGAGTGATCTTTAGATAATGCAAATTCTGCACAAGGCAGAGGTGGCGGGTGGCTTGCCCAGTGATGCTAAGCCTATCAAAACTGTATTAGAGGAGATGAGTCCACCAACGATGGAGCTGCCCTTCTGAGACTTGAGACGTTTCCCTGATGTAGCTGAGGTCCAGGAAAATCTTGAGTAAGAAGTGAAGGGTTTTTCCTATTTGGGAGAAAAGACAGGTTTGTGTTAGTGCTGATTTAAATTTTAACCTCATAATGAGCTTTGCTATTTACAGCAATGTTTTTAAGAACTGTAGAATGCAACACTACCTGTTTGAGATTGGGAAGAAGAAAGGAAAAGATTTAGGAATTTCTATGACATAGATACTTTGCTAATCATGTTGAGGGCCACATTCAAACATATGAAGAAGTTAGAGTTACGATTGAAACATTTATAATGTTACTGCAATATAATTTGGCTGGTGGATATGGCAGAGATCTGAGTGCTCACCAACCATTCTATTTGCTTCCACCATTTTCCATCCTCCTCGCTGTTTCTTTCATTCTTACCAATGAAATCTCAAGGGAAGTGCCATGTGTCACTTCTGTAGTCAAGTCCTTACAGGTTTTCTGTTGTCTCTCTTCTCCTGACGTCACAAATGAAGAGACCACATATTTCAGAAAGTTCAGTAACAAGACAGTAGAATCACCAAACAGCCCACTCCCTACTTGTCTTTTGGAGCTGAGCCCCATCAACCTACTTGGGATGAGTAGATGATTGAGAAATTATGGTTGTGTTGGGTTAAGCCTTTGAGATATGAGGACTGCTTGTTGCTGTAGGGTAACAAAGACTATCATGACTAATGCGCTAGGTCAGTGCTACTTAATCCATCTGAATGATAAAATAGAAAAAAACATAATTGTCTCTTCCATTTCTGTTCCCCTTGTAAGATTATTTTCCTCCTCTAGTAAAATCACTGTATATATAATAATAGTTGGACCAGTGGTATTATCAGAGTACTAGAGGCCTGGTGCATGAAAATTCATGCACAGGAACCGGGGCGGGGGGGGGGGGGCGGTCCCTCAGCCCAACCCCCAACCTGCCTCCTCTCACAGTCTGGGAGCCCTCAGGGGTGGGAGGCGACCTGGCAATCAGGGGAAGGCGATGCTCCCATCACACCTCTGCTGCTGCCACTGCCAGCAGCGCAAGCCTTGGCCGGCCCTGGTTATCTGCGCATCAGGCCTGCCCTGGGCGGCTAGGCAGCTGCCATCCAAGGCTTGCCTGTGCCTCAGAGAGGCCCTGAGTGGCTGGGGGACTGAGGGTGGGTCCAGCCGCACCATGCACCTGCCATTCCCCCCCCCCCTCAACCCCCCAGCTGGGCTGAAAGGACTGTGGACTCCGGCGGGGCTGAGGGGACTGGGCGCCACCATCTTGTGGCTATGGGGGCTGCCATCTTTGTGGTGGTGTGACAGTCAATTTGCATATTCCCTCTTTATTAGATAGGATTGTTATCATTGCCCCTTATTTGGTTCTAGTAAAAATTATCAGAGATAATATAAATGTTGGTGCATAATGAGGTACCTGGAACATAGTAAGTGCAAAATAAAGATCAATTTTCTGTTCTTACTCATTTTTTGTGTCCTTTTCGCTCCCAACACCAATGCAGTGTGTGGCTCATGGAAGATGTGTTTTTTTTTATTTGTGTAATATAGGTGAATGCATGTAGTAGCTACTATATACCAGACACTATTCTTAGCACTTTAAAATAATATATTTATCTAATCATATCAGGTAGATTATGATTATTATTTAACAAACACATAGCACTTGCTATATGCCAGACAGCTCTAAGTGCCTAATGTATATTAATTATTTTAAGTAAAAAAGCCATGAGGTTAATAGTATCATTAAGTTCCCCAGTTTTCAGATGAGAAAACTGAGGCACAGAGAGGTTAAATATCTTGCCCAAAATTATATATCTAGTGACATCTGAGATTTAAATATTATCCATCTAGTCCCAGTCTGATTATCTATAGTGTGGTGTAGTATGTGATAAAATAGGTTATAAGTAAATAACTCTCTTATGCCTTTAAGAGTTTTCATTACTTTTAGATAAATAATACTCATTGAGGAATTGTTTACTCCAGGACTGAAACTTCTTCATATAGTTTTAAGCTACTGCAACCTAGCAACCTCGTAGGCAGCAGAGTCATTTAGAGAAAACTAGTACTAATCACTACCCAAGAATGACATGACATCTGCGCAAAGACAGGGAAAAGGAGTTAACACTTGTATTTGAAACTATTTTCATTGCTGTGTCATATTGCTCTTTACATCCCTATAATTCTTTCTGAAGCCTTTTGCTTTTACATATATTTCTTTGAATATCCCACAAAACCTTACCAGAGTTTATCTCTGTGTGTGTGTATATGTGTGTGTGCACACGCGCATGTGTGTGTGCACACATGTGTGAATGTGGGGAGGGAGAAATAAAATTCTCTACTCATTAAAAAAATATAGCCCTGAGAATAATAAAAATAAGAGAATATTTTTACAATAAAGTACAGGGTTAATCTTGAAAATGAATTGAGATGGGACCCGTCCTGGGTTATCATGATTTCATGAACCACCAAAGAGTATTCCTATAATGCTGAGCACATTCTAAAATCCAGAGAACAAAAGTGAGCACGTATTAAAAATCTAAAGAATTGAATTTTTAGCTAAGGTCTCAGTGGAATCAGATAAATGTCCCATATCATCTCCCTCTTCTCTTTCTCCCCCTCAGGCAAGAGTGTGAGACCCTGACATAAACCTAACCTTGTCATCATCTTAAAGGATATGCTGTCCTTCCACTTATGTCATATTTCATGCACTTTTTAGCTGTGAGCAAAAATGGTTCACATTCCAGAGGAATGCTATTTTAGCATTATCAGCGTCCATCAGAGAAGTTTTTTTTAGCTCAGGTAGGACCTGGAGACTTAGGAGAGCCCTTCCTTAGGATAACACTGCTCCTTTTGGGTTAGAGCAGATATTAATCATGTCTGGCCTCTTACAAGTGAGAAGGAAATAATCCCCTATGGCAGTGGTCTGCAAACTCATTAGCCAACAGAGCCAAATATCAACAGTACAACGATTGAAATTTCTTTTGAGAGCCAAATTTTTTACACTTAAACTTCTTCTAACGCAACTTCTTCAAAATAGACTCGCCCAGGCTGTGGTATTTTTTGGAAGAGCCACACTCAAGGGGCCAAAGAGCCACATGTGGCCCGCCAGCCGCAGTTTGCCGACCACAGCACTATGGCATGGCATGCATTTTTTTCTACCCTGGGGCCTTTCCCCTTAGTTTTGGAATTTATGTATTGAAAGAGGTGCCAGCATGGTTGATTCTAGTTTTAAGGTCACATTTCTCCCCTAAACCAAATTCTAGTGAAAACACACACACACACACACACACACACACACACTGTTGTCTGATAAGAATACTGCCTTTCATTCCTCTCACCAAGGTCTAATTATCCTTGAATGACAAGCTTCAGGTAATTCCCACGTGATGAACTCTCTCATTCTTTTTATCTCTTTTCCTGTTGTAGGCTTGAGCCTTTTTTTTTCCCAGTAAGTAGTGCCTTTGGCAAAACTGAGGGGCAGACAGACAGGAAGCAGGGAGCCAGACCTAACTGTCCCAGGATCTGCCTTCAGAGAGTGAAGCAAAGGCATGTTCTGTATTGAAGTGCTCTGGGTGGACTCTTCAGCCTCACCCATTTTCAGCCATCACCAACTTGGGTTTTCTCTTCCCATTTTTGTTCTTATAAAACGCTTGCTGCCTTCCTGAGACTAACATGTTATTTGCTTATATGATTTATTCTGCCAGTTTTTTTGGTAAGACTAAAAATGCTTAATAGAGCTGGTGTGAAAGGTGGGAATGGAGATAAAACAGAAACAAGACTGTCAGAACTGCCATTCTGTTAAAAATTAATTTGGAAGGCATGCAAGAAAGCTGGAAGGCTTGGACTCATATGAGACCAGCAACAGTATGTGAGTAAGGGAAGTAATTTGGGAAAGAAAGACAGACTTAGTCCCATCCTAGATAGATTCTCTTTGACTCTAAGCACTATGTTGTAGAAAATCATGATTACTTTTAAAAAGCACTTATTCTAAAATGTTGAACATGAACATTCCTTTGTTCATTTTAGGAATGTCATCTATGAATTTATCAAATAGAAAATCCTGATAAAACTACATATACAGTACAAATGCAAGTTATATATGTAAACACATAAGCTTGTGTCTATTTCTATATTGAAATTCATTAGGTAATCGTGCAGATACTAGAGAGGATCGGGTTGTCCGCGTGGGATTCTCCTATCTAAAAGAGCCTGGAAAGCTAAAACACAGAGAAAGTAGGACCCAGATTTACAAAGAAGAAAGAGAAGTTCTGCACTAGTGCAGTTATAAGTCAGTTGGCTGTGTGCAATATCTCCCAGGTATAGGTTGGCAGGGAGAAGGGAGAGGCCTGGATAGAAGGCTTAAACTGTGGAGAAACCAGCTACAGGTCCATGCCTAAAATTTGTAGAGCCTGGGGCAGAAGTAAAAAAGAAGGACCATATATTTTATGACTAAATATTTAAAGGGTCTAAATCAAGTTAATAGACTGATAAATAAGCCATAGTTCCTTCTCAAACCTTGACTTATGTTCATTTACAACAATGAAATAGATATAAAGCTACCATTTTTAGATCATTGAACATTGGTAAAATATGAAAGACTAGTATATTCAATTATTGCACATGTCTGAGTATTCTACTGAGGGGCCAATGATGTTGGATGAGTAATAATACTAAGACATAAGTAATTCATAAACAATTTTATGTTTTCCATAAAATATATTTCTTACCTTTATTTCGGCAAAATTACTAATTATATTACTTGCTATAATCGAGATATTTCATAATTTATGTACTGCTGACAATAATGCCAAATTTGACAGCCTTTCCTGACTCATTGCAGTTAGTAGAGAGTGTTTCATTACTTTAGTTTTGGAAATTTTACTCTGCTGTGGAAGGAGCATCTTGGATTGCCAATAAAATTCTTAAAACAATGCTTATATCATGTTTGAATATTCAAATGATTGCTTATGATAAATTACCATTACCAAAATTTACTATAAATTATTTTAGCTTCTTCTTATACATTATTAACACTGATATTACAATTATCATCAACCCTTAAAACAATATCTTGATTTATACATGAATGGAAAGATTTGGTATTATATTTCATGCATGTTACACATAAATGTGCACACACACACTTAAAAAAACTGTGAATTACTTAATGCTGAAAAGTATTCCCTCTTCCAAAAACATAAGTTGGAGGAATTGGAAATTGGAGAACAAAGATAAGCAAGAAAAATTAATAATTTGAAATGATACTTTGCTATGCAAGAATCTGTGCATTCATGCTCTCATGGAGGATTTGACAAGTTAATTAATTTTTCTCCTCTATCCCTAAATGCTTTAGTTGCTTAAATAGTGCCTGCACTTGATGCAGTGTCTGCTCTGAAGTCAGCAAGTGCACTACCCACAAACCTTCTGCCATTCAGATGTTTGTTTTGAAGACCTCAGAAATAGAGGTGGAGAAGCATTTATCCTGCTGGGTAGTGAATGTTTAGATCCATGCTGGGCCAGTACTGGGCATCAGATCCTGAGCAACAAAATGAATGCCCATGAATTCCCCAACATGCCTTATGTGTGTGTATTTGTGATATGTGGGCCCTCTTCAGTGTGGAACTCAGGGTAAGGCCTTTGCATACTAGCTAGGAAGAATTGGCCCTGCTCATGCCTCATTATTCAGCTGTCCGGGTTGCCTTATCTTTCATTCCCTAAATCTTTCTTATTTCCGTTAGTTCGCCACTCCAAATATATTTTCTTCCTTCTCTCCATTCATGTTTCTTTTCTTCTTCTTTTTCTCCCCCCTCTTTTCTTCTTCCTTTTTTTTAAAATTGCAATTTCTCTTTCTAAAATAAATTTTCTGCAGAAGTACATAGCCCACTATTTCTTAAAATATGTCTGAGTGGAAATCAGGAGAAAGCAGAGTCAGACAAGATTAAAGGGCACATGTTCCCAGAAGGAAGAAATAATCAAGTGTGTTGAATGCCTCTGAGACATAGACTAGGATAAGAACGGAAAAGTGAACGCTATCTTTGGCCACACAGATGAAGCTGATAACCTCAATGGGGAAAATTCAACCCAATATTGGGTATAGAAAATAAGCTTAAAGAATTTGTCCAGTGAATGGTAAGTAAAGAATTAGAAGTAGCAAGTGCTTTGGGTTTATTTCAATGAAATACATAGAACCAAAGTTAGGCTATCCTATCTAATAAAAGAGTAATATGCAAATTAACCATCACTCCGCTACACCCACAAGCCACGCCTACAAGCCATGCCTACAAGCCACGCCCACAAGCCAATCAGGAGCGAATATGCAAATAAGCCCAACCAAGATGACTACAGCCACAGAGAACAGGAGGGAGGCTTGGGTTTCCCTGGCAATGGAGGAAGCCAAGCTTTCTGCCTGCCTTTGCCAGCCTAGGCCTCCACTCAAGGCTACAAAGTTTCAATGATAGAAGATACATAAACCCAAACAGAAATGGCGGCAGCCACAGAGCTGGAAAGAGCAGGAGGCTAGGGTTGCCCCCAGCGATGGAGGAAGCCAAGCTTTCCGCACACCCTGGCCGACCCAGGCCTCCGCTTAAGGCTACAAAGTTTCAATTGTAGAAGATAAATAAAGTCCAGATACCAGGGCCTCTGCTTGGGTCACCAGGGGTCGTGGCCAGCCTGCAAAACACCACAGGCCCCTTGCCAGGCCACCCCATGCCCCAAGGGAACCCCCACCCTGATCCGGGACACCCTCCAGGGCAAACCAGCTGGCCCCCACCAGTGTACCAGGCCTCTATCCTATCTAATAAAATAGTAATATGCAAACTGACCATCACTCCAACACACAAGGTAGCTGCCCCAATGTGGTCAAAGATCCTGCCCCCATGTGGACACAAGATGGCCACCACAAGATGGCCAGCAGAGGAGGGCAGTTGGGAGGAACCATGCCTGCAAGGGAGGGCAGTTGGGGGCAATCAAGCCTGCAGGGGAGGGCAGTTAGGGGTGACCAGGCCGGCTGAGGAGGGAAGTTGGGGGTGACTGGGTCTGCAGGGGAGAGCAATTGGGGGGTACCAGGCCTGCAGGGGAGGGCAGTTAGGGGTGACCAGGCCTGCAGGGGAAGGCAGTTAGGGGCAAACAGGCTGGCAGGGGAGCAGTTAGGCATCAATCAGGCTAGCAGGGGAGTGGTTAGGGGGTGATCAGGCTTGCAGGCAGAAGCAGTTAGGGGCAATCAGGAAGGCAGGCAGGCGAGCAGTTGGGAGCCAGCAGTCCTAGATTGTGAGAGGGATGTCCGACTGCCCGTTTAGGCCCAATCCAGGTAGGATCGGGCCTAAACGGGCAGTTGGACATCCCTAGAGGGGTCCCAGATTGGAGAGGCTGCAGGCTGGGCTGAGGGACACACACCCCTGTGCACGAATTTCATGCACCGGGCCTCTAGTTTCTTCATAATAACAAAAAGAAAATGTATTTCTTCCAATAAATTCAATTTAGGAGACTGAGACAACCTTATTTGTTATGTTTAGTTAACTCCTCAGACCTTGCATCATTTTCTTCCTACAATATTCCCATTTTGATGGAGTAGATTAAGTTTTTAAAGAAAACAAACAAATAGAAACCTTGATCACTTTGAGTCAGTGTGAAAAATATTCCCATGTCTTTCTGGGTCTATCAAAAAACTGCATTGCTTCTATTGTGAAATATGTCACTGCTCATTATTATCCCATTTGGGAAACAATTCATTGATGCTGAAACTTTCCCACCAGAAATTTTGGACATGATACAGGTCTTCACTTTGGTTCCATTATGATTTTATTTTAATACATCTAAACTTCTGTCTGAATTAGGTGCTTTTTATTCCTCCTTGTTCTACTTTCTTTTTTAGTATAGTGCCAAAAATAAAATTTCTAATGAGTAATCTTATTACTGATAGCAATTGTACCCTATCAAGTGGCTTTTCTGGCAGCCAGAAGCAAGATTTGAAAATATAATGAACTCTTTTTTTTCCTACTTAGAATTAGAATGTCCCAAGAGGCTTGATCTAATGTTTTCTGTCACTTTTTACCAATGATTTCTTGAGATTGTAATAGAAATACTTGATCACTTTATAGACCTCTCCATTCTTTATGAAATAAAGACATGTTGGAAATAGTGTCTTCTACACACTATCCCAATGTGTGACTGATACTCATGGAGGAATCTTGCGACTAATCTTTTTATACATGTTAATTCATGTGTCAGTTCAAAGTCTTCGTTCTGTTGAATTGGACTCAAGGGGGTAGGGGAAGAAGACTATTCATGTTTTTATTAGCCAGAGTCCCTTTAGAAATCCTTTAGGAAAGAAACCTGTTACAAACTAGGCAAAATGGACAAAGCCATGCTTTGTTTGTTTCTTTGTTTATTTTGTTCATTAGACTCCACATGTAAGTGAAATCATATGGTATTTGTCTTTCTCTGACTGGCTTATTTCACTTAGCATAGTTCTCTCTAGGTCCATCCAGGCTGTTGTAAAAGGTAAGATTTCCTTCTTTTTTTACAGCCAAAGAGTATTCCTTTGTGTAAATATACCACAACTTTTTTAAACACTCAGCTATTGATGGGCACTCAGGCTGCTTCCAAATCTTGGCTATTGTAGATAATATTGCAATTAACATAGGATGCACATATTCTTTCAAATTAGCATTTTGGGTATCTTTGGATGTATTCCCAGAAGTGGTATTCCTAGGTCATAACACAGTTCCATTTTTAAATTTTTGAGGTAACTCCATACTGCTTTCTACAGTGGCTGCACCAATCTGTATTCAGTCCAACAATGCACAAGGGTTCCCTTTTCTCCACATCCTCACCAACACTTGTTGCTTATTGATTTATTGATGACAGCCATTCTGACAGGTGTGAAATGATATCTCATTGCGGTTTCAATTTGCATTTCTCTGATGATTAGTGCCATTGAGCATCTTTTCATATGTCTATTGGCCATCTGTATGTCCTCTTTGGAGAAGTGTTTATTCAGGTCCTTTGCCTTTGAAGGAAGCTGTGATAGCCTTTGTGAACAAGAACACCAGACACTTGAGCATATCACAGTTTTGTAGAGGGCAGTTATCATATGGCCTTACCTGGATTATCTATAAAACTGGGGTTCCCCAAGAGGAACATGGAAATATGGTTTTTCAGAGAGACATTCAGTGGGATTGTAGAGAAGAGCAGTTGTAATAGGGAGGATTCTTAGAAGCTACAGGGAAGGAAAATGCTATCTGCCCAAATTACCCATGTTATAGCACTGTCATGCCATAGTTAAAATAAGCATGAATTTCTCCTAGCTTTCAGTTAGCTATTATATCTACAAAAGAATATGTGCTCTGAACAGTGACTGGTATTTTTGGTAATTAGAGAAAAAATTTAAAAATTGTAAGTATAAAACCGATTTGAACCTTGAAATACTTGTAAAACCCAGAATTTTGCCAGCATCACATGGAGAAGGATCTTGTTAGATCAACTGTCAGTGTAAAGAAATCAAGATTTGTGTGCCCTGATACCTGATTGAAGGTAAAAGTGGTTACCTGTGTATAAGTGAGTTAGCAAATGCACTTGAATGAATCAGAAGAATACCTTCTACAATGTAACCCTGGAATGTAAAACTTGAAGAACCATTGTACCATAAGCCAGGCTGTCTAGATACATGGTAAAGAAAACCACAGGGAATTGTGTCTGAAATCTTCTGAACATGACTATAGTGGTCAGAAATATAACTCAGTGAAAATGTTTCCTCCTAACTTGGGGTCAATCCTAATACCTTATCAAGGTTGATGTCACCCTTTCTCTAGGAAATAATAAAGAAGTGGTTGTACCTTCATCACAGATGAAGTCCAAAGGGAACTTTGAATTGCTTATAATGATTGCCTTCCATTGGCCTGAATGAATTAACAGCCTCCTCAGGGAATGGTGTTCAGTGTGTGCCAAAAAGATAGAGAACTTTAATCTTGTAGAATTAAAGACAGGATGTCAGCAGATACCACGATCTGTTGGAGGATAAATGCATAGTCTATGATTATTCAGAGGCTGATTATCTAAGCTCTTTGTTTAATTTCTAGTTTGTTTTTTTATTCATGTAATACGATAACATTTTATGAAGGTTCTACTCCATGCCAGCCTCTGTGCTTAAAGTGTATTTAATTCATGGGGATAGCTACTATTGATATTCTATTTTGTAAGTAAGAAATTGGAACTAAGGTGTACTAGGAAACTTGTCTAAATTTATCCAGCTAACAAGTAGCAGAGTGGGATTTAGAAGCCAGATGATGTGACTGTAGCTCATGTATACTTAACCATTAAGCTATGCCATCACCTCTAACTTCAGAATTGGCTAATGACACCAAAAAGGAGACAAAGCTTAAATCAATGAAGAGAATGAAGAAATTATCTCAATTATAGACTAGCTTAGCATGTTCAATTAGTCACATTTTTCCTGACCTCAGTTATCAAAATTAAGAAAATTAAATATGTTCAGATTTTCTTTTTTGGAAAAATTTTGGAATGCATCTGTTTGTTAAGATAGTCGATTGAAAACTGTTATGATTGCTCCTTGTGTATAGGAATTACCATAGAATTTATGAAAACTCTGATCAATCAGTACTTAGTAGTTATTATCCCTTTTACTGTAAATTTGACAATTAGGAAAAAAACACACTAGAGACGAAGGCTTCTCAAATAATCTTTATGCATGAGTAATTACCGGTATAGAATTCAAGAAAGATAAAGAAGGATAATAGAATAGAAGGATATGAGCAACTTGAAAACCTCAGCATGTAAAAACTGATGAGAGAGTAAAATGCCAGAACATTTTATTCACACTTTAAGCTTCTGGAGAAAAATAATCAGTAAGGATCAACTTGTTCAAGGTTATCCAATAGTGTCCCTGGCTGAGCAATTTGGTATTTGAGATTTTATTGTGTTTATCAAAACCCTAATACTGTACTTAGAATATTCTCAATCAGCTTTGCTTCATTCTTTGGGGCTGGGTGCAATTCTGCATTGTAGGATAAGTTGCTAATAGACATTTATTTCTTTTTATCAAATAGTCATTTATAAGGAATTTGGTTTTGATTAAGTAGAGGGTATTAAACATTTTTTCCACTAAGAACTGTTATGGCTGACACTAAAACTCTGTTGAATGACACGCAAATCCTTTACTCATTTATTTTTTCACTCTAGTGTTTGAAAAGCTGATAATACCCTGCTCAATCTTTCGGTTTGCTGTCAAAAATATGTTTCTTCTGGCAAAAGATAGGAATAACTGTCATTTTACCAAAAGGCCATGATGCATTCTCATTCCCTCTTTTGTATGGTTTTATAAACTTAAGAATTAACATTGGACTATTTGCCTGACACAGTTGGAGTCAGAGAAAACATTATGATGCATGAAGGGTTTTGTAATGCCTTCCAAGTCTATAAGGAGGTGCCAGTCACCTAGAAACTTTCAAGTCAAATGACTTAATATCTCAAATTTTAAGTCACCTGGAAACTTTTACCTCAGACAATTTTTAATTTATTTTTGATATTTGAAATAATAATAGATAAAATTTATTTTATACAACTTGCCCTAGGAGTATGATGACCTTCAATTTATCGTCCAAACTGGATGCCAGTTTGGGAGGAAGGTATACTAGTGCTATTGTTAATTACACTGCAGGTGTGAAACACTACTATCCAGGTAAATGTTGTCACTCAATGTCAAAGCAATTGCTCTAAACATGAAGAATTCATGAGTCTAAAAATTGCAGTGTTAAAATTCAGCATAATTTGAAAGGATTACTTCCTTCCCTTGAGGACTTTGAGAGTACATTAAATAGTTGTGGATTTTATTTCGGGTGTTTTATCTAGATGGTCAGGTTTCAAATTCTGAGTTTGCCAAGATAATTGTATTATTTAGTTCAGCTTATTAGAACATGTTGGTTATAAAAAAATCCCATGGTTTCTTTATAACATTTTTTTTACCTCCTCAGTTTAAGACCCATCAATTCTTTTTCTGGATTGTTGCCTTTTTGTCAGAATGGCTAGGCCTCCAAAACAATGACAATAATTTACACCATTCTTGTAAGCAGATTCCTAGCTGGTTACCTTTCTGATAACTACTAAAAACTTCCTCAGGGTTTCTTAACCCCTCCAAGAAAACTATGATCCAGTCTGCTTCTGAGTTTTTTGCCCTTCCTTTCATTCTTGAGTTTTCAGAACCTACTTTTCATCTGAAGCGTTTTCTGACCACCTCGTTGATCCACTGACACACTACCATCTCGTTTTCTGAGCTCTTATATTACTTAATGCATTTGATGCTCATTAGAAACACCATTTATTATTGCATTATATTTTAACAGTGTTTCCATAATGTATATCTTAATATCTGAGACTGTAAACTATTGAAGCCAATAACCAAATATTATATATCTTTTCTCCTAACAGAAAACACTGCTCACATGCTCCCTCTTTTCTAGAATAAATGTCCCTCTGCCCATAGCAATGAGGATGTAGGCCACACTCATAGGTGATACAGAACATTACTCAGGGTTGATTTTCATCATGATGGACCTGACCCAACCTGGACCAATTAGATTGTAATTTCTAGGAGTCTGGACGCAGGGAAGGAAGATGGTTGGTCCTTGTTGATCATTTGTCCTGAATCAATGTGAAAAGAGAGATGGGATGGTCCCTTTTGGCTCTGTGGACAGAGAAGTCAGTATGGAGTGAGAGCAAGAGGAGTAAAATTGGTCTGCTGAAAGAAACAGAAGTGAAGGGCCATGTGCTGAAAAGATGGATAAAATAATCCAATCTCCTGCTCCTCTGGCCAAAGCAGCTTCCCAGTTACTCTCGTCCATGTGTCCAATTGTATCATCTTCACAGCACTTAACAGTGTTGGAAATTATCTTTTTAACTTCCTGGGTCATGTGCGTACTTTCAATCTCCTCCTTCTAGAAGGTGTACTCTGTGCCAATAAGGACTCCAGTATGCTCGATGCTGTCTTTCTGGCACCTAGAATATTGTGTCTACTGTAGCCACATTCAAAAAATATTTTTGACTGAAGGAATTCATGAATAAGTTGTCAAACTAATTTCTGTTTCTTGGCAGTCAAAAGGGCTGGGGCCACAGAACCTGGCCCCAGGAAAATCAGAATGTGGAGAACAGGGGGTCCCTGCGGGGAGACCTTCACCAGGGGTTTCAGAAAGAACAGGGGAGAAATGACAGGGAGAAAGGGGCTCAGAAGGAGAGACTGAAGACATCAGAGGGTAAGCTCTCCATTTGGCAGTTTTGCTGTTTGCTGCTCTTGTGTGTAAACTCAGCCAGAGAAAGCACCCCCCCACAGCCAGCTGCCAGGAGAGCCTGGGAAAACAGGGGCAGAGATAACAGAAGACTTGGGGCCTTTTTTAGCAAGTGCAAACTTTCACACCTGTCAGCAATAAATCAAGAGGTTTATGGGGCTATGATATTTGCACTCCAATTTAAAAATCATAAAGCAGGCACCCTTTCAGGTTGCAGAAAACAAAACTCCACAATGTCCACAGCAGTAGCTGTTAATCAGTTACTCCTAATGATGATCTGCTGCCTGGCACTGAGATGAGGAGTTTATTTGGCCACAAATGGCAAACAAGACAGCAGGAGAGAGTGGCACTGGCACCAGAGAACAGCCATCCCAGGTGGCCTTGACTTGGGTTCCGTTTACGGCACAGTCTCCATTTGGGCTTGGGAAAGTATTTTTGACAAACCCTAATTGTCACCTTAGACTTGTTTCCCCCCTGTTCCCATGTGGAACTGAAGGCCATTCACTATAATGCAGATATAGAGATGGGATTAGGCATCAGAGTGGAGGATAAATTACCTGTGGAAGCATCAGTCCAGCCAGGTGTACCCAGAGTTGCACACCTGGGAAATGGACAAAGTTGAAGTTCATCGCAATCCTTTTTGTGTCTCCTGGCTTCTGGCTGTTCCCCTCTCCACCCAAAAGCCAGACCCACCTGTGGCTGCACAGAGTAGCGCTGACTGGTCCTCATGCCCACCTACCACTGTATCCTCACCTTCTCATGCCCTCACCTTCAGGGCCTGATTTCAGTTTCTGCAAAGGACAGAGCTCTCTCCTCATTGGGGCTTCTACTCAAGTTCTTTCTTCCTGCTCTTCACCGGGAGGGTCCCTTCTCATTTGTCAGGTCATCTCCTTCAAGTGGCCTGCTCTAAATTGGAGAATCCACCTCTGTATTTTATTCTTAAAGCACCCTCTCATCACCATGGATAATTAGATACTTAAGCCTTTGTTTACTTGTTTCATGTCTGGCTCTTTCACCATGCCATTAGCTCCATGAGGGTGAGTACCATCTCTTTTATTCACCACTGCATACACAGTACCTAGTGCAGTGTTTGGCATGTGGAAGTTTAATTTACACTTTTTAAAAAATGAATGAGTGAGTGAATGAATGAATGAATGAATGCCAATACAGTTTTCCAAGATGACAAGCAGGATGAAATATACAGAAAGAACTGGTCCTTAATTTCTTTTCCTGTCACTACATAACCTGGGTTATACAATACATAGTTTGTTTCCTTCCGTCTAACCCTAAGGGGGATGCCAATGGTGGGAATCTCAACAGCTGTAGGTCAGAGGATGAAGGCCACATTTGGGCAGGTTTTTGTTTACTCCACCTGGAAAAAACTGCTGGGTCTCCGGAGAAAGTGCTGGCCCTGCTTTCATTGGACCTGAGTTTGAACATTGCCTCCAACGTGCAATAGGGTAAATCATTTTACCTTCATGAGCTTCCATTACCTCGCCAATTCAGGAAGGATGAAAGGAGCTACTGTGTGTGGAAGTCCTTTGCAAATGACCAGAAGGCATGAGAATTTTGACTTGCGTTCCACTAACAGTAAAGCTGCCCTGCACTAGGGGATGACGTGGGGTGCTCTGTCTACAGCCTGGGTGCCTAGGTTCACACCTCTCCCACCCTTTTTAGCCACCTGGCTGGGGTCTTGTCTACCTGTGTCCTCCGTGGCCGTTTTCCCCTATTTTCATACCTGGCACCCATTGTGCCTTTGGCTCTGGCTATTTGATCACTTGCACGAGGATGCCTCAGAGCCCGCTGTGCATATAACTGAAAGTGCTCATCTTGCCCCCCTCCACCTGTATCTTTGTCTGTTCTTATTTCTTCAGCTTTATTAATCTTATTAGCAAAATTACATAGGCCCAGTGAAACATAATAGACTTCTACCCCCAAAGATAATTAGAGTCCAATTTGTTTGCCGATTCAATATAAATACGATGGCAAAAACATCCCAGCTTTCATTGGCACATGCTCCCAGCTCAGATCCTGCTGGCATGGTGCTGCTTTAGAACGTGCGAAGAAATAAATCCTGGGGAATCACTGGGTTGCAATAGGCTTCCCATTAAGCACAGGGAAGAAACAGCTGATGTCTGAATTTGCTAATTTCCGCTGATTCAGTTAGAGAGCGATGCACACAGCTAACGAGGGAAACATTCAGGCAGGTGAATGAAGGCTTGGAAACAAAGTGTATGTTGTAATCAGTACACCCGATATTAGGTTGGAATCATTATTTAATGAGTGTTTCCCAAAGAAATTAGAAAAGAATCCCAATCCTACCACAGCTTCTGTATTCTTCCTTCTTCTTGAAGCAACAAAACAAAAATACCTGACCCTTGCCTTGCTTTCAATCCCGGTGTGTATAAGCAATGCTCAAGTGACCTTGCTCTCCTGTATGGTAGAAATAAAACCAATGCTGTCATCTCATCTATATTAATGTGGAACTCTGCATAGCAGAGAGGCTGTGTGATTTATCAAAGATCACACAGTGTGTCACTGTGTAATCACAAGGCAAATGTTCACATTCTTATCTCCTTGGCAGCAAATGTTTTGTTTTCTACATGGGACTACCATCCTCTAACCTCTCATCATGTGCTCCTGGCTTCCCTGGCTGGCCTATTTCCAAGGAAGATAAAGGCACATGAGCAAAATACCCACAGCCAAACCCAAAACCCCCTTCTCCCCAAACACAGACATAGGCACATATCCCTTTACAATTGACAACTTGATCCTAAGAGTTCTATCTCCTACCCATCATCTCATCTACCCCCATCTATCTACCTATCCTCTCCTCCAGCCATAATCCAGCCAAGATTGCCAGATTTAATATATAAAAATATAGCACACCTGGTGAGATTCAAATTTCAGATCACCACAAATCATTTTTTTTTTTTTAGTATTCAGTAATTCCAGAGCACATTTAGGACATAATTTTACTAAAACATAATTTGTTGTTTATCTGATATTGAAATTTCACTGGGTGCCCTGTATTTTTATCTGGCAAACCTTATCCCATCACAAAATCTACATCTTTTCTGTTTATCCCCCAATTCCATGATTCTTTGAGTCTACCTTAACCCCTGTCATTTCAGATTTCCGGTAAACATATCACAACCCATTTTCCCAGTGTTTACAAACCTGTCCAGAGCCAGAAACTATAGAGATGCTTCTGAAGCTCTGGATCATGCTTTGTAATCTCTCCAAAGGCCTGTTTCTTCCTCTGGAAAGTGAGGGTTTCACCAGCTCCTGTTTCACATCCCTGTTGTAAGGGCCGAATGACAGGTGCACAAGTCCCAGCATGTAGTATGAGCTCATTTTGTATTACTGTCAACTAGCACTGTTGGCGTTGCTACTCTTGTGTTTATTGTCACTTAATAGATAAGAACACAAAGGCACAGAGACTTGAAGTGAGTTGCTCACATTTACTTTGTGACAGCGCTGCTAAGTTTTGAAAAGAGAGATTCTGAGACTCTGCTTCAAATATCAAATTCAAAGTTTAAATTCAGTATTTTAGACCTAAGTCCTCTAAAGACCAGTATGGTGAGCACTACTGGTCACTGACCCAACTGCTATTCCCGCTGCCTCATTTCTTCCTTGCTAGAAGACCCCAATTTTAGGGGTGTCTCTGCCCAGCCGTGTGTATGCAGGGACATGGTCTCCCTAGGCCAAGTAATGAATTGTGAGATGTGATTGGTTTAGGCATTGATATGTGATCGCCTTCCTGGCCAATGGGACCAGAAGAGAAGTATGCTAGGGGACATCTGGAAAAGATTCTTCTTACTAATAAAACTATATACATGAGAACAATGCTTTTCTCTTCTGGATATGACATTGTCTAAACTTAATTCTTGGGACTACTGAAAAGAGAACTCTCCAATTCCCTGAAGATGGCAGAGTAGACAGAGGGAAAACATCTGTATCTATAGAGACTGTTGAGCTACTGAGTTTCCTGTAACTATCCTGACTCCAGACTTCGTAATGAAGTCAATAACTCCTTTCCCTATGTCAGGGCTCTTGGCCTACTACTTGCAACCAAAAGCATTCTCAGCAATACAAACTCCAAACTCTAGAGTAAAGAGTCAGATTGGACAGTGCTTAATTTTCCTTGGATCTCTATAAAAGTACATATTCTATATATTTGGATGGAATTTCAGGCAAGAAGACTAATTCCTCCTCAAACAGTTGACTTCCTAAACTGTGAGCCATTTGTCTCCTGTGAAAAGGCTTTGTCTGAGCACATGACTTTGGCTTCATAAGTAGCTCTTCTTACAAGACTTTCTGAATGGGATTTTCCCTTAGGAATCTACTCAACAAACAAACAAACAAACAAACAAACCTGCTTTTTGTCTTGCCTAGCTACACTGCTTTTCATAGGCACATGGAAATCCAGGTTTCTGGGACATCTCCAAGAACATATTACTTCCAGGAACTGCTTCTCAAGTTAGCTTCTTTCCAATGTATTTTTAATGCATGTATACATGGGTGTTGTTGTTTTTTGTAGTTAACAAGTGTTTCTTAAATTTGTGCTTAGTTTTCTGTTATGTCTTTTAGGCATAAAAATATAAAGAGAAACAGGCCTCAACATGATTATATTTTCTTTGGGAAGATATGCTATTATTACTAATAAAAGCAATATAAATTAATCAATTTACACTTTCAAAATGTTTTTGAATACAGTGACCTATACTGGCAGTTTTTAAGAAAGTTCTAAGTAATTGACAAAGTAATATAATTCATGAAACGACAATGTAAAAACTATATTTTTGAGCTAACATTTAACGCCTATATCAGTAATGATTAAATTTTACAGTACATCAGAATGACTTAGGACAGTGGTCGGCAAACTGCGGCTTGCGAGCCACATGCAGCTCACGAGCCGCAGTTTGCTGCTCTGTTGACTAATGAGTTTGCCGACCACTGACTTAGGAGAATCTGCTAAAAATGCACATCTTGGGCTGCATCCCTCACTAGGAACTTGGTTCAATAGGTCTTGAGTGGGGAGCACAAATTTGTTTTTTGTTTTTTTAATGTGCATGGGATTCTGATGCAGGTGGTCCACAGACCATGTACGCAGGAACAGTTAATCCATGATAATCACAATTATTAATCACAATTATTAGCTAGGAAGTGGTGAGTCCTAATGGCTTACTATGGTGGTTCTCAAAGTGTGGTCCCAAAAGCAGAAGTTTAACATCCATTGAGAACTTACTAGAATGCTCAAATTCTTGGGCCCTCCTCCAGACCTAAATCCAGAAATTCTAAGGGTGAGGTCCAGCAGTCTGTCTTTTAATAAACCCTCTGGGTGGTATGATGCATGTTAAAAGGTTAAGAACCACTGATTTAAACAACTGGGATGTCTCCTTGGGAGACGAAGAACTTGAGATATATTTGATGAAACTGAAATAGGGTAAATAAGTGAGACGGTGACTCCTATCAGCCATAACTTAAGCTAAGGCAGGGTAAGGCATTAGGCAGAGCCTGGCCTGGCATAAGAAGTGAGGTTTCAAAGTGAAGATTGCCTTACTGTGGTCATCCTCTGACTCCCAATGGCATCATTTGCCTGTAGGTTAGGAGTGTTTTCTTGCAAGCATATGCTTCTTGTCTACAACTTCAGATTTGGCCCAAACCAGTCACTTCTCTGCCAAATCAAATATCATGGTGAGCTTCTTTAGGTGCCTAGGGGCCCCCTGGACAGCCATACTGCTGACTTGCCCTTCTCTAACTAGGGATTGATCAAATTGGGCATAAAAGGAGTAAAGACAGCTCAGCAAAATCATCTTGTTTGTCCTGTTTGTACTTCTTCTAGAAAGGGATTTTTCTCAGTCAAACCTTTTCCAAATAGCTTTCTTTTTAAAATTTTTTTTTTATTGATTTCAGAGAGAGAGATCAATGATGAGAATCATCAATCTTGGTGGCCTCCTACACGCCCCCTACTGGGGATCAATCCCGAAACCCAGACATGTGCCCTGACTGGGTATCAAACCATGACCTCCTGGTTCATGGATTGACTCTCAACCACTGAGCCACACCAGCCAGGCCCAAAAGAGTTTTCAACATTAGGTCCATTCGTTGGTGAGTTTGAATAACTGTTTTATTTCCATCACCACTCTCAAGAACCTCAGTGTTTCTTTGATGGGATTCATTCAGGTTACCATCTTCTATAGCATTCACTTCAGT
Organism: Plecotus auritus; assembly: GCF_963455305.1. Classification (NCBI taxonomy): domain Eukaryota; kingdom Metazoa; phylum Chordata; class Mammalia; order Chiroptera; family Vespertilionidae; genus Plecotus; species Plecotus auritus. The sequence continues at coordinate 134,235,873 of NC_137782.1, read as the reverse complement.
CAGTCTATCAGAAATTCTGGTCTTTATGAGGATTGGGCAACTTTCCCTGTTGAGCAACTCTTTAGAATTAGAGACCTTAGAAATGGATCTTTGCCAGGCAGGAGAAATGGTAAACTTCACAGTCTTATTAGCATAGTAGACCTCTTAATGAGGTCTTCAGAGCCTTAGCCTTGGCAGCATTTCATGGGTTGTTGAGAGAAGCTGAGCCTCCTAGTGGATACCAGCTGCCAGGATTGCCCTCCAGAATGCTTTTCTCAGCAATAGCACTCACGAAAGCTGAAGAGACCTTTGTTGGTCTTCAGGATTTCTCAAGACCTGGGAATGGTGTCTGGGAGGCGGCTGCTCTTCAGAACTCTTCTACTCTTCAGGAAGATCTCTGACATTGAAGAGACTTCTTGCTGGTGTTCAGGCTGGTGTTTGGGCTTCCCCAGGGACCAAGAAAAGTCTGGGGGGCAGCTGCTCCTTGGAACTGCTCCACTTCTTACAAGCACTCTCTGAACCCAAGAAAATGTCTTGCTTGTCTTCAGGCCTCCCCAAGCCTTGGAAGGGCATCTTATAGGCACAGCTTCTGAGATATTTCTTCAACAGCTGTGTTCTGTGAGTCAGAGAAAACTTGGTGCTTGACTTTAGGTCTCAACAAAGGTTTGCAAGAATGATTGGGAGCAGAACCCACATCAACCCACCTCTCAAGATCAAAACTTTCTGAACCCGAGATTTGCTCTACTACATGGAAAATTGAAAAGGACCGTGGAGGATAGTGTCTTCATAGAAATGCCTCCATTGACTATAGCACCGTCTGGACCTGAGGAGATTTACTGGACTTTATTTCATACCAAGGAGGAAGCAGGACATCTGGGAGGCAGTAGCACCATAGACATGCACCCATGCTGGTAGCACTCCCTCAGAGATCTTCAGTCTTCAAAGACTTTTAAAGATCATTTGCTCAAGTTTAGGCCTCACAGAAGGCTGAGAAGGGCATCTTAGAGGCAGGTCCACACTAGTGGCTCCCATAACAACAGGACTCTGTGAACCTAAGGAGATTTGCAGGACTTGATGCTTTTTCAACAACTAGGAAGGGCATTTGGAGCACATGGGCTCCACAGAAATGCCCCTCTCAGTAGCAGTGCCCATTGAACCCAACATTAGACACCCCCCCGCCAAAGGCTGGGAATGAACTCTGAGTGGCAACAGGTCCATAGAAGTGCCCCATCAATAACAGCATTCTCGGGGCCTGAGGAGACTTGCTGCTCTCCTGTCCATCTCACCAGGGGCAGAGGCCACTCTGTCTAAGAGGCAATCCTCTTTTAAGCATGGCACTTGCAGTGGCATTCCAACTTTGTTTTATGTCACACTGTTGGACACTTACAGTTCAGTCAAGGATATAAAAGAGGCTGAGGAACCAGTGTTTGTCCAGCCATGAAATAGACCAGTTAAGCTGAGGCCTAGAGAGAGGCACTCTCTCTTCCCGGCGAAGCACCCAGAGGACAGAATGGATAGGTTATAGTGCTGCTGTTGCAGCTGCTGCTCCCTTCATCATTTATTTCTATGATCAGCTCCAGTATGGGATGTAGCCATGGAATTCTGCTCAATAGCCCCAGAACTTCCCATGTTAGGATTGCTGCTGACTGAATAGCATTTTGCCCCTCAGAGCAGCATCCTGACATTAATGTATGCACAAGACATGAATTCAGAGTGCAAATTATTTATATTTGTTAACAAATTATATATATATATATTAGTTAATTTATTTACCTATCAGTAGACTGTATAATTTGTGAAAATAAACCTACAATAATAACAGAAGACTTACTATGGGACTGCTATTCTTTTAAGCACTTCTACCTGAGGTATTGCATTGAATTCTCATAATAACTCTGTGGCAGACTTAGCACTTAGCACTTTTGATGTTTTGGGCCTGATCATTATTTGTGGTGGGAATGTCCTGTGTACTGTAAGATGCTTAGCAGCATCCCTGTCCTCCACTCAATAGACTCCAGTAACATCCCCCAACCCAGTTGTGAATACCAGAAATGTCTCCAGACATTGTCACGTGTCCCTTAGAGGACAACATTGCCTCAGTTGAGAACCACTATCCTAGGAGGAAGGCATACCTGCCAGCCCTTTTTACTGATGATGAAAAATAAACTGAAGATGAAAAGGATTAAGTATTTGTACAAATTCAGGCAGCTATCAAGAACTTGGGATTTAAATCTTCTCTGAACTCTCAACCACCACTCTATATGTCACTGAGTAATTATCTCTTTTAACATCTGTAGTCCTACCAACTCTCTTAAGATACTTCCAGCAGCCTCAGAGTGTCCTGATGCCCATGGGCAGATAGGAGATTTTGCATTTTCAGGGCCAAGATCACTGGAAGATCAGTCACACATGCCTATCCCTCCTTTAGAAAGGCTAGCAACTGTGAAAATCTCTTTAATGTTGTTTCTACCCAGAATTGGGTGGGGGGGGGAGCCTAACTTTGTCGCAACCAGAGAACATTTTTAATAACCCAAGTGAGAGGGGATGGCTTTGCTGTCACTATGTGTTTAACAAGGTCAGTGAGGTAGATTTGCCAGCCCTGTTTAATGCTTGATGACTCACTTCCTAAGGCCTCAGATGCTTTTTATGCTACAGGTGTTATAAGGATCAAGGAGTTGGCATTTGCCAAGTGCCTGAAGATCTTGAACACATTATTCTTCCACAGGCTTTTCATTCATTTGCTGACCAGAAGGAACATAAAACTAGAAGCTAAAACTCGCTAATCAAAACCAGTATATAAAAAGCAAGGAGTTTTGGCTTTAGAAAGTGCTATCAAATACCACCCTTCTTCTCAACTGTGTGGAACTCTAGGCAAGAGGGGAAAAGTACACAGGTATTGAATCCAAAATGACAGCAGTCACTTGCTCTTTGTTTAGGACTTCATGAATTTACTGGATAGATTGCTGGCTCTTTGGGATACTATGCCTCGCAAAACAGACTTTTCTTTAGTTTCATTTTTTCTGGGTAATTTCATCAGTGGTATTGCATTTATGCTCCAGAAACAGGCTCTCTCTAATTCTCATAATCCCAGCTCAGTAAACAGGTTGTACTTGTTATTTCAAACCCATTTCCCTGCCAGATTACCATTGCCAATGCTTTATTCATTATAGGCTCATTAATTAAATGTGTGCATTACCTCATCAATCTAGTCTTTACCATAAGCTGGCAAGATATGTCATTGTCATTGACAAGCTGGCAAGTAGAGATTTACAAAAACCCTCCAGATCACAGTTCCATGCCCTGCATTTGCTTTTAAAATCCTTCTTATATCCCACATATAAAGTGACAGCCTCAACAGCAAGGTTAAATTATTTTATTGAATTCCCACCAGTGAACCAACACTGATCTGTGACTTTTGTTGGCAACTTATTTATGCTTATTTAATAAATGTTATGTTAACTCTTTAGGGTTAAGAATTTGCTTTAAATCTTCTGGAGGTGTTTTTAATCAGTTTGATGAATGTATGGATGATTAATGGTGAGGAATGTGGGAAAAGAAATAGGGCAGAGAACAAGCTTGTTTCAGCCTTGACAACCCTATTTGTCAAGCATCCAGACATTCATCTCTTGACTCCATGAAGTCACTTGGGGCCTCCCTGCCACTCACCTTAAGTCCACAGGTGCCTGTATTTCACAAGGGTGAGGAAAAGGCAGGTGGTGGGCTCAGTGGGTAAAACACTGTACTCAAATGGCCAATGTCCTGATGGCACATGGCAGGATGCAGCCTCCCACTGTTGGAGTGGGAGCTCTACTCTAACTTGACCCAACCAGGACTGCTCCTCACATTAGTGATTTATAAACCATGGGAAAACTCCAGTGCTGCCCATTCCATGGAATGCTTCAAGGAGAAATCTCAATATTATCTTTTATGGATAAGCACACTTAATAAAAGGTCAGTCCCAAGTTGGATGGAATATCAGCAAAGGCCCTCACTGGGAAGGATTTATAATAAGCTGGGAGGAAAATGCATAGGGCTGTTAGTTTGACTCATCCTTATATATCCCTCTTTGCTTCCATTTCAAGTGGGTAGCCAGGCCTTTCTTCTTGGCTCACGCATGGGGATTTGTGTTGTTGGCAGAGAGCAGGCATTTCTTCAAGAAAACTCCCTTCCCATCTTTGGTTTTCTACCACACCAGAACTGCTTGTGGCTATTATGCAGGGGAAAGAAGCTGAAGATCAAAAGAACAAGATGAAGAAGATCCTGCCCCTATGTAGGCCAAGGTTGAAAAACAGACAGTTTCTGTGAGAAGTGGGACCAATGCTTCATTCTCAGTAGTGACACCCATAGGTGGCGAGGCCTGTAGATATTCTTCTTGGGAGGAAATGAGATGATAAAGGAAATGAAATGCTCTGTTGAGCAGCATGAACCCTGAAGCTAGTCTGTCTTGGTTAAAATCCCAACTCACCTTTTGAAGCCACTGGGCCTTAGTTCTCTGTGCCTCATTTTACTTTTCTTTAAAATAGCAATAGTAATAAAATGATCTCATAGAATGCATGTGAGGATTAAATGAGTCAATTCATGGAAAATAGATAGAACAATGTCTGGTGCATAGTGAGCCCTCCATAAATATTAGCTACTACTATTCATATTCAAAGCCAATAGACAGCCCTATGGACAAGTTTGGAACAAAATCAGCAAAAATTCTTGCCTTCAAGGGCCCATATGTGCTTGGACAGCACAAATACTGTGATTACCATGTTGGGCTGAAGACAAAACAGCCTTTCACCCATTTTTCTGGGCCTCATATTAGCTTCTAGGATTCAGGAGAAGCAGAGTCCCCCACCTTACATAGGGGCAGGATCTTCTTCATTTTGTTCTTCTGATCTTCAGCTCCTTCCCCCTGCATAATACCCACAAGCAGTTCTGGTGTGGTAGAAAACCCTGAGTTTGGCCGTAACCGGTTTGGCTCAGTGGAGCATTGGCCTGCGGACTCAAGGGTCCCAGGTTGGATTCTGGTCAAGGGCATGTACCTTGGTTGCTGGCACATCCCCAATAGGGGGTGTGCAGGAGGCAGCTGATAGATGTTTCTCTCTCATCGATGTTTCTAACTCTCTATCTCTCTCCCTTCCTCTCTGTAAACAATCAACAAAATATATTTTTTTAAAAAAGAAGAAAAGAAAACCCTGAGTTTGAATTTGCCAGCATTCTGGCAAAGAAGAATAAATCAGATATTCAGTAATTTGAAGACAAGAAATATGGGACATGTCTTGCATATTCGAGGCTTTTTATGTTTTTTTAAAGAACAAGCAAATAATTTATTTTTATTTTTATTGAATTTTGGGGGTGACAATGATTAATAAAATTATACAAGTTTCAAGTGTACAACTCTATAATACATCATCTGTATATTGCACCGTGCGTTCACCACCCAAGGTCAAGGCCCCTTCTGTCACCATTTATCCACTCTTTACTCTCTTCTACCTCCCCCCACTCCTCTTTCTCCCTGGCAATAACCATACTATTGTCTGCCTTTTTTTTTTTTTTTTTTTTTTTTTGCTTACTCCCTTCACCTTTTCACCCAGCCCCCAACCCCTCCCCTCTGATAGCTGTCTGTCTATTCTCTGTATCTTTCTGTTCTCTGTATGAGTCTGTTTTGAAACTATTTTGTTTGTTTATTTGGAGATTCATTGCAAATTTCTTACTAACCCATTAGTAATAGGCCACCTGTCTATTCTCTTTTTTATACAAAGCAAAGTCAAGGTATCACTGAAGACATTTATTGGCATAGGTACCAAATTACAGAGAAATCTGATAATCCCCAATAATGCAATCCAGGAGACAGTCTTCAGTGCAAGAGAAATAAAAGGGGGTTTTGTTGTTTTGAGGAAAATTAAGGCCAAGTGGTGTGAGAAAATAAGGGTCATTCACAGTGATGTTAACATGAAAGGACAATATCTTCTACAAATGTGCTGGGGAAACTAGATATCCACATGCAAAAGAGTTGGGCCCTTATCTTACACCATCTAAAATGGATTAAAGATTCATTTTAATGAATGTAATATTCAAAGCTATAAAACTCCTAGAAGAAAACGTAGGAGAAAAGCTTCATGGCATTGGCTATGGCTATTCCTCACCTCAAAAAATTAAAAATAAAACTTCCATGTAATCCAGCAATTCCACTTCTAAGAATATATATAAAGTAATTAGAGGCAGGTTCTGAGAGATATTTGCATAGTAGTGTTCATATCAGCATTACTCACAATAGCCAAAAAGTAGAAACAACCCAAATGTCCATCAATGGATAGATGGTATATACATAGCATAAAATATTATTCAGTCTTAATAGGAAGGAAATCTTGTCACATGCTGCCACACAGATGAACAATGAGGACCTTCTGCTAAGTGAAATAAGCCAATCACAAAAAGACTTACATGATGTATTTAGAGTAGTCAAATTCATGGAAACAGAAAGTAGAATGATGGTTACCAGGGGCTGAAGGAAGGAGGAAATAGGGCGCTGTTTAATGAATATAGAGTTCCAGATTTGCAAAATGAAAAATTGTGGAGATCTGTTGCAAAACAATGTGAACATACTCAGTGTGTGTCTGGATGGGGGCAGAGGGAGAGATCAACCAAAGAACTTGTATGCCTATATGCATAACCCATGGACACAGATAGGGTGGTGAATGCCTGGGGTGGGGGGTGGGGGTGGGATAGAAGGGGTCAATAGGGAGGGGAAAGGGGGAACATATGTAATACTTTCAATATTACATACGTTCAATAAAGATGAAACACTTTTAAAAATAAAGCTTAAAAATAAATAAACTGTACGTTTAAAAATGGGTAAGATGATTAAAAACATAGGAGAGATCAATTGTAGGAGTCAAACCACCTAAGATTCTATGAGAAAGCAAGGTGTATAGCTATAGTGATAAAGCCGGTAGAACAGAAACTACTGACTTTCTCTCTTGCTTATTCATGTTGCCTACAAGCTGTGCAGGCTTGTGTGCAGAGCCTCATTCAGGAGGCTCAGGTTATGTTCCCTGAGAGCAAATTCTGTGCTGACAAAGACAGTGTACAGGAAGTTTAGTAGGAGTCAGAATGGACTTGGGGTCCAGAGCCTGCCTTTATATTGCACTGCCTGCCCCACCCCTCCATAGCCATTGAATGAGAGTGCCCCTGGGAAGGGATGTGCCTTCACTGGATGGCTCTGATCTTCAGCAGAGGCATTTCCAGAAACTGGCTTCCAGTGGAGAACCTGTTAATGGACAACCTTCCCAACAGCTGGGGAAGTAGCTCCTTCAGTGCAGCACCATCCAGAAATTATGGTAGAAGCAACAGTCACTGCCCAGACCAAGTATTCATTGATTATAGCTGGGGTAAAGTGAAGGGAGTTGTAGGTATCAGTGGTCCTCTTACAACAGAAAAGGAGAGGCACTGCAGGACTATATGAAAGAAGGTGAAGAGATTAGCCAAAGAACATATATGCATAACCTATCTACATAGACAACAGTGTGGTGATGGCGAGAGGGGGGACGGCAGGGGCTGGGTGGAGGTGGGTAAAGGCAGGGAAATGGGGGTAATCTATAACAGTGTCAACAATAAGTTTAAAAAAAGTGGAAAAAAAAGGCCAGCTAGAAGTTCCATCCATGAATACCTTTCCTCCCTCCCTCCCTCCCTCCCTTCCTTCCTTCCTTCCTTCCCTTCTTTGCTTCCTTCCCTTATTCTTTTCTTCCTACCCTAACTCTCTCCTTTTATCTTTCCTGTGTTCCACAATCATAATTTAAACTAAATAACATTCATCCCCAAACTGGTCTTCCTACCTGTGCACTTTCATACTGGACACAGACTTGTGCCAGGAGTTAAATGTCATATTAAATGATGTCTAGACATGTGGCTTTGCTCACATGGACTGTCAGCTCTGGGCACAGAGCCGACGCTTGATAATTGTTTGTTAACTACTCAATAGTCACATGGAAATAGGACTAAATTGAGAAATCACTAATGGTTCTTTCTCTCTAAATTTAAGTAAACACCTTCTACCTAACTGGTTGGTGCATAATTAACGTAAGTTTACTTAGAATGGTGAAAGTAGTTCTCTATATATTGCCTGAGCCTTTCATCCTCTTTCCCCTGAGATTACCCCATTTCTTGATTATATGAATTCAAACAAGTCCATGTTTAGTTTTTTTTTTTTTCAGAAAAAAATAAGTTTTGCTCAAGAGCTTAAAGGAAGATTTCAGAGGTTTATTAAAACTTTATGTCTAAAGCCATAAAATTAAAAAGATAATGGCTGCAAGTTTAATATCAAAGTAAACTGTAATTTTCATCTCTATAGCAGCACTTCATGCAGCTAGGCTACTGTGGGCTCTAGCATTTGGAGTATGGGTACTGATATTTTTCTTTTATTATAAGAAAAATAAGGACATAAAAGGAATATACTTCCAGACTGACAATATGTGACTCTCTGTTTTTCACTTTTAAGGATAATCCAGAGCAAAATCCTCTTTACTGAATCTCTCCATAAAAGTATTGTAAAAGTTACCTCTAATACCTCCAAATAGTCTTGGTATTCTCCAATTTAGGGAATTCTATGATTAAGTTTAGGTAAGTAGCAAACTCTTCTGGTTGATTTTAAATACTCTATTTATGATTAGATGTAAAACATAACAGAGCTGAGAGTAAATCTTGACTACACCACTCTGAGCTATATGATCATGAGCAGGTAACCTAACCTCTTTATACTTCTATAAAATGATAATATTGCTCAATTCATAAAGATGTCATGAGGGTGTAAGCTGCTTAGTGCAATGTCTGGCACAGAGGAAGCTATAGATGAACATTAATTATCAGTATTAACAGTAGCATTCTTGTTATCCTATATAATAAAAGGCTAATATGCAAATTGACCAAACAGTGGAACACTGATCACTATGATGCGTACTGAACACCAAGGGGCAGACGCTCAATACAGGAGTTGCCCCCTGCTGGTCAGTGCACTCCCACAGGGGGAGCGCCACTCAGCCAGAAGCCAGGCTCGTGGCTGGCAAGCACAGTGGTGGTGGCGGGAGTGCTAAGGATGCCCGACTGCTGGCTTAGGACATCCCCAAGGGCTCCCAGACTGCAAGAGGGAACAGGCTGGGCTGAGGGACACCATCCCTCCCCCGAGTGCACACATTTCATGCACCATGCACTGAGCCTCTAGTTATTAAATAAAGGAATGGGGTTAGGTATTCCTATAGATCCCTTTCAGTTTTAAAATGCTATGAATTTATGTTCCAGACTAAACTGATTTAAGGTTTGAAAAACTTTAAGTAAGATCCTCTGTTGGGGGAATTAGCCAACTCCAAGTATATTTAACTTAGAAAAATTGTCTATCATTGACTTTTGAAGGAGCACAAAGCAAGCTTCCAAGCCATTGTTTAAACCAATTTCAAAGATTACCATTCAATGCCATGTCACGAACATGTATCTCATTAAATAAAATACAATCCACTTAATAAAAATTGCCTTTAGGCAAATGGTCATGCTTTAAAAACATTAATCCTATTTGTAAGGTCATGTTTTTACCTTTGGGGTTTCAGTCTGACTTAATGACAAGGGCCTAATCTTGTATACTCTTTACTAACATCTCTAAAACCATTGACTTTCCTCTAGCACCCATGAGAACCCATTTGAGAAAATCAACTTGGAACATTCTAGCAAAAGAGAAAATATGAAAGGAAAAACAAACACACACTCGCACACATACACATATTTTTAGATGTGTGTCTGTGTGTGCACACAGTTTCAGGAAGCTACACTCCTACACAGGGAAGGCTTTAATTTTCTTTGAAACACAATCAGAATAGCCTCAGTCCAGGTTCCACGATGTCCTTGGGCAATGCTGCTGAGCTCCTGACAACTTACTTCAGGACTCTAACAAAAGTCTTGGCAACTTGCTGGTGGAGTTTCTCAAAGCCACAGCAGTTCTTTCTTGCTTTTAATGAAATTCCTTTCTATTTCTCCAGGTATGACTCCCCTTGGACCAGCAGGGCATATTTTCTCCTTGAGTTAGGACAGCTTATGACAAATAATGATGAGGAATCAATAGACAGGAGGGAAATATTGGGTGAGAGGCTGAATGAATCTCTGAGATAAATTATTGACCATCGGCACGGCCAGTTCTCCTTTCACTTATATGTTCGTATTCCATCTCACTAACAACCTGAAAGAAAATCAAATATTTTGTTTGGGGGCTTCACTAATATCAGCAACTTTTACTATCTTAATGGCATTTTTATTGATCTCAGCTTTAATGGGAGCTGTATATATTTGATGTTGGTCATTTAAAGTAGAGGTGAGTAATAGACTTCCCCACTGAGGATCATAAAGCAGCCCCTTGTCTGGCAAGCATGGGAAGCAAATAGAAGACAGCATTTAATCTACTGTTCTACGGCAGTTATCAGGGACTGAGATGAAGAAAAAATTAAAATGTAAAGGTTGGAGCTTCCCCACCCCCTCGCTCCCCGCCCCCACTCCATTTCCTACTCACCTTCACCCCTCCCCAAGCTGACTCCTGGGCACACTGGTCATCAGCAGACTAACAACAAAAGGCCATTGGCGCAATGACCTTGGCTGTGGCATCACGCACTGAAGGAAAGAAATGAAGCCATTAGACTGAGGCAGGAGAACAGGTTATAAATCAAGCCATTTCCAATAAGCTGCCGTAATGGCCATCCATCATTGCCAGCCCGGCACACAGCAGACCATGGAGACACTGGAGCTGCTCAAGCTGAGACATAAACAATAATAATCCGGGCTTGATGTTTCAGCCCTTCAGGAAATTTAGGGACATTTGCTTTTCTTTTGTTTGTCAGAGGTGATATTTAAAGCATACGATGTAATAAATAGAGGATAGGTGACACATTGGTACAGTCTACAAACATTGCATTCTGGGTGTGATTAAAGGGAGAATAAAAAGTTGAATTCCAAAAATAGCCACTGCTTCTGGAATAAAAGAGCTCCCCCCGCCCCAACAAATAAACAAAACATCATAGTTTTCTAGATGTTTTTGAAATAGGCTGATAGGGCTCAGTGCTTTGAGACTTATAGCAGTTTATGTCTGAGTAAAACACAGTAACACTGGGTCATGATTTTGCTTGTATAAGAAAGAAAACTGGACCAGTGATTTAAATTTGTATTGTAACCACGTTAGAAGTGATTAATTGGAATTGGGCATGTAGAAGTTGTGCTTTTTAATAATATCATATCGTTCACTTCCAGTGGACAATTCACTATGGCATATGACCTTATGGCAGAGATTTCAAAACAGTGTTGTCAACACTGTAAGTGCACTCAAGATTGTTTACTGTGACTTTGTGGGTGGGAGGGGGGAAGCCAGGCAAAGAACTAGCTGTTCTAGTATATCTGAGTTTTTCTGAAAGTCTTTAAAATGATTTCCTCAGGTTATTAGGGTTTTATTTCAAAGCTGTGCCCATCAGATATTGCCAGCCAGCATGTCTTTCCAGCTTTCTCATTTCTATTCTACAATGTTTGCCCATCTCTATCTTGATTTGATTACTCAAAATATCCAGTCCATATTTTTATTTTACATTATATTCTACCCTGCAGATAATAATGCCAGTTCTCAAAAATATATTTCAGATCGTTAAAAACAGCTAACGGAGTTGGATGGTCTTAAAATTCACAGGATGACCCTATGGATTAGGATGAAATTTCAAAGCACTTGGTAATGTATTAGAGTAGACTTGTCTTATACCAAAGCCAAGAGCAATTAAAGTAAGCATAATTGAGAGAGATGTTGTGACAACAGAATGTCCCAAAGAGGAATTTTTGGAAACATTATGGAGGAACTACAACTTTCCTATCAAATCAGTCATTGTACTTTTAAAGCTCCAAATGTGTGCAATAGCTATAATGCAAATACATAAAGTTAAAGTCCAATCCAATAGTGTAGTAATTGGAGCAAAAATGAGTGATGTATGGAAACTTCACTATACTTCAACAAAAATAAACCAGTTAAAGCCAGTTAAGGTAATTCAGTCTCATTTACTTTCTTTCCATCCTAACTTAATCGTCATAAAAAAGGAAAATGTCCATCTAGATTCTTATACTGTGGTGAACCATCAGCATCAAAATAGAATGTTTTAATTATATTTTCAGAACTGAGTAGGGAAGGTGATGTACTCTACCACAGATCAATGTAGGCAATAACCATTTTTCTTTCTGGTTGAAATATAGGACTGCCGATTGCATCTTTGGGAACTGATTAAAATAGCTGAAGATGCTCAATCAGATACATTTAAATTCATATTTTGATTCTAAGTATGCCTGGAACATTTGTTTAGAATGAGTCCATCTTTTCTGACAATTTTTAAGAACAAATTTTTCTTAAAAGAAAAGATGCTTTTTGGCCTCCTTGGCATGAAGACAGAATCTGTCCAACTACTGGAAGAGAGAACTGGAGTTGAATTTTTTTCCCCTTCTTTTTGTGGTACCCTATCAAATTTGCCCCTTCACCTAAATGGGGTAGTCTAACTAGGTTTTTCTCAGACTTCTCATGAAAGTTGGCATTGAATTTTTTAATGGTTTGTCTAAATATTCTTATAATTAAGCATCTGAAAATATTTTAATACAAACATAATAGATTTGTTTTCTCATGAGCTGCTATTTAATTAGTCATTTATAATAAATATTTACAAGTGTTTATAAATAAGATATTAATTGCCTGAAATGACATTTTAATGTGGTGCTAACCATCAATGAAATGCTGCATAGCATGAGGCTGCATCACAAAGTGTTTTGGAAGTTCTGATGCTGCATCGGTACCACCAAGTGGCCTAAGGGTGGTGGGGTGTTTCTGGGGCTCTGGGCATGTTTCTAGGGCTACTCTTGGACAGAAGCAAAGCCCCTCCAGATGATAGGATTGTTAGAAATGCCAAGCCATGAACAACTCAACGACCTCTCTCCTTTTCCTTCTACACAGAAACTCTATCAGAAATGGAAGCATTGAGGCTATTACTAAGGATCACTCATTGGAAGATTCCATATCCTCTCTGAAGCACTTGTGCCAAGGCTTCCCCTTTCTCTTTGTCTCTGCCCTCTTGGTGTGAGACCTTTCCGAAAGAAAAGGACAAAGACTTGACTGATATCCAGGCTGCTAACAGGTTGTGCAACTAGTTGTCTTGTGCCAAGGCCAGATTGGATTATGCAATGGTAGATAAGAAAGAAAAGATCATAAACAGCCTCGGCTAAGTTTTGTTCTGGATAAGAAAGAAAACAAAAGATAAAGACTTAATGATAGCCTGGTGAAACTTCTTTTTAGACTGAGTATCTGTTTGTTCCTTACCTGCCCAGAAGCAAATGGAACCTCTATGGACTTCAAAATCTCCATCTGTGAACTATGAAAATAAATGTATGCTATTTACATATTTTTTAAGGGACACTAATGAGAGCAACAGTTTAATTTTATTTATTCATTAATTGGTCCAATTCATAAACTTCCGCCATCTGCTACAAAGATTCAATTAACTAATTGTTATATCCCAGTTTGCAATTATAATATATTATGGAAGTATTAAAATGGGGGAGGCAGCAGAGTACATGAGCAAGGTTGGATTTTTTTTTTTTTTTTTGAAGAGTATATCACACTTTTGCTTTCCACCTATCTTCAGGCAAATTTGAATTTTGTGATTATTCTGTGTTAAGTAAAAGGAAGTGTACCCAATGGGCAATGACAGACTTTGGTTACTGGCTTAGCTTTAGTGTATACCATCTGGTGCCTTGAATCAATTTTCTAGTAATGTTGAGCCTCAGTTTCCACACTTAAATATAATGTGAAGTTGGATTAGATGCAGATTCTGGTAGGAATTTTAGTAACACCTTACATTTATTTAGCTTTTCATTATTTACACTTGATTATTTATATTTAACTTGATTATTTTTTATGCCAAATCTTTTTTTTTAATCTTTATTGTTGAAACTATTATATATGTTCCCTTTTTCCCCCCATTGACCTTTTCTAGACCATCCCCGCCCTCTGCCCCAGGCCTTCACCATCCTATTGTCAGTATCCATGGATTAAGCATATATGCATACAAGTTCTTTGGTTGATCTCTTCCCACCTGTATAACCCCCCCCCCTCCACCCCCCCCAACTTTGTTCTGAGGTTCAACAGCCTGATTATTTAAAAAGGAATCCAAAAGGCAGGGGTTGAAGGTAGGTCTTGTAAACTCCACTTTGACAAATGAGGATAATGAGGCTCAGAAGAGTCAAGACTCCTATGTGTGTTCATACTACTAGTGGTATCTTTTTAAACTTTCAGGCAGCATTGTTTTTCTGATTATAAACCATGTCCCAAATGCATGCTTTCTAAGTAGGTGGTTTCCAAAAACTCTTTTCAGCTTAAAACATCCATATTTCTAATTGATTCTTTTGTCCTTTGACCATTTCTGTGGCAGAGTGCTCTGAAGGGCTTTCCTGTTTCTGTCCTCATTGAAAGTTTCTGTTTTTCACTCTAAACATAGCAGCATTTATTATCAAGGATGGAATTCAGCTGATAATATGGGTCCCAGAAAAAGACAATGAAGAAAGGGTAGAAATGTGCTGGGTGTATTTGACATCAATGATATTATAGTTGAGAATGCTGGCATTATGAGTATTTGAAAATGTTTTGGGCTGCTGCTAACCCTCATTATTTACAATTCATTTCTTGTGAGTTGAGTCCCAGTATTCAACGTGCAATCTGCCAATTGCTTTGTATCGAGTTTCATAAAAGAAGGCAGTAAACATACAGATACCTGTTGCACAGTCCCCTAGAAACCAATCCTCTGTGTAGTGCTCTATGAAATTCTGTTTTGATTAGGTTGTTACATCTGGGACAGAACTGCAAATAGTGTTTGGCGGAGGAAAAATGTGGGCCTGTATAATGCTGAGATTAAAGTCTGTCCAATAATACAAGCATGTCAGCCGGGACGGGTCCTGTATTTATAGCGGAAAGGCCACTGAGTGAGGATTCATCACACAGGTTCATGGGAGGGAGTGTCAATTACTTTGGGACCTTTTGTGATAATACTGGATGGACCACTGAGAAAACGCCATATTTAATCTATTTTCTGCTTAAGTGGACAAAGAACTAGTAAATAAAATAGAAACTAATCCTATTGGGGCAGAAGGCAGAAAAGAGGGAGATGGGGGGGAAAATGACCTCATGCTGCAGATCCTCTGCACTTCTAATTTTTATGACCCTATGATGTGAGAGTCTAATTAATAGGCTGACTTCTTTGGATATTTCATGCTCTATGCCTTATATAACTCTTTCAGATGGCAAACAACATGGCTTAAACTGCCATGCAGAAGCAGAAGGTAAGAAGTGAGTTAGTGAAAGTAATGGGTTCTTGAATTACTGGGTTTGAGCAGGAACACATCCTTGGTGGTGAATAGAGCTCTGATGCCTTATGTATCTGTAATTCTACAGCAGGACGACTTCCAAATTAATTGCTTTCTTGACCAAGCACTGTGTGGTTGGGTAGGTCTGAGAGAAAAAGAATGAAAAATTATCACTTACCAAAAGGAGATTCACTAAATTTGGTACCCATACACCATGCACGAGGCTATTTGTAACAGGTTGCATTATCCCTCAGATTTACAGGTCTAATAAGCATAATTGACAGATCCTGCATTTGACCACAGGTGGGAACAGCTGGTGGGTACTTGCCAAGAGCAACACATTTAACCAGCTGCCAGTGGAGCTTGCCAAAGAGGGGTCACCATGGAGCAGCTGATCTGTCACTAGCATTTCCCGATTGTCACCTGCTAGCTAATGTTACAGTAGGTCCTAACTTAACAGGAAGGAGGGGGGTAGGAAAGTTTGCACATCCTTCCTGAGCAACACACCATCCAGAAAATGTCTTTGGCCAAGAGGGCTGTTACTTTGACTATGGCGCTGCATCAACACAGTGATCAGCATCAGCCTGATTTTCTTAGTGTGGTTTCTCTTACAAGGATGAACCATCTGATTACTAGAGAGCCTCCAGGAGTGATGCTTTTGTAAAATGAGAAATCCAGAGGCCTCCAAAGTGATGATTTGTTTTGTAAACTGTAATTGTGGTCCTTTGAAAAGAGTTTGATTTTCTAGGTATCAATAATTAGCTTAAATCTTAATATAATATGGCATAAGATCTATGTTTGCTGCAGGAAAACTGAAAGTTACCTCATGTAGAACACCCTTTATACATTTCACGTCTCATTCTTCTTATCACCTCCTCCTGTGTTTAGCTTTCTCTCCTACAACTTCATAATGTAGTTATCCCAGCCCAATTTGACCCAATTTGTGATTGAGGCAAAACACAAAATTAGGGTACTATCCTATATAATAAAAGTGTAATATGCAAATCAACCGAACAGTAAAACAACTGGTCGGTGGAGGGTGGGGCCAGTGAGCAGGCGGCGCCAGGCCAGCCAAGGCGCATGCCAGCGGGCAGAGGGAGGAGACTGTGATGGAGCAGGTGGAGGGGGAATGGGCCTAAGCAATCAGTTGGACATCCCCTGGGGGCTCCCGGACTGTGAGAGAGTGCAGGCTGGGCTGAGGGACCTCCCAAGTGCATGAATTTTTGTGCACTAGACTCTAGTAATTAATAAAATGTCTTGCTTTCTATTAATGACCAGTACACATTGTAAAATGTATCACATAAGGTACTTACTGAGATGGAGCTTCCCTTCACAGGAATTCACATTAACCATTCTAATCTGACCTCTTCTGTGACCACTTACTTGGATAGAATATACTAAAAGAGCAGAGAGCTGGCAATCGCTCTATGCCAATTGTATTTAAACATAACCCTGGTTTGGTCCCCAGGGTGAAGACTTCCTAGATGCTGTGAAGCCACTTTACACAATACTGACCTAACAATAATATCCAATAGGCTATTTCCTCTGCTTGGATTACGGATTGTCTTCCTTACCTAAAACCTGTCATTCTGCAAAACTCCATTTCCTGCTACTCCTTCATACATTAGTCAAGAGTTACACAGGATTCCTCAAACACTGTGGACGATGCTAGTAATTGTCTCTTACAAGACCTGTTTCCCTCTCTCCATAATAATTTAAATTTCAGGGGGCTGTGCAGGTCCTGTAAGAAACTACATCTCCCAGGTTTCTTTGAAACCTGATGTTAATCTTAGCAAATGGGATGTGAGTGGAAATGATATGCACAGCTTCTAGGTCATGTCATGGGAAGAGGAAATTCCTACATTCCACTTCTCTTTCTTCTTTCCCATGGGCTGGAACATAGCACTAGTGCTGAAGATTGCTGGCAAATAGCAAACAAAGAAGGAAGGAATCTGAAACCCTGTTGACCTCATGGAGCAGTGCTGTCTACTGACTCCGGACAGCCTGCCTACATCTGGACAGAGTAATAAACACAAGGCTATCTTGTTTGAGTCACTCTATTATTTCAGTCTCTTTATTACAACCGCTTAGCTTTATACCCTAACTAATAGATACTTTCCTCTTTCCGGCCTCCATATCTTTGTTTCTGCCACTCTCTTTTCCTGAAATGTCCTTAACTATTTAGTGACTACCTACTTGCATGAGGTTCTTCCTCTGGCTCCTCTATGTGAGCATAGAATTTTTCACAGCTTCAGCTATTTCCTAAGTTCTGATCACAGTGGATTGTGGGGAGTTCTGTGTCATGACTCCAGTTAGATCATTGAGTTTCTCAAGGTGAAGAGTGAAGTCCTTTTATGCCAGAACCTGGGATGCCCATGAATATTTGTTGAAATAACAACAACAATAGTAATAATATGCTGCACTCATTTTAAATTATACTGTTCCATGGATTTTATATACTGTTTTTAAATAACTTTAATAGTCATGTGTTTCCCACTTTATTTTTTAAAATCTTTATAAGTGAGAGTATTACAGATGCCCCCTCTTTTTCCCCCATTATCCTTTTCCACCTGGTTCCCACCCCAGACCTTCACCACCCTATTGTGGCAGGCCCCTGAGGGCCCACAGTTCCGCACAAGTCAGTCTTGGTGGGCCTTGGGAGCATGCTCCGCAGCTCCGCCTGAGTCAGCTGTGGTGGGGCCCTGGGGTTAGGCTCTGCAGCTCCACCCAGGTCAGTCAGAGTGGGGAAATAAGACTACAGTTTTAACCAGATGCTGAACTAGGTTGCAAGCCCCCCCACTTTCCTTTTCAATCAGCCTGTTCCATGTTTCCATGCCTCTGATTCTATTTTATTCATCAGTTTATTTTGTTTATTAGATTCCTTGTTTATTTATTTTTATTTTTACTAGTATATTCAATTGTTGATAGCTATGTATTTATTACCATTTTATTGTTCATATTTTTACCATTTTTTTCTTTTTTTTCTTCTGAGTATATATACAAATAAAATAAAATAAAATAAAATAAAATCAGTTTTTTAAAAAGATATCTGCATTTCTATGTAACATTATTTACAATAGACAAAGTATGGAAACAACCCACATATACATCGACAGATGAATAGATAAATAACACACACACAATGGAATATTAATCACCCTTAAAAAAACAACAACAAGGAAATCGTGACATTTGCAAAAGCATGGATAAACTTAGAGGACGTAAGTAAAATAAGCCAGACACAGAAAGAGAAATACTACATGTAGAATCTAAAAATAGAAGCAGAGAGTAGAATGGTGGTTATCAGGACTTTGGGCATGGGAGAAATAGGGCAGTGATGCAAAGGGTACAAAGTTTCAGTTATGCAGGATGAATGAATTCTGGAGATCTAATACACAGCACTGTAACAACAGTATTGAAATTTGTTGAAAGAGTAGATCTTAACTATTCTCACTAAAAAAATGATGATTCTGTGAGGTGATGATATGTTAATTGGCTTGGTTGTAGTAATTATTTCACCATGTATATGTATATCAGACACATTGTACACCTTAAACATATTCAACTTTTATTTGTCAGCTATATCTCAATAAAACTGAAAAAGAAGTCCATGTACCAATTAGCATTTGGAATATTTTAGAAGAATTTCATAGCTTTTTACACTAATTTGTAAAATGAGGCAAGTGGGTTAGATTGGAGGCTACAGACTGGTAGTTTTTAGTGTTTGTTTGTTTGTTTGTTCACACTTTGGTTCTCTGTAGAGGTTGATAACATGTATATATGTACTTCCTTGGATGTCATTTTCAAGTATCCAGGCTAGTTGTCATATGTTTATGCTCTTCTGCGCATTGGAGACTATCATATAGGGCAGTGGTCGGCAAACTCATTAGTCAACAGAGCCAAATATCAACAGTACAACGATTGAAATTTCTTTTGAGAGCCAAATTTTTTAATCTTAAACTTCTTCTAATGCCACTTCTTCAAAATAGACTCGCCCAGGCCGTGGTATTTTGTGGAAGAGCCAAAGAGCCGCACGTGACTTGCAAGCCACGGTTTGCCGACCACTGATATAAGGCTTCTTGAGAACCATATAGCTTCTCTAATTATGGTATACCTTCTGGGATGGCAGTTGAGTTGGAATTTAATAAGAGGAGTGAAGATGGAGGGATAGTTATGAAGCAGAGTGCTTTGAATATGTTATAGCACTCTGGTTAGTAAGTCCACAGTGGCCATATAGGTGAGTTTTGGCTGTAATGTCATTGACTTCTGATAGGACCTAATTCTTGAGGAAGTAGGTACAGAGCTGAGTTTTCCCTGTCAAAATCCTCTAGTGAAATAATGACCCATAATAGTGTTGGAGATATCAAGGACATAAGATTGAGTTGGAAGAGATTTAGGGTTGGCCTGGACCTTCATGGGTTACGAAGTCCCAACCATAACTTTGAATCCCTGAGAGAATTGGTGGTTGGTGCAGAGAGTCAGTAAGCCCTATGAATCTTAAGTATCCCTGGATAGCTTTAATTATACTGAGGGATTTCTGTTCCAGGTGACTGGATTCCTTGCCTGTACCTAAATACTCTATGGCTATCTATACAAGTCCTCAGAATCCTCCCTCCAAGGTTTCAAACTCATCTCTTTATTTGACCCATTCCATCCATGACTTCCTGAACAATGGATGAAAGCAAACTCTGAGTTGTCAAGGAAATTAGGAGGTCACAAAATAGGATGGATGCCTCAGATTAGAGGTCCTCTTTGATTTTGTTTATTAGCCAAAGGAAGGCAGCAAGCAATTTCATGGCCCAAACAACCATTTTCCATTGGCCAAGACACATCTAGATAATGGGCTTCAATTTGTCTTTTTTTTTTAATTATTTAATCAGAATTTGTTTGTATTTAGCCTGACTGTTAAGCTTCATAGAAAAAGAAGGTTCTGTGAAGTTGGTCCAGGAGCCTGGGATTCATCGGTGGTGAGAAGTCATCCTGAATAGTGAGCGCACTGGGGCCAAGGGAAAGCTCCCTGTTCTTCTACAGGAAGAGTCTGCAGAGGCCTTCGCAAGAGAGCTGGAGAGCCTGAAAGAACTCTTGGAAAATGTTTCCTCAAGCCAAAAGGCCTTGGCTTCAGACTCAGACAGCCACTTTCCTGCTTGGCAGGAAAAGGAGAACCCCCAGAAATCAAGCTTGTGGTTATCTGAAAAATAATTGCTAACTTTTTCCATCCACTAAGCAGTATTCTGTGAGCTTCATATTTATAAAATCCTCACCCATTTTAATGGGTGTTGTTATTATTAATTATTATTAAAAATCTCATTTTATAGATAAGAACAATGAACCACAGGAGGCTTAAAAATCAGTCTAGGACTTAGATAGTCAGGAGTAGGGGTGGGATATAGATGTGGAAGTCTGCCCCTAGAGCATGAGCTATAACTTCTGCACTGCAGCTGCCTGGGCTCCTTTTCCTTCTCTGGCCTCATTACTGGGTCTGTTGGCACAATGAGGAGATGTGCTAGACGGTAAGGCCTGTCTCAAGGTGTGCTTCAAGGATGATGTCCAACTTTATCATTTCCTTTATCCTGGTCTGATCCTGGGATTGGTAAAGAAAGGGCATGAAGGCACATATGGACTGTGGGATCTCTGAGAATCACTTTTTAGAACAACTGATCTCTTGGCTTATTTTCTCACTTTCTCTTAAATATTCTTCTGACTCATTTTTCTCATTTCAGGTGAGTCAAATCAATAGGACCATCACCTTCTTAACTAGAACCCCTCACTCTTCCCTCCTTACCCATCCATTGCTCTCAGAGCTGCCAGAGTGACCTCTGCTGTAACTACCTGACTGGATCATCCTATTCCTGAAGACACTTCCATGGATTTCATGTCTTTATAATATATTTCAAATTCCTTGACTTGGCAAACCATGCCCTCCATGATTAGAACCTACTTACCTCTCTAGGCTCATGTCCCATGGGCCCCCTTCCCTTCTCACCTGACATTCACTTTCATCCCTATATTCTCACCAAACTAAAGCACTATCAGCATAACACAGCATTTCCCATCTCCATGAAGCAGCACATGTCCCTCTCTCTGTTTGCTACTCACATGCACATCCTCCCCCCATTCCCCCATTCCCACCCCCAACATCTTTATGAAGCTATTACTCATACAATAATGTCAAGTCCAATATAATCTCTTCTCTTGTTTTAAAGCTTTTATTACTGCTCCTCCCATAGCACCCTGTGAAGAGGACAAGCTCTGGGATTAGATCGCACCCTATTTAGAAAATATATATGCATTATGAACTTGGACCAAAAAAAGTTAGATTCTCTAAGTATCAACTTTTTTGTGTGTAAGATGGGGCTACTAGAAAAGATTTTCCATATTAAGTTGTTGGGAAAGGTAAATGTTGTAGAACATGAAAGGCACTTAGCTCAAATGCCAAGCACAGAGTAAATACCAGGTGAGTGATAGCTGTTATCAGTGTTACAGTCATCATCCTATTCATCTCACTGCTGGGTAATTGTCGACCCACATGCGCATCTTCTTCTCTAGATGTACACTTCTTGAGGATACTGTCTATGTAATTGGATTTTATATCCTTAGCACCTGGCACAGTGCCTGCCACGTAACAGGTGCTCAATAAACACTTATTGAATGAATTATAACTCAATTATCTGCCATCTGGTTTGTCCGAAGCCACATATTAGCAGGATCTAGCCTACTGCTCCCCCATTCCATCATCCCATCTGCCTTTAGATTTAGGGAAAGGAGAGTTTATCATGCATCTCCTCTTGGAGTCAGTTCACACAGGACCTGCTGCTCTGTTCTCACTGCCTCCCAATGGTCCCTGCCTGGTTGCCTTGGGTTTCAAAGAATCAGACTGCTGGGCATCCCCTGGAAATGCCGCTTTCCCTCAATGTGATGCTGCTGGAAACTTGATCGCTTCAAAGCACGTATGATGTATAGAAGCCACAGTTCCCTTCCCTGTCCCTTCTCAATACTGAGCACTTCACACCCATTAACTCCCCCACAGTGTCACTAACACAGGCCATTGTAAGAAACAAATTTTCAAGAAGGGGTAGAAGATAAAAAGGAAACTTGTTTCTTGGCACTGGGGACAACAGCACACATCACTATTACTGAAGTTAATCAACTGTTTTCCCATGGCTGGCCATTTCTCTGAGGAGCCATCTAGCTGATACATTGCAAAGGTGAGGCTGCTCACATTTTTTATCCATCTCTACACTTCTTGAAGACCAGAAGATTTCCCTCTATTTCTCTAGTGCTCTTCAGAGAGAATTCTCCAATTCGCATTCATTTGTTGTGCACAGTCCCTCATAAGTAAAAAATATATATATATTAATATGTTTTCCTCAATAAAAGAGCAGTCTTTGCTCAAAATCCCACCTTTAGTAACACTAAGACAGGAGAAGCTTTGGAATTACATTTTTTTCTTTAGGGACTTTGATTATCTTAGCACAAATTTTGAACAATCTCTAAATGGAAGTGGAAGCAGAAAATGCAATTTATTTTTGTGCAGAGCAAACTCTAGAGTCAATATTTTCATTCCCTTCCTTTCCCTTCTCTTCCTTTCCCTTCCCTTCCCTTTCCTTCCCTTCCCTTTCCTTTCCTTTCTTTTCATTTCCTTTCCTTTGTCATGTCTTCTAAACCATAGAGTCTACCAGAAGCAGAGTAGAGGTGAAGGAATGAAAATGACCTCTTGTCTTCAACAGACTGCAATAGCTCCTTAATGTGTGTAGGTGGCTTCTATGACCTAAGTTGTCCAGGAAACCCCATGTATCAATATTGTTGAGATCAGGAGAAAACAATCCTCTTTTCTTTGGATCCTCTCCAACCACCAGCCATCCTGTGGCTCTTCAGCTTACCTTGCTGAGAACATTTTTCCTTTTCTTTTTATTTCCCAGGGTCTGTTATTCTAAGCTTCATTCATTCCATTTCTTTTGAATGGTAGGGAGATACTCTCCAGATCCTGCAGCTGGAGTATTCACAGGACAATCCAACACTCCC
Organism: Plecotus auritus; assembly: GCF_963455305.1. Lineage (NCBI taxonomy): Eukaryota > Metazoa > Chordata > Mammalia > Chiroptera > Vespertilionidae > Plecotus > Plecotus auritus. The sequence goes on along the minus strand of NC_137782.1, from coordinate 134,212,482 downwards.
TCCTGACAAATGATCTTATGCTAGACAAGTGTCTGCAGAATCTATAGTCCTTCAACTGAAGACTGATCCAGTTACCTCTTCTATTACCCTAAGTTTAATATATTCCATGCCCTGGAAATGGAGTAACACATGACAGGATAAATCACACCCTGGATTTTCATCAGAAAATTTTCATCAGAAAATCCAAAGCACCTCTTTCCCCACCTTGTTCCATCAACCCTTGATGGAGCTGGATCATGCCAAGTGTCTGGACTGTGCTCCAGGCATGTCATCTGATGGGATACTAAGCTTTGAGAGGGGACTTGAAGACAAACAAATTATTCTTGCTGTTACCATTCCTAGGGCTTCTGTTGAAAGAAGGTGATCATCTGGGAAGAACTTTATTTTTGGCTGTTGTATAACTTAACATGTTACAAAAAGAATAACTTAATGGACTTTCTCATCCAAAAAGTGATTTAAAATATCTAAGATTTTCCAAAGGCTGAAGATGAGATATAGTTAGCTGGAGAAGGGGGTATGGCTGAACTGAAATTTGAGAGGGTGCCTCATGCCGAAGCAAATGCTCTAGAAGACAACTCTCTCTATGGTAGATTAAGTACAGTGCAAACTCAGTAATCTGCACATCCTTTATGTGAACTGTTCCATTATTCAAATGACTCCCTAAAGCCAATTTCCTTTACCTTTTATGCCCCAACATGCTGAAATTGAAAAATTTTCTCACTGTTCCTTTTTTATCTTCAAAGTGTATTAGTGAAAGTCACCATATGCCTGAACACTTTTGAACTCTGATTTGTTCAGATAATTGAACTTCCAATATACTTTTGAGTCTAACACTCAATGGTAGCCCTGCTCAAAGATTCCCCCTCAGATGGAAAATAGCTGGGCAATGGGATACGACCAGCCAGCAGGACTGCATTTGGAGAGAGAGTTTCCACCCCTGTAGTCTCATGCATGGTTACAGTCAATCAGTAAGTCTTCCATTTATTGCACTTACTCTTATAAGCAACTGTAATGAAAGAGTGTAGTCTAGAGGTTAGTGCTCACGTGAAGTTAAATCCCAGCGTTACACCTACTAGCTGCATGACCTTAAGCAAGTTATTTAATCTCCTCAAGATTCAAATTCCCCATTTGTAAAGTAAAAGTAATGATAATCTCATCCACACCATTAGACCTTACTAAATAAATAAAATGTATATACTAAGCCCAGGGCTGGGAACCTAGTAAGTGCTTAATAAGCATTAGCTATTCTTACTGAATTCAAAAAAAGAATTCAAATAAGTATAAGATCTTGGCACTGCCATCAAAAGCCTTGCAAGCTCTTTGAAAAACCACTATGTAGCACATCAAAACAACAAAACACACAGAGACACATTCACACACACACACACACACACACACACACACACACACACACACACACACCAGAACACAAATGTATGATCAACATACAATAAAGCCAACTAGCCCAAGTTCAAATCCTGGCTCTGCCACTTTTAAGTTGTATAAACTTGGAAAAGTTACTTAATGTCTCAATATCTCAGTGCCATCAGGTATAAAATGGAAGTAATAGTATCTATGTCATAGAGTTTGGGGGAGGACTAAATAAATTATTATATATGCAATATGCTTAGAGCAGTATCTGGCATGTAATGAGTGTCTGCATTAATACACTTGGGGTGTTTGTTGTCCAGAGAGAACATATGAATGGGTACAAGAAAAATAAAAGGTACTGGGTAATCAGAAGTAGAACAAAGTCCGCAGGGTTGGTCACATTTGAATGAAAAGGAAAAAGAACATTCTAAAATTGGAATGGCATGAATATTTCGCTGGCTGATGTTAATAATCTTTTAGCTTTGTTACCATCACTGAGCAGGGATTTTTCCCCTCAAAAAAAAAAAAAAAAAAAAAAAAAAAAAAAAAAGCCAGTGCTGTCTCAATGCCATTTCCTATTTGAGCTCTTTAATAAGTGATGATTTCAACCCATTTGTAAGTAAATTGAGAAGTCCAGCAACATCCTCACATTTGTAAATTAGGGGATTATAGACTAATCCCCCTTTATAGAAATGCTCTCCCTTTTGAGCCCTGAGGACCTGCTCTTTCCTGGTTTTCCTGCCTCACTCTGACTGCTCTGTGCAGTCTCCTTCCAGGTTCACAGACAGAATCCAACCTTGAATGTTTGTGGCTCCTGGGGGTCTGTCTTTCTTTCTCCATTGGCTCTACACATATGTTTTCCATGAATGAGTTCAGTCATCTCCATGACTATACTACCATATATATGTATACAGGGTGTCCTCCAAAAATGTATACACACTTAAACAGCCGATAGCTGTTACGTGAAAATGAAATGCATTTTAATAAACACCATCTTTATAATTATTCAAAGTGTGGATACATCTTTTGGGACACCCTGTATATATATGACCTTGTTGGTTGTGTAAAAAGCATAGGTTGTGAGGTACCCAAAGTATAACATGATTTTGCTGAATTGACTCCTTCTATGTTGGTGTCCCTTGTATTAGCTTAAGTCAAAACAGGATATTTAATAGTCCAAGAGGGGGATAGACTCTAAGCAGAACTGTGTTGAGAGGTTCAGTGGAAATCTTAGAGAACTGTGTCTCCATTGCTGGGTTCTGTTGATAGGTTTCATTTCAGCCTCCGACAGGTTTTCTCCATGTAGTACCTACTGGTAGCCTTGAGCCTTCCTTTATCATTTCTATAGAGCAGGATTCCATAAACACAGAGAGATTCTTTTTGATTGGCTAAACCTCATTCACAAATCTACCACCCATGTCTATTCAATTCAAATGGATTCAGCAATGTTTTTTTGTTTGTTTGTTTGTTTGTTTGTTTCCTTTTGGAGGGATTGCCAAGGTGGGGGGTTGGGAGAAAGAATGGTTTCCCACTGAATCAGACAACCTATGTATGCTTCTCAATGCACATAGTTTTATCACTTATTATGATTAAATATCAACATGGTAAACTTCCAGTATCTGAGCACAAAAATAAGGCTTTTATGAATGAGAAATAATAAACACAAAGTTTCCTAATACAGTAAACAGAGGTGGCAGAAATTTTTCCAAAAGTGGAATTCTGATAGCAACCTCAACAAAAGCACTGCCTACAACTTTGATTCTGAATTTGGGATTCTGCTCTTTTCTGATTTCAATGGGTCTAAATCTTTAGGGCTGTAGTCCCAGAATTTCCCATTGATTTAGTAATAATGGGCCCAGATTTCTTCAGCCAGTTATGGTCAGGAGTACTCTGTGCTAGGACCATGTGTGAGTTCACTAGCATGTATCAGACTGTAGAAACCAACTGGGGTTCAGAAAGGAAGAAACCTATAGCCAAGGATTTGGTTTTCTTTTAGCTCACTCAAGTCTTCAGGGGCTCTGGAAACCCCAGAAATGAAACACCAGCCTCTCCCCTACATGGAAGTCAGAGAGGATGATGCTGAGATTGTCCACTAGGCAAATTAATGGAGGTGAGTGATTCTCCCATAGAGAAATAATCAGACCAAATGATATTAAACTGAAAGGTAACAAGAGAGGATGAATGATCATTTTTAAAGAGGAAAGTGTTGACTGGCCCTTTTGCCTGGCAAACATAAATACCTGGAAGAATAGAAAACTGTGGGTGGATGTAGGTCTGCTTAATGTGAATCCTACATCAGGCATTTGTAGGTGATATAAAACTCTGATGTGTTGTAAAATTTATATCGCTCCCCAAAATGATCTACTGGTAGAACATATAAATTTTGCAGAAACTGTTAAAGCTGTCATAAAACCTCATTGCTATAGATACAGTAGGTGTTTCAGAAATACACACCAAAGCAGAGATTTGTAATCATTTCAGCGTGGTTCATAAAAAGAAGCACATTGTGTTTCAACTTCCGAGAAACGACAAAGGTTCCCTTCTTCCAAAGGCCTGTTTTATCTTCTTTTGCATGCTTTCCAAAGAGACAAGCAGAGAGAAATAACAGTCTAAATATTTAAATGCATGCATTTCCTTATATGCCCAGGTTGTTAGGAAGGTAGGAGCAAATGATTATCTCTTTACCAAGTTCCCATAGAGTTGTTGGCTCTGCTTAATAATAGTCGATCCTGTTCGGGCTGAACAAACTGGTCCCTGTGGGGGGAAAGGCAGCAATAAATCAATACCCTAGATGTAATCTTGGTGTCTAGAATGCTGAGAGAGATTCTGGTGCATAATGGTGCTGGTTTGTCTATTGTCATTCAGACATGAGCTGCATCAGAAAGGGGCTTGTGGGAACCTGATAAGAGGTGGTCAAAAGTGGGCCATAAATCACAGAGAGGCAGTATTCTGCTGATTTCATACACACACACTTTCTGGGGTGGAAAAAAAAAGTGATAGATCTGCAATTTACTGCTTATCACATCTGCTAGAAGTTTCGTAATACAAAAGGCTGACCTTCAGTGAATAAACACCCTGGTTGACTACCTGCTTCTGTGGAGGAAACAGGGCGCTGCAGCCACCTAGAGCTGGGAAGCCCTCCGCTGACCTATTTAACAAGCCCCTCTTTGATTGTGAGCCATGCAGTGATGAGTTTTACTCGTGAGCATCTCCTCAAACAAGGAGCGGATGGTGCTTATTGAAAGAAACTGGATATTTAACTCTAGGGGAACTAATGGGCTGAAGGGATCATATGGATTCCACACTTGTTCAGCACTTGTTAACTTTCTGCAGATCACTGGACCACAACATCTTCTCAAATAATAAGGGAAGGGGGAGGAAGAGGCAGGAGAAATGAAGCGGTGAGGAACCAAGGAGGCTGCCGCAGCCTAGGGAAGGGAATGCAACCTTCCCAGGCTAACACAGAACCACCTGGAGAAGCAGAACAAAAAATTCGTGCAAACTTCCCACCCATGATGCTTTAACCTCAGAAATGGGATAGTTCTGTCCCATATTTCTTCCAAGGAAAAATTTGAAAACATTGATCTCTTTTTTCTTTATTGAGCACTTTCAAAATGCACTTATATGTAATCCTAGTTTTAATATTGGATAGTTCATTTATAGTTAAGTGCATAAGAAAACAATGCATCTTTATAATTTAAGATCTGCAAAGTAAATCAGTACTCCAAAAATCTCCAAATTCTCTCCTTGCTCCTTGACCCAGTTAAATGTTTTGAGTGGATTCAAGCTTTAAAAGATGTAACTTCGTGTCTAAATATTTATTAGCTAAAAGAAGACACCAGACAATTTGTCTTTTCAAGCTTGGATTTTTAATTTCAAACTGAGTTTGTAAGACATCTCAATTGTTTATGCTTGTGCAATGAAAAATCCATTCACTCATTCTTTTAACAATTGTTGATTATTTAGCTCCTATACTCTGAGTGGCCAGATTATTATGATCTCTGAATGCATAATAATCTGGCCACTCAGTGTATATCCTATATAATAAAAGGCTAATATGCAAATTGTCCCCTCTACCAGGAGTTCAACCAACAGGCAGGCCGGCCAACTGCCCATGTCTCCCCCTGGCCAGGCTGACCGGACCCCACCCATGCATGAATTCATGCACCGGGCCTCTAATATATATATAAATACACTGAGTGGCCAGATTATTATGCATTCAGAGATCATAATAATCTGGCCACTCGGTGTATATCAGATATTCTTCTAGGTGTTGGCACTTACCAGTGCACTAGAAAACAGAGCAATCCCTGACCTGTGGTGCCAGCAATTTAATGAGGTTGTGTATAAAAAAATAGCAACAAAATCATGCAAATGTATGTTCAAGACAATAAAGGCTATGAAGATATAAGCAGGGAAGGGTCTAGAGCAGCCATGGGCAAACTACGGCCCGCAGGCCGGATCTGGCCCGTTCGGCTGTTCTATCCGGCCTGCAGAGCCGAAAGAGCGGAGGGTTCTCTTGCTCTCCCTTCTGCTCCTTTACTTTGAATTTATATTAGTTCACACAAACACTCCATCCATGCTTTTGTTTCGGCCCTCCGGTCCAGTTTAAGAACCCATTGTGGCCCTTGAGTCAAAAAGTTTGCCCACCCCTGGTCTAGAGTGTGCTGAAATGAGTGTGGGAGATGGGAGTGGTGTATATATTATTTAAATTTTGAACACTTTCCAGTAGCCAATAGTTTTAAATTTCTCTCTCATAAGACCTTTTAGCCATAATAATAACTAGAACTGGAAGTGACCCATCTGAACCTCATCTCCTTGCTGTGCCTTTGTCAACCTGTGCGTGGACAGAAATGCAGAATGGCTAACAGGCCAGGAAAACCAAGACTATGTGCTGTTGCATGATCAGCCCAGCCTATTTCATTCCCCATCACTGCACCTCTTAAAGACAAAATTGATAACTAGGTATAGATGAAAATGTTAGTACTAACAGGTACATATTAGTTATTAAGAGTCTCAGATGATACAGGACACTCCTACTCCCTTTTCTGAACAACAGACTTGGGGTTTTTTGTGGGATTTTTTCTCCTAACTTCTTGGCAAGAGTAGAAAGATTTAGGTTCTACTCTTAATTCAATCAATCTGGGCTTTGGTACTATCTTCCTCTGTCTGGGAAAGCATTGGATAATGCCTCCTGGTGAAGAGTATTTTGAAAGATTAGGAAAGACTACTTGGCAGGTTCTCCATAACCACATATATTTTTTATCCAACTCTCTGGAAAAAAATTTAACAGGTGATATCCAGTGTGATGCTTTGAATGAAGTAGTAAAAACCAGCTCCCGGTGTCTGAATAATAAAGACTCTCAAAGACTCAGAACTATGACTCCAAACAAGAGTTGAGAATCAAGTGAGCTGCCTACCATCTTCATTTCTCTCTCATTCTCTCAACTCTACCTGCTCCCTGTGCTGCTGGTTTTGACTAGTGGTCTAAGATGACCATGGGCACCAAAGGAAAAGCAGAGGAGGGGGAGAGAAAGAGAGAGACTGACAGAGTGAGAGAGGGAAGGTAAAATAAAAAGGAAGAAGAGAGAGAAAAGCTTGGAGTTCTCTTCAAAATTCAAATTTTTCTTCCTCAAAAGCTTAGGAAAGACTGATCAATTTTTTTTCCTGGCCAATATTGCCTAATTCATCCCATCTCTGTCAATTGCAAGCACAAACTTCAGATAGTTGGCTTAGATGCAACAGAGCCTATATTTTGATAGCAGGGACTTGTCTTAATCATCTTTTGTAGGTGCCTCTGGCCCAAACACTAGGATTTTCCCATGTGGATACCCAATTACTTACGTGATTCAGTCATTTATAATGTATATCAAGTGCCTATACATTTCCAGTTCTCAGTACTCAGGATTTATCAGTGAAAAAAACGAATCAATGGGAAAACAATATGTTTCATGAAGCTTACATCCCAGAGGGGGAGATGATATACAATAAACAAATAAGTAAATCAGGTGATAATAAGGGCTTTGTCAAATGTAGTGATCTTAAAGGTGTAACTCAATTTAGGGAAACTAGTGGTCCATGGCAGATTCCCTAGTGTCCTCTTAAACCAGAGGTGAACTGAACACCTCTCTTGTCCTAAGGCCATACTGATTTATAAGACACAGACACAATAGACACAGAATGTACTACAGAATCCTTTTCAAATCACCACACTTCTGGCTTCTTAATCCTGCTTACTTAGAATTGGATGGCCTCACCTACACTTACAGGTGTAGTGTTTTTATCTCTTACCTCTTATGACTCTTCTTTGATAATTTGCTGCTTTTTAAGCCTTTCCTTGCCTTTGAGAATCCCTCACTCACTGCTGGCTCAATTAACTAATAAGTATGAGCCACTTTCTTATTCTCCCAGTAGTAGTGTTAGGATCATATGAGGTTCTCTACTTCTTAATCTGACATACAGTGTTGGGAGGTGGGTAATATCATAACTGTTTTGCAGATAGGAAAAAAAACTGAGCCCGCAGTGTCAAGTGACTTGTTCAGTGTTATACAGCTAGAGTTAGACAGTACTAGGGACATGATTCAAATACAGGTCTTGAGCAAATGCAATGTGAAATTCTGGCTCTGCTTGTAAATATTTCTTATGGTGTTAATGGTGTGTCTCCTAAAGCTGTGGAAACCATGTCCAATATCTCTTCTCTCTTCCCCACACTGCTGGTACCTAACATTGTCATGAGAGTAAAGTAAAATCTGTTAATTGATAAAAAAAATTTAATTGATAAATGATTGATGGCAGAGGGTTTCTTACTCCTGTGAAAACAATACGATGCCACCTTGGAATAATATTTTTCCAAAGAAAACCACCCATCAACAGTTTTAAATACATGACAGCAAAATTATTCAAATAATAAGTGAATTTACTCTGGTCGTTATTCAGATAGATATTAATGTGGCATCTAAGTATTTCCATCAGTTACATCAGCAGGCTTTGGCTCTAATAGTGATGTCGTAGAAGTATCAAGGCCTTTAAAAATAGTGATTAGGGAACAACATGTATCATCATTTTAAAATAACTCTTCTTCATGACTTAAAGTACAACTGTTACCAACAATCATAACAACTCAAGTTTATGGTCGCAGAGTGAGTACACTGAACAGTTGCCGGACCGCCTGACACTCACATGGGATACAGATGCCATCAATCTGCCTCTGCCATTCAAATAACACACACCCACTGCAAATGCCTCTCAGGATTTATACCGGCCATGAACAGTCATTAATTTGAATGACCAGTGCCCGTTCAACTAAAATTAAAAAACAAAATACTTAATATATTTCAGTATGATTTAGTACATATAAATATGATGATCATAAATCAAGAGAATTTCACCAACAGGAAAGGCATACATTTTCCAGATCTGTTTTAGAAATCTAACCAATCATGCTATGGCCTCAACTGTCATGGGATCATGGAATTGTGGAGTTATGGGGAAAGTGTGTGTACCCATCACTCTCCTATTTTGCAAGGCCTTTTCTCAACAAATCATGGGAAATAAATGTTAGAGACCTGCAGAAAAGGGGTTTTTTATCAGCCATTTGTTTGTTTTTCAATTATAAAATGCAATTGCATATTACATTGCATATTATATATATATATATATCCCATGAAATTTTCTTTAGTGACTAATAGAGAAACAGCTGCTGAAACAGACAGAACCTGAAATATAGAATGACTGAAATGCACTAGAAGATTCTTTCATACTCACATAACAGATAAGGCAGGTGTTCTTTGTTCATGGTGGTGATTTTCCTCCATCTGAGGAACTACTAGTATGTGCTGATTCAATAAGCCATTTTGACCAATCATCTGTTCAAGGTCCCAAAGCCTCTGTGGTCTTTTCCATCTTAGTCATCCAGTAGAGCTTGGAGAAGCATGTGTGAAAGATTTCCATAGGTAGACCTGAAAGTGGTTTCTTTCACTTCCACTCACATAGCATTGCCTAGAATTCTGTGCTTGATGGACCTAGCTGCAAGGGAAGCTGGTGCATATAGCTATGGCTGTGTGCTTAAGAAGAAGAGAACAATGTGCATTTTGGTGAACTGGTCATCCTTGTCTCAGTGATACATGTTGTTTGCTTTACAGTGATACATGTTATTTGCTTTACAGAAAAATTTCCCAAGGTAATCCTACACCTTGCTTCTCAGTGCCCCCCAGTTCTCTTCTAGTGCTCATCTGTGTATTCATTTTGGCACAAAGTTAATATTCAGGTGAAGAGAGGAAAGAGCAGAGGAAGGAACTGACTGACATACTTCTCTCTCCACTGATGCTAGAACTGTACTTCAATCTTAATTGACCTTTAAAATAGATGACTACATCAATTGAATTGAAACAGAAAAAACAACATGTTCCTGATGATTGCCTATCATTCACAAAAATATTATTTAATTGGCCTTCAGTCTTCTCATCTCATCACTACATATTAGTGCCCTTCTCTTGTAAGCCTCATGTCAATTCAATATTCCCTCCACCCACCTCCCAAATAAACTCACTCTCCTTTAGCACAACTCACTATCATAATAGAGATACATGAACGATATTTTTGGAAATTCACTCATAGTTTGCTGAATGTTCTCTAAGTTTGCTTATAAAAGTTCTCCCAAATTCTCTGCTTTGCTCACTTTGCCTTTTGTCAGTATAACAGAGATCAAATTAAGTTCCATGTCTGAGAATAACTAAGATGTAATAGATTTCCAACATAAAACAATTTATTTGGGCCCCTTCAAGTGCTCTATGGAAACCACAGACCCTACCAGGAACTGAGGTACTCTTTTAGGAAACCCCCTGAGGGTCAGCCAGAGTTTTCCAAGCTAACAGAGTTGATGTCAGGGCACCATAAAATTGTTGATTCCAGTTACCCCAGAGGCCATCCTGAGTGTAGCAAGTTTGACTCACTGAAGATCGTTCATATTTTAAATACTTTTGTGCCTGTTACTCATGCTAGGGAGGAAATTTTCTTCATCCCAGACTATAAAATTCATTGAAGAAATACAAAATAGTATTTCAGGCATTTGAGGGGGGACTTTATTTCATGTCATTATTTCAGAGCACATAGAAAATATTTTCTATGTTTTCCCACCCTATTTCTTATTCATAATCCCTTTCTTATCTTTCTCTCTGCCTGCTGAATATTTCCCTTATCTCTCCTCTACTGTATGAGGGCTAGAATTGGTACAGAATGAGAAAAAAAGGAGAAGAAGGAGAAACACTGAAATGTTTCACTCCCACCCCCTATGTCACCTGCAATGTGAGACTGGTCAACAACCCCCTCTCTCTATCTTACCTTTCTTTTTCAGATAGAAGTGACATGATGGATCCCACCATGGTAGATTTTATCCCATAATACTAATGTCAGCAAGATTTCTAACTGCCAGTAAATATGTTATCAAGAGGTTGCTTGGAATTTCTAGAAATTTATTTTAAATAATGCAAGTATTCCTCTCCATTACAGAATAGTTGCCTCTCAGTCTCCTGACCTTAAGGAATTCATGAATTAAAACAGATACCCATGCTGAGAATAGCAAGTCCTAAGGTTATAAAATTTATGAATACCTTTTATCATTATAATTTGATTACCTCATTCTTTTTAAAATTTATCTTTATTGTTGAAAGTAATACAGATGTACCCCTTCTTTCCCATTGACTCTTTCTAGCCCACCCATGCCCCCTTCTTGCCCCAGGCTTTCACCATACTATTGTCTGTGTCCATGGGTTATGCATATATGCATATAAATTCTTTGGTTAATCTCTTTCCACCCATCCTCCCACCCATCCACCCACCACCTTCCATTCTTAAACTGCTAAACATTCTTAAACAGCAGGGTGTAATAGTAGAATTTGAGTGAAATTCTGCATCAGTGAACCCCAAGTTTAAATTTGTACTTTATCACTTAATACTAGTATAACTTTGGGCCAATTACATACTCCCTATGAACCTCAGTTTACACATTTCTAAAATGGGAATAATAATTCCTATATTTTAAGAAATGGTGGTTACGTAACAGATTGTACATACTGTGCTAAATATTTTAGGGACACTCAAACTTTTCCTGACACTATAGGTATCTTTAGGGCAGTTACCGTATCTGATCTTGATATTAATGAGTAAATGAATGAATGGATGAATGAATGAATGAATGAATCCATTTAGTTAGTGTTCAAAATTTTTCTAAACTCAAAAAAAAGATCAACTGATGTACTAACAGCCCCAAATGAGAAAAACACTGTAAGCAAATGAAGCAGATTTTGATTTAATACCAGAACAAAATGTACAAACTACCATCCTATCTAATAAAAGAGTAATATGCAAATTAACCGTACCTCCTCTACACCCATAAGCCATGCCCACAAGCCACACCCACAAAGCCAATCAGGAGCAAATATGCAAATAAACCCAACCAAGATGGCTGCAGCCACAGAGAGAGCAGGAGGAAGGCTTGAGTTTCCCCAGCAATGGAGGAAGCCAAGCTTTCCGCCTGCCCTTGCCAGCCCAGGCCTCCACTCAAGGCTACGAAGTGTCAATAATAGAAGATAAATAAATCCCAACAAAAATGGCGGCAGCCATGGAGTTGGAGAGAGCAGGAGGCTAGGGTTGCCCCCGGCGATGGAGGAAGCCAAGCTTCTGCAGCCCTGGCCTGCCTTGGCCTCTGCTTAAGGCTACAAAGTTTCAATTATAGAAGATACATAAACCCCAACAAAAATGGCTGCTGCCACGGAGTGAGCAGAAGGCTTGGCTTCGCTCAAGGCTACAAAGTTTCAATTGTAGAAGATAAATAAATCCCAGATACCAGGGCCTCCACTGGGGTCACCGGGGGGGGGGCATGGCCAGCCTGCAAACAACCACAGGCTCCTCGCCCAGGCCACCCCACGCCCCAAGGGAACTCCCACCCTGATCCGGGACACCCTTCAGGGCAATCCAGCTGGCCCTCACCCATGCACCAGGCCTCTATCCTATCTAGTCCTATCTAATAAAAGAATAATATGCAAACTGACCATCACTCCAACACACAAGATGGCTGCCCCTATGTGGTCAAAGATGACTGCCCCCATGTGGACACAAGATGGCTGCAACAAGATGGCCAGCAGGGGAGGGCATTTGGGAGGGAACAGGCCTGCAAGGGAGGGCAATTGGGGGCGATGAAGCCTGCAGAGGAGGGCAGTTAAGGGTGACCAGGCCGGCAGAGGAGGGAAGTTGGGGGGGACCGGGCCTGCAGGGAAGGGCAGTTGGGGGGGACCCAGGCCTGCAGGGGAGAGCAGTTGGGGGGCACCAGGCCTGTAGGGGAGGGCAGTTAGGGGTGACCAGGCCTGCAGGGGAGGGCAGTTAAGGGCAAACAGGCTGTCAGGGGAGCAGTTAGGCATCAATCAGGCTGGCAGGGGAGTGGTTAGGGGGTGATCAGGCTGGCAGGCAGAAGTGGTTAGGGGCAATCAGGAAGGCAGGCAGGCGAGCAGTTGGGAGCCAGCAGTCCTGGATTGTGAGAGGGATGTCTAACAATCGGGCCTAAACGGGCAGTCAGACATCCCTCGAGGGGTCCCAGATCGGAGAGAGGGCAGGCTGGGCTGAGGGACACCCCCTACCCCCTGTGCACAAATTTTGTGCACCGGGCCTCTAGTTTTATATAAAAGCCACGAAGTCATTTGCTAAATAATGTTGCAGAATTTACCAGGTACCGGAAAATACACAATGAGTGCTTGGAGATTCAGGAAAAACTGTTTATTTAATGCAAAGCTGTTGGCTCAGGGGATTCAAAGATCCAAAGCCTGAACAACTTATACAATGAGATTACACCTTATATATATTTCTAATTCCTTTGTTTCCTTGCTTCTGGGCTTTTGCAGCCCTACCTAAGTTAGTTAGAACGGGGAAGTAAGATTACAGCTAAAGGCCTGGCCTGGGTGGCGCTAATGACCTCCTCTCTCGCTAAGCTGTTAAATTCTTGGTTTGTGACCCTTGTAAACTGGGAGAATTTAGGAAAACAGATTATTGCCTAAGGAAGGGGCAGTGACTTAATTATAGGCTAACAAGAATGTGCACTAGGACACCAGTCACTGGCACAGATTCAGATTGCTACCCCACCCCAGGTTGCCCCCTATATTCCTCCCCAATAACACCTGTTTCTGCTAACACCAGAGCAGAACTCCTCAGTGAAACAATAAAAGCAAACTTTGGTATTTAATTTTTCATGGTCCTCTTTGTTCTCCTAGTGTAAGGATACAAATAAAGATATCTGGAGATTAACAAAAAAGTCTAAAAAAAGTGCACTCCACATCATCCCCATGCATCCTCCACCCCCAATCAAATTACCTAGAATATAAGTCAGAAACTTTAAAGTAATTGAAGCTGATTAAAACAGAGAACAGACTCACAGCTGTCAGAAGGGAGGGTGTTTGGAGGATTGGGTGAAAAGTAAAAGAATTAAGCAAAAATAAAATAACCCTTATAGACACATATAACAGTATGGTGATTACCAGAGGAATAGGGGATGATGGGGAGCTAGAAGAGGGTAAAAAAGGGATAAATGGTGTTGGAAGGAGACTTGACTTGGGGTGTTGAACACATAGTACAATATACAGATGATGTATTATAGAATTGTACATCTGAAACCTATATAATTTTATTAACCAATGTCACCCCAATAAATTCAATAAAATTTTTTTAAAAAGTACACAGTGAAATATTCTGACCATTAGGAATTAATTTCTTAACATTAGTTAAAATGTGTAAATCAGGTAGAGACAGATGAGAATCCTGCCAGAATTTTCTATCCTGGTATTTTTATTTCTTATGTTATTATTTGAGTGCAGAATACTTTTCCTCATACTTTAAATGCTAATATTTTCCCAACAGATATTATTTTGTTCTTTAAAGTGTTTTGAGAACATTTTCCACATTCTGACCTGTGATTTCATTCTGTTGAGGGCCAGCTGGTTTTCCTATAGACTGAATCTCTGACATTTATGATGGAATTGAACAGCGTAATAGGATTCACTTAACAAAAATGTTGCTGTGACATGAACTTTATGGGAACCTTCCATTGAACAAGGGAGGCCCATTTTGACATGGTCTTGATTCTATTTCAAAACAGAAATGGAAGCAACAAAAACACAATAGCTGGGTCTCTGTATAAATGAATCCACACCATTTTTTTTACAGTGGAGACACAGTCACAAGATGAAGGCAAAATTAAAACATTTCACCTTTTACTCCTTGGTAAAATTCTCCCTGTATTTGTGGAGCAGAACAGCTTAATACTCTGCCAAACATATAAGCCATTCAGTCGCATCCTCGTTAAATGCTCTCAAAGTCTCCCAGCGTTCTGGAAGTCTCTGGAGCTGTGCTACTGCTTCCAAGTAGCTAATGTACTGTTATTTTACAACACTCTGCCAGAGTTGCTTTCCCTCAAACAAGAATCTTACTAGCTTTACTGTTTGGCAGCCTGTAGCATGTTACAAAAAAGAAAAAAAAATCCATAAACCAGATGGCGGAAATACAGAGTAATCTGTTTGGGAAACCCAGGTTATAAATATGTGCATGTTGGGAAAAGGGCAAAAAGTTGAGGTAAAGCAGCTGAGGCAGCTTTCAGGCTGGGCTCCAATCATGACCATTTTTAGACTGGCGTACTGAGAGACGTCTATATGTTTATGGTCTATTGTATTTTCCCTCCCATGCTCAAGAAAAACCCACAATCATTCATTCATTTTCCCACACTAGAAACCAAATGGAATCCTGACTTGGAAAGCTTTGTCTAGGTTTTATATGCATGAAAGTGTATTCTTCCATTGGGATGGAGAGGGTGGGAGTGAGGTGTTAGGACTGGGGCACATAACATTGTGACCCAGGTTCCCCCTTCCTAGACCCTTCTCCAATATATGCAAGAACTTTTCCTTACCTTAACATAAACTTCCAAGTGAAGTAAGGTTAAAGTGAAAATCAAAGTCAACTTTGGAAGAACAGAGATCATTTATAATCACAGCTTATGTGTACCCTTGGCAGGAATGAGTGGGTAAGTGGGAAATGCAGCTAAAGGAGGAACTAACGTGAGTGTGTGTGTGTGTGTGTGTGTGTGTGTGTGTGTGTGTGTGTGTAGAAGTGACTTGTATATGTATAGCACGAACTGTTTGCACTTTAGCTGCTGATTACACCTTTCTCTTCCCTTTCTCTGGCCTTCAAGAGTCACATCTAACCACCATTGATCAGCTCAGGCCACCAAAGGCTTCTCTTCACTAATCTTTCTGCTATGTCTAGGTGGTGCACTTATTAGGCATTTTAGATTGATAGTTAAACCCATGTAACCTGCCTTGCTCAGACCGATGCCCTAGGACTAGCACCAACATTGTGGTTAGCTATACAAAGACCCACAAGCAACTGTAAACCTCAGATCCCTGCTCTCACCACCCTAATGACGAAAACTGAAAACAACTTGCCATATGAGCCATACTTGTGGACACACAGCCCACTGTGGAAGCAGTGAGGACCTCAGCTCTATGAGTCCTCTCTTTGGTCCCCAGGGTTCCTGGGATATGTCCTGAATATTCCTGAGAACCTCTATGGGCATCCTCAGCTGCTGTCCCTCATTCCTCCACTCCTCTGCCACTGCCTGACACTGGTGGCTGTGGATAGTCTTGTTTTTTTCTCATGACCTCAGCAACAGTGGGATAATCCAATTGTGTCTACTCCTACAGCTGCTGTGTGTAGGCAAAGAGAAAAATCCTCTTCCCACTGGTGTTTCAGTCTTCCCAACAGCAGGGTGTCCAGCGAGTTATTAGTTTTCTGGGATCTTCTCTGGGGATTAGCCATAAGCTCCACAAGTCTGCCCAGATGATCCTCCACACTCTAAAATGTCCTCTTTTCAAGTGATTTTATAGCTGTTATTCTTATATACTTTCCACATAAATATTACTTACAAGATTCCATGTTATTATTTAGAGTTCACCATGATTGAGAGATGTGCAGCCCTACATAACAAATTAATCATTTATATTGGTTAATAATAAATGTTTATTCACATTAACTGAAGAAAATGAGGTATTGTAATTTTAAAGTGCTTATAGAGGCAACAAGTCTTGGTTCATCCAGACTTGTCTCCTCCATCAGAGGAGCAAAACCAGAAAATCATGTTCCCATCTGTTTTTATGAAGACTAGAGAAGGGACAACCTAAGGCCTCAATAGAGGTAGCATAGGTGAGATGAGGTAATGTAATACTCTAGTCAGAGGCAGCATAAACAAAGCAGAGAAAGCCAGATATCCTGGAGAAGTAAAAAAAAGAATGAAAAGAATGTGATTTATCAAACTCCATGAATTTTAATTTTAGAGCCAAATGCAAGTGTTTTTTTTTTTTTCTCCCTCTGAGAACTCTTTCTTGTTTACAAAATGCAAGTCTGGTCCTATCTTGCAGTTCATTTATAGCTATGGATTTGGATCAGCAGGAGGATTATCAAGCCAGAGTTTTTCCACTTTCCTTGCAAATATTTCCATCCTGGTTTGAAAGAAGACAGAAGCTTTGTAAGCATTCATCTGTGTAAGAACAGAAGCATCTCTTTTATAAGGAATTGGGCTCTTTATTTTCGGCATTACATCTCCTTCCCTGGTTCCTTTACCATCATGTTTCATGCCTGGGGTCTGCAGACTTTCTCCTATAGTCTCTTCTGTTTTAGCACTAAGGATTTTCCTGGCTAAAGAGCCTTACTTACTATTTTGGTTATATAACTTTACCTTTCTATATATAGATAAATTACAAATTTATATTTTCATCTCTATCTCTCTCGTGTTCAATCCATAAATCCAGTGCTGTTTAGATATTTCTAATAGAATATCACACATCAGCCATCTCACACACCCCATGTCCCAAATGGAATTCATTATATTTCCCCCAAAACTATTTCATAGCACATATTCAAGATTGTTTAATGTCTCATTTGTTCCCCAATCTCCCGATCTCAAAACTTGACAATCCATACTCTCCTTCTACCACTGCCACGGCCTCAGTGCAACTAGAGTTAGTGTTTCCCTAATTCAGACTTTCACTTCCCGTCTCCAAGGACTTTTATAGCAAGCCCTTTCCTGAAATTGTTTTTATCCAGGTTGTTAATTCATATTTGATGGAATCTTTTCAGTCATCAAGTCATCATCATTGTGGCCTTTCCTTAGCATTAGATGCTGTGACTCCTCTGTTTGTAAAAGTGTCTACTCCTAGGTCTTGGACCCATTTTCCCTGATCATATTCCCACCTTCTTATTATGTTTACCCATCTCCTTTGCTGACTCTTCTTCCTCTGCTCAGCCTTTAAACGTGGGTGTTCTAGGGAGGCTGCTGTAGCCTTCCTTTTTCATCCATCTGCTTCTGCAGATGATCTCGCCTTTTCTCATGGTCTCAGCTGCCACTGCTGTTTTTCTTGATCCAGTCCTTTTCCCTGAGCGCTATACAGTATTTTTAACACAAGAATACTTGCAGTTTGATGATGTCTAGCATAAACATGATATCACAATGCTCCAAACTAAACTCCATATCGCTTTCCCTCAATCTCTTCTTCCTTAATTATTTCTCCTCAAGTATTTCTGTTATCTACCCAGTTATACAAAGCAGACCCTCACTTATTAAACTTTTTAATAGATTCCATTGCCAGTGAAAGGAAAGTTCAAGCTCTTTATTATGAGTGAATCAGGCACCTTTGAAGTCCAGCATTATAGTCCCTCAGCCCAACTCTGATTCAGCTGCAGCTGCAGGATGGCTCTGTGAGAGCCGACTTACCTTGTGCTGGCAACATTCCTTCCCAGAATGCACCACTTGTCATTCTACCTCAGTCTTCTCTGAAGCTGCATGCTTGGCCAAGACACAGCACAGCCTGATAGTGAGGGGCAGGCGGGGCGGGGGGGGCGGGGGAGGACTTATACTACCAGAAGGAAACCTCAGTTAATAGGAGATGGAAGCCAGTAGATAAGTGACCCAGTCTCCCATCCCTCCAATTTTGGATAATTCTGGAGGCTTCCACTCTACTTCTCAGAGGTCCAGGCCCAAGTCACATTCACATTGCCCGCAGCTGTGACACTGATAATGCAACATTCCAGGTCTCATGCACCTCACTCCCCCATGCCAAGTCCTTGTCTCACACTCTGCTTGTGGAGAAGCCCTAATGAAGACAGCTGGTTCAGAAGTGGTGGTGTAGAGAGTAGGCCCTCAGGCTGGGTTTCCGGGACTCCCTGTGCAGACAGAGTCAAGAATCCCATTGCTAATAGTAAGCACCCAGGCTGTAGCACCACAACTCGGGACTCCCACTGCAGTGGCTCAGATTGTAACAGGGCTAGAGGAAGGATTAGGCCACAAAGAATTTCTAGCACTTGGAAACTGTGGAGACATTGGTAATTACAAGTATTATGGTCTAAACTAGTTTTTGTGAACTTCCTTTGAAGTCTTAAGCAGAAAAGTGATAGGAATATTGTTAAGTAAGTTATGGTAAGCCCACAACATGGAATATTATACATCTTATAAAATAATTTTTGCTAATATTTTAAGCAATATCAAAAAAGGCTTTTGATTTATTATTGTCTTCAAAAAACAGAATAAAGACATGCATCTTTACTAGAAATAAAATTTTAGGGGAAAATACCTATGCTTAGCAACACAATGTTGAAGGGAAAACAACTAAATGCTAGCTGTGGCTATCGCAGCATGGTAGAATCAAGAGTGGCATTTTTTTTTCTTATCTATTTTTTTAAACATTCTTTTTTACTGTAGCTATATTACCATATAGATAGATTTAAAAACAATTATTTAAATTTATTAAAATACTTTTTTAAAAGTATTAAAGATTTAAAAAGAGTAAAATTTCTGGAATTTTTCTCCTATTAGATAAAAATGAGTTCCTTGCAAACATTACCATTTCGGTATTCTTATCTGCTAGCGGGTGGAGCTGTTGCAGAGTTCTTTGGCCCGTAAATGAGCAAGTTGTCATCACATGGATGACCCTTTTAATGTGAGATAAACTGGGCCCAAAAGTTGCTGAACTGACTAGACATGTACAGTAATGCAGATTTTTTAAAAACTATGTCTCATTTCATAACTGGTTTGCAATTTATTACACAAGATTGTGATGTTCATTGTTGACCAAATTAGAAAATTCAAGTAAGGAAAATGGAAAAATCTTTAAAATCACCTTTAAGCTCACCATTATGTCTCAGAAGTTTTCTGAATTAAAAAGGTATGAAATAAATCATGCCTACAGGCAGAGTAGTGTAAAATACATTTGCCCAGCTTTGTAGAGTTGGACCTGTGTTTGCAGAGCCCCAGGTGTCCTTGACCACATCAAACTTCCTATCCGCAGGAAGCCAAGCTGCTGAATTTTGTGTTCAGCATTCATTAATTTTTCTTTATATTTTATTGTATATGCACATGTCCATGAGCAATATATTGTTTACTTTTGCCTGTTGTTTAACTTCTTTGGATATAGACATTCTGTGTAATCTTTTCTGACTTGCCTTTTTCCTGCTTAATATTAACAACTTTCAGAACTATCACATTGTATTGTGTAGCTTTTTTCATTTTTACCTCTGTGTGATGTTTATTTTTACACAAGTATAATCAAATTTGTCTATTTTACTTTTGTTGGACATTAGAGTCATTTTTCATGTGTGTTATTATGAACACTGCCACTATGCCTATTATTTTACATGCCTCTTGGTGCACATGTGCAATAATGTCTCAGGGGTAAAAGTAGATGTGCTTAGACCAACAGGATTTGAGAGTTCCTACAGTTTCCCATTTTCACTAACACTTGGTACTATCATGCTTTTACATATTTGCTAACCTAGTAAGTTTGAAATGTTATTCTAATATTTTATTTGAATATGCTTTTCCCTGGTTAATAAGGCAAATATATATTTGTTCCCTGATTAATGAGATTTTTATTTGTTGGGTTTTGTTTTCTGTGTGTAAAATCCCTGCTCATGACTTGTGACCATTTATCTTTTAGTTGTTATTTCCTACTTCTTCTCTCCTTCCTCTCCTCTTCTTGTTGCTCTTTCTCCTGCCTCTTCTCCTTCTCCCTGTCTTTCCCTTCTATATGCCCTCTCCTTCTCCTCTCCCTCCTTTCATGTCCTTAATCCAAGTGGATTGTTTCTATACGTTGTGTGAATTATTGACCAATCCGCGGATTTTTCACTCCTCTGCAGTGTCAGATCTATCTTGTGTCCAGTTGCCTAATACAACTGAAGCTGTTTCTTGCCTCTACATTCTTCTAAATAAGTCTTGACATTTGGTAAGTGAAATTCTCCTCTCCACGACCCCACAGCTTGTTTCACTTTGTTCAGTAGTTTCTAGACTATTCGTTACACTTGGCTCTAGAATTATCTTGTCAAATCACACACACATGCTATACACGAGTATTAAAATTTTGGTAAAAATGATATCAAATCTCTATATGAATTTGCAGAGTTGCTATCTTTACGATATTGAATATTTTTATCTACAAATTTTGCATTTTTCTATATTAATTTAGGTTTCCTTTATTGTCTTTCAATAAAGATTTATAATTTTATTCATAAAGGTCTTGTACATCTTTTTATTTTTTTTTATTTTTGTTTTTATTAAATCTTTATTCAGATTATTACAATTGTTTCTCCTTTTTCCCCCCATAGCTCCCCTCCACCCGGTTCCCACCCCACCTTCTGCCCTTACCTCCCACCCACTGTCTTCATCCATAGGTGTATGATTTTTGTCCAGTCTCTTCCTGAACCCCCCCATACCCCTTTCCCCCTGAGAATTATCAGTCCACTCCCTTTCTATGCCCCTGATTCTATTATATTCACCAGATTATTCTGTTCCTCAGGTTTTTAATTCACTTGATTTTTAGGTTAACTTGTTGATAGATATGTATTTGTTGTTCATAATTTTTATCTTTACTTTTTTCTTCTTCCTCTTCTTTAAGAATACCTTTCAGCATTTCATATAATACTGGTTTGGTGGTGATGAACTCCTTTAGCTTTTGCTTATCTGTGAAGCTCTTTATCTGACCTTCAATTCTGAATGATAGCTTTGCTGGGTAGAGTAATCTTGGTTGTAGGTTCTTGCTATTCATCACTTTGAAAATTTCTTGCCACTCCCGTCTGGCCTGCATAGTTTCTGTTGAGAAATCAGCTGAGAATCGTATGGGTGCGCCCTTGTAGGTAATTATCTGTTTTTCTCTTGCTGCTTTTAATATTCTCTCTTTGTCTTTTGCTCTTGGCATTTTAATTATGATGTGTCTTCGTGTGGTCCTCTTTGGATTCCTTTTGTTTGGGGTTCTGTGCGCTTCCTGGACTTGTAAGTCTATTTCTTTCACCATATGGGGGGAGTTTTCAGTCATTATTTCTTCAAATAGGTTTTCAGTATCTTGCTCTCTGTCTTCTTCTGACACCCCCACAATTCTGATGTTGGTACGCTTGAAGTTGTCCCAGAGGCTTCTTACACTATCTTCAACTTTTTGGATTCTTTTTTCTTTTTGCTTTTCCGGTTGAGTGTTTTTTGCTTCTTTGTATTTCAATTCTTTGACTTTATTCTTGTGTTCCTCTAGTCTGTTGTTGGGTCTCTGTATAATATTTTTTATTTCAGTCAGTGTATGTTTAATTTCTAGTTGGTCCTTTTTCATATCTTCGAGGGTCTTGTTATATTTATTGGCCTTTTCTAGGATATTCTTGAAAAGCCTTATAACCGTGGTTTTGAATTCTATATCCAGTCGTTTGTTTTCCTCCATTTCTTTCGTTTGTGATCTGTTTCTTTGTCGCCACATTTTCACTGCTTCTGAGTTGATAGGGGAGCTTTGTGTGTTAGGTTTCCTATATGGCCCAGTGGGTCGGCCTCCCCAGTTAACCTGAGGTGGATACTCTTAGTGCATCCCTTTGTGGACTGTGTGTACAGCCTTGTTGTAGTTAAGTCTTGATTGTTGTTGGTATCACTGGGAGGAATTGATCTCCAGGCCAGTTGGCTGTGAGGATCAGCTGTGTCTACGCTGGGAGAACTTTGGTGCTGGAGACAGCCTTATAGGATTAGACTTGCCAAATTGCAAAAGCCTCTGTGCTCAGTTTGGATGGGGTGGAGTCTGAGGGCGGAGCAGACAGTCTTGGCTTCCAGTCAGCCTTGCCCTTGCGCATGTGCCCGCCTCCAGACCTCTGCCTTCCCCGGCTCCCGAGCCTCCACCTGAGAGTCCAGATTTCCCCCCCCCCCCCCGTAAAAGCGCGGGTCCCCAGGGGCTCGCCTGGAACTGGGATTCTGTGCAGTCAGAACTGGGGTTCAGTGCAGTCAGGAGCTTCCGACTCCCTTCTGCTAGGGAAAGCCTGTGGCAACCTCCGCCGTCTTTGTGCACACTAGCGCGTGCGCCTCCAGACCCCTGCCCACCAGGGCTCCCCTGGGGCTCCCCCGGGTCTCCGAGTCTCCGGGTGCCTTTCTGTCTAGCTGACAGTCCTTACTCCCCCTGTATGAGCCTGGGTCCACGGGGTTTCGCCCGGAACTGGGGTTCAGTGCAGTCGGAACTGGGGTTCAGTGCAGTCGGGGGCTTCCTTCCCCCTCCCACCAGAGAAAGTCATCCAGGCTCTCAGCTGCCCTTCCTCTCTGCGCACACAAAGACCCTTTGCCGTACCTCCAATTCTCTGGGAGCTTTTCTCTTTCCTTCTAGTTGTAGAATTTCCACTCAGCCAGCTTTCCTGTGGTTCTGGATGGTGTCTGTTCTGTCTTTTAGTTGTAGTTTTGAAATTGTTGCGGGAGGCAGCAGTTTAGGTGCTTACCTATGCTGCCATCTTGGTTTCTCTCTTGTACATCTTTTTAAAAAGTATTTTAAGATTCTGTGTGCTTGTAATTACATATGGTATACCTTCTTTAAATTAATTTTCTAAAAGTGCACAGTCAGTATATTTAAATACAATTAAATCATGAATCTTGATTTTATACTTGGCAAACTTTATATATTCAGTTGTTAATTCTAATAGTTTTCTTATAGATTCTTTTAAAAAAAATCTTTATTGTTGAAAGTATTAAGTAGATCCTCCTCTTTCCCCTATCAACCTCTTCCAGCCCATTCCTCCCCTCCCTCCAAGCCCCCTGAAGATTCTTCGGGGGTTTCATATGACAACCTTATTACCTATAAATGATGATTGTTTTCTATCTTTGCAATTACTATAATTTTGTCTTTTTCTTGTCTTATTGTGCTGGTTAAGATTATAACTATACTGGTGAACAAAAGTGGTGATAGTAGGCATCTTTGTCATGTTTCTGATTTTAAAAGAAATGTTTTTAATTTCTCACCACTAAATAAGGTTTGCTCTGGGGTTTCTGGTAAACTATACTTTATTAGGATGGGCTAATTTCCTTCTATTTCTAGTTTATCAAGAGTTGTGTTTTTTTAAAAAACACGAATCAATGTTGGATTTTATTAATAACTGTTATTGCTTCCTATTGAGTTGATTTAATGTTTTTTTCTCCTTTAATTTTTTAATGTAATAAGTTACACTATTGGTATTTTTAACTTTAAACTCATCTTACATAACTGGGCCAAACCAACCTGTTCTTTTTACACATTCCTAGATCATGTTTGCTAATATGTTTACTGAGGATCATACTATTGAACCCTGACATATAATATATTATACTAGGATTTTTGCATCTATGCTTATAAGTGAGATGGGCCTATAATTTTGTAATTTGTATCTTGTTACAATAGCCTCATAAAAGTAGTTGGGGAGCATTTCCTCATTTTCTGTTTTCAGAAAGAATTTGTGTGACATTCCCAATTATCTGTTCCTAAAAATAAAATCTAGGTCCACTCTTCGTTGTGGGTTGGTTTTTAGCTACTGAATCAGTTCCTTTAAATATTAAAAGATCAGCCCTAGCCCTAACTGGTTTGGCTCAGTGAATAGAGCGTCGGCCTGCAGACTGAAGGGTCCCAGGTTTGATTCTGGTCAAGGGCATGTACCTTAGTTGCAGGCACATGCCCAGTAGGGAGTGTGCAGGAGGCAGCTGATCGATGTTTCTCTCTTATCGATGTTTCTAATTCTCTATCCCTCTTCATTTCTCTCTGTAAACAATCAATAAAATATATTTTTTTAAAAAAAATCAGCCCTAGCCTGTTTGATTCAGTGGATAGAGCATCGGCCTGGGACTGAAGGGTTCTGGGTTTGATTCTGGTCAAGGACACATGCCTGGGTTGCAGGCTCAGTCCCCTGTAGGGGGTGTGCAGGAGGCAGCCAATCAATGATTCTCTTTCATCACTGATGTTTCTATCTCTCTCTCCCTCTTCCTTCCTCTCTGAAATAAATAAAAAAAAATATTTTTAAAAAATATTAAAAGATCACTTAGGTTAATTTTCCCCCTTGAAGTAGTTTTAATATTGACTTTTTTCCAAATTTGTTAGTTTTTACTAAATATTAAATTTTATTGGCATAAAGTTGTTCTTAATATTACTTTACCATCTTTTGTTATCACTGTTACATCTTTTTTCTAATTCTTCTTTCCTGCAATTGATCAAATATATTGTTTTTTAATTTAAGTTTTTAACCTTTGCTGTCTTTGTTTTATAACATTCATTTCTGCCTACATTTTTTGGTTTTTGTATTTCCTTTTGCGTCAATTTTGTTTGAGTTCTGTTAAAGTTGGATATTTAATTACTATATTCCCACACTTCTTTTCTATTTCATATATTTAGGGTTATACATTTCACTCTAAATATTGTTTTAGCTGCATTTTATTGTTTTTGATAAGTAATATTTTTTATTATTTAGTTATGAATACTTTTTTATTATGTATATATACATAGTTTTTATTTTATTTATTTATTGATTAAGGTATTATGTATAATTGATTTTAGAGAGGAGGGGAGAAGAAGAGAGAGATAGAAACATCAATGATGAAAGAGAATCATTGATCAGCTGCCTCCTGCATGTCCCCTTCTGGGGAGTGAGCCCACAACCAGGGCATGTGCCTTGACCAGGAATCAAACCATGACTTCTTGGGTCAACGTTCAACCACTGAATGGGTCAACGTTCAACCACTGAACCACACTGGTCAAGCCAGTTATGAATACTTTTGATTCCCACTGTAATACTTTTCTTTACTATAAGAATATTTTTCTTAATTTACAACTATATGGATATTCTAATGTGATTTTTTTGATACATAAATAAATTACATTGTCTGTAGGGAATGTGTTTTCTATGATACCATGTTCTTTAAAAATTATTTAGATTTGCTTTAAAGCCAATAAAGTGATTGATTTTCATAAATGTCACATTATGGTTGGAATTCATGTACTTTTCTTGTCAGGGGCAGTTAGGGAACGGGTTCTATTTGCATTTATTGGAATAAGCTTGTTAATTATATTCTGAAAAATTCTGTATATTTAATTTTTTGTTTCTTTATGTATCATTTACTAAAAGTCATATGTTATAAACCTTTCACCAGGTCTTGAAGTTTTGTTTTTAAGTACATACAAGTTGAGAATTGTTTAAGCTTCCTGGTGACTTGGACATGGTCTAGATGAAATGACCTTTTTTTTTAAAAAAAAACTCTAGTGATATTTTTGACTTAAAGATGAATTTGCCTGATGTTAATACAACTACATAAGATTTATTTTGGTTAGTAGGTCTCTGGCATAACTTTGTTTCATTTTACTTTCATTCTGTGTCCTGATATGTTTTATCTCAGTCTTGTGTATATGTGTATTCATATCTATGTTTTAAACAAATTAGTAGCATATACTACATGCTGTTTGTTGTCTGTCTTTTTACTTCAAAAATGTCATGAACATTTTCTTATAGAAATATCTTTCCAAAATTACTATTAATAGCTACATAGTATCCCATAAAATGTAAGTACCTTGCTTTGAGAATATTTCGTTTCCTCAACTTTTTAATATTAAAAACTAGAGGCCTGGTGCATGAATTCGTGCACTGGTGGTGGCCGGCCAGCCCCACCCCCTGGTAGAACTCCTGGTCTCAAACTCCCAGTTGAGGGGACAATTTGCATATTACCTTTTAATTATATAGGATAAGTTTGTGATAAGCTTCTTTAACTTATATCTTTGTAAATTTCTCTATTTCCTTATATAATTCCTAGAAGAGAAATTTCTGGTTCAAAAGATGTACTTTAACCTGGAGAGTATTACACTAAGTGAAATCAGCCAGTCAGAGAAAGACAAGTATCACATGATTGCACTCACATGTGGAACCTAATGAACAAAATAAACTGATGAACAAAATAGATCCAGAAACACAGAAGCATGGAACAGACTGATGAATCTCAGAGGGGAAGTTGGGAGATAGTAGGTGGGGAGAAATTAACTAGGGAACTTAAATGCATCTATGCATAGCCCATGGACACAGACAATAGCGTGGTGAAGGCCTGGGAGAGGCAGGGTGTGGGGAGGAGGGGTCAATGGGAATAAAGAAAAGAGGACATCTGTAATACTTTCAACAATAAAGATAAATTTAAAAGAAAATATTTTGAAACACATAAAGATTTGAGAGTATTCCCTCAAGAAAATATTGAGCTAATTAACACTTTCCTCAGAATTTTGGAGGGTGGCTTTTTCCCATACCCTCATCATCATTAGGAGTTGTTAATCTTTTGCCCTTGGTATTGTGACAAGCAAAAAAAGACAAAAACAAAAGGTCTTGTTATTTTATACCTCATATTTTCTATCTTCTCTAATCATATCCTTTACTCACTTTCAAAAATTGGTTTTTTAACCCTCGCTTTATGCAATTAAAATATTTTTAATTTGTTGTTTATCTTTTTGGTAATAGTGTTTTTATAAACAAATGTCCATTTTTATATTTTTCAGTAATACAATATAATAAGCTCTTCATTTGTAGTTTATTTTTGTGCTATGCTTAGAATAATCTCCCCCTCTCAAAAATTATATAAATGTTCAGTTGAATTTTTTCTAGCTCTTTTATAGGTGTTTTAGATCACACTGGTGATATTTAAGTCATCACTCTATATGTAATTTAAATTGGTAAAATCTTTGAATTGACAATTTCTTTTTTGAATAAGTAAGTATTGTTGAAACTTTTTAAAAAAATCATATATTTCTTTCTCACTAGTTTGTAGCGCTGCTTTTTTGTATATTGAATATATAAATATTCTTCACTTGTTTCTGAACTGTTTTACCTAGTTATTTCTGAACTGTTTCATTGATTGCCTATTTATTCCATGGTTAGTGTCACACTTTTAGAAATATCATTGCTCTATAATTTCCTTTATCATATCACAGATCAAGTGCATATCATTTCTTATTTTACAATATTTATTGGATATTTTTACCCACTTATTTCTTCAGATAAATTTTACAATAATTTTGTAATGACTTTCTTCTCAAATAACTTGTGGGAATTTGATTAGATTTATGTCAATTTTATCAATTCACTCAGGTATTAAATCTCTCAACTATGACATGACTTTAATTCTAGTTAATAGGAAAGTATACATGAGCTCTAGCTGATGCCGAAAGTATGGGCATTGGTAAATAGCATGAATGTTTTTGTAAGACATGCTTTCCTTGTTTTTGTCCTGAACCTCAAGGAGAGAAGGCATGAAAAGGTTTTTTTCCCAGTAACTTCCCTGCCTTTCCCCCATGTAAAACATTTCACAGCTTGTCTCATTACAGCATTTGTAAAAACACAGTCTGAAAGCAGTGGTGCATAAATGAATTATTTAAGTTTGCAGCAAATCGTGCTGATCTTGCTTGCTGCTTCTTAATGCACTTTAAGTGAGCCCAGGCAGGCAAATCATAGAAAGCACGGGGTGGAATGTAAACCAAGTTTTATTAGCCACAAAAAGCCACACTATAACATTTATTAAGTATCAGAGACAGTGTGTTTAAATAAGTTTGATTCGCTGAATAATCCCCGACGTTGCAGCCATCTTCCCCAGATAGGAGCACTTCCTTGTCAAAAACATTTATTTTCTTGTCACTTCTGTTAATATAATGGGCTCTTGGGGTTTTGTGAGAGTTTCTTAGCAAATCGTGATTTTCAACAAATTACTATGTGTCTCCCACTGAATACAGCTTTAATAGCTGGGGGGAGGAGAGGAAACCCACACACATCATTGACTGAAAGTGTATCATCCTATTATCAGTGCCACTTTTAGGGGCGTCAGCTGCCATAGGAAAATGAGGAAGCAGATATTCTCTCAGGTCCTTCCCAATCCATCGTCCTGAAGCAGTGTCAATAAACTTGATGTCCCCCCTAGTCTGACTGGCCTGAGACTAATTCCTTTTCTCTTTAGGGGTGAGTCAGCCCTTAAGACCAAATAATTTATATCACAGTTACCAACTCTTCCTTTCCTATCTTTTTCTTTTCCTTGATGCAAAATAAAACAGACACATGCTGAGAATGTTCCTGAGCTTAGGGGTGCCTTTCTTTCCCCACATCAACAGGGAATCTTGAGGATAGGTGTTTCCAGGGTGCTGTGCTGTATACATCGGCATTGTTACTCCTTTTTATCTTTGGCTAAAACCACAATTTTAATTCCAGGCAGAAAATAACACTAAACATTTTAAATATAGCTAAGTACTCATTGGACAGGCACTGGCTGATAAATATTTAATCATATCACAGTGAGACTCACCTTAGATATTTGTGAAACACTGCCTGTTTGTGTACTTGTCCTATTCCTCTATGAACATAGGCTGCAAATGATAATTTGTGAGTGTGTGTGTGTCTGGGTGTGTGTGCTTCAAGTCTAACTCCATGAAGAAAGGAAGAAAGGGAGAAAGGAAAGGAGGGAGTGAGGGAGAAAAGGAAGGAAGGAAGGAAGGAAGGAAGGAAGGAAGGAAGGAAGGAAGGAAGGAAGGAAGGAAGGAAGGAAGGAAGACAGAGAGAGAGGTGATAAGGGAGGGAAGGAGGAAGGGGACAAATGCCCAGTCGTCCTTTCCCTTCCTTATTGGAAATAATCCTTCTGACAGGGAGATCCACTGATCCCTTCACTGATCCTATAGACACACAGACCTATGCTGCTGCATTTCCAGAGATGCTGAGGGGAGATCCTGGTACAGGGCTTAGGAATTATTGATATTTAATGTTCACACACCTGTTTGGCATCAGTAAACAATATTTTCCTCAGTCAGATGCCTATCAAGATTGTGGTTGTCAGTGAAAAGGAGATTGTTGTTCCTCTAAATTTCCAACTGCCTATGGCATTCAGATCCTTTGGTCGGGACATGAACTTGTCTCGGGATACTGATTTGAACTTGAGGCTATGGGCACTGAGATTTATTCATTCATTCACTCACTTAGTCATTCAACAAATATCAATAAGTACTTCTTGAGTGCCTACTATATGCTAAGAATTCTGCAGGGTTTGTGGTTATTCTCTATGTTCAAGTTGTTTATTATTTATTGAGTGAGTCATAGTAAGGAAGAGTAAATTTGTCATACCTCATATGACATAGGTAAACATGGAGGTTTACAGGAGCATATAGGCGGTACATTGACCTACTGACCTAGTGTTGACAGAGGCGTGGGGCTGCGGAGGGTCTGGCAAAGCCTTTGGAAGATATGAAGTTCAAGCTGAGACCTGAATGTTGAGTAACAGATAGGTAAACAGATGCAGCTGCATATGTTAGAGGCAGAAGAAATTGTTCAGAGTATTAAAAGGGACTTAAAGTAGTTCAATGTGGCCGACACTCAGAGAGACAGAACATGAGGTTGGACATGGAAGCAGGGCCTGTTCATAAACAGCTTTAGAGCTGCCAGCATTTCACTTACTCTTAAGACAACGTATTGTATGAGAAATTTTAAGTGGAGGAGTTACATGATCAGATTTTAAATGTAGAAAACTTACTGTTTTATTTATTTATCATAAGCATGCATTCACAAAGAAAAATGATTGCAGTATAGATAATAATTTGAAGTGGGTCATAACTGGAATCTGAGAGAAAAATTAAATGATTAATTAAACTGGGAGCTGATGGTCTGACTATGAATATCTCATTAGAAAGAGACAGAGGTGTGTGTGTGTGTGCGTGCACATGTGTGCACATGTGTGCATATGTGTGTTTGTTGTACAATTTTCCTAACAAGGCTAATTATCTGCTAGATTTATCAAAAAAGAGAGGAAAGGCCCTAGCCAGATAGTTCAGTTGATTAGGGCTTCATCTCCAATATGCCAATGTTGCAGGTTTGATCCCTGGTCAGGGCACATACAAGTCTCAACCAATGAATGCATAAATAAGAGAAACAACAAATCTCTCTCTCCCCCCCTCTCTCTCTCCGCCTTCCTCTCTCATTCTAAAATAAATAATTAAAAAAATTATTTTGAAAGAGGCAAGAGTCAAAAATGAGACCAGAATAGAACTTCTGGCCTGAGTTACTAGATGGATGTCAGCTCTGAGCAGGATATGACAGAAGAAGGTGCTGGTTTCTGAAGAAGGCTTATGGAGTCACAACCAGGTGAAATTCCTTGTAGATAGTGGACATCCAGGTCTGGCATTCAGGCGAGATTATAGTTCTCTCTTTCACTGGCTAACTGCTGCATAGTAGAAATAATTAATAATAACATCTGTCTGTCTTCAAGGGACATTTAAAAATGGGGCCAAAATTTAGATAAAAGCAGTGTCAGACAATTGTTTTTTATGTTTTTTTTTATATCATATCAATTATTGAGATATTAGGAAAACCCTAGACTTAGTGATATTTTTTAAAAGTTATTTTCTTGCCCTGGTCCATGTGGCTCAGTTGGTTGCATGTTGTCCCATGCACCAAAAGGTTTCTGGCTCAATTCCCCATCAGGGGTTCCATCCCTGGTTGGGGGCGTGCAAGAGACAGCCAACTGATGTTAGCTCTCACATCAATGTTTCTCTCTCCCTCTTCTGTCCTTTCTCTCTAAGAAACAAAGTCATTAAAAATTTTAAACAGTTTCCCTTTAACTTTTCTAGACAACAAAACATTTTTTTAAATATCGGTGATGGTTGCACAACACTATGAATGTACTTAATATCATAAATTGCGTACTTAAAAAAGGTTAAGATAGTAAATTTTGTGTCATGTCTATTTTACCACAACAACAAAAAATTGGAAAAAAGTATGTGAAAGTATATAGTCTGGAAGGTAAAGGACAATAACAAAATAATAAATTACACTCTAGGACAAAACACAAATCTTGAGTGTTTGGGCAGCCTGAGATGGAAAAAAAAAAAAAAAGAGCAAATGGTAAGAAGCCAGGGAGATGAGAAGTGAGAGAGGAAGAGGAAAGCAGAAGATAGCCAGCGGCCGCAATCTGAGCAAAGATAATCCTCAAAATATTCCCAGTCAAAGGTGTTGTCAAGAAAGTTAAGATTTTGGAAGCCTAATAATATGTAATTTTAATTTGTTTTGCTGCTGCTTGGATGTGCTGAACATCTCTCTCAACACACACACACACACACACACCCCTAAGGTGTACTGTTAGTACAAATTTCTTTTGAACTTGAGGTAATTTTTTTGAGGGGGAGGTGTTAGTAAAGGACTGAGCTTGGAGCAGGGTCTACCAAGGTGTGATGTGACAGTACAAGGGACAATATACACAGGAAGTGACAAAAAGAAGACAAAGAAGCTCCTTCAATAGTCCCCAGAGAGCCCTGGCTGGTGGGGCTCCGTTGGTTGGAGCATCCTCCAGTACACCAAAAGGTGGTGGATTTGATTCCCGATCAGAGCATATTCCTGGGTTTCGGGTTTGATCCCTCCAATCATAGATGTTTCTCTTTCTTTCTCTCCCTTCTCCTCCAAAATCAATTTAAAATTTTAAAAAATCCTCAGAAATAGTTCTACCTTTAATTTTTATTTATTTATTTTTTTTAGGAATCTTGAAACTGTTTTCTGCAGCACCAGTTTGCAACCCCACCAACAGTGCATGAGGGTACCCCTTTCTCCACATCCTCACCAACACTTGTTGTTTGTTGATTTATGGATGAGAGCTATTCTGACAGATGTAAGGTGATATATCATTCAAATTATATAAATGTGTAACCACTGATTTTCGCAGATATTTTGCTGTCTTTTTCTTCATGTGTGGTATGCTTTGGTTTCCCTTCAATGAGCACTCACTATTAATTTATGATAATGATGAAGATGATGGTGGTAGTGGCAGCTGGGATAGAAATGGGGCTTGAGCCCTAACTGGTTTGGCTCAGTGGATAGAGCGTCGGCCTGCGGACTAAAGGGTCCCAGGTTCGATTCCGGTCAAGGGCATGTACCTGGGTTGCGGGCACATCCCCAGTAGGGGGGGTGCAGGAGGCAGCTGATCGATGTCTCTCTCTCATCGATGTTTCTAACTTTCTATCCCTCTCTCTTCCTCTCTGTAAAAAATCAATAAAATATGTTTAAAAAAAAAAAAAGAAATGGGGCTTGAACACCTAATTAAGGAAGAGCATTGCTGTCGTTACAGATAAGAAACACACAGTGAGGATTCCTATCAGTCATAAGAAAACATCTTCTGGAAAATAAACCAACAAAAGAGATAGAAATCATCATCTAAGTCACTTATCTCCAACCACCCCATCAGGTCTAAAGAGAGAATATTACCTTCATTTTCAAGTCGCACTTATTTAAGATAGCTACTTTCTGGTATTTGGGTTCAGATGAATGGCCAAAGGCTTCTATTTGACCCATAAGGAAACTCTGCATTCTAATTTATGCATCACTCATGTTCAAATGGGATTGTGGTTTACACTTTACTTGCATTGTAGTTATTTGGTTTTTCATTGTGAATAATAAATATTTCCTTCTTTCAAGAAGACTCTATATATAGCTGAAAAGAGGGATGGAGGAAAGGAAAGCTGGTAAGTTTCTAAGTAGCCAGCACCCCACAGGCCCTTACCCAGTCTTGGTGGGCTTTGGCTAATAACTCTGTCTTATAATGTTATGAATCTAGGTACCGATACTGCATCATTAGTGCTGTGCGTCAAAACCCATAATTGTGACTATTAGCATTCATAGATTTACCTTTAACATATGAAGTCAAAGAGAAAGTCCACAACTAATTCTCCCACGTATTTGGCTTAGAATTTCAATATTTCAGAGCATAAAAAGCAGGCTATTGCCAAACTGTGGCATGGAGAAGGGCATGTGGCTGTGTGTCAACTGGTGGTTATAGGATCATGTGGTCAAACTGAAAGACCTTTTCTTAAATCTTGGTGCTGTTGTGTTGTGTGGGAGCCAAGTCTTAGCTAGCCAGCCAGTCAAATGGTATTAAAAACCCAGACGACATCTAATTTGCCCTATTTCAAGAGTGAACCTGTTTTGAAGAAGTCTGATCTTATTTTTAATTTTTCTATGCCTGCAAACCTTTTACTGTAATTAGAAAGGAAAGTTCTAGCATAAGAGCCATGAGGAGAGGTTGCATTTGGCTGGCATCTGGTGTCTTATACAGAGCTAGCTGAAGGTCTGCTACAAAATATGGTCTGTCATCTGAGTTGCTGGCTGGTTCTACTCTTTTTGAGCCAAGGGAGAGCAGGACATGGATTTGCTCTCTGCTGACTCTCTCTCAAAAAAAAAAAAAAAAATTGTTTGGCTGAGTTATTAAAAAAAAAATCACACCAATAGTAATTCTAACTCTTAAAAACAAAAACCAAAGCAGGAAAATGTTATGGGTATAAATGTTCCCTCACAGAATTTGTGTCAGAAGTTGGGGGAGTTGTGCAGAGTCAGAGGCAAAGGAAAGTTTCGAGAAAACATGAAAGGCCGGTTTAGTTTACAATGATAGCTAATGGACTCACAGTCCCATTATGTGATTACAACTGCTAGGTGGGTAGCCAGATCTTCAGAGAAAACCAGCAATAAGGCCAGGAGGTCCAGACTTGGTCTGAAAGTCATAAGGTCAGAAATGGAAAACTGAATGTACTGATTAAGAACTTAAACTCTCTGAGATGCTGCACTCTCTGAATTCCACCCTCTTGGAGGGAAGAGAGAATGGAGGGGGTGGGGGGTGAGAGGTGGTGGTGTAGGTAATTAACTAAGGACCTTGTATGCATATATGCATGGCCCATGGACACAGATAATGGGGTGGTGAGCGCCTGGGGCTGGGGTGGGAAAGGGCTGGGGTGAGTCACTGGAGGAAAAAAGTGGACATATGTAATACTTTCAACAATAAAGAATTATTTAAAAGAATGAAAAGAACTTGAACTCTAGCATCACATAAATTTGGGTTTATGGCCCAAATATAGCATTTATTAGTTCTGTGACAATGAGAAAGTTGATTAACCTCTCAAAGCCTCAGTTTGCTTCAGTTTCCTTAGCTATAAAATTGAAATAGTAGTATTGATCTCGTTTATTGAAAGGTGGAGCTTTTTAGTAATTTATATTAATATAAACTTGTGGATTTTTATTTTATTCTAATGGTTATGACCCATTACTATAAACATTTATTTTAATGCTCAAATTGCCCCAGATTTGGCCAGTGAGAGCTCCTTCAAACTAATATATGTGTTTTCTTAAAGTGATGCTGTCATTTTTAAGCACTTTCTTACTTTCTGGTACCAAGAGGTATTTCAGTCCATCTTGTTTTTCCCCACCTAACATTTATGGTGAAATCTTAATAGTCAAGATACTGGATAACAAGGAATGGAGGGATTGTGGCACATTGGGAACTTCTGGGAGGTTAGCAACAATCTATTTCTTGACCTGAGTGTTTTTAGCGGTGTTTGCTTTTCAATAATTTGTTAAGATGAATTTATGTTCTAAAACATTTTTCTCTCTCTGTTATATTTCACAATAAAAATATTTTTTTAAAGAAAGGCACTCAAACTAATCTATTTGGGAAAAAAACTGTCATTATTTTAACTTTGTCAAAATAGAAAAAGCCAGACAGCACCATAAAGGTTATTTCATTAGCCACCTGGCATCTTGCCTTCCTCTTTCTTGGACAAAATTCTAGTAACTATTAGTTGATAAATTTTAGACACATAAACAATAATTAAACCTGGGAATGTTCAGTACATGCTTCTAAAACTAAATGATTATATTAGTTTTACTATTCGTCTTTGAACTACATCAACATGTAAGATTTATGGCTTTTTGAATGGTTTCAGAGGACTGGGATTATGCATTAAGTAAATATTAATGGAGAATCCTTCTCCATCTAGCTCTTTGTTTTGCTTTATTTTTCCATAGCATCTATCACTACATGACATTCTATTATATTTATGTGTTTTTTTCTTGTTAAACCATAAACTCTATGAGGGCAGAGCCTTTTAATTTGTTTATCACTGTATCCACAGCACCTAGAATAATTCCTGAAAATATTAGGTAGCCCATACATACAATTGAAAAATAAATTAATACATTTTATTTGCTATATTTCTAAATAATTTGTTTATGACTTTGAGAGAAATGCTCCTATTTATTTACTGAAAGAGGTTTTGTTTGTTTTTTCTCTTTAAAGAAGTTCTATCTTTGGCCCTAAGAGAACTATTTCAGCTGGTTAATCTCTAGATAGAAATTAGCCCCATTAACAAAAGGGTACACAGACAGGTTTTAAAGCAAATTAGTGAAATCTTGGCTATTTGATATCCAAAGATCCTTTGGCAGTAAAACATCTCACCAATATCCTCATGTTCTTGGATGTCTATTGATATTCATAAGGTATCTGTGAATATTGAAAGACTAATACTAGCACAAGGTAAGCCTACTTGACCTTTGAAGAGACTCTGGTCCTAATCTTTGACTACAATATATACTCAGAAATATGGAAGTTTTGAAACCAAAAATACCCATAAGACGTTGTGCAAATTTTTAGGGTATGCTCATTTTAATTTCAAATAGTGATCAAGCATCAGTCATGGCAGTTCCTGGGAACTTTTACTGCTTTACTAGCAACCTTAAAAAATCTTCTACCTGCTTTTCCTCTTTAAAAAACATGATTCCATGAGACACCTTAGTATCTACTTTGTCTTTATTTAGTTATAGATATTCTTTTTAAATCTGACCTCCATTTTTTCAGAAGAATTATTTGTTCCTTTGGTAGTTGGGAAGAGTGACCAGTACCCATCAGAAGGTGTGTCTACTAGAACTTCTTTCTGTGACTTGGACTTTACATTGAGGGTATGTATGCTTTTCAGTGTTATTTTCTTTTCTTCCCATCCTTTGGTCTGAATGGGGAGGGCTGAGAATATTAAATTATTTGAGTGACTTACTGATTTTTTTTCTATCTTTTAAAAGCTGGAGATATAACTTCTAAATATTCCCTTGACGAAAAAAGTCTACTTTCAATAAGATAAATTATTAGAAAATGCATGATATGCAAACAAGCCTTTAGCCAACATAAACCCCACTTCTACAAACCCTTGTCTCCAGAATAACTATGTTCAGACTTCAACAAAAAATTAAAACCCAAGCTACTCCACACACACTAATGAACTAAGTAAATAATACTAATCCAAGGAGAAAAAAATCAACGCTTGAATAAAGTATCTTCAATAATATAAATCCATTCCATTGTGTTGAATTATTCCAGTTTGTATCTTAATCTTACAAGATCTGAATGCTGACAATGTTTTATCTATCCCCTGCGCTCTCACTTAAAGGTTTTCTACATCTTTGATGTAATTGGATGCTTTTATGCATAGTTTTCCCCTACACATTCTTTAATCTTAAAATGTTTTCCAATAACTTTTTGGAAGAATGTGGTAATCAGAATGAATATTTATTTCTTACTAGATTTTTATTATCATACTAGGCAGTTATTAATGGAGATGAAAGTAAGTTTTGTGGCTGAATTGATAAAAAAAAAAAAAAACATGACCCATATATATGCCATCTACAAGAGACCCACCTCAGAACAAGGGACTCACACAGACTGAAAGTGAAGGGATGGAAAAATACCTTTCAGGCAAATGGAAATGAAAAAAAAGCTGGGGTAGCAATACTTGTATCTGACAAAATAGACCTCAAAGTGAAGGCCATAACAAGAGATAAGGAAGGCCACTTCATAATTCTAAAGGGATCAATACAACAGCAGGATATAACCCTGATAAACATATATGCACCGAATGCAGGAGCACTCAAATACATAACAAAACTCCTGGAAGCTATCAAGGGAGAGATAGACAACAATACAATCATAGTAGGGGACTTTAATACACCACTGACATCACTGATAAATCCTCTAGACAAAAAATCAGCAAAGACTCAGCAATACTAAATGACTCACTAGATCAGATGGACTTAACTGACATCTTCAGAACATTTTACCCCAAAGCCACGGAATATACGTTCTTCTCAAGTGCACATGGGACATTTTCAAAAATAGACCACATATTGGGTCACAAGCAAAGTCTCCCCAAATTCAAGAAGATTGAAATAATACCAAGCATCTTTTCAAACCACAATGCAATAAAATTAGAAATAAACTACAGTAAAAGCAATCCAAAAAACTCAAACACTTGGAAGCTGAATAGCATGCTATTAAATAATGACTGGGTTACCAATGAGATCAAAGAAGAAATTAAAAGCATCCTGGAAACTAATGACAACAAAAATTCAACAATCAAAAATCTATGGGACACAATGAAAGCAGTCCTGAGCGGGAAGTTTATAGCTCTACAGGCCTACCTCAAAAAACAAGAAAAAATGGTAGTAAATCATTTAACTCTACAATTCAAAGAATTAGAAAGAGAGCAACAAGAAAAGCCCAGAGTGAGCAGAAGGAAGGAGATAATAAAGATCAGAGCAGAAATAAATGACATAGAGACCAAAAAAACAATACAAAAGATCAATGAAACCAAGAGCTGGTTCTTTGAAAGGATAAACAAGATTGATAAACATCTCGCCAGGCTCACCAAGAAGCAAAGAGAGAGGACTCAAATAAACAGAATTAGAGGTTTAATCTCCAACATCTACAGGCAGCTTATACAACTTAATAAAAGGAAGATAAATGATCCAATAAAATAATGGGCAACGGACCTAAATAGAATCTTTTCAAAAGAAGACAGCAGGAAGGCCAAGAGACACATGAAAACATGCTCAAAGTCACTAATTATCCGAGAGATGCAAATCAAAACGACAATGCAATACCATCTCACTCCTGTCAGAATGGCTTTCATCAACAAATCAATAAACGACAAGTGTTGGCGAGGATGCGGAGAAAAAGGAACCCTCGTGCACTGCTGGTGGGAATGCAGACTGGTACAGCCACTGTGGAGAACAGTATGGAGTTTCCTCAAAAAACTGAAAATGGAACTCCCATTTGACCCAGTAATCCCACTCCTAGGAATATATCCTAAGAAACCAGAAACACCAATCAGAAAGGATATATGCACCCCTATGTTCATAGCAGCACAATTTACAATAGCTAAGATTTGGAAACAGCCTAGGTGCCCATCAGCAGATGACTGGATCAGAAAACTATGGTATATCTACACAATGGAATACTATGCTGCCATAAAAAAGAAAGAATTATTACCATTTGTAGGCACCTGGATGGAATTAGAGAACATTATGCTAACTGAAATAAGCCAGTCAATGAAAGAAAAATACTACATGATCTCACTCATTTGTGGATAATAAAAAACATTATAAACTGATGAACAAAAAGATAGATACAGAGGCAGTAAAGCATCAAACAGACTGTCAAATTACAGCAGGAAGGTTAGGGAGAGGTGGGGGAAATAAGAGATCAACCGAAGGACTTATATGCATGCATATAAGAGTAACCAATGGATGCAAAACATTGGGGGGTGAGGGCATGTATGGGAGTGGGGTGGGAGGGCAATGGTAAGATATGTACACATATAATACCTTAATAAAAAAATAAATAAACAAAATCAGAAATGAAAGAGGTGAAATAACAACAGACCTCACAGAAATACAAAGAATTGTTAAAAAATACTATGAACAACTCTACTCCAACAAACTAGACAACCTGGAGGAAATGGACATATTCCTAGAAAAATACAACCTTCCAAAACCCAATCAGGAAGATTCTAAAAATCTCAGTAGGCCGATAACTATGGAAGAAATTGAAGCAGTCAACAAAAAGCTCCCAGCAAACAAAAGCCCGGGGCCAGATGGCTTCACAGGGGAGTTATACCAAACATTCAAGGAAGATCTAAAACCTATCCTCCTCAGACTATTCTAAAAACTTCAAGAGGAAGGAACACTTCCAAGCTCATTCTATGAAGCCAGCATCACCCTAATACCAAAACCAGATAAAGACAACACAATGAAAGAGAATTATAGGCCAGTATTCCTCATGAACATAGATGCCAAAATCCTCAACAAAATTCTAGCAAATCAGATCCAGCAGTACATCAGAAAGATCATACACCATGATCAAGTAGGATTTATCCCAGGAATGCAAGGATGGTACAATATCCGCAAATCAATAAACGTGATACATCACATAAACAAACTGAGAGATAAAAATCACATAATCATATCAATTGATGCAGAAAAAGCTTTTGACAAAATCCCACAGCCCTTCTTGATAAAAACTCTCAGCAAGGTGGGAATAGAAGGATCATACCTCAACATAATAAAAGCCACATATGACAAACCCACAGCCAACATCATACTCAATGGACAAAAACTAAGACCATTTCCCCTAAGAACAGGAATAAGACAGGGATGCCCACTCTCACCACTCCTGTTCAACATAGTACTGGAAGTACTAGCCATTGCAATTAGACAAGAAGAAGAAATAAAAGGCATCCAAATTGGAAAAGAAGTAAAATTGTCCTTATTTGCAGATGACATGATATTGTACATAGAAAACCCTAAAGACTCCATCAAAAAATTATTAGACTTAATAAATGAGTTTGGCAATGTGGCAGGATACAAAATTAATGCCAAGAAATCTATGGCATTTCTTTACACAAATAGTGAACTTACAGAAAGAGAGACTAAAAAAGCAATCCCATTTACCATTGCACCAAGGTACCTAGGAATAAACTTAACTAAGGAGGTAAAAGACCTATATGCAAAAAACTAAAGGACACTGAAAAAAGAGATAGAGGAAGACATAAACAGATGGAAGAACATACCGTTCATGGATTGGTAGAATCAACATCATTAAAATGTCCATACTACCCAAAGCAATCTATAGATTCAATGCAATCCCCATTAAAATACCAACGGCATATTTCACAGACCTACAACAAACTTTTTAAAAATTCATCTGGAATTAAAAAAAAAAGACCCCGAGTAGCTGCAGCAATGCTGAGAAAGAAGAACAAAGTAGGTGGGATCTCAATACCAGATATCAAGCTGTATTACAAAGCCACTGTTCTTAAAACAGCCTGGTACTGGCACAAGAACAGACATATAGACCAATGGAATAGAATAGAGAACCCAGAAATTGACCCAAACCACTATGCCCAATTAATATTTGACAAAGGAGGCATGAATATAAAATGGAGTCAAGACAGTCTCTTCAACAAATGATGTTGGGAAAATTGGACAGATACATGCAAAAAACTGAAACTAGACCACCAACTTACACCATACACAAAAATAAACTCAAAATGGATAAAGGACTTAAACATAAGACGGGGAACCATAAAAATACTAGAGGAATCCACAGGCAGCGAAATCTCAGACATATGCCGAAGCAGTTTCTTCACCAATACTGCTCCTATGGCAATGGAAACTAAAGAGAGAATAAACAAATGGGACTACATTAAAATAAAAAGCTTTTGCACAGCAAAAGAAACCATCAACAAAACAACAAGAAAGCCCACTGCATGGGAGAACACATTTGCCAATGTCATCACCGATAAGGGTTTAATCTCCAACATTTACAGGGAACTCATACAACTTAACAAAAGGAAGATAAACGATCCAATCAAAAAATGGGCAATGGACCTAAATAGACACTTTTTGAAGGAGGACAGAAGAAAGGCCAAAAGACATATGAAAACATGCTCAAAGTCACTAATTATCAGAGAGATGCAAATCAAAACGACCATGCGGTATTATCTCACACCTGTCAGAATGGCTATCATCAACAAACCAACACAAGTGTTGGCGAGGATGCAGAGAAAAAGGAACTCTTTTGCACTGCTGGTGGGAATGCAGACTGGTGCAGCCACTGTGGAGAACAGTATGGAGTTTCCTCAAAAAACTAAAAATGGAACTCCCATTTGACCTTGTGATCCCACTTCTAGGAATATACCCCAAGAAGCTAGAAACACCAATCAGAAAGGATATATGCACCCCTATGTTCACAGCAGTACAATTTACCATAGCTAAGATTTGGAAACAGCCTAAGTGCCCATCAGCAGATGAGTGGATTAGAAAACTCTGGTACATCTACACAATGGAATACTACACTGTGGTAAAAAAGAAGGAATTCTTACCATTTGCAAGAGCATGGATGGAACTGGAGAGCATTATGCTAAGTGAAATAAGCCAGTCAGAGAAAGATAAATACCACATGATCTCACTCATTTATGGAATATAATGAACAACATAAACTGATGAACAGGGACAGATCCAGAGACAGAGAAGCATTGATCAGACTGTCAAATCTCAGAGAGAAGGTAGGGGAGGGTGGGGGTAAGGAGGAGAGATCAACCAAAGGACTTGTATGCATGAATATAAGCCTAACCAATAGACATGAACACCCAGGGTATGAGGGCATGAGTCGGGGGGGGGGGGGTTGCGGGGTTAATGGAGGGATGAGGACACATATGTAATACCTTAATCAATAAGGAAATTAAAAAAAAAGAAAGTAAGTGTTGTTATTAGTTACTCAAGAGCACACACCTCTCATATGTACAAATGGCAATAAGCACATAAAAGTTTCCCAACATCATTAGTCATCAAGAAAATACAAATCAAAACCCCAATGAGTCAACACTTTATACTCATTAAGAAGGCATGAAAATCATAATCCATAAAGATCAATTGATTACCTGTAATTCATCAAATTTTAAAATGAGTGCTTTCCAAAAACACTGCTAGGAGAATGAAGACCCAAGCCAAAGACTCCAGCACAATGCTGAATAGCAGTGGTTATAGTGATAATCCTTAACTTGTTCCCAGTCTTAGGACAAACATTGTTTTTCATCATTATACATGATGATATTTTCTACAGAATTTTCTGTAATGTCTTTTATCAGGTTAAGATTCCCTTTTTTATTTTGCTGAGAGTTTTTTTTTTTAATCAGGAATAGATGCTGGATTTTATTAAAAATTTTAATCAAATGAGATGATTATGTGTTTTCATTATTTTTTTTAGTTTAATATGGTGAATTATATAGCTGATGTGTGTGTTTTCAGTTTTTTAAATTGTGTTAAATACACATAACAAAATTTACCATCTTAACTACTATTTCATGATAGTTCAGTGCTATTAAATAAATACATTCATAATATTATGTAACTATCACCACTATCTAGGTCTTTCATCTTGTAAAACTAAAACTCTATATCCATTAAAATCCAATGGTCGGCAAACTCATTAGTCAACAGAGCCAAATATCAACAGTACAACGATTGAAATTTCTTTTGAGAGCCAAATTTTTTAAACTTAAACTTCTTCTAACGCCACTTCTTCAAAATAGACTCTCCCAGGCCGTGGTATTTTGTGGAAGAGCCACACTCAAGGGGCCAAAGAGCCGCATGTGGCTCGCGAGCCGCAGTTTGCCAACCACTGCATTAAACAATATTTCTAATTCTTTCTCTCCCCTGGCAACCACTGTTCCACTTTCTATCTCTATGATTTTGACTACCCTAAGCATCTCATATGAGTGGAATAATATAATATTTGTCTTTTTATGTCTTGCTTATTTTATGTAACTTAATGTCCTCAAGGTTCATCCACGTTGTAGCACATATCAGAATTTCCTTCCTTTTTAAAGCTGAATAATATTCCTTTTTTGTAGATACCACATTTTGCTTATCCATTCATCCATTCATGAGTACTAGAATTGCTTCAATGCTTTAGCTATAGTGAATAATGCTACTATGAACACAGGTGTACAAATATCTCTCTGAGACCAGGTTTTTCATTCTTTTTGGTGTATGTTCAGGAGTTAGATTGCTGGATCATATGGTAATTCTATTTTTAAATGTTTGAGGAACTGCTATACTGTTTTCCATAATAACTATATTATTTTTACATGCCCACCAAAAGTGTACAAGGTACCAATTTCTCCACATTCTCACAAAAACTTGTCATTTTCTGGTTTTGGTGTGTTTTTTAATACCAGCCATCCTAATAGGTATGGGGTGGTATCATGCTGAAGTTCTGACCTGCATTTTTCTAATGATCAGGATATGCATCTTTTTGTGTGCTTGTTGTCCTTTTGCATATCTTCTTTAAAGAATTATCAAGTCCTTTGTTCATTTTGGAATCAAACTGATGTTTGTTTTGTTGTTGTTAAATTTTAGAAGTTCTCTGTATATTCTGAATTTTGCTTTAAAAAATAATTTGTAAGTGTTTTCTCCCATTCTGTGGGTTCCCATTCTACTCTGTTGATATTGTCTTTTGATTCACAAAATTTTTAAATTTTTATGGAATGTCACTTTTCCTTTTGTCTGTGCCTTTGATGTTATATCTAAAAAAATCACTGTCAAATCAAGTGTCATAATTTTGCCTTTTTTTCCCCAAAAAGAGTTTTATTTTTTTAAGACCTTACATTTAGGTCTTTGATTCACTTTGAATTAATTTTTTCACATGGTGTTGGGTAAGAGTCTAACTTAATTCTCTTGCATGTGGATATCCAGTTTGCTCAGCACTATTTGTTAAAAATACTGTCCTCTATTGAAAGATCTTGGCACCCTTGTCAAAAATTATTTGACCATATTTGGGAGGGTTTAATCCTGGGCTCTCTATTCTATTTCATTGGTCTATATGTCTGTCTTGATGTCGATCCATATATGTACAGAGAGATCTTGGTTCACTACATCAATTGTGAAGCCAGATAAAG
The DNA here is from genome assembly GCF_963455305.1 of Plecotus auritus. NCBI lineage: Eukaryota > Metazoa > Chordata > Mammalia > Chiroptera > Vespertilionidae > Plecotus > Plecotus auritus. Next base: position 134,168,191 of record NC_137782.1, on the reverse strand, counting down.
TGTGACAAGGAATTCATAATGTTCAGACATTCATTTAAACAAATTCCTCATTCCATAAACATTGCCTCAGCTTTAAAACATAAATAAGGAAAGATGAACTGTTCATATTTCTCCAGATGTTTTGTGTTTTGAGACTGCATATCACAGCTGGGCCGGTGATCTATGAATCCTGGGAAAGGAAGAACTTTAATAGAGAGAAGGTTTTCTGGCTGTTAGGTGGAAGCAGGTGGACTCCAGGTTCTGCATTTTTTTTTAACTCATAGAGCAAAATTTTTCATCAAGCAGTAAGGGGGAAATTGCCACACTCATTATTTCCTAAGTGCGTAACAAAATTTCAAACAGAGAGCTTAGGTTTTTAATTTTATCTTTTCTATGTCTTGGACTAAATACTGATTTTTAAAAATGTACTAACACCATGACATTAATCCTTGGTCTCTAAGACCTAGATGTAGTCACAGCTATTAGTAAGCCTTGCTAAAATTAGCAAGTGAGGTTAAAAATCCAAATACATCAATTACTCAGTAAATTAGAATACCTGTTAATTTTCTGATTAACAGAAGTTTTAACTTCATACAAGGAGCTAAAACATTCTCTTGGGAAAAGATTTGCTGCTTAAAGTTTTTAAGATAGTGGCTAAGTTCCCAACCAAGAAAACTCTCAGATGACCAAAGACAGTCATGAACTTGCCCTTCACAATAGAGCAATTTAATACTGAGTGGTGAACAGTTTAATATGGAGTGTATGGAAGGGTATCTAGTATTCTAAAGGAGCCTGAAAGATTTAATTCTTGGAGGAAAGGTAAAAAATAGCAGAAAAATCTCATTGGGACTCTTGATAAAGGAAGGGCTGTAAGCATCTTTTTCTATTTTAACAATGCATCAAAACCTCTGGGGTGCCTGATCAAAATGTGGGTTATTCAATTTTATGTCACACCTACTGGATCAAAATATCAAGAAGTGGCACTTTTTAACCTTTATTTTCAACAAACTTTATAGGTGATTATTATACTTTTAAAAAAAACCTTGAGAGCCACTAGAATCAGAAAAACAGAGATGTCAGGTGGGAATTTGGTTAAAATAAATAAATACACTGATACAATGTGAGTATGTCTTTTTTGTTGTTGTTAATCCTCACCCTATAATATTTGTCCATTGATATTTTATTTTTTTTATTTTTTAAATATATTTTATTGATTTTTTACAGAGAGGAAGGGAGAGGGATAGAGAGTTAGAAACATTGATGCGAGAGAAACATCGATCAGCTGCCTCCTGCACACCTCCCACTGGGGATGTGCCCGCAACCAAGGTACATGCCCGTGACTGGAATCGAACCTGAGACCCTTCAAGTCTGCAGGCTGACGCTCTATCTAGTGAGCCAAACCAGTTAGGGCTGTCCATTGATATTTTAGAGAGAGTGGAAGAGAAAGGGAAAGAGAGAAAAACATTGATGTGAGAGAAACATATCCATGGGCCCAAGCCAGGGAGGAGCCTGCAACCAAGGTATGTGCCCTTGACCAGAAATGAACCTGGGACCCTTTGGTCCACAGGCTGAATCTCTATCCACTGAGCCAAACCAGCTATGGCCAATATGAATATATCTTCAATAAAGATGACTGAATTTATGAAATGCTAGATAGGAAAGGGTTTCTTATGAATATCAGTGAAACAATCTAATTCTGCTAACTAATTTTTACTGTTCAAAAAACAGACAACCCATGTGGATTAAAGGTAATTGTCATCAAAATTACAGTAAAAATATTTTGGTCCTTGTTTTGTTTAAGAAAAATTTTCTCTAATATGAATCTACTATTTTGTAAAGAAGAACAATCAAGTGAAGATAATCTAAATTTTCTTTGCTGGTTGACAATTTTCTATTTTCTCGAGGCCATAATTGTGATTATTATTTTACATTTGTCAGTGATGGTAACAGTAGGTGTAAATATGATAGAAAATTGGGTGAAATATATATTGATGTCAATTGAATTTTCAGAGAGCAAATGGCCTCAGGAAGGTAAGAGCAGGTGCTGAAAGTGTTGAATGAATTGGAGCGTGGCTTTCCACAACCACAAAGAGTGTGAGACTGGAACAAGGTTATTTCAATATGTCCAAGCCTAAAAGCTGTTGAGTCATAAACTAAGTTGGAGAAAATAAGATAAAAGCACCTGAGCCCAATTTTGCACTAGTTTGGAATATAAATAGATTATTCTTCACCCTCAGTTTGTTGTTTCTAACAAATATCCCGTACTTTTATGCACTGTGCCAACTAGCAATTACCTAAAAATGACTCAAAACATGAACTTCACCATGTATGTGTGTGTGTAAGTAGGTGTATGTTAGTCAAATTCTTGATATTTCTTGGAAAGAGAACACTGGTTAATTTAAGGTGCCAGTGAATTAATTGGGCTTTAGATTATGCTTTTTTTTTGTTTGCTCACATTTTCAGGCCAATTTTTTAGAATACCTACTCTAAGTTGAGGGATGTGTTCTTTTACTATAGTAAAAAGAAGAGGACTCAAGAATGCATAAAGGATAATAGGAGAAGGAGTTATCATCACTGAATGGAAAGAATACAAATTTGTGACCATCAAATTTTTTTTTGTTTTTTCAAAATAACATGTATTTCATTATATTTCCTTATTATAAAGACTATTCTTTTTAATATATTTTATTGATTTCAGAGAGGAAAAGAGAGGGGGAGAGAGAGAGAGAGAGAGAGAGAGAGAGAGAGAGAGAGAGAGAGATCAAAACATCAATAATGAGAGGGAATCATTGATTGGCTGCTCCTGCACTCACCCTACTGGGGATTAAGCCTGCAACCTGGGCATGTGCCCTGACCAGGAATTGAACTGTGACCTCCTGGTTCATAGGTTGAAGCTCAATTACTGAGCCACACCAGCCAGGCAAAACTATTCTTTTTTTAAAAAAAAGTCTGAAAAAATGGAAAAGATTACTCTTTAATAATTATAATAAGCCTCCTAAGCCTATATTGAAAATAAGTATTGTAACCTTAGCAAATATATTTTCAAAGTCTTTCTATGAGCACACAAGCACAGATATTTAACAATTGTTTTATTTTTATTATTTACAAAAATGGGATCAGACTTTAGTTTGGTAAGAAATAACTGATATTCAACCACTTTTCACCTATAAAAACAACTGTTTCATGTAGTCCAATCTATATATTCAATCTGTTTATTTTTCCCTTAAAATATATCATGATTATCTTTCCATAATAAATTACAATAATTTCTGCATAGTTAGCTTTCCATTATATGGAAATTTATTAACTAATCCTCTTTATTGGACATTTAAATTTAAATTTTTTTCCTGTTACTAATAGTGCTTCAAAAAATCCTTATAGCTAAATCTATTCTGCATATTTTCACCTCCTCCTGCCTAGGGACACATTCTCATAAGTATAATTCTTGGATGAAAAGACATATACTACAAATGCATTCTTTTAGCCTACTATTGCTCTACAAATGTTCTGTGATGTTTTGTGCTTCATCTACGCACAAAAATAGGTTTTGTTATTCATTACTTTTACTAGCTACTAAGTTAAATGTAGTAATACATTGTTTAGGAAAAAAATCTTTGAAAATAACATTTTTTAGCTGGTTTTGTGTGTGTGTGTGAGTGTGTGTGTGTGTGCGCGCGCACACTCATTTTATGCCCTAAATGTGCTGATACCATTTTCTTTGTATTCTCTTGGATCAAAACTATCAATCATATGATATTTAGAAACTATTAATGAGGTCTGGATTAACTAGATTAAACCTTCTCTTATTCTAAAGTGAACACCTCAGGTGAAACAGGGATTGAGTAAGAAGGATTTAAATAAAATTTCTGGCTTTTTTTCCACATTGGGCCTGTAGAAACCTTGTCTATAACTGCCTTCTCATTTCCCAGCATTCATATTTCAGTTGTCCATCATAAGCATCAACTAAATCTTCAGGACTCTTTCCTCACCTGTCCTTGACTGTTTAGTCAGAAAGCAAAGATAATAAAACTTGCAACATCAACTTGCGTCATAGCCCAGAGCCAGGCTTCATGTTGAAGGACTGTCAAATTATAAAATGTTGTTACTGACTGTGTTGAAAATAATCATTGGGTAACTCTAGTCATAGATCTTTTCATGGTTCAAAAAAGCTGGGGCAGCAATTTTATGACTGATTAGGATTGAAGGTAAATATCAAAGAATGCAATGTCTTCCCAGAAGCTTTGCAAGGTTAGATTGGATCTTAGATGACACTTCTGGTAGTGAGCCAGAACTGGAAATGTCTGACAGGTTGGAGGATAGATATCTATCTGTTCTCTAACTTGCTTGGCAGTTTCTCCAGGGTTAATGACTTAGCTTTCATTGCCCTAAAATTACATACATACCTCTTTATGCTATCATGGAGTCACTTTCTGTGTGTGTCTCCCCCCTGTACACAATGGGAAGCATAAGGGTGAGGACCACAAGGTGTTCAAGTGTCTCCAGGCAGACCAGGGGTGAAACTATGGAAGCCCTGATGAATGGTTGAATAAAGCAATACTAATTTTTTTTTAATTACAATTCTTTTTCAATTTTTGTCAAAGATTGGGTCCATGTGAATTGTGAACCAAAACTAGGAATATTAGAGACCTCAACAGAAAGTAAAAATATAATTTTGTTATTTCAATCATTTTATAGCATAGATAATATTTAAAATAAGCATGAAAGGCAGCATTGAATGAGTAAGAAGATGCCACATTGTGACAAAAGACAAATTATTAGAAGGCAGAAAGTTAGGAGAAGGAATGGAAAGCATTGGAAGAAAAATACAGGAAACCAGCTCCCTTTTTTCCCACCATACATTATCGTCATTTGTTATATAAGACTAGAGGCCCAGTGCATGAAATTCATGCATGGGGGGAGGTGGGGAAAGGGGTCCCTCAGCCCAGCCTGCACCCTCTCCAATCTGGGACCCCTAGAGGGATGTCTGACTGCCCATGGGATCGGACCTAAATGGGCAGTCGGACATCCCTCTCACAATCCAGGACTGCTGGCTCCCAACCACTTGCCTGCCTGCCTGCCTGATCACCCCTAACCACTCCCCTGCCAGCCTGATTGATGCCTAACTGCTCCCCTGATGGCCTGATTGCCCCTAACTGTCCTCCCCTGCTGGCCTGGTCGCCCCTAACTGCTGTCCCCTGCTGGCCTGGTCACCCCCAACTGCCCTCCCTTGCAGGCCTGGTCCCCCTCAACTGCCCTCCCCTGCTGGCCTGATTGCCCACAACTGCCCTCCCCTGCCAGCCATCTTGTGGTGGCCATCTTGTGTCCACATGGGGGCTACCATCTTTGACCACATGGGGCGGCCATCTTGTGTGTTGGAGTGATGGTCAATTTGCATATTACCTCTTTATTATATAGGATAAGTGAGCCATTTACTTCTGACTCATAGATTGTATCTTGGAGAAGCTCAGTTTAGATTTTAGCTCCCTTGATCACTGTGTGATGGAGAAAAGTCAATATCCAAGTACCTGGCTCAGCTGGACCATGGGTACACAGAGAATCAGAGTTAGAACTCAAAGGGTCTAGGTCAGGGGTGGGCAAACTTTTTGACTCGAGGGCCACAATGGGTTCTTAAACTGGACTGGAGTGCCAGAACAAAAGCATGGATGGAGTGTTTGTGTGAACTAATATAAATTCAAAGTAAAGGAGCGGAGGGGAGAGCAAGAGAACCGGATAGAACAGCCGGATCCCGCCCTCGGGCCGTAGTTTGCCCAAGGCTGGTCTAGGTGATCCCTTCAAAACATAGGTGTGGCCCTAACCGGTTTGGCTCAGTGGATAGAGCGTTGGCCTGCGGACTCAAGGGTCCCAGGTTCGATTCCGGCCAAGGGCATGTACCTTGGTTGCAGGCACATACCCAGGGGGGAGTGTGCAGGGGGCAGCTGATCGATGTTTCTCATCAATGTTTCTGACTCTCTATCCTTCCCCCTTCCTCTCTGTAAAAAATCAATAAAATATATTAAAAAAAAAAAAAAAAAAAAAACATAGGTGTGACCACAGTTCCCCATCAAAAGTCTATAGACTAATGGAAATGCCAAGGTTACCATCAAGAAGGTTATGCTCATGGTGCAAAGGCACACTGTTTTCTCCAGTAATCTAATTTCCTGACTCTAGGCCTTTGAACTTGCTGTCTCCTCTGGCTACAATGTCTACATATCCTCATGCATCTAGCTGTTTCCTATCATCAGCACAAATGTCACATTCTTAGAGTGGTCTTTCCCAATCATTCTCTCTAATATTAGACTGCTGCCATCCCCCAAACCCTTTATCTCAATGGCCATGCTCTTGTTTTATTTTCTTCATGCTATTCACCAGTATATGTTATTTGTATAAGTGTTTACTACTTGTCATTCCCCAATAAAACATAAGTAATAGGGCAATGGGGACTTTGTCTTGGTCATCATTGATCAAAGTTGGTGCTTGGTAGATACCCAATACATATTTGTTGAATGAATGAATGAATGAATGAATGAGTGTAGAACCTTAGGTTAGGCTTTTTGTTTGTTTGTTGAGTTAGTTTGTTTTTTGCCAAAAAGAGGACAACACATCAGGCTTGTTTACTCTAAGTATTTTATCAATTAAGTGAATTTTGTTTGAACAAGGTAAGACAGGCCCTGTGGAATAAGCAAACTCTTCTCTTTGGGAATTCAAGAAATAGGAAATTGCAATAGGGTGACACTTTCTGGCCCTGGACACATTTCTTGGATTAAGGTAATGAGAAGAAAGCTGTCATAGGAGCAAGAGCAAATGTCCTATCTGGGATGTAGGCAACACTAATTACATCTCAGGTACAAGAAAGAAATGCAGTTGAAATGCCAAACCAGTGTGTGCATGGAGGACCTACAAGAGTCAAGAAGCCATCAGAACCCTAAAACAATGCAATAGATGGTCATAACTCCATCTCAGCTTCACAGGCTTGTAGAGGAAGTGTCTACCTAAAAGCAGCTTTTACACAAAAACACAAAGAATCTGTGTTTCTAGATTCTGAGTAATGTTTTGTTAAAATCTGAGTGGTTTATTGTCAAGACAGAGAAGCACAATGAGATTAATAGCTGAAAATAGGTGGGGGGATGCATCAAACTAGAGCATAAAGCTGAGTCATGTTTAGCCAGGGGTAACAGGGACAGGAGGATTTATGAGCATCCCCAAGTTCCCGAGATTGACATTCCTCTCAAAAGTTTCTTAGTTTTCTGTCCTTTCTCAATAATGTAGTTATTAAAAACAATTAAATATCCTAATCCCGGACTCGTTTATATTCTAAAATTTGTTCACAGAAAACTCCTTCTAAAATCAATAGATGTTACTCACCAAAGGCCTGACTAATGAAAGGGGAGCCGTGGCATTGGATGAGAAAGAAGGTTGTTCTGTGATTAGGGCACAAATGATCACTCACTCTCCTGGCTGCAGATTATTTACTTTGGCCACATTGAGAATAACTTGATATATGACAAGATTTATGACAACCAAACTTCCAAAGCATACACATGAGTGTTGCTGACCAGATGGAATCTCTCAGTAGAGTCTGCATGGAAACAAAGCCACACATTTCCACAGTGCAACCAAAGAGTCCTGTTAAAATTTTGCTGTAAGTACAAGCTTTTCTCATGTGAACCTCCTGGTTACATCACTTTTGTTGATACTTCGTATTAGCTGTTTACACTGGATGGTATAACTATATAGACCAAAACAGTGGCTCTGCTTACGCCCCCACATATGTATGTGTATAAACAGATATACATATATGCATATATATGTATATATATGTATATATATGTATATATATATTTATGAATGTATACATATGTACATAGTAAATACAAAGTAAAGTTGGCAAGTAAAAATTTGGTTCCACCAGCTCTTGGCAGTATATAAATAATCAAAGTTTGGCTTTTTAAATTAAATTGGTTCTCATACTAAATTCAGAGTTGATTCTGTCTTTGAAACATTTTGTACAATATGGCCTTTAATGTTTAAATTCTGAGTTTCTTTCAACCTACTTTTATATACATCTCTGTTCTTGAGTTATTTGTTGTTACTGTGGAGATTGAGCTAATTTTCAATTCGTGGCGATGTACAGTCTCATGTCTATGTATCTATGTATTAGTTGCTTGAGAACAGACACCATGTCTTTTCTAGATCACATATTCTTTTTATAGTTTTTAGTGTGTCTTTTAGGAACACATAGGATGTTAGTATAGTAGTGACACTTTTCTTTGTAACTGCTTCTATATTTTATTTTAAAATGAAATAATAGATCACTACTGTTTATTCCCAAAACACATAATGTGAATATGCCATTATTATAAATGGAAAGTTATCATTCACTGTGACATCTTGTTCTCATTCATACCAATCAATACTCATTGCGGGGGGGGGGGGAGGGAAGTTAAGTTACTCATAAGCTTTTTACTAATTATCTATTTATTGGTGATGTTATATCAGTTTTTTAAAGCTCATGTTTTGAAAACCAAGATTAAAAGCTCTTAATTGGAATTTTCTAGTCTGAGTAAAAATTCCAAAATCATTTAAATTCCTTATTCCATAATGTCTTCCCTGACTGAATAGAGAAGTCCTTTTAAATTCATGAAACAAATCAATTATTTGATGAAATGATCAGCTCAAATTCTTAACATTACTCTTGTCATCAACCTTGATGTTCACCCTGTATGTAAAAATAATACACAATCACTAAGTGTGTAAATCTAGATTTAATTATTTTCTTCTTTGTCTGTGTTCTATCTAACATGGATTCGTGTGAGGGTTATCTGAGGGGAGAGAATTAATATTTACCCAACATCTATCTTGTGCCAGGGGTTATTTAAGAAGTTATATACTGCCTCTCTCCCTTAGTCCTCACCACAGATCTCATCCCCTTTACATATGATAAAATCAAGTCTTAGAAAAGTTATATAATTTGCCTAAAGTCATGCATCTAGAAGGTGGCGTAACCAGAATTCAAATCTCTAATTAAGAAAAATCAACCAACCTTAAAATATTAGATTGTAAAAACCCTATCAGGTGACTTCCACAGGTCTCTTTACAACATCAAGAGTAATCATAAAATAAAGACAACGCTTTTTTACATTATTTACTGACCTTAGCACTTTTTCATTTACTATGAGTTTTGGTAAAATTAATCAACAAAGTGTTGAACCAGTCAGGACATCCAGGGCAGAGAAGCTGCTCCAAGTCTAAGACATAGCACTCCAGCTGAAACGAGAGCCATCACAGAGATGCTCTAGTAGTGCCACAGAACCACACCTGCCCGAGACTGATGGGAGGCAGAGGGGGCCTGGGAGGAACAAATGTGGAGCCTTTGGGGCCAGTCTTCTTATTAGAGACCAGCCATTGGTCCTCGCTGAGATGTTGGACCGCAAAACTGGCCACCTCAAGGCATGGCCTCCATCCAACAGGTTCCTTTGTGGTGGAGAAGCAGTTCCAGATCGTGGTTAAGGATGATGCCTCTGGAGTCAGGCTGCTTGGGTCAGAATTTCAATGGGTCACTTACTATCTGTGTGACCTTTGCAAATAATTTTAAGGAGTGTCTCAGTTTCCTCATCTGTGAAATGGAATGGCAGCAATGAAATAAAAAAAAAATGTGTACGATGAAATAAGAAGAATGAAGTGTGGCACATGAGAAAATCCCACAACTGATACGTATTCTTGTTCTTCAAAAGCCTTCCCATTGTCTCTAAGAGCAGCCCATTTGCTCCTTTTCTGAAGGTAAGTTTGTCTTTGAAGGACAAAAATACATAAATAAATAAATAGATAGATAAATAAATAAATAAATAAATAAACCTCTCTCCTTCTCCAGGGACCTATACCTCAGGAGGCTATCCTTTCTTAGCCAAGCCTACCTAGTACACCTTTAAAAGAAAATAAGTGGCAAGCCAGTTAGATTTGCATCAGGACCTAGTTTTATTAATTGCATCAGTGCATTTACTTTTTAATTCTAGCCTCAGTGTTACGTCAAAAATGGCCATTATAGCCCTGACCAGTTTGGCTCAGTGGATGGAGCGTCGGCCTGCGGACTAAAAGGTCCCAGGTTCGATTCCGGTCAAGGGCATGTACCTTGGTTGCGGGCACATCCCCGGTGGGAGGTGTGCAGGAGGCAGCTGATGGATGTTTCTCTCTCATCGATGTTTCTAACTCTCCATCCCTCACCCTTCCTCTCTGTAAAAAATCAATAAAATATATTTTTTTAAAAAATGGCCATTATATATATATATATATATATATATATATATATATATATATATATATCCTTGACAAAACAGAACTTAAATCCTACCTCCAGAAAGCTAAGCAAGTTTCTGACAACCAAGGCAACCTGTGTTACCATAAACCATTCTCATGGAAAAATAAAAATAAAGTAACTCAAAAAGCTCAACAAAAATGGAATAATAGGCACTTATGTATAACACACACACACACACACACACACACACACACACACACACAGGTATTAGGAGAATCTGTGACACAACCTAAATTTTTTGAATAGGATTAAAATATTACTGTTGTTGGCATTTGGGTATTATTATTAGATGTAAAAAGAAAAGATTCAAGAATTTGGTTTGAAAAATTCCCAGGTGTTACGGTGCTGGTTCAGTCAAGGTTGCCCTAGAGACCTGGTCTGGTGGGTACCATCATCAACGTGACCTTTACAGAGGTAGCCTGAATAAGTTATCACTATAAAACAATTGGAATGCAAAGCCCCACATCAGTAGGTATTGTGGCTTGCATTTTTTAATGATTCAAATCTTGTTCAATAAATGAGCAGCTTCTAAAGATATTAGAGAGATTGTTTATAAATAGGAAGTAGGTATACTTGCAATTCACTGGTTTCTGAAAAGTTATAATTGCTACCTGAATATTTTTGTAGCAGAAATGTTCATTGGAACATTCACTAAATAACAGAAAAGTGGCAGGCCTATAAATACCAGTGCTACTTCAGGAACACAGAGCTTATTTTTAGAACATGTGATGGTATGGCTTTTGTTTCCTTCCCATAGGAACACTAATAAAAATAAAAACCCCTTCAGAACACCCTACCATCACTTACAGTGTATCTCTTCGTGTGTTGCCAAACCAGCAATCAGCGTGGATGCCTCCACCTTGGTGTGAGCCATCCCAGCATGGCTGCCATCTTGTGCTTCTTACTACCACTTAAGAAAAGACCAGTTGTCTACATACAGCTGTTTTTATCAGCTATGAAAAATAATTTGCTGTATTAACTCCATCAATTTGATAGAGCCAGCAAGGCTTGCAAGGCATAATGGATTCATTTTTCAGCCTATCTAATAAAAGGGTAATATGCAAATTAACCATCACTCTGCTACACCCACAAGCCACGCCCACCAGCCAATCAGGAGGGAGTATGCAAATTAACCCAACCAAAATGGCTGTGGCCATGGAGCAAGCAGGAGGCTTGGATTTCCCCAGCAATAGAGGAAGCCAAGCTTTCTACACACCCTGGCCAGCCTAGGCCTCCACTCAAGGCCACAAAGTCTCAATTATAGAAGATAAATAAATCCCAACAAAAATGACTGCAGCCATGGAGCAAGCAGGAGGCTTGGCTCTGCTCAAGGCTACAAAGTTTCAATTATAGAAGATAAATAAATCCCAGATCCCAAGGCCTCCGCTTGGGTCACCGGGGGGCATGGCCAGCCTGCAAACCACCACAGGCCCCTCACCCAGCTGCCCCACACCCCAAGGGAACCCCCACCCTGATCCGGGACACCCTTCAGGGCAAACCACCCATGCACCAGGCGTTTATCCTATCTAATAAAAGAGTAATATGCAAATTGACCATCACTCGAACACACAAGATGGCTGCTCCCATGTGGTCAAAGATGGCCAGCAGGGAAGGGCAGTTGGGGGGGACCCAGGCCTGTAAGGGAGAGCAGTTGTGGGGGACCCAGGCCTGCAGGGGAGGGCAGTTAGGGGTGACCAGGCCTGCAGGGGAGGGCAGTTAGGGATGACCAGGCCTGCAGGGGAGGGCAGTTGGGGGGGACCAAGGCCTGCAGGGGAGGGCAGTTGGGGGCAAACAGGCTGGCAGGGGAGCAGTTAGGCATCAATCAGGCTGGCAGGGGAGTGGTTAGGGGGTGATCAGGCTGGCAGGCAGAAGCGGTTAGGGGCAATCAGGAAGGCAGGCAGGTGAGCAGTTGGGAGCCAGCAGTCCTGGATTGTGAGAGGGATGTCCAACTGCCCGTTTAGGCTTGATCCTACGGGCCTAAAGGGCAGTCAGATATCCCTCGAGGGGTCCCAGATTGGAGAGGGTGCAGGCTGGGCTGAGGGACACCCCCCTGCCTGTGCACGAATTTCATGCACCGGGCCTCTAGTTCTAATAATAACTGCCTGCCAGTTGAAACGAATAGGATAAAAAGCAAACATTTCTATTCTATAATATGATCCATGACAGATGTACTGCTTAGGAGGTCCTGGGTAGGGAACCCTTGGCCCTTTTTCCAATTCACCCCATGGCAGCAAAAGCATGAACTCCAGGGAAAGGGTCTGATGGTAAAAAGGGTCCAGGGAAAGTGACCCGGCTCTCCTCTACACTTAAATCCACAGTTGGCTGTGGGCCTGGTTAGGATAAGGCATGTTTTTAGATCTTTACATAGTGCTGTATGGTTGTTTCTCAATCACCATCTTCAGCTTTGTACAGCTTCCCGGCAAATTCTCATCTATTTCTTTACCTCTCTCTGCCCTCCACCCCTTCAACCACTATATGCATAAAAACTGAATAATTTGATTTTCACTGGTTTGTATAGATTTTTTGGTTGACAACTTAAAACTGTTTCTTTTTAAATGCCAGAACAAATCTTGATACATTTTAAGTAAAAATAAAGTCATGCAAATGTGTGCCAACAAGCTACTCAGGCTTTATGTAATTATTGATTTATCTACTTAATACAGCTGAGTATCAGCAAAAAGTCTTTCATTTCTTTGTAAGGGAGATCACTTTCTGGAAGAAAAAGTTTGTAAATTCAAGTGCAAATTTCCTATTTTTGAAATGCAGTGGATTTATTTTCATCAATAAGTCAACATTTTCCTTTCTGATCTTTCCTAAATATATCTTTCTTTGCAAATCCAAGAAATGCAGTCCGGCTGCATAGCTCAGGGGTTGAGCGTTGACGTACGAACCAGGAGGTCACAGTTCGATTCCCAATCAGGGTACATTCCTGGGTTGCAGGCTTGATCCCCAGTAGGGAGCATGCAGGAGGCAGCCAATCAATGATTCTCTCTCATCACTGATGTTTCTATCTCTCTCTCCCTCTCCCTTCCTCTCTGAAATTAATAAAAATATATATTTTTAAAAATTTTAAACATTTTTAATTCTCTTCTACTTCTTGAAAACATTACCCAATAATTTTTGTTGTCTATTTTGTATACTTTACTATATTTTCCAAGTTGTTTAGTTCATTGTCTTAACCACTGAGCCATGACTACATGTGTCAAAGTTTTTAAAAGAGAATATCCTTTACTTCTAAAATTAGAGGGACACCTACATGTATAACTTTTAAAATACATTTCAAATTGTTTCATAATTTAATGTTATTAATGTGGACATTTACAAAAAATAATCTCACTATTACTGATGAGTAAACTAATGTAACCCCATCAAAGAGTACTAAAGTAGGAAGAGAATGAAGAATCCTGTTTAGGCCACCTGTTTTAAAACATCCATATCACAGTAGAAGCGATATATTCTTTTATAATTTGAAAACTTTATACTTCTCTTCATCTAAATATTAACCTCTACTTTGTCATCTATAATAACTAATACATTTGGAGTTTGTTATTTTGTATAGTTTAAGACTGTGGTTGGCAAACTGCGGCTCGCGAGCCACATGCGGCTCTTTGGCCCCTTGAGTGTGGCTCTTCCACAAAATACCACGGCCTGGGCAAGTCTATTTTGAAGAATTGGTGTTAGAAGAAGTTTAAATTTAAAAATTTGGCTCTCAAAAGAAATTTCAATCATTGTACTGTTGATATTTGGCTCTGTTGACTAATGAGTTTGCCGACCACTGGTTTAAGGAATGGGGTTTTAAAAATTATTTTTTTGATTATCCAGCCAATTGTTCCAACATCATTTATCAAAAGATCCCAAATTTCCATATGAACTTGAGTCTATTTCTGGATGTCTTCTGTCTACTCAAGTACCAGTAGCACACTATTTTAATTATAGAGGCTTTGTAGCACATTTTAATACTTGTCAGGGCTAGCACTACCCATACCCCCCAAATCTTCTCTTTTTAGTATTTTCCATAATAATCTTGCATGTTCACTTTTTCATAATAACTTCCATATCAATTCTCTAGCTCTAGAGATAAAGCTTGTTGGTTTGGGAACACATTAAATTCATAAACTGGGAAAAAGTAACACCTTGTGATGTTGAGGTAACTTTTCCATGTGTTCAAGTGTAGTTTTTGTTTTTAAGATGTGATTTATAGATATTGTCATGTTTTTTTACATTATCTTTTTAAATTTATACTTTATCATTTTTATTGTTATCAATATAATGTTTTTTCTCTTCTATTATATCATCTTTTTATTGTTACTACGTATGAAGACTAATGATTTTTGCATGTAAATATAAGAGCCTGCTAGAGTGATGAATTACTTTATTGTTTCAATTAGTTTCATCACTGATTATTTAGGGTTTTCCAATGGGTATACTATCATTTCATCTACAAAGACTTTCACTCTATCAATCTGTATGCCTCTAATAGTTTTCGATTATTTAAGTACAACTGCTAATAACTAGAAAATATAAAATGTAGTGCAATTAGTGGACTTACTGACTTCTTCCTGATCTCGACATGAATTCTTTTCTATTAAGAAACATGCTGGGTTTATAATTGAATCATTTTATCATTGGTCATCTATTCTTATATTTTAAAGGATTTTTATTAATAATTGATGTTAAAATGTGTTAAGGTTTTTCTCAATATCTATGAAGACGTCAAATAATTTTTCTACCTCATTATTAAATCTCTTATTCCTTGCATCCTTGATATAAATAACATTTGGCCATTATCTAATATTAGAGCCCCGGTGCACAAAATTCGTGCCCAGGTAGGGTTCCTAGGCCTGGCTGGTGATCAGGGCTGATTGGGGCCTTCCTTTCCTGGCTGCCAACTGCTGGCCGGGGTCTTCCTAAATTCCACATTGCCCCCCTGGTGGTCAGGGATTGAACTCCCAGTCTCCTGGTAAAACTCCCGAGGGGACACTTTGCATATTAGCCTTTTATATTATAGATTTTCTTGGATAATTTTTTATTTAGTGATAGTATATTTGGATTTTGTATCAATATTTATAAGTGATTTTGGTTTGTAATATTTTTCTCTATCAATATGCGATCTAAATATCAATGTTATACTTGCTTTATAAAAAGATTTTCAATGCCTCCTTCATTTTTATATGCTCTAAAACATTTTATATAGCATTAGAACTAGCTAATCACTAAGAGCTTAGCAAAAATTATGAAATATTTGGGCACAGTCTCTTTTTGTGGAATAATTTCTCCTTTTAAAAATATCTTTATGGGTTAATCTTGGTAAACTCTATTTTTCTTGGAAACCATATACTTCATCTAGTTTTTCAAATTTACTTGCATTGAGGAGTGCAAAGTGATTTCCTAATAATATTTAATATTTCATCTGAATCAATAGTTATTCATTCCTTGTCATTTCTTGTTTTGTATATTTGTGATTTTCCCCCTTATTTCTTGATTAAATAGCACCTATGAGTTTTGTTGCCTTTTTTCAAAGAAACACAGCCTTGGTTTATTAAGTTGACCTACTGTTTTCTTATGTTCTATTTCATTAATTGCCGTTTTTATCTTTATTGATTCTTTCTTTGTGCTTCTTTTTTGTTTACTTTGGTTTTAATTCTCTAGGTTTTTGAGTTGGAAATGGAACTTATTTATTTGTATTCTTTTATTTATATTGACACACTTGTTTAAAAGTATGAATTGTTTTCTGTTTGCTACTTTAAATGAATAACATAAATTTAAGTATATAGAATTTCATTATTATTTTTTAAAAATACTTTAATTTGGTTTGCATTTTCCCTTTAGCTAAGAGTAAAAATATTTTTTTAATCTCCAAGTGAAATGGGCTTTAAATTAATATTTTATTTTCAGCTTTATTCCATTGTAATCAGAGAATGTTGCCTTTAATATTTAAATGTTCAATAATTTATAGAATTTTCTGAGTAATCTGTTATATGATCAATTTTTGTGGAAATTCTATGTATACTTGCAAAAAAGGTATATTCTCTATTATCAGGGTGTAGTGTTTGCTATATTCCATAAGATCTTATTATTGATTATGTTGCTTATTTCTATTGTATAGCCTTAATTGTTAATCCAGTTGACCTGTTTTACACTAAAGATGGAGTGTCAGAATATCCTATTACCAGTGTATTTATTTTTGTTTGATTCAGAGATATGCATAACTGTTAAATGTACATTATAAAGTCAGCTTTTAGAATTACAAAGAGTCTTGCTTAACGCTTTTTGGTCTGAAATCTCCTTATTTGATGTCAGGATTATGAGCCCTGCTTTCCTTTTTTCTTGAAGTATAATTGACATCCATTATATAAGTTTCAGGTGTACAACATAATGACTTGATACTTGTATATAATGCAGAATGATCACCACAATAAGTCTAGTTAATATCTGTCACCTTACATAGTTGCAAAATTATTTTTCTTATGATGACAACTTTTAATATTTTATCTTAGCAACTTTCAAATACGCTATACAATATTCTCAACTATAGCTGTCATGCTGTACATTACACCCCCATGATTTATCCTATCTAATAAAGAGGGAATATGCTAATTGATCATCACACCCTCACAAAGATGGTGGCACCCATAGCCAATAAGGAGGGGATATGCTAATTGACTGTCACACCCTCAAAGATGGCGGCACCCACAGCCACAAGATGGCGGTGCCCAGTCCCCTCAGCCCTGCTGGGGCGGCAGGCGCACCCCCAGGCAGGTCTAGCCGCTCTGCACGCCTGCCTCCAGAGTCCCCCAGTTTCCTCAGCCCCCCAGCCGCCCAGGGCCAGCCCGAGGCACAGGCAAGCCTCAGATGACGGCTGCACAGCCACCCAGGGCTGGTCCAAGGCACAGGCAAACCTCGGATGGCGGCTGCCCAGCCAATGACCGAGGTGCCAGCAAGCCTTGGATGGTGGCTGCACAGCCACCCAGGGCTGACCCGAGGCACAGGCAAGCCTCAGATGGCAGCTGCCCAGCTGCCCAGGGCTGGCCCCAAGATATATGCACCTTCAAAAGTTATATGGTAACCAGGGCCGGCCGAGGCTTGTGCTGCCGGCAGTGGCAGCAGCAGAGGTGTGAGGGCTCTCAGACTGTGAGAGGGGCAAACCAGACTGAGGGACCCCCACTCCAATGCACAAATTTTCATGCACCGAGCCTCTAGTTTATTTTATAACTGAAAATTTTTACCTTTTAATTTCCTTCACCTATTTCATCTATTCCTCCTCCAATTCCTGCCACTATCAACCAGTCTTCTCTATAACCAAATTATTTTTTGTGGGTATTTTTAGATTCCATACATAAGTGAGATCATATGGTATTTTTTTAGCATAATACCCTCAAGGTCCATCCAAGATTTTATTCTTTTTATATGGCTGAATGATAAGTATCTTCTTATCCATTCATTCACTCATTGATGGACATTTAAGTTGCTTCCATGTCTTTGCTATTGTAAACAATGCTTCAAAAAACACGAAGGTGCATATATCTTTTGAAGCCAGCATTTTGTTTTCTTCAAATAAATACCCTGAGGTGGAATTTCTGATTCATACAGTAGTTCTATTTTGTAATTTTTTTAGTTATTTAGGGTTGCTGTTTCCTTGTTGATTTTTTTGTCTAGAAGATCTATCCAGTGATGTCAGTAGGGCTTTAAAATCCTCTACTGTGATTGTATTGCTGACCATCTCTCCCTTAAAGTCCTCCAGAAGTTGTTACATATATAAATATGGGTGCTCCTGTATTGGGTGCATATATGAAAGAAAAAATAGAGGCTAAAATAATAACAAATCGGGAGAAACCAAGATGGCGGCATAGGTAAACAACTGAAATTGCTGCCTTGCACAACCACTTCAAAACTACAACTAAAAGATAAAACGGACATCATCCAGAACCACAGGAAGTCTGGCTGAGTGGAAATTCTACAACTAGAAGGAAAGAGAAAAGCACACTGAGACTCAGAGGAGGTGAAGAAGTAAAGTGCAGAGGTACAGAGGCGTGCAAGCAGAAAGGGCTGGCAACTGAGTATGCAGCTCTTTCTCAATTGGGAGGGAGACACAAGCTCCTGACTGCTCTGAACTCCAGTTCTGGGTGAGACTCTGGAGACCCAGACTCATACAGGGAGAAACTGGACTGTCTGGCTTCAGGCAGAACTTAAGGGTGGCTTTCTCTCGGAGGTGCTTGCAGGATTACCGCGGGACACTGAGACCTGGGGGCCTCTTAGGGAAAGGCTGAAGGTCAGCCATTGCTGTTTGCTCCACCTGTGGATTCCCTGAGACCCCTGCCCCACCCAAGCTGTGCACAGAGGCTTTTGCATAAGAATGGCCTGGCCCTTCACAATATAAAATTACCTAACAAACTGCAGCTGGGTCAGAGAGACCCAGAACATCCAAAAGAAGGCCTAAGGCCCCACAGCAACTTGCATTGCTTCACATCTGGGCCTCATCTGGGCACCTCCAAACCCCCAAAAAAGAAGAGGAATCTGCAGATCTCTCTGTAGCTCCTGCTGGGTGGCCTCAAGCAGAGGCTAAATTAGCACCTCCTTAGAGATCCAAGAGCCAGTGTACCCAGTGGTCAGAGTGGACCATCCACATTACAACTCCTCAGATCCATAAAGGACACACTCAGGGGGCAGACTCAGTGAGCACCAAAGCCCTACTGAAGCAAGTCCTGCCCCATTGCTTAACGCTTTTTGGTCTGAAAGAAGTTCTCCCAGCGTAGACACAGCTGATTCTCACAGCCAATTGGCCTGGAGGTCAATTCCTCCCAGTGATACCAACAACCATCAAGACTTAACTACAACAAGACTGTGCACACAGCCCACAAATGGGTGCACCAAGAGAGTCCACCTCAGGTAACTGGGGAGGCTGAGCCACTGGGCCTATAGGACCCCTAGCACACAAAGTCACTCTATCAACACAGGGAAGCAGCCAAAATGCGGAGACAAAGAAACAGATCACAAAAGAAAGAAATGGAGGAAAACAAACGACTGGATATAGAGTTCAAAACCATGGTTATAAGGTTTTTCAAGAATTTTTTAGAAACCGCCAATAAATTTAGTGAGACCCTAGAGGATATGAAAAAGGACCAATTAGAAATTAAGCATATACTGACTGAAATAAAGAATAATATACAGAGATCCAATAGCAGGCTAGAGCAGTGGTCGGCAAACTCATTAGTCAACAGAGCCAAATATCAACAGTACAACGATTGAAATTTCTTTTGAGAGCCAAATTTTTTAAACTTAAACTTCTTCTAACACCACTTCTTCAAAATAGACTCACCCAGGCCATGGTATTTTGTGGAAGAGCCACACTCAAGGGGCCAAAGAGCTGCATGTGGCTCGCAAGCCACGGTTTGCCAACCACTGAACTAGAGGATCCCAAGAATCAAGTCAAAGATTTGAAATACAAAGAAGCAAAAAACACCCAACTGGAAAAGCAAAAAGAAAAAAGAATCCAAAAATATGAAGATAGTGTAAGGAGCCTCTGGGACTACTTCAAGCGTACCAACATCCGAATTATGGGGGTGCCAGAAGAAGAGAGAGAGCAAGATACTGAAAACCTATTGAAGAAATAATGACAGAAAACTTCTCCCACCTGGTGAAAGAATAGACTTACAAGTCCAGGAAGCGCACAGAACCCCAAACAAAAGGAATCCAAAGAGGACCACACCAAGACACATCATAATTAAAATGCCAAGAGAAAAAGACAAAGAGAGAATCTTAAAAGCAGCAAGAGAAAAACAGTTAGTTACCTACAAGGGAGCACCTATACGAGTGTCAGCTGATTTCTCAACAGAAACTATGCAGGCCAGATGGGAGTGGCAAGAAATATTCAAAGTGATGAATAGCAAGAACCTACAACCAAGATTACTCTACCCAGGAAAGCTATCATTCAAAATTGAAGGTCAGATAAAGAGCTTCACAGATAAGAAAAAGCTAAAGGAGTTCATCACCGCCAAACCAGTATTATATGAAATGCTGAAAGGTATTCTTTAAGAAGAGGAAGAAGAAGAAAAAGGTAAAGATAAAAATTATGAACAACAAATACATATCTATCAACAAGTGAATCTAAAAATCAAGTGAATAAAAAATCTGATGAACAGAATAAACTGGTGAATAGAATAGAATCAGGGGCATAGAAAAGGAGTGGACTGACAATTCTCGGGCGGAAAGGGGTGTGGGGGGTGCGGGAAGAGACTGGACAAAAATCATATACCTATGGATGAGAACAGTGGGGGTGAGGTAAGGGCAGAGGGTGGGGTGGGAACCGGGTGGAGGGGAGCTATGGGGGGGAAAAAGAGGAACAACTGTAATAATCTGAACAATAAAGATTTTTTTAAAAAAATAATAATAACAAATCAATAAAGCAGAAAGATAAAGAAAAAAGCGGGGGGGAGTGAAGTGGTGTTCTTCTCAGGAGAGTTAGTGCCTCCTGGAAGCTCCCTTTGGAGCCTGATCTTCTGATGACTGTGGCTGACATTTTTCCTGCCAATTCTGGGCTCCCCAAGAGGTACTTAGATGCTAACCACTGTCAGAAACTGTCCTCCTTTGTCTTTCAGCCACCTGCTTGAAGCTCCAAACCATCCTCAGTTTGTGTCAGTCTTCAAAGGACTTGTCTATGCGTGGGAGGGACCACGCTGTACTCTGGGGCTACTTTGTTATTAGCACGAGGCCTAGGCCTGAGTCAGCAAACTTCCCCGGGGTTCCAGGGCTTCCCGGGCTCCGTCTTCACCCACCTTCACCTGCCAGCCAGCTAGCAATCTTAACTACTCAAAAGTCTATTTCTGAAAGGGCTGTAGGTGACATCGGGGGTATAGACTTCTGGGTCTCCTGTGAGGGGGACGTGCTGTTCAGATTTCAGGGACAGTGGTGGGTGTGTCTCCCCACCCCCGAGCTACTCCTCTGAGAGGATCCTAGAATATTTCGCTGGGTGGAAATCCTCGTTTGCAATCCAGTGGGATCAGCTTGTTACCGGTAGTTTGTATAAGCTCTCCCGGGTGTGGGAAGCACCAGTCAGGTTACCAGAATAGTGGGGTAGACAACCCTACCCCCAATCCAGCCTCTGATGCTCCCTGAGTCTGTCAAACCCGTAGGCTTCCCCTCTGCTGCTGTCTCCGCTGCAAAGGCAGAGATGCAGGGTGTGGCAGGCGGGACCTCTGAGGGTGTGGTGTGCTATATCACCTAGGGTGAGGGTTTTCCGTTTCTTGAGCTGTGGCTTCTGGGAAAAGCCAAGAGCCTCTCAGAAAAAAAAAAATGGCAGTTTCATTGTGGAGGGGTACGACTGAAAGCAGGTCTCCCAGCTGCTGCTTTTCCACATCTCCACACAATGCTTCCCACCCCAGCCTCTCCGTAGGCACCTCTAGTCTGCACTGCCCTCCCTCCACCAAAGCCCAGGTGAGCAGCTGCAAATGACAATCCTGTGCTCTGGTTGTTCTTTTAAAGAACTGAGGCTTTATCTGGGACAGTGTCCAGTCTATCAGCACTGGTCTCCCCCGCAGCCAGAAGCCCTGCTACCTTCCACTGCTGGATGTTATGTGGGCTCTGCTGCTCTGGGCTGTGGAGCCAGCCTGGGTTCCTGGCCTCCATCTGATCTTCTCAGGCAAATAACCCTCCCGTAGCCGAGAGATCCCTCTTCACTCTCGGCCTGCCACCTGTGGAAGCTGGGTCAGCTCTTCTCGTGACTTTGCCCTTCCTACCAGTCTCCGGGTGTTTTCAGTCTTTCTTTGATATAAGTCTCCTCCTCAGTTGGACCTCAGTTGGAAATTCCTGGAAAATGTTCCCCAATTTAGTTTTAGTTCCAGTCTGGCCCTGGGAGGAGGTGCAAGAAAGGTCTGTCTATTCAGCACCATCTTTTAACTCTTGCTCTTTCTTTAAATTTTCCCCTTTATTTATTTTGTTATTAAGGAAGTTTTTTATGTTTGTTCTGGTGGTTACATTTGTACTTTTACCTGGTACATTGCCTTGTGCCCCCTCTTTTCTTAACTATTTTCTAAATGATTTGTCCGTGTTAGATTGTTTCTTTTTAGCCTCACCTTTTTCCATAAGGTGGAATTGCTGATCTTATTCTACTTTCCTCTTTCTCCATCTTCTTCACATTTTGAAGGTTGTATTTTTGTCTATTTTTGAGAGCAGATAGCATTTACATGCTATTATTTCACTATACCCCCACTCTTATTTTATGGTTACATCTAAAATTGCATATACTAAAATACTCACCATTAGTCCTTTTATCTAAGTTATCCCAGTCATCTCTGGGTCAGAGAAAGATCTACCTCTAGCAGATTATGTAGGGAGCGTTTATAGGTAAACTATTTCCTGAATTCTTACGTGTTGAAACTCTGATACTTGAAAGATAGCTTGGTAACATGTGAACCCTTGCCATAAATTCCCTGCGAGTGTCTTTAATGTGCTTCATTGCTGTTGTGCTTTGTCTGTTACTCTTGAACATCTAAAACCAGCCTAAATTTTCAGCTGTTTAACTAACTTGTTCTTTTTCTTAAAGACCTCAGGATTTTTATGTGTGTGTGTCTTTAAATTCTAACAATTTTACTAAGATATCTCTTGTCAAATAGGTTTTCCCAGATACATGGTGGGCCCTTGTAATAATATGCACATGTCCTTTTTCTTATTTCTGTAATATGTGGGGGGTTATAGTTTAATTAATTGTTTTGTTTTTCTTCCTCCAGGATTCAGTTATACAAATGTCATTTCTTCTTTTTAGGTCTTCCATTTTAAGCACTATTTCTCTCACTGCTTTCACTTCTTTTTTAAGTTTGTTTTTATTCTCTTCGTAGTTTTCCTGCTATTCTTCAATGTCCCTTATAAAATTTTATTTGAATCTATTCTCCTTTGGTCACTTTGTAATTTATTCTTTATTTTTGAGATTCTGAGATAACTTTGTTTCTTTAATTTCTTTCCTGAATTGTATCAATTCTCACTGTACTTATTGCCATTCTATTATTGTCCAGTTCTTTTTTTTAGTATTTGAATTTTTGATTATAGATTTGATATGTATCTATTACACTAAGAAATATATATGTACACATATATGTGTATATATGTGTGTATATGTGTGTGTATATGTGTGTATTTATATATCCTAGTGCAAGTTTGAGAATATTTAAATATTTAAATTGGGAGTACTGTGCTACAGCACTTCTCTTCTGCTTCATGATTATTAGAGAATGAAATTTTCATCATCTAAAATATTCAAATTCTTATTTTCTGTTTTTCTACTTAAAGTAGGTTTGTAAAAAGTTGGTTTCTATTTCTAGGTAGTGAGGTATGGGTGGGTCCTCCTTCAAAAGCTCCCTCTTCTGTTAATATAATAAAATGCAACTTTTTAATGGATGATTTTGTGTGTTGAGGAATAGGGGAGAGGTTGTCATTCTTAAAGTTCTTCGTATTTTCTTCAGGGCTTATAATTTTTCTTTTGCTTTCTCTTTCTCTTCACTGCCACATTTCTACAGGTCACATTCATTCAGTATTTATAACCTTATCTCCCAGAAACAATGTCTTTGAGGCTTCAGCCTCTACTTCTGCTCACTTTTAAGCCCCTTCTCTGTATGTACATAATGCTGTGACCAATCCTGGCCCAGATATGTGTTCAGCATTTTACCATTTAGTACTGATCTCTCTCTCTCTTTCTGAGAATGTTTTTTTCTGTGCTTCATCTAAAACAATGACTTTTATCTACTTTTTCCCCATGAAATAGCCAAAGATCCCTTCTGTCTTCAACTATAGACTTGCAAAGGCTCTGTTGGAATTTGGTCTGCATTTCTCTACTTATAGGCAATGCAAAAATTTATAATATTCTTGGTTTCCTAGCATCAGTGCTGGAGGCATGGGTCCTGTGTGGTTTTATTTGCATTCCCATTGATCTAATATGTGTTTTAAGAGGATATGTAGCAGCTACCTTTTTTTTTCTAAATCAAACTCTTTTGACTTGGATGCTATGTATAGAATGTACTTTTAAATGTGTGATTTGATATAAAAAAGTAAATTTTCTTACTCTTTTGTTCAATTGACTCTTTTAATACTATTCTTCTCTGGCACATAATCAAATATTTTGAAAGAAGCTTCATGTTGATTTTTGCATAGTTATCCTGCTCTCAAATTTAAGTTTTCCTTTTGCAATGGAATTGACATTTCCTGACTCAGTTTGCAACGGAAAATTACCTATTCTCTTGCATAATGCCAGCATATTTCTTCCAAGAAGAGGTCTTAGGAATAATCATATTTTCTCTTAAAAACTTTCATTCTCTCCCTTACCCTCTCTCCTGAAAAAACTAAAATCAATATAAGACTTACCAAAAAAATGTGAAAAGCTTGTGCTCATTTAAAATTAACATGAATGTAATGTTTTCAACCCATTACAAATGATCATTTGGAGGTAAATAAATCTCTTGCTCATTGCTCACACTTCCAAAAACCCAAGCATAAAATTTGCTATTTGATAAGAATAATTAACAACCATTGGAATAGAAAGAGCTAATAAGAGATAAACACAAAATAGCAGAACAATAAACTAATGTAAGTTTAAAGCTTCCTCGAAGCTTCCTTATTTTGAAAGAGCTGTTATCTACTACTGTTTTTAAAAATATACTCATAGAGGGGCCAAAGAATACCATTTCAATCTCAAGTGAGTAAAAGTAATATGGATTAAATTCAGAAAATAAAATTGAAATAACATCACAAGTTGAGTTTATTCTGACAAACCTCAAAAAATGTAGAGTCCTTTTAAGTTTTATGTTATCTTCTGTCTGGCAACATGTCTGAAACTTTAGGATCTTTGAATAGCAGATCATTTTGTAGACTTAAATATTTAGGAACACATTTGCACTATTTTGAAGACATTGGTTAAACTGGTTAGACTTTCCAATTATTTATTGTATAGAATGTAGTAGTTATATAAATATACACTCTGTACAAACCCTTAGTGATGAAATGGTCAATTAAGCGGAACATATACTCAAAAATAAAATAAATTACTGAGCTGTTAAACAAGAACCTAAGTGACATATGCTATAGTATTAGTAAATGTCTAAAGGACTATTTGTTCATTTACATTGTGGAGTTTAAAACCTTATCTAAGTTCTAGAAAGTCTTAACAGGGGCAGGCAAAAGTAGGTTTACAGTCATCTGTATGGAAAAGACATGTAGGTTATGATTATTACAATCATTTTATTAAATCAAAAGAGTGCCACTCACACCTGTAAGCCTACTTTTGCCCACCCATGGTATATTGAACAGTAGAAATTTTGCATATTGAAGACGTCATAGCACTGAAGAACCTGTTGATGTAAAAGATTCCTGAATTGAATAATGAGTGATTACAACAATCTGTAAAAAAATAAGATAAGTATGAATAGCTTATTCTAATACTGATTCCAGGCCATCTCTTTCATTTCTCAAACAACTACAAAGCTTACAATTAGTCCACTTTTATGTCCTATGGCACCAAGAAGAGTAAAATCACAATTAGCCCAAGAAGGAGCACTTTCATTAGGAATTCTGGTTAATTGTGTTCCTACTGTTGTTAATTCAGAGTAATTACTTTCTGTTTCAATATTGCTGCTGAAATTCTTTTTGAAAATAAATCAGCCTAATTTCTTAGTAAGAGAAAGAATGTAAATAAATTTGTACTAAATACTAGGACATATACTGAAATTATTTCTTTATTAAAAAATTAATGATCTTATTAAGATCTAAAATAATACTTTACACACTCAAAAATATTTCAATAAATATGTTGAAAGAATAAGTTAGTAGAGATTGCTTATCCATGTAAATTGAAAGCAAAAATAGTTCAGTAGGATTATTTTTAGTAAAGTCCTACTTAAAGATATTTTAAAGTAATTGGTTCTAAATTTTTCCTTCCAAAGAGAATGTTTTTGTGACATCTCACTTAGAATTACAAGACCTGCAAATTTATTAGGATGTCTGTGAAATAAGGAATTCCGATGAGAATTTAGCATTCATTAACAATCTCCAATTCTAAGAACAAATTAATCTTTTTATTGTGAATGATAACCAAGCTCACATACAAACTCTGAATTAATAATAAACCTGGCATGAGGTGTGTATTAATAAGGTGTATAGAAGGTAAGCCCATGTGTTAGTTAATGGAATCCTGAAGAGAAATAGATTTGTTCTTGTTGAAATGATATAATCCTTGGGATTTAAGATGGATGAAAAGGGAATTCCCCTTGCTAATAACGTGTAGCATTCTAAAGCTGCTAATAGGTCATTCTTTTATATGGCACTTGAATGACTACCTTTGGGAAATCCCAAATGATTTCAATTAAAGTGGCCATTATGAAAGTCAATAATCATGGTAGTATTTGAGAGGTAATTCTTTTGTAATATGATATAAATGAAGAAAAGATATCACCAAGGCCTTAGAGACTTTGAGAGTCACAAGAAATATGCAACAATATTAATAAGTGTACATGGGAGGACATATTTGAAATATGGCTGTATCCATCGTGGTCTCATGAGAAGTCCCTGAACTTGATAATCTGGAACATGTGTGAATATAAGTGTCTGGAGCTAAGCAGTGTTGTGGAACAAAAGCATAGCCATTAGACAAAAGTTGCTATAGAAGAGGAAAATTAAATAATGATAATCCCAAAGAAACAGAAAGTAATGTGGCAGAATTTGCTGAGATATTCCTGGAAGGAACCGATGCTTCCATTTTCTGATACCTGAATACAGTCCTTTTCTTGACCTCCCCACCTTTCTTGCACTAGATTTCAGAAATTCCTTGATATTAATTCGGCACTAACTTCCTATCTTCTGTCCAGCTGGATTTTTAGCTTATAAAATCTATTTATTGTTGGTAAGAGATTATTGATAGTATCTCTAACATTATTATTGAATATGTGGTACTGACTAAGCATACCAAAATATTTTTTTTCTTTCCACTTTCTGCATTACATGGAATATGACATAATTCTACCAAAGTCTGCCCATTCCCAGCTAACTAACTCTGTTTACAAAGATTTGCTACTTTTTTCTTTTTAACCAAGAATCTGGATTATAGCAAACAGGTACAACTCCTAACTCAGGAGGATAAGTTCTTCGTAACAACTGGCCCATGTCTTTGCTTGTTTTTCTGGAGTACCTAGAGAGGTTTATGAGTTTATGAGAATTCTTTGCATTTTTTATTCAGTCTTCTCATTCAGGTAATTGCCATTGGAGGGCCCTTGCTTTATTACATCACCTAGATGAGAACCAGGTTTTGTTTAAAACACGAGCCAAGCGGAGATCTCAAAACGTTTATGATTTCATTATTTTTCTGATCATAAAGGTAGTCCAAAGTCCTTGAAAAAGTTTTTGGAAAATAAAAATCTGAACACTATAATCACCCATCAACAATATGAACACAAAATTACCCAGTCTTTTCACTATACACTTAAAAATAATTGTGAAATGATCAACCTTCTAAAATCTAAACCAAGACTTGGTCTTCAATGATTTGGTCCTTTTTAACCACACTATTAAGACACTGATCACTTTATTCAAGACAAATGTATGCCTTTGGAGCATGGCAACAAAAACCTCTGACCCATTTAAGTCTGAATAGCCTCTTTGAGGCATAGTTTTATATTAGGTTGGTGATCCAATACTCATATCCTCTGGTTTTAGTATCAGCGAAGTATGTGGCACTACTTCAATGTCCACATAAATAAATTTTCTAAAGCAGAGGCCCTTAGAGCACTTTGAATGATAAAATCCTTTATTCAAATAACATACTATGTGGAGTCTAGAGATGATAGAAGGGTGGACTATCCAGAGAACTTCATCTTGGTTCTTCTCCTGCCTTCCTGACCCATTCCACCCCTTACTACAGTATTCTCTGAGGTACCTCTGAGCAGTGCCAGGTCTCGTCTAAAATTTCTCAAAGCTCTAGTTGATCTTACTACCCCATTTTATAGATGAATTAAAGTGAAATGTTTAATAAATATAAGCAATACCACCTGAAGTGTAAGACCAAGTCTAAATGAATCATTTATACTTCATGTGTCTGTCCCAGAAGAGATATCTAGGTGATTCCTAGAAACCATTTGTTCCCCTGTGGTTCCACGCAGGGGTGGGCAAACTTTTTGACTCGAGGCCCACAATGGGTTCTTAAACTGGACCAGAGGGCCGGAACAAAAGCATGGATGGAGTGTTTGTGTGAACTAATATAAATTCAAAGTAAAGGAGCGGAGGGGAGAGCAAGAGAACCGGATAGAACAGCCGGATCCGGCCCGCGGGCCGTAGTTTGCCCACGGCTGCTCTAGGGTTTTCCATGTTGGACTTTGCTCTCCTAGTGTTCTATCTCCACCTCACCCACAACACACACCCTGTATCAAGGTGTGATTCTCATCTCTCTTAAAAACCAGCTGCCCTACCCACCTTAATCTGACTTGAATTGACCTAGATTCCCAATGGCACCAAAGCAAAATTTAAATACATAGTAGATTTGGAAAGAATTTATCCTGAGCATAAATTATAACATGAATGATACATTTAAGTCAATAAAAGTAGTGAAATGTGGGTAGAAATTATGCAACCGTTCTTTGGTATCTATCAAATGTCTTTGTTAAGACATTTAATCCCTCAGTGAACTACAATTTTCAGAATACCTTTTTGGTGCCACTTCATCAACTTTTGGTACCACTTACCATTTTTTTTCTGAATGTCTCTACTTAGTTACAGATTGGTTAGGCCTGACCCAGTACATTCCCCATCTCTGCATGGCTATCGCATTGAGCCACTTCAAGCATTCAAATGGCATCATTGTGGAGCATTCCTGTAATGAATGATTAGAAAAATATTTCATATTTCTATGAAAGTTAGTGCTTCTTATTGCAAACATTTTGGCAACCCATGAAAAATGATCTGAGGAAAAAATATTCTTTGTCTAAGTATACTTTGAAAAATAGCATCAGTATACTTCTGAAAAGAGAAGGTATGGGATACTGTGGGGATATAAAAGAGGAAGAGGGAAGTTCTACATGGAGCTGATTTAGAAAATTCCCATAAGCATACTTATAAATATACTAAATACTCAGGCCAAAACAGGCTCTCTGACATCCCGCAAGGGGTCCCGGATTGCGAGAGGGTGCAGGCCAGGTTGAGGAACCCCACCAGTGCATGATTAAGGCTGGAGAGGGCCTGTAGGAGGGGCTCAAGGGCATGTCCCGCCCATCTCACCCAGTCCTAATCGGCTGTACCCCAGCAGCAAGCTAACCTACCAGTTGGAGCGTCTGGCCCCTGGTGGTCAGTGCGCATCATAGCAACTGGTTGAACAACTGGTCAGACACTTAGCATATTAGGCTTTTATTATTTAGGATATAGAGATATACATATACACTAAACACATATGAGTATATATGTATATGTTTACATATATAAAGAATGTACCACACATATATATGTATATGTGTACATACATGTGCATTCATATAATGTGCTTCTATAAATAAATATACAATGTTCCTAATCCTAACCACTTTCAATTATTATTTTCACGTTCAGCTGCATTTTTCCCACATTAATTTCACTTGGGTGTAGGAATGCTGTAGTATAAAAGAAAGGTACTAAGTATAAATAATAATGCCAAACTTGACTGCCTGTGAAACAAACATAAAATCAAATAAAACCTCCAAAGTGGCCCTTTTTAAAAAATGCTAAAGAAATAACAAGAGTAAAATAGACACACTGCTAAAGATGTATCATTCCATCCAGCACTGAATGATCCAAACAAATGGAAGCTTGTTTCTCAGTCATTGTACTTAAAACCTGTGTGTGTGTGTTTAAGTCTATGAAGGCTCTGTGAGGAAGATATTTTATATCCTTGGGTATTAACCTGAGCATCTGGGGCTTCACACAACATCTTTTCTCTTCAAAGAAGACATCCATCCTTATTTAAAAACCACACAGAAGTCGTAAACAGACAGAAGTCATAAACGCACACAAGAGTCATTAAATAGTTTCCTTGCTATTTAGTTTTTAAACACTTTATTCCAACCGTCTGAGGAGTCATCATTTTTCTTAATGTGGTAGATTTCAGTGCTGGACATATTGGCCCCCTTGAGTGGCTGGATGAAGCTGTGAGTACCACACATCTCAGTTTTCAAAGATTCTGTGCAAACCCCTTTTTGTTTTGGTTTGTGTGGGTTCACATCCGCAGAGCTACACTTGGGGGGAAAAAATCAAAGTAAAACAATTGAAACCATGAAGTTTCACATAATTTCTAACAAAGTTATTATACATCAATCCTTTGTTAAAAAATGGGTTTGGGGTTTAAAACAGCTTGGAAATCTTTGAAAGAGTGTTGACTAAATTTTTGCTTTGTGTTACAGGCCAAATATAATCCAGAGTACCCTTAATGTCATTTCAGTAGCCAAAGTTCTCACAGTACTAAGTGATTCAGTTCTTCCTCTTTGGGTGATTTTTTGTTTTGTTTTTAAATATGTTTTTATTGATTTTTTTTATAGAGAGAGATAGAAACAGCAATGAGAGAGAAACATCAATATCAATTGGCTGCCTCCTGCACGTCCCCCGACCTGGAATCAAACCCGTGACCTCTGGGTGCATGACATGATGCTCAACCACTGAGTGACACTGGCCAGGGCATGAGTGATTATTCTAAATTACACTCAAAAGAATAAGACCATTGACACTGGAAAAATTCCACACTCTTAAAAGATTTTTGACCTACACCATTTATTCAGTAAATGTGTCTTGGGCAGGGCACGTGTGGGAGGCAACCAATGGATGTCTCTCTCACATTGATCATTCTCTCTGTGTGTCTCTCTCCCTCCCTTCCACTTTCTCTAAAAATCAATGGAAAATTATCCTCGGGTGAGGTTTAGCAAAAACAAAAAAAGACTTTCTGCAGAGTCTGGGTTTAAATCTTGACACTGTTGTTTAACAGCATTGTAACTTGACTAAATTTCTTATTCTCAATCTCTAAGGCTAAAGTCCCTTAACAATAAAAAGGGATTGACAATGGTTTCTTTCTCATAGTTATTATGAGGATGACATACAAAATCCAAAATATAAAATGTTTGGAACATAGTAAATTATCAAGGTTATTACAAAGTAAGATGCTGCTCTCTTAGAATATATGGAAAGGAAATCTTTCCCCAAATTTTTTCCCACCAATCTATATGTGGGAATTAAAGCAAAATACATTTTAATGAAGGCAAATATTGTCAAAGGCTTTTCTTTCTCTACTATCTGTTCACAGATAGGTGAGTAGATGCTAAAGGCATGTTGCCACCAGGGTGGGAATATTTTAACTAGTTATTGACATCAACTTATGGAATATCATCAACAAAACCCAATAAGAGGTATTAAAGCAATGCTTTTGGAACAAAACTAGAAATAAAGGTGTCAAGATGCTCTGGTTTTATATTATAATGTGTGACAAACATGGTAGAAATATCTATCAGAAGGAAAATGTACCTTTTTTTTTTTTTCAAGAGAGCATGGCAATATAATTTCAAAACCCTTACAAAGTAGAAAAGAATTGAGGTGTAAAAATGTTCATTACAACATCATTTATAATGGAAAAAACTGTTACTGAGTGACCAAGTCAATTGTGTACTGAGGTTTTTAATTACATCAAAATGCTCACATTAAAATGCAAAATGAAGAAACCGCAATAATATCTCAACTACATAAAAATCCATAAAAGAAAGACTAGAAGGAAATAAGTCAAAATGTTAAAAATCATCTCCTCTGGCTGGTGGGAAAAGAGGTCATCTTTTATTATTCTTTATTCAACTTTAAACATTGCTATAAAGAACATACGTTACTTTACAAATCTCAAATAAATAATTAACAGACATAAAAAGGAGAAAAAGTACAGTGTAGTTCTATGAAATTATTCAGTGGAGGAATGTTCAAAGGAAGAATTTTAAGTGAGTTTCTCTTTGCCCATCCATCTCGATCCATCAAACTGTCATGTGTGGCCTTCTACATCCTTTCTTTGCTCTGAGTCACGTAGAATCGTTTGCTTTCCCGACAATGCATACACTGTGTGGTGCCATCTTTTTTACATTTACTCATATCCTTATGTGCTGCCCTGGGAGGCTTTGAAAAATCTGTCCCTTGAGTATAGAATGCCTTTTCCAACAGAGACATGAGATAGGAACCAATCACTGGCCTGAGTCTTTACTGGGAAAATGATGTTCCTTTGTTTGTAGCTGTGAATAAACTCTTGCTCAATTTGACCACCAAAAAATTATTTTTGTGTTTTCTTATTCTTCTTTCTGTCATGGTTAATAGAGAGGTCTTATCCTTGGCCATATTTGAATTTTATGCATAAGTGCATAGATGCTGAAATTTAGCCCTAAGCCTTCAAGAAACCCCATATGTCAGCTTTCTGTTTCAATCCTATATGCAGCTCAGGTAGAATACATGTTGTCAGATTGCATATGGCCTGAAGCATGATCACTGGGTTGTTTGGTTTTGCTTTGTTTGGTTTTCTTTTTATGCTAATAAACTTGCATTTTATAGCCACAAAGTAAAGAGATGGTAAAAAATAAAAAAAATGCAAATTCAAATTATAACTGAGGTTACAAAGTAGAAAACAGTTCATACCTGCAAGGTGCTTATAATGTACTAGAGGCCCAGTGCACAAAATTCGTGCACTGGAGGGGGTTGTCCCTCAGCCCAGCCTGCACCCTCTCCAATCTGGAACCCCTCAGGGGATGTCCGACTGCCAGTTTAGGCCCAATTCCACAGGGATCAGGCCTAAACTGGCAGTTGGACATCCATCTCACAATCTGGGACTGCTGGCTTCTAACTGCTCACCTGCCTGCCAGCCTGATCACCCCC
Organism: Plecotus auritus; assembly: GCF_963455305.1. NCBI lineage: Eukaryota > Metazoa > Chordata > Mammalia > Chiroptera > Vespertilionidae > Plecotus > Plecotus auritus. Next base: position 134,135,025 of record NC_137782.1, on the reverse strand, counting down.
TAACTGCTCCCCTGATGGCCTGATCAACACCTAACTGCTCCCCTGCTGTCCCGAATGCCTCCAACTGCCTTCCCCTGCTGGCCTGATGTCCCCCAACTGCCCTCCCCTGCCAACCTGATCGCCCCTAACTGCCTCTGCCTGCCTGATCACCCCTAACTGCCCTCCCCTGCCAGCCTGATCTCACCCCCAACTGCCCACCCCTGCAGGCCTGATCTTGCTCCCAACTGCCCTCCTCTGCCAGCCAATTTGGTTCTGATTGGTCAGTTTCTATGCCAGTCAGCATCAAAAGCTCCACCTCCTGGGCAGTCATTGGCTCCTCACAGTTAACCCAGATTTGGTTCTGATTGGTCAGTTGCTATGCCAGTCAATGTCAAAAGCTCCACCTCCTAGGCAGCCATTGGCTCCGCAAAGTTCACCCAGATTTGGTTCTGATTGGTCAGTTGCTATGCCAGTCAGCATCTCTGGGCCTATCAACTGGGCCTGATCAGAAAGGCTGGGCTGATCAGCAGCCCCGTTGGAGGCCTAGAGAGAAATGGAGGCACAGCTGCTGGCCAGGCCCAGAAAGAAAGAGAGAGGCAAGTGCTGATCAACAGCTGCCACAGTGGCTAGGGGTCAAACCCTGCTTCTCTCTTCAGACCTCTTTCTAGGGCTGATGTTCAGCCCCCTCGGCAGTCAGGGCTGGGTCACTGCCCCTGCAGCCATAGCAGTCAGTGCTGGTCGCCATAGAAATCCAGTGCTGACTGCAAGACTGACGTCCAGTCTTGTGGATGTCACGGAACCAGGGTTTTTATATACTAGGACTAGAGGCCCGGTGCATGAAATTCATGCACGGGGGCGGGGGGTGTCCCTCAGCCCAGCCTGCACCCTCTTCAATCAGGGACCCGGTAGAATTGGGCCTAAATGGGCAGTCGGACATCCCTCTCACAATCCAGGACTGCTGGCTCCCAACTGCTCACCTGCCTGCCATCCTGATTGCCCCTAACTGCTTCTGCCTGCCAGCCTGATTACCCCCTAACCACTCCCCTGCCAGCCTGATTGATGCCTAACTGCTTCCCTGCCAGCCTGATTGCCCCTAACTGCCCTCCCCTGCAGGCCTTATCACCCCTAACTGCCCTTCCCTGCAGGCCTGGTCACCCCCAACTGCTCTCTCCTGCAGGCCTGGATCCCCCCTAACTGCCCTTTCCTGCAGGCTTCATCGCCCCCAACTGCCCTCCCTTGCAGGCCTGGTCACCCCCAACTGCTCTCCCCTGCAGGCCTGGGTCCCGCCCAACTGCCCTCCCCTGCAGACTTGATCACCCCCAACTGCCTTCCCTTGCAGGCCGGGTCCCTTCCAACTGCTCTCCCATGCTGACCATCTGGTGGTGGCCATCTTGTGTCCACATGGGGGCAGGATCTTTGACCACATAGGGGCAGCCATCTTGTGTGTTGGAGTGATGGTCAATTTGCATATTACTCTTTTATTGGATAGGATAGAGGCCTGGTGCATGGGTGGGGGCCAGCTGGTTTGCCCTGGAGGGTGTCCCGGCTCAGGGTGAGGGTTCCCTTGGGGCATGGGGCAGCCTGGGCGAGGGAGCCTGTGGTGGTTTGCAGGCCGGCCATGCCACCCGGCGACCCAAACGGAAGCCCTGGTATCTGGGATTTATTTATCTTCTATAATTGAAACTTTGTAGCCTTGAGCGGAGCCAAGCCTCCTGCTTGCTCCGTGGCTGCTGCCATTTTTGTTGGAATTTATTTATCTTCTATAACTGAAACTTTGTAGCCTTGAGTGGAGGTCAGGCCAGGGCTGTGGGAGCTTGGCTTCCTCCATTGCTGGGGGCAACCTGCTCTCTCCAGGTCCATGGCTGCCACCATTTTTGTTGGGATTTATTTATCTTCTATAATTGAAACTTTGTAGCCTTGAGTGGAGACTTGGGCTGACCAGGGTGTGCGGAAATCTTGGCTTCCTCCATTGCCAGGGAAACCCAAGCCTCCTGCTTGCTCCATGGCTGCACCATCTTGGTTGGGCTAATTTGCACACTCGCTCCCGATTGGCTGATGGGCGTGGCTTGTGGGTGTAGCACAGTGATGGTTAATTTGCATATTACTCTTTTATTAGGTAGGATAGCTGCACTGTCCAATATGGTAGCTACTAGCAACATGTGGCTATTGAGCATTTCAAGTGCAGCCACTCCCAATTTAGCTAATTGCTATTAGCTGTAAAATATGCATCAGATTTCAAAGACAAAACTAAAAAATATCTCAGTAATTTTATATATTAACTAGAGGCCCAGTGCACGAAATTCGTGCAGGGGGGGTCCCTCAGCCCAGCCTGCACCCTCTCCAATCTGGAACGCCTCGAGGGATGCCCAATAGGATTGGTCCTAAAAGGGCAGTTGGATATCCCTCTCACAATCCAGGACTGCTGGCTCTCAACTGCTCACCTGCCTGCCATCCTGAATGCCCCTAACAGCTTCTGCCTGCCAGCCTGATCACCCCCTAACCACTCCCCTGCCAGCCTGATTGATGCCTAACTGCTCCCCTGCCATCCTGTTTGCCCCTAACTGCCTTCCCCTGCTGGCCTGGTCACCCCTAACTGCCCTCCCCTGAAGGCTTAGTCCACCCCAACTGCTCTCCCCTGCAGTCTTGATCCCCCTCAACTGCTCTCCCCTGCAGGCCTGGGTCCTCCCCAACTGCCTTTCCGTGCAGGCCCGGTTGCCCCCAACTTCCCTCTTCTGCCAGCCTGGTTACCCCTAACTGCCCTCCCCTTCAGGCCTGGTCCCCCCAACTGCCCTCCCCTGCAGGCCTGGTCCCTCCCAACTGCCCTCCCCTGCTGACCATCTTGTGGCAGCCATCTTGTGTCCACATGGAGGCAGCCATCTTTGACCACATGGGGGCAGCCATCTTGTGTGTTGGAGTGATGGTCAATTTGCATATTACTCTTTTATTAGATAGGATTACACATTGAAATGACAATATTTTGGATATATTAAGTGAAGTACATTATTAAATTAATTTCACATTTTAAAATATTCTTTTTGTAATATGGCTCTAGACAATGTTAAGTTACATATATTGATTGCATTTGTGATTCCTGTTACATTTCTACATAAATTTTTACTCAAATAAAAATGAATGACCAGACAAAAATAAATAACACTGCTGAAAAATAAACCTGAGAAATGTTAAAATGTACAAGTAATGCATTTATAAATTAGCACTAAAGACTGTAAATACTGTTTGTTCAGAAGAAAAAGATGGCCATGGACACGAGGAAGATAGGCCTTGGAAAATGTGTCCAGATAGTCACATAATCCTTCAACTAATGGCCCAATGGACTCTAGTGATTATTTGATCTTGGTTCCTCCAGTTCTGTTTTAGTCTAGTTCCTAACTTTTAAACATTAATTCAATGTCTTGGGCTTCTATTTTACACTATGATGCTGTCTGTCTGACTCACTTCTAAACTGAAGTGCATATAAAAAAATTGAACCACTTCAATGATTTTAAATCACTCTTCAATGTGCAAAGCAATTTAAAATTACTGGAGTGCTTCCAATTTTTATTAGTCCTTGAATTTGGAAGTGATCTAGGCTTTTCTGGGCATGTGCAATGCACTGTGACTTAAAATTATTGAACACTCATTCCCTACTCCTCCCAAATCCTTATTTTTAAGAAGCTGATTCCACTGTGCAATGGAAACCATCAGGAGGGTATGACATGGAAATGGTATGGATAACCAAAAAACACAGGGGGGAAATAGCTTCCATTTAATAATGAGAGCTATACTTTATAATTAGGTAGTGTCTTGCCCAAGGATCTCTAAGTGCTTCATAAACATCAGTTCATTCATCATGAAGACATCTTACAAGGGGACATCTTTCCAGTATGAGAAGGCAGTGAATGGGATGGGTAAAGCTACTAGTATATAGATTGGCTTCAAACACTGAATTGGTTAATTTTAATTCTGTGAGAGATATGCCTAGGACATTTAATTTTGGTGCTGCTTTTCTTTTTTCTTTCTCTCTCTCTCTCTTTGCAAGGAGAAGGAGGTAATGTTATACTGTCTGATCCATTTGCAACTGTCATAAAAAATTAACTTGGCAATGCAAAATCTACTAAATGAATTGCTTATTCCAAATAAACTCCAGGAGCAAACATAAAGTGATTGGTTTCCTAATTTAATTACTTTAGTTAAACTTTGGGAGAAAATACATAAACCTTTCCACCATTTCCTTTCAAGTTAATTTCTTCCTGTTTGGCATATACTAAATCCACTGAACCTAAAGCTTTTTTTACCTGTAAGATGATTTATCTGAGAATTTTCAAGTCATAGACTTTTCCTCTACTCTTGTACTAGGAGAAGTTTCCATTAATATAGGGATCTAGTAAAATCTTTATTATAGGAATGGCTGAATTCAAGACCTAGAATAAGAAATTTGGGTTTTAAATGTAGACTAAGAAGTAGTTATCTGCTTGTTCCTTACTGTGATGCAACAGATTATTGAGACTTACTAAGATATGAGCACTTTGCTAGGCATTGGAAATAATAAGAAATCTGATTACATGAAGGCTGTAATCATTCAAGTTTATTTGGAAGGGAATATTTCAAATGGGCTCACTATGTGGTAACACACCAGAAGGGCTCACTACGTGGTAACACACCAGATTTACGTAATCTGCATCCACAATATCTGAGTAATCGTCCCTATAAAACATTATATACTGTGATGAAAAAGCTCACTCACCTATCAGGATCTGGTCAACAAGTAATATGCCTGACTCCATAATAATAGGACTTATCCAGTAGCATTGATGGAGTCCTTGATGAAGGCCATTTGTTCTCTGTTATAAACAAACAACAATAACAATAAGTAGAGAGAAGAAAAGATGTGCTAAAGGGCCTATTCCTTTGAAAGGCTGGAAGAAATAAAATACAGGTCACATGAAGTGATCTCCATAGAAATCCTATCTAGTAAAAGAGTAATATGTAAATTAACCATCACTCCGCTACACCCACAAGCCACGCCCACAAGCCAATCAGGAGCGAGTATGCAAATTAACCCCAACCAAGATGGCTGCAACCATAGAGCGAGCAGGAGGGAGGCTTGGGTTTCCCTGGCAATGGAGGAAGCCAAGCTTTCCACACACCCTGGCAGGCTCAGGCCTCCACTCAAGGCTACAAAGTTTCAATTATAGAGGATAAATAAATCCCAACAAAAATGGCGGCAGCCATGGAGTTGGAGAGAGCAGGAGGCTAGGGTTGCCCCTGGCGATGGAGGAAGCCAAGCTTTCCGCACACCCTGGCCTGCCTTGGCCTCCACTTAAGGTTACAAAGTTTCAATTATAGAAGATAAATAAATCCCAACAAAAATGGCTCCCACCATGGAGCGAGCTGGAGGCTTGGCTCTGCTCCAGGCTACAAAGTTTCAATTGTAGAAGATAAATAAATCCCAGATACCAGGGCCTCTGCTTGGGTCACTGGGGGCCATGGCCAGCCTGCAAACCACCACAGGCCCCTCACCCAGGCCACCCCACGCCCCAAGGGAACCCCCAACCTGAACCAGGACACCCTTCAGGGCAAACCAGTTGGCCCCCACCCATGCACCAGGCCTCTATCCTATCTAATAAAAGAGTAATATGCAAATTGACCATCACTCCAACACACAAGATGGCTGCCCCAATGTGGTCAAAGATCCTGCCCCCATGTGGACACAAGATGGCCACCACCAGATGGCCAGCAGAGGAGGGCAGTTGGGAGGAACCAGGCCTGCAAGGGAGGGCAGTTGGGGGCAATGAAGCCTGCAGCAGAGGGCAGTTAGGGGTGACCAGGCCAGCAGAGGAGGGAACTTGGGGGTGACCGTGCCTGCAGGGAAGGGCAGTTAGGGGGGACCCAGGCCTGCAGGGGAGAGCAGTTGGGGGGGTCTAGGCCTGCAGGGGAGGGCAGTTAGGGGTGACCAGGCCTGCAGGGGAGGGCAAATGGGGCAAACAGGCTGGCAGGGGAGCAGTTAGGCATCAATCAGGCTGGCAGGGAAGTGGTTAAGGGGTGATCAGGCTGCCAGGCAGAAGCGGTTAGGGGCAATCAGGAAGGCAGGCAGGCGAGCAGTTGGGAGCCAGCAGTCCTGGATTGTGAGAGGGATGTCCGACTGCGCATTTAGTCCCGTTCCCACCGGGATCGGGCCTAAACGGGCAGTCAAACATCCCGACAGGGGTCCCAGATTTGAGAGGGTGCAGGCTGAGCTGAGGGACATCCACCCCCGCCCCTCCCCCCCATGCACGAATTTCGTGCACTGGGCCTCTAGTGAAAGAATAATTGCCTACAGTGGCTTGCCTTAGACCATTGGGAAAGCATACAAAAAATGTTTATGAATATAAAGTGTTAGTTTCGACTCAGACAAAGTTTCTTCTTCTGAATTTAGTGTCAAAGTCCTATGGAAATCCTGGGGCATCCTTCTCTTACCCAACTCAGTAATATCTTAGCAAGGGTGATCTTAAAGCAAAACCTAACATGAAATATGAATGTGTTGTTGTTAGAGTTTTTTAATCCCATTTTGAACAGTATGAACTATAGGCGGAAATAGAATTTACCATAATGCTGAGGATTAAAAGGAATGAGCCTCTTGTTTAGAAAATTAGCTCATCAATATGCCAAGCTTATTTTTAAAAATGCTTTAATTTTTAAAAATACAGCATATCCTCTCCAGCTTCCTGTATTTGACTCTAATAATAAAACTTTCAGTATGACTAATGCAGTTTAGCTAAACAAATTAGAGAACTGCACAATATATGCGGAGAAGAACATTTCCATTAGCCATGGTGGTGTTCTCTGCCTGGTCAGTGAGCAATGACTGCAAACCTAGCCTGGCAAACAAGGCTTGCACTTTGTGAAGAGACAGGAAGCAGTGGGCAAGGGCTGCCATGGTTTCTCCAAATGGAAATGATAAACTGCTTTGGGAATCAAGAAGAAGAGAGGGACAGAGACTTTCTTGTTGGCAAAACTCCTCCCAGTTTTCATTAACAGAGCTCAGTTGAACGTCAAGAGGAACCAGGGAAGCAACTGAGAGAGACCCAGAAGAATTCACTTTACTGCCCTCTCCACTTCTCTCCCCACATGCTATGGGGTATGTTCTGAGTTGAGTTGTATACCCACCCATTCACTGTCGCCCCCCAAAATAGATGTTGAATTCCTAGCCCTCCATACCTCTGAATGTAAACTTATTTGGAAATAAAGCCATTGCAGATGTAATTGAGATTCTTCACTACTTTTTATTCATAAGCCAAAAAAATTGTAATTCTTTAAAGAGAGTTTTGTCTCTTTGGGGCCCCAAAAGACTTTATGATTTTTGTGTGTTTGACACAATGTTCTGATGTGGAACACTAGAGTAATGCATATTATGATTTGGAAAATCTAAGTCCCCTCAATAGGTCTAATGTTCTCAAACTTAATCTAATCTTAACAGGTTCATTTATACCCCAGCCATACTTATTTATTTTGCAACTTTTTCTAGCTTCCCTTCATCAGAGTGTAAGTTTGTCCTTGGGTCATTTAGTGAAGATTCTGTGTCCTTCTTCAAAATGAAACCAGCAACGTTTTCTCCTCTCCTTCCGCACGCACGTTTATACAGAGAACCGCAGTGTCTCACAGTAGCTCTCTGATTGGGGAAAAATCTGATTTGATACCTTGAGTCCCCTGGATGAGTCAAGATAATTCAAAGCTCATCAGTCTGTACATTTTGGAACAGAAAGACTTAGCTCAAGGTACAGTTAGTTAATATTTCTGGAGATTGTTTTAACCATTGAGGTTGTGGCTATCTTTACAGCTTCGTGGCAGTAGACATGTTGAGATATAATTTGACTAGCAAAAGGGAGAATTAGCAAGTTTCAGAAAAGGTGTCAGCCTGCAAATCCAGTTCACCTCATAGCTGACAAATGCAGCTTAAGAAGATAGTAAAGTTCAGCTGCTTCTACTTCATTTTACAAGGGAAAAAATTTAGATCCAGAGAGGTTACTACTTGCACAAGAACATATATTTAATAAATTATTAACTTTGAACGTTTCTCAATTTTTTGATTGCTACAATCGTTATTCCTTCTTTTCCATCTTAGTAAAGATTTTACTAAGAAATATTTGATATCCTGTTCATTATAAACATAAAGCAATTTATCCCAAATATATATAAGTTAGAAATATAATAGGACATCTGTACCTTCTTACTGAATAAATGAATAGAAGAATAAATAATTGAGGGAGAGAAAAATGACTTAGTACTAACTACAGATTCATTACTAGCTATAATTTTTAAATATTTCTAAGTCATTTCCTACTCATTCATTCTTGCATATGACCTTCTATTACATTCTAGCCCATTCCACTAAACTTGCATCCCGCTTAGATCATTACATTCTATTAAAATACTATGTCCATGTGATTTAAATTGTCCTATGTCTTATAAAATGGAAATAACATTTTATTTTTGCTATTGTTCAAATAATCCACTGAGTCCCTAATTAATTTAGATTATCATCTCTTTGTAGATACCTGGGATTGTTTTGGTACTTAATACATTAGTATAGTATCCATTTTAAAAATTATAGTAATAATCACATTTGCTTAAGTTCTTCCTTCTCACTTCTACTAAGAGAAATATAGGGTTTTTTTTTTCTCCCATTGGAATGTTGATGCTGTAAGATGCTGTAATAATCCACACTTCAATAAGAAATGGAAAAAAAAATGGTAGAAGTGTTAGCATTGGTTGATCTTAAAAAATTGTGGCCAAGTGTGGTTAACAACTACACTGGTCATTTTATTTAGATTTCAAAAAATAAATCTACTAGTGATTTCTTTCCTACTCATGTAATATAAACTATCTACACTACCAAGATATTTCTAGAATATGGACAAACATAGACTCAAGAACAATAAAGACACTACTGTTTTACTAGTTATAACTCATTTGCTTGTTTTCTTTGTTTAAAGTGAAGATATTTACACTAAAGGAAAATATTTCATTACTATTTTTCAGTTAACAAAATCTGCAGCCATTGCTGGCTTTTGGGAGCATTGTACAAGTAAGTACCAATGTTACTGGCAAAAGTTTCTAGAGTTTGTGTTAGTAAATAAACTCCTAAAAAAGAAACTCTTAAAGGAAGACTCATAGGACAATAAGAGAGTCTAACTACCCGACTCAAACAATTACCACAAAAAAAAACATGTTTTATGAAGTTGAAAATTACATTGTTTTATAGTGTGCATTTTGTTTTCATAAAACAACTAAGGTAATAATTGATTTTTTTCATTATCTCATAATTTCATAACATAGACAATAAAGAAAGGTTTGCTAGTATACTTGGTATGTAAAGTTTGAAAATAACTCATAAACTAAACAAATGTTTGAAAATATGCTTGAGCTAAAAATAGTAAAATTATAATAAGTAATCTGTATAACATATTAGAGATCTAAAGAAATGACAGTAAATTTTTATAAAACAGAGTGAGTCTAGTCTCTCTAAATCAGCCCATGGGAAAATTCCTCTCACTTTCTAACCAGAGTCAAGTAACATGATGACTTGGCCATTTTCCATAGAGTTGTGGATACCTAGATACCCAATCTGGAGTACTCAGGAACTCAAATTTGTCAAATAATATTCAAGTTTCTTTTTTGCTTGATTCTTGATGTGCTTACTATTTAAGTGAAACTTGAGTTCTCTCTGAAAAACTACATTTCAGATTTTTCACCTAGACCCGTGGTCGGCAAACTGCGGCTCGCAAGCCATATGCAGCTTTTTGGCCCCTTGAGTGTGGCTCTTCCACAAAATACCATGGCCTGGGCGAGTCTATTTTGAACAAGTGGCGTTAGAAGAAGTTTAAGTTTAAAAAATTTGGCTCTCAAAAGAAATTTCAATCGTTGTACTTTGATATTTGGCTCTGTTGACTAATGAGTTTGCCGACCACTGACCTAGACAATCAGGAAAACATACTTTGAAATGACATATACCTCAGGTCTTCTTTCTAAAGCAATTCTCCAAGTGACCATAAATTAACTGTGGTTATTCTCTGGAGAATTTCAAAGATTCCTTCCTGGAGCCACGTGGTGGTAAAAAAAAAATAAATAAAAATAAAACATTTTGAAATGTAACAATTCATTTAGAAATTACACCAACCCAATATTTTTCCAGTGTTAAAATGAGATTTCAACGATTCTTCCATTGTATAATTACTGCAGGCAATTGTTCTAGTCCTTTTATATACTATAAATAAGAATAAATTTAATTATCTATATTCAACAATTGAACTGTAAGGCTGTAAATGTATTTTTATATTTAAAATCAAAGAATATATTTTTGTATAGATCATGTAGTATGGTGTTTGCTATCCCAGAAGAATGTATGGGACCAAGACACTCTCTCTCTCATAAATATATATGGTGTAGTGTAATATTAACTAACTAAGCTAGTAAAACAGAATGTTGGAAGCTTTGCCTTTCACTCCACTGAAAAAGGTCCTTGGATAGGGTAACTCACTTTAGGCCCTGTACCAGGACCCTAGCTCACATCTCTCACAAATGGCCTATAAACACCAATGGGAACATAAAACTGCTGACATTAGCAGCACTTCCAGGAATTATCTTAATTAAGACATACAGTACCAAGAAGGGTTAACATTATTTGAAAGTAAAAGCTTTCATGCCAATAGCAAGACCACTCTGAACCCTGCTGGGTCAGCACTATAATTAGGAAAATTGCCTCCAGCATGCTTGTTTGGTAATGCTATTATCATCTTTTTTTTTTTCTTTTTAACAAGAATAAACTACATGGAGATGTTCCCATTTATTCTTCTTGCTCCCACGAACCCCTGATCCCACAAAGGCTAATGCTAGTCTAGCATTTAAATGACTGAATGGGTTACATTATCATCTGTTCACCCTGAAGTCTTTTACATCTTTTTCTTGACCTCTAACCTACAGAATATTATTTTGACAGCATCATTAATGCTGTATCTTGAGTAACCACACATAGACTAAGATGGATGGTGAAAGAGCTGAGGAACTGAAAGAAATGGACACACAATCTCATCTTCCTCTGGACTCGATAGAAGCCATCCAAAGCTATACACACACAGTGTCCTATGGCTGAGATTTCAGTGAGATGCCTCATTTAGAAAGAGGAAAAGAATCCAAGCAGAAGACATAAACAATAAAACAAACAAAACACCTAAAGTAAACATCTATAATTCTATAAATCTGGTAAATAATGACTGTTTAATATAAAATGAGATGAATCAATGGATGATTAGAATGAAAACACTCCATCATGCTCCATGGAAGAAGAGGCTTGCTGGTTGGTAAGTTTAACAAAGAGAACCCCAATGTCAAGACGCGTCCTGAAATGACAGCGAGAAAGTTTTGTCATACACTTTTAAGTACAGGTTTCATATGAAAGGCTATCTTGGCCTGTGGTGATCAGTTACATGAAACCCCCCCGGTCTATGGTTACTCTATAATTGTGAAGTCATTACCAGCTTTGGACCCACACAGTTTAATTGCCACTCTCTGCCAGAAAATGACTGTAACTGAATTAATTGACTTAATTTATACTATAAGAAAGGTATCTAGTGAACATTGCAATGATAGTACTCCAGAACCCAGTAACCTTCAAATGTGATAAAGAAGTGGACCAGTATATTAAATTTTGATAAGGCAAAAAGACATACCAACTGTAGAGTCTATAGTGGTAAGAATAAAATTGATAGAGAAGGATGTATGGTATTGATAAGAAACTGTAATTGGGATACTAACTTTTACTTTGAAATGTTGTCGTGCCATAAAACAAATTAAGAAAAATTATCTTGGGGCTGGGAGACAGGAGGAAGAAAATAAAATGCCACATACCATACTCAGGGAATGAGATCTCTTGAACAGAAGAAATTGATGCCAATTTCTCCTAAGTGTATTGCTTCTTCTAACATTTTTGAGACACTATTTATTTATGAAAAGTTGTAGAATCATTGTCAATGAAGTTTTTTTTTAATGTATAATTAAGAATGATGATCTGGTTATATTTCCTAAAACTTGGAAAATGGAAAAAAAAAATGGCTCTTGAATTAGCAGCAACTAGTTACCTAATTATTCCAGGCTTCTCAAAGATGTTTCCTCAAAAAACACCTTAAAATGTTTTATTTAAGATGAAGTTTATGTATATTTACTGATTCTAAGGAGAAAACTACTAAGCATAAAAGTCCCAAGAATACTCCCTCCTATTTTCAGACTCTTCGACAACAACTATTTAGATAAAGACATTATCTATAATGGCCATACTTATGATAATACTGCTCATACTTAGCAAAACTCTCAGACAGCAAGAAACACTACTGGACACCTCTGTGTTCTGAGTTTTGGATAACTGATGTGGTATATTATTTTTTTCAATGTTCTTAAAAAAACTTGCTTTTAATGAGGAAAGAGAGATACTGTTTTCTTCTTTTCTTGTTAGGTGAAAATACAGGTAAATAATAAATAAAGCTAGTTTATCTTTCACAGGCTAATTGAGTTAAGTTCAAGCAAAATAAAAAAATTCAATTCTGTGGAACTCTGAGCAATCAGATATAATTCTTGCTTGGCTCTTTTGGTATTTCACAACTGCAAATTCAAACAGCTCATTGAGTCTCTTCTAAACATTCACCCAAACAAATAACTTTTACTGAGCACTCAGATATATTATTGTTTTAGATGTAAGTGAGAAAATGGGATCTTAGAAAAGACATAAAAAGAAGTCCATTCATATATATATATATATATATATATATATATATATATATATACACACACACACACACACACACACACACACACACACACACTAGAGGCCTGGTGCACGAATTCGTGCATGGGTGGGGTCCCTCGGGGTGGCCTGCAGGGATCGGGCCAAAACCCACAGTCCAACGCCACATGAAGCTCCTACCTGCTGCTCCTGCTCATCCTGGCCCCACTGTGCCTGCCGCGGGCTTGCACCCAATCAGGCCCAATTGGAAGAGGTTCGAGCCTCCACAGCAGTGCTTGCCAGCCATGAGCCCTGCATCTGGCACCCTCCCAAGGTGAGTGGCCTGCAGGACCAAGCCAAAACCGGCTCTCCAACATTCCCTGAGGGGTCCCAGATTGTAAGAAGGTGCAGGCCAGGCCAAGAGATCCTCACTGGTGCAGGATCAGGGCCGGAGAGGAACAGCAGGAGGGCTCCAGGGCGTGTCCGGCCCATCTTGCTCAGTCCTAATTGGTTGGACCCCAGCAGCAGGCTAACCTACCAGTCAGAGTGTCTTCCCCCAGTGGTCAGTGCATGTCATAGCAACTGGTCGACTGCTCCCTGGTAGTCAGTGCATGTCATAGTGAGCAGTTGAGCATCCTTAGCATATCATTAGCACATTAGCTTTGATTGGTTGAACAGTCGACCAGTCACTGGACGACTGGACACTTAGCATATTAGGCTTTTAATATACAAGATTATATAAGATGTATATACATAGTACCTTTATGAAAGTGCCATATATTCAGGGGTAAGCAAAAGTAGGTTTAAAGTTATAATATTAATAAACAATATAATAATTAATAAATAAATAATAATATAAGAATAAACTGTTTCGCATACAACTGTAAATCAACTTTTGCCAACCCCTATATATGTATATATGTATATACTTTCTGTAGTCTAATAAGAAAAGAGAAGCTGACAATAAAAATATTAAAATTAAAATTTTGGCATATACATATCTTAGAAATAGTGTAGTAAGACCAGAGTAGAAAGCAAAGACTTAAAAAAGAAATAATCTTTTCTTTTTAAGGAAAACTAATATTTAGACTGAAGCAGCTCTTTATCTCTTCAGCTTTGTAACTTTGACCAAAATACTTGAAAAAATAGAATTTATGAGAAACATTTATAAGAACTAAGACTATTTTGGTGAAAAGAAGTATAATGATAATGATGATGATGATGATATATTTTAAAGAGCCAGGCCAACCAACAAATTTTTAAACTCTACTGAGGGCAAAAATTAAATGTGATCTGTAGTAGTTTTGCTAGGGTTGCCATAACAAAGTACCAACGACTACATGGCTTAAACAATAAAAATTTATTTTTTTATGGTACTGAAGTATGATCATAGTGTTGGTAGGGTTGGTTTCTCCTTAGCTTATAAATGACTGTCTTCTGGTGTCTTCAAGTGGTCTTGTCTCTGTATGTATCTGTGTCCTAATCTCTTTTTATAAGGATAATAGTTATCTCCAAATACAGTCACATTCTGTGGCATAGGGAGTTAGGACTTTAGCCCACAACATGGTTTAAGCTGAAGCATGGGTTTTGGGATTATAAATGTTAGACATACTTCTATCTAAGAAGTAAAAACTTTATAGGTACAGAGTGATTCAACTTTAAAATAATTTAAAATCTGCTTTCAATCACTTATAATTTGGTTTTGTAATTTAACCTAGGTTCATTTTCATTCCAAATAATGTGCTTTCAATAAAAGAATCAGATTCCTTTTACTCATTCCTTACTAAATAGTTCTGGGCACAATGGCAACCTGAGATTGCTAATGAAATCCTCATCCTCTTCATCATCTTCATCATTATCATCATCATCATCAAGCTAAGATTTATTATTTTTTTATGTCAGAAAATGTGCTATACACATTACAAGCACTGTCTCATTTAACTCCTATAATAATATTATGGGCTAAGTACAACTGCTATTCCTTATTATTGAAGAGAAAACTAAGATTTAGAAAGTTAAATTATTGCATAAACACATAAGATGAGTAAATGCTGTAAGTTTGGTTAGTATTCACTTATGTCTGAGTCTGGAATCTCTGTGCAGATTATTTCTCATGACTGACATGATGGACATATAATGGAAAATCTATACCAGCAGTCAGAATTAGGGCTATTGGTGTGCAAGTAGCAGGAACTTCTAAGAATTTCTGCAAGATATAAATCACACTGAAGAAAATCCACTTCTGGCCCATATGTGAAAGAGTACATGGCCTAGGAAATGGGAGGAAGGGATTCAGGCAGAATATTCCAAATATTTCCTGGAGTTAGGGAAACTGGAGGCAAAGGATAGATACAGTAGTGAGCAATGAGCTTGCCATAATGTTTACTCCAGCCCAACTCATGCTCAGCACTGTTGGCCAAAGGATGAGAGAGAAGAAAAAGGAAAGCAGGGAAGGCAGCTTTTTAAAAAGAGGGAGAAAGTATAATATGATATGGAAGAAGATTAAACTTGTGAAATACTAAGATCATTATTAATGGTTTAAAGTCCCCAAAGATTCTAACCTGCCATCAAGAAACAAAACCCAACTGTAGTAAAATAAATAAGCATTTATTTTGTTGAAGTAAAATAAATAAGTACTTATTTATTGAAGTAAAATAAATAAATAAATAAATAAATAAATAAAAGCAACAACATAAATATACCAAATAGAAGACTGTTTAATAAATATAGTACATATTCAATGGAATTCCATGTATCCATTAAAATTATGATCTACAAGATTATTATAAAATACAGACATTCTTCAAGATAAAATTTTTCAGGTGAAATATTGATTACAAAATACATGTTGATTTTGTAGAATTCTAAGTTTGTAAATAACATTTTAATATATCTATTAACACAAAAAATGTTTGAAACTATGTGTCACAGAGTAGTGCTGCTTGCTCTTACATTATCTTTTGCTTTTAATTTTATGCTTTATATTTTACAAATTTCCATAAAACCACATTTTATATTTTATAATAAAAATAATATTATTTTCAAAAAATGAAAAGGAGAGAATTGAAGACAGTTCACAGTACAAAGGTATCTTAAGAACTAGATGAGAAAATTTTCTCAAATTAGAGAAATACACTATTTTATACTGAGAATTATGACAGGCTGTTCAAGAGAAAGAGACTAGAGCAGGGAGCACATCAACTCTTCTGAGGCTTCAGAGAAAGCCGACGTGGTTTATTCAGGCTCTTGTGTATCTTGTGAATCATAAATAATCAGTGAGTCCTGCTAATGTGCCAACTGAAAGTGTAAGGATTTACTCAATCTGGTGATCCAACCAAAGATTCTCAACTCTCATCAGGTCAAAATCAACTGGGGAATTAATTAAAGAGACTGATTTCCTCAGTCCATCTGAAATCAATTAAATCAGACTCTCTGAGATTGAAACCAACCAGTCTTTTTAAAAAAAAAAAAAAAAAAAGTTTTGCAGGTGAATCTAATGTACAGACAACTAGTTTAACAAAACAATCATTCAGGCGTCCTCAAACTATGGCCCGCTGAGGACATTTATCCGGCCCACCAGGTGCCACTGCCTGTCCTGCTTAGCAGCCGACTCGTCCAGGGCCCGCAGTGTGCATAGGAATTTGTTCATAGTTTTTTTTTTAAACTATAGTCCGGCCCTCCAATCGTCTGAGGGACAGTGAACTGGCCCTCTGTTTAAAAAGTTTGAGGACCTTGCCCTAACCGGTTTGGCTCAGTGGATAGAGCGTCGGCCTGCGGACTGAAGGGTCCCAGGTTCGATTCCGGTCAAGGGCATGTACCTGGGTTGCGGGCACATCCCCAGTGGGGGGTGTGCAGGAGGCAGCTGATCGATGTTTCTCTCCCATCGATGTTTCTAACTCTCTATCCCTCTCCCTTCCTCTCTGTAAAAAATCAATAAAATATATTTAAAAAAAAAATAAATAAAAAAAATAAAAAGTTTGAGGACCCCTGGAAGTACTTTTTACCTTAGCACACTATTTCTTTTCTTATTGGGGTAACATTAGTTTACAACATTACACAAGTTTCAGGTGTACAACATTATAATTTAATAACTATATATACTATAGTCTGAACCCACCATCCAAAGTCTAGTTTCCATCCTTCACCATACATTTGACACCTTTACCCATTTCATCCTCCCCCGCTTTCCCTCTGATCACCACCAATCTGTTGAACTTTGACATATTTCTTGATTAAGAATTTCCACATTCAGCAATATATTAAAAAGATCATACATCATGATCAAGTGGGATTTATTTCAAGGAGGCAAGGCTGGTACAATATTCGCAAATCAACAAATGTGATACATCACATAAACAGATTGAAAGACAAAAATCACATGATCATATCAATAGATGCAGAAAAAGTATTCAACAAAACCCAAAACCCATTTTTGATAAAAACTCTCAGCAAAGTGGGAATAGAGGGAGCATATCTCAACATGACAAACCTACATATATGACAAACCTACAGCCAACATCATACTCAATGGACAAAAACTAAAACCATTTCACCTAAGTACAGGAACAAGACAGGGATGCCCACTTTCACCACTCCTATTCGACATAAGTGCTAGCCATAGCTATCAGAAAAGAAGAAGAAATAAAAGGCGTCCAAATTGGAAAAGAAGAAGTGAAACTGTCATTATTATCAGATTACATGATATTGTACATAGAAAACCCCAAAGACTCCATAAAAAAACTACTAGACTTAATAAATGAATTCAGCAATGTAGCAGGATACAAAATTAACACGCAGAAATCTATGGCTTTTTTATACATCAATAATGAACTCACAGAAAGAGAAACTAAAAACAACAACAACAAAAACAATCCCATTTACCACTGCAACAAAAAAATTAAGATACCAAGGAATAAACTTTACTAAGGAGGTAAAAGACCTGTACTCAGAAAACTACAGGACATTGAAAAAAGAGGTAGAGGTAGACATAAACAAATGGAAGAATATACTATGTTCATGGATTGGTAGCATCAGCATCATTAAAATGTCCATACTGCCCAAAGCAATCTATACATTCAATGAAATCCCCATTAAGATATAAATGGGATATTTCACAGACATAGAACAAACTCTCCAAAAATTCATCTGGAATAAAAAAAGACCCCAAATAGCCGCAGCAATCCTGAGAAAGAACAAAGTTGGAGGGATCACAATACCAGATATCAAGCTATATTACAAAGCCCCTGTTCCCAAAACTGCCTGATACTGGCACAAGAACAAACATATAGACCAGTGGAACAAAACAGAGAACCCAGAAATCGATCCAAGCCATTATGCTCAATTAATATTTGACAAAGGAGGCAAGTCTCTTCAATAAATTATGTTGGGAAAATTGGACAAATACATGCAAAAAAAATGAAACTAGACCACCAACTTACACCACACACAAAAATAAACTCAAAATGGATAAAGAACTTAAACATAAATGGGAAACCATAAAAATCTTAGAGGAATCCATAGGCAGCAAAACATCAGACATATGTTGTAGCAATATCTTTACTGATACAGCTCCTAGGGCAAGGGAAACTAAGGAGAAAATAAACAAATGAGACTACATCAAAATGAAAAGCTTCTGCACAGCAAAATAAACCATCAACAAAACAAAAAGATAGCCCACTGCATGGGAGAACACATTTGCCAATGTTATCTCTGATAAGGGTTTAATCTCCAACATTTACAGGGAACTCATACAACTTAACAAAAGGAAGATAAACGATCCAATCAACAAATGGGCAAAGGACCTAAATAGATACTTTTCAAAAGAGGACATACAGAAGGCCAAGAGACATATGAAAACATGTTCAAAGTCACTAATCATCAGAGAGATGCAAGTCAAAATGACAATGAGGTACCATCTCATACCTGGCAGAATGGCTATCATCAACAAATCAACAAATGACAGGTGCTGGCAAGGATATGGAGAAAAGGGAACCCTCTTGCATTGCTGGTGGGAATGCAGAGTGGTGAAGCCACTGTGGAGAATTTTCCTCCAAAAATTAAAAATGGAACTCCCATTTGACCCAGTAATCCCACTTCTAAAAGTATATCCCAAGAAATCAGAAACACCAATCAGAAAGGATATATGCACCCCTAGGTTCATAGGAGCACAATTTACAATAGCTAAGATTTGGAAACAGCCTAAGAGTCCATCAGCAGATGAATGGATTAGAAAACTATGGTACATCTACACAATGGAATACTATGCTGCTATAAAAAAGAAGGAACTCTTACCATTTGCAACAGCATGGATGGAACTGGAGAGCATTAGGCTAAGCAAAATAAGCCAGTAAGAGAAAAATAAATATCACATGACCTCACTCATTTGTGGAATATAATGAACAAGAAAAACTGATGAACAAAAATAGAGCCATAGGGGAAAAAATTTAGAATATAATAGAAGTAATCCTAATATTTGCAGATTTTTAATATTTCCTACAACTTTTGTGATATTATACTATGTTAGTACAGTTTTGGTAATATTATTTATTTTTTTCTTGAAATATTAATGTTTATTGCATGTAATATTATTATATTTAAAATCATTTTACTTGAAATATTAAAAGAAAAATAATTTCCTACAGTCCTGTCTAGTGCACTCAGTGGTTAGAGTGCTGCCCTGAAAACTGAAGGGCTGTGGGTTCAATTTCCAGTCAAGGGTGCATACCTGGGGTGCAGGTTCAATCCCTGGTACATGCAGGAGGCAATTGATGTTTCTTTCTTTCTTTCTCTCCCTCCCTCCTTCCCTTCCACTCTCTCTAAAAATATCAATGGAAAAAATATTCTCAGGTGAGGATTAACAAAAAATGATAAATAAATAAATAAATAAATAAATAAGTTGATTTTCTACAAAGAATTGTTGAATACATGTTTTAATGTGAACTCTCTCATAATAAGAAATTTTTGTCTTCCTTTACTATGAACAGCAAACTCCTATGCAATGCTATCACCAACCACTTCGTCATATAAGAACTAACAAGATTACAAGTGCCATTTAGAGGTAATCACAAGAAGGAAATAAATAGATTGCAGAGGAAGTGTCTTCTAGCCCTTAAAGAGATTTGCAGCCCCATCTGTGCTCCCAAAGCTCCTGCCAATGTCTCTATTTACTTGTGTCCAACTGTCTATATCTCAACCTGTGCTCCTTCGAGCATAGAATGTGACTTCTTTATCATTTCATCACAGAACTTTCTCATAGAGTAGAAGCTTAATAAATGTTTTGTTGACTGGACAAAGAGATGAAGTGTCAGACATTATTATCATTACTATTATATTTGTTTCAGTTTTATGACTCTAGAATTCTATAACTATTCTGTCTTTCAAACCTTCATTTTCAATCTACACTTTTATAATGTTTGATAACAACCATTCCGTGGTCATTCTGAAGAGCTGTAAACAATTCTGGAATATGTTACAATGTTATCTTCAAATAGGCATAAGAATTTTAAAGGTTATCAACAGCTTTTATCAGTGCATGTGGTAGGCCATATTGTTGTTTATTTGTTTCACAATTCCTTGGACTTAATGAGTACCAAGTTATTTGTGCATGTCAAACTAGACTGTTGGGGAGTAAAAATAACTCTGGTAAATAAATACAACATGTTCATGTAGGTGACCCATAGATTATACGATCTGGACTTTCTCAAATAAAGAAAACAAATTCTGGAGGCAAATGGCTTAGGTACAGACAAATTCAGTGTGTTCTGGGCTGACCATGACCATTCTTCCTTGAAACCATTCATCCTCAAGGATGTCAGCTGAAGTTCAAACATTCCAGTACCCTTGTGGGTTCAGCCAAATCCATGAAACTTTAAAGCTTAAGATATGGTGCAAACCATGTCCCAGGTGGACAATGGATCATTTTACACCAGGGGTCAATGATCAGAAAGAAGTTTTAGGAGTGAGGAAGGATGCGCTATCCTAGAAAACATCTGCAATCTTTACTTATCTACTACGCAGCACTGATTTAAGGTAGTGGGTATTAGCAAGAGCAGGCACTGTGATTTCTTTGTAAACCACAGCAGTTGTAATTAATCATTGCAATGAAGAAAATATAAAATGAATCTTACAAGATGCTATATGGCCAGACTGTCAAAACAGAGTGTTTTAGCACCAGACTTAAAATATTTGTCATAGAATCTTTTGTGCTTGTCCCGTCACAAATAATTATTTGTGATTTCAGTTTTTAAAAAGATTTTGTGAGAATAAAAATGCATGTGAATATATTTCCCATATTCTTTTTTTTTACTTTGTTCAGTTCCTTTTCTCACTCTGCAAATTTTAATGTAACTAAGTTGAATGAAGTTAGGAGCTTAAAACTTGAAACAAACAACAATATTCCATAATCTTTATTTTGGCTTCTTCACCAAGCAACTCAAATTATATTGCTAATGCCATTGCTGACATTGAATTACAGTAAAAGCTTTATTATAGATTGCATATCAATTGAGAAGAGTAAAGACCTATTGTTGTCATATTTCAGGGCATGGCAGCATGCACATCAATCAATGTCTCTGTCTTTTTTCAATAACAGCAAGTTCCAATGGTTCTTTATTAAAAGCATTAATTTTTATTTGATAAATTCTTATTATTTGTTGAAAAATAAGGAGGACTAGTCACACCCAGGCCATGTCATGTATTATTATGTATATTCAGGAAACTGCTTGCTAGATATTAGAACACCCCATACTGCAAATGTTGAAAGAAGCACTACAAAGATTTTTAAATGTTCCCCATATATATAGATATATATGTGTTTAGATGAACCTTTGCCACTGATAATTAAGGTAAAAATTAACCAAATAATAAACAGATAAATATATTTCCTTGAGAGGATATGTCAAGCATATTGATACAGAATGAATAGAAAGGGATGAATGTTGGTGTTTAGATAATAGTTCAAGTTCAGAAGTTCTTTATATCTGAATATTACCTTTTATACCTTTCCAATTCTAAAATTCAGGAAGCTTTTGTAAACATTTTTGTTAAAATGCAGATGACAATTTTTTTAAAAAGAGGGCATATTACCTGAAATTATTTACTTTTACCTATTGGTAGAGGAAATGAACCAAATATGTTTACTTACCAATACCTCTCAGTACCTCAAGGAGTTGGTGACCTTCCTTAGGTTTCTGTGACTTCCCATAGGCCAAGATTCTAAGAGCCCACAATCTACATGAAGAAAAATTGATAATATTCTCATTTTGCCACAACGTGTCTCACTTGTTTTTAAACACTCACTTGAAAACAAATTCAAAAGTGAATGGTTTTGGTTGGCATAAAGTTTAAGTTGGGTTCTTTCCCCAATGTTTTATTATTAAGTTTTGAAAAATACAGAAAATTTTAAATAATTTTACAGTGAACACCCATATACACACATACAGTGGGGAAATGGGCCATTTATTATTTTTATTTTAGTAATATTATTGAAATAGAAAATGCATATTCATAGACAATTTGTGTAGAATTGAGTTAAATGATAAAAGACTATTTCAATTAAGGGGGAATGGAGAGCAATTTATTAGCAACATACAGTATAGCTAAATTATGGATGGATCCATATTATTGATGGTAGAATGATTCAAATATAATTTAAAATGGTATTCAGTTGAAAAGGGGACATATGTAATACTTTCAACAATAAAGAATTATTTAAAAAAATAAAATAAAATAGTATTCAGTTGAAGCTAACTATCACTGAGATACTGATAAAAGAAAATAACAAAACTTTTAGATCTCACCAAAGTGTGGGAAAATGTGCATAAAATGTTATTAATGAACTTAGCTGCAAATTATTATGTTAAAGCAATGTTTTCCAAAGTGTGGGAGTAATCACTGGTATTACTGGCTTCTAAATTAATAATTATAAGGTGAGCTTATTTAAAGAAACTTTTGACAAAATAATAGTATACATATAACACAGGCAACGGTAAAAGTTATAAAGGATAGTTGTTAAATTCCTAAAGTAAAAGAAGTATTATTTTAATGGTTGTTAGTCGACAGCCAATGAGAAGATATTTCACATGATGAAGCCCTTCAAAATATTGTAGGTACTAGCCTTCTCCATTTGTTAAAAATGGATTTCTAAACTTCTTCTGTCTAAAAATTAAATAGGTTCCCACAGATTTTGTTCACAACTAAAAACTCTAACAATGACCAATGGTATCATTTCCTTGAGAACCCTCAATCTATTGAATAGACTATTTTTACTTATGAAGAGGAGTGGGGCAAAGTATTTTAATTCCCTTCCTATCTCAAGGCAAGTGTGTAATTTGAAAATCTTCTTCTATAACATAATAAATTACCACCACAAACAAATAGTGTGATTTTTAAGCCATAAAAACAGCAGGTGGATAAATATAGGTTGTGATTGCTTAGAATATAAAGTTAGCACTGTATCATCAAAAGTCTTAAATTATTGGCACTAGACACCCCTGCAGACTCTAAGAGTAAATTTCTTCATTTATCATCATGCCACAATAGTCTTTATAGCAAATGTAGAGTCTAGGATAGGTGACTGAAGTCATCATATACTGTAATATGAACCATTTGAAGACAGATTTCCTCGGTGAATGAGTTGAACAAAAGATTAAATGAAACCATAGAAGTCTTGAATGTTCATTTTATTCTAGCATTTTTATACAGTTTAAATAATTCATATTTCCTCCCCAACCAACCCTTATTTTACTTTCATAATCTTCTGGAGCCAGGAGGAGGGAAAGGGAAAGTTAGCAGGAGCAAAGAAAGTATCCTATCCCATTTAGCAGGACAACACTGTGCTAAATACAGACACACACACACACACACACACACACACACACACATACACACACACACACAACAAATGAGAAAAGAAAACCTCTTTTCAAAATCCAGTTATTTTTATAATTCAACTGTTAAAAAATGTTCTGTCATTAAATTTTATTTTGATAAAATAAAAAAATAGATTTCTATGTGGGATTGTAAACCATTTCAAACAGTTTTCTCGTAGACCTTTGATTATGTCTTAAATCTGTACAAATATCACTGATTACACTAGAGTAACTGAGGCCAATCTTTTCATTATGGAGATGATATTTGTATTAATCTCAAGTATCTTAGAGGCAGAGACTAGGATCATACTTCCTTCTTGCATATATTTTACTATAGTCTAGTAGACCCCAGGATCAAAGAAAAGGTCAGATTTTTTTTAACCTAGATATGAAAACTTATAATTTTTAATGCTTCTAACAATTTTAATGTTTTTTACTGCATTCAAAATTTAATTTTTAATTTAATCATCCAGCTAGGATCATATTAACCATATTAACCTTTAACACCATGATGTGAATGCTAATGGCCTATAGCTAATGGATCAGGGTTTAAGTAGCCCTGCATTGCTCAACATAGATTGAGCCTCTGTAACAGAAAGGAGATCCAAAATTCTGTTATGGTTGCAAAACCATCAATCACAGTCATGCAGGCCAGATATCATTTTTAGCTGGATAAAAAAAAGTCCCAATCAAAATATTTTAGACTTCCAGTGAATCTTTAAAATTAATTTAATTCACAGTGAATTTTTAAAATTAATAATACTCAATAAGATCCATGTAGAATTGTCATGAAACCTATAAGCGCTCACTAGACTTTCCCCATTTGGAGATCCTTGATTAGAAATCCCTATTCTAGTTCAATTTGATGAATAGAGGAAAGGAGTTTAACTTAATATTACATCAAACAAACTTTATCCTTAAATTCCAGGTCCATCCAATTTGTTTTTGAAAATGACATTCTAGTGGGGGAAAAATGAAATTCATTTTGTTTTGAGTTTGGACAAGCCAATGCTCTTTATTCTGTCAAATGTTCAGATAAAATAAGTCAATTTATTATCTTGTTGTTCACAAATACCCAATTATCTAAAATGCATATAGAAGCACTCTCTATTTTTGATGACCAAACCTACCAAGTCCCTTGCAATGTTTATCTCACCACTTGGGATCTGCCTAGATCCAATGTCATCTTACTGTCTTGGGAAACTTACACTATTGACTATCCATCCTTTCCCTTATCTGTATTTTCAAACTCTTCTTTTCTACCACGTTCTTTCCATCAATATTTAAGCAAATTCAAGTCTCTTTCCATTAAAAAACAAACATCTTCCCTGGAAACCCCTCCCCCGTTTTTTTCTGCCTGTCTCTCTGCAGCGCCTTCTGCTGATGTATCTTCTTCTGCACCTTTAAATGTTGGTGTCTAGCAAGGAAGATTCTTTACTTCCTTCTAATATTACTTCAGATTCTCTCCACAGGTGATCTTCATGCCCATGGCTTCTTTATCTGTTAATGTACCGACATATTTCAAATACACTTTTCTGATGTTGCTATGGATTGGTGTCCCCAGAAGCAAACCCCAGAGCAAGAACTTATATGCTAAGTAGTTTATTTTAGAAATAATCACAGGAAACACCAGGAAGGGGTTGGGGAAGTAAGAAAGGAAAGGAAGCCAATAGAACGTTACCACTGTGAGCTAGTGGAACTCCATCCTACTGGGGAGCTCTGAGACACTGTGTCTAGAATTTCAGGGACAAGTAGGTCCAGCGCTGTAACGTCCCCAGACACCCCTTAAGGAATTTTCTTTTAATGGGTTTTGGTCTGAATATAATATAGGTTATACTTATGCACAGTGATTGGAATATGCTGTATTTCTGTTTTCTAAGGAGTTGTATAGTATATAATTGATTCAGATTGGTTTAAAAGAGTGTGTTTCCCTATCTTGAGGGAAGAGGAAAGGCTAATACTTATTGAACTGCAGTAATAGATTATTAGTATAAATAATACATGACACATAGCTTGTCAGATAGATCTATACCCTTTAAAACAAGAATGGGAGCATACTGCACACCCCGCCCCCCCTTTAACAGGCTGCTTATCTGCTCTGCTTGTTTAAGAACATAGCCCGGGTTCTTAGTCCATCATCTTGTCTTTTATTTCATAGGCAGCAAATCTTCCTTTTTACACTATTCCACAGTTCCTTTCTTGTCAATGACCTTCTTTGCTAACTCTCTTACCTTCTCTGCTAAGTCCCTTGGCCAATGACAACTGAGTGCACACGTATTCCTTGCTCGTGCAGCCGGTGCTATGAAACCATCATAAAGACTCTAACAAAATTAACTAAACGGGGTGGGGCGATATGGCATATGCAGGATGAGAATGCTGTGACTATAGGCATAGAGTTGAAAGAAAGGGAAGCCTGAAAGATCGTGCCTTATACTCAGACAAGGATGAGATTATTCTCTCCGCTAAAAGATCACAGCCACACATTGGTGCAGGAAGAAGGTAGTGCATTGCTTCTGTGAGTAGATTGTACTATCAAGCTGCTTATGTGAGAACCCCAGCTCTCCCAGTTTGCCGGATTTGTTTCCGCTGCTATGAAGTAGGAGTAATAAGAGCACCTACTTCACAGTGTTGTTATATTGGTTAAATGAGAAGTTCCTTGGGAAGCACTGAACACAGTGCCTGGCATACAGTGAGCACTAGATAAATGTAGGCTGTTGTGATTAAATAGATCCAGTCGGCATGTGACTGACACTGAAGCATCCATTCTCATTTTCTTTCTCTGGCAAAAAGGAAAAAAAAAAGTGTAAGCTGTGGGGCTCCACTTGATATATTTAAATTTTATACTTCGCCTTTTCCAAGACCCCATTTAAACCTCACCAGACATGTCCAATTCCAAAAGGTATGGGTAGCATATGTCTTCCCTCTCCCCCTTAGGGTCCAACATACAGAGCAGTTGACTTTGCTGAGCTCTCTCTCCAAAGGGAATGTAAGACTGCTTGGTTATTTTAATGAAACACCCTCGGGCAGGTATCAATGTATTCGTTCCACTGGTAACTCCTATCTCATCTTGCACACATCTTCCCTTGGTCCTAAAAGTGCCATCATAGACGCCTGAAGAGTTCAGAGTCCCAAGATTGGGCATCATTTGATTCACCTGAGGTCTGGAGAGGACAGGGCCCTGTGCCTCACACCACCCTCACTTGTGAGCTCAGGTTTAGATGAGAGGTGTGTGTGGCCGGGTTCCTGGGCTTCCTTTTCTTTCTACTCACTAATTGGTTTAGCAGAGACCACACCCCTTCTGTGACTGAGGAGGCACAGCATAGGGTGCACCTCAAACAGAATCAGAATTTTCATAGTTAAAATAACAGGGAGACTTTTCTCCTTGCACATTGATTTATTTAGGTTCCCAATTTTCGTATTGAGTGTTGAATTTCTTAAGTGTACAGTTAAGGCTCTGAGGTCTTACCTCTAAAATTACATACCACCTCTGAAAGCAGAAATCTGCTGTTAGCAATTTCTTTAAATGTTGTTTAAGTAACAATATTTCACTTTGCTCTAAATGCACCCTGTGTGGTTCCTTTAATAAAGGGATAAGGATAATATTTCTAAGTATGCACACAAATATACATAGGCACATACATATGCATACACATATGTGTATGTGCATTACTTAGCCATAGGTGCTGCAGGTGATATATTACCTCTGAGACCTCAGCCCCTTCAGGGTGTAAATGCAGGCGTTGGGCACTGCAGGTACTGCCCACGGTGAGGCATGGTTTATATAATAATTTGCTCAGCTGAGTAGCAGTCTAATGATTTGCAATCAGCGATGCTTTCTTCTGATTCAGCTGATGTCTCAGCTTCTTCACAGCATTCATTAAGTAATTTTTTTATATTTATGTTCCACTCCTGCACTTTATTTTCGAGCACAGTGGTTAACATGTAGGAAAGCCCTGACAGCGAAGTTTAATCACCGCAGAGAAGAGACTCGGTTCATTACATATTTGTTTATGTTTAGTTATTTGAAAATTGCCTGAAACTGAATAATGCATTCGGAGCCAATTTGTTTTGTTGTTGTCGTAGCTGTGGTTGTTGCAAAGCAGGGAGCGTGGAAGGGCTTCAGGATCAAAGCAGTGGCAACAAGGGGCAGAGAGGTGAGGCGGAGATCAGATTAGAATGGTTGTCACAGCAGCCAGACAGGAAGAGTAAAGCACTGAAAGAAATCCATCTCTCTCAGTAGATTTTGAAAACAGCTGCTCAGGACCAACCAAAGTCATCACTAGTGACTAGTAAACAGCTGGTGAGAGGAGTGGATGCTGTAGAAATCGGACATCGGTCCTCGTCTGACTCTTGCATGGAAGTAGCTCCCAAAGAAATGGCATCGATGCAGTTACCACGTTTCCAAGTTATCCTGAAAGCAAACCAGATTCATTCCTCAAATGAAGGTGCTTTATCTTCTCATTACTCCTGAACTTGGGGCATGCTGCTGCTTTGCAATGCCTCCACCCTCACCCTCTTGGGCATATGGGATCCTAAGAAAACCACTGTGCTTGACACATAGTAAGTCCTTAATAAAGGTTAACTGTTGTTATTCCTGAGTATATGCTAACCATTTTACTGCCAGAATTCAGAGAAAGGTTACACCAAGACAATATCAACTGCAAAAATGATTAACTGTGTTATTTAGGAGGCTCCCCCCATTATTAGATCGGTTCACTTTTGTTTTTTGTTTTTTTTTTTTGCTGGAAAATGAGGCTTGACTTGACTTTGGTGTGGGGGTATTAGAAAACAGAATATTTTAGAAATATTTCACCCTGTTACAAGTCAGGCTATTGCTACCAATAAGGTTTGGCTTTAAATAATGTCATGATATTTCTTAGAGCCACATCTAAATTTATTATAGATACCGATTCTTCTAACATCAAATTAATTGTTGAATTATCTGTTTGAAAAACCATAATGAGTCTGACTGAGGTGTAAAAACTGAGCACACAAGGATCATGTGCACTGTTTTTATCCTGGTTAGGAGCCACCAGAAGTGATTTTCTGTGGCTATTGTTGCTTTAGCTAGGGGGAAAAAAATCAGCGAATTCCTCCAAATGGAGTGCAGCCAACGCCTGCAGTTCACACTAAAATTAGAAAATATGACAGTTTGGGGGGCTCACCCGGTGAGCAGGCTTGATGCATCCATTGATACTATTATGGCAACTAGTCTGAATGAAACAGACCTGTGTAGCCACAGGTTTAGAGGATTTTGGAAATGCTAACAGGTTTTTATTTTTCTGGGGCTAATTCTATTATCTTAACTCTCCTGGATGACAAGAGGTAAACCAAGCCAAGGGGAGTGGTCAAACAGTGAACGCATTCCATTAAAAATCTTCAGAAGGTACTGATCAGCTTGCCCTTAAAATAATACTACCCAGAGCTCATGTGTCATTTACAAAGGGTTATGGGGCAGCTCGGTTTTCCATTCCGACCTTGCGAAACTGTTCAGGGCATCCTGAACCTCTGCTTCATCTGTCACCCACTTCAAAATTACATCTTTGCTCTTGGTCTCAGCACTGGAATTTTCTCCCAAGCATCTCCCTGGATTGCTCTGTGCACTTGCTAACAGCCAATGCCGCTGCTGATCCTGTCATTTTTCACTTCACAGCTTTGATTTATTATTGTCTTGAGTTTGAATTTGGAATCCATTGTTTATTCTGTTGCATACTAATGAGACTTTCTGCCTCAAAGGTGTGTGGCAGTCACCTTTTTTTCCAACTTCTTACATTATTTGTATAAGCTGATTTATATTAGCTGATTTGGTATGCGATGATTTCTCTCTCTCTCTCTCTCTCTCTCTCTCTCTCTCTCTCTCTCCCTCTCTCTCTATCTCTCTCTCTCTCTCTCTCCTTATGTTTATAACATTATGCCTCTACAACTCAGAAAACATTTTTAAAACAAATTTGAAAGTATGCTCTCAGAATTTCCCCCTTAACATATTTTCTAGGAATGACTATGTTCATTTTCACAATAATTTATTTATCATGTATGGTGTTCTAGCCACTGGGCTGAGTATTTGGAATATGTGGGTAAAAGATACATAGCTTATGCTGTTGAGAAGCTAACAGTTCAGCAGAGATATAGTTAAGAATATGGACACATTCTGCAGTGTAATAAATCATATAATGCTGTAGTCAACGTGCAATATAAAAAAAAAAAGGAAGCCGCACTCCTTGGTAGGTCAGGGGAGACTTCGTAGAAGAGGTGATGTTACCTGACTTTCAAAAGAGAAATAGAAATTGGCCAAATGCATCCAAGACTGAGAGTGGAGACATTGCTAAGGAAGCAGCAGAGTCAAAGGCAAAGAGAAATGAGAAAAGGGGATTCATATGGGGAATTAAAAAGTAGTTGGTATGGGTCGTATATGAGTTGAGCAATATTAAACTAAGCTGGGAGTTTGAGAACTGGACGTGAATAATCTTGTATTTAATCCTACAAAGATTAGATTTTTCTCAAAAAGTTGAATACCAACAGGACTCACTTGGGGAGAAAGTTAAAAATATGTATTTCCTGAACTCAGTTCCCCCCAAATCTAGTTCAGTAGCCAGGGGTGGGCACTGGGATCCTGTTCTGCATTTTTAATAAATCCCCCTATGTGATTTTTGGACACATCACAAAGAGAGGTCTTTGAAGAAATTTGAGCAAGCAAAGTAGTTACATAATCAGAATTGCATGTCGAATACCTTGGTAATATTATAGAGAATGCCAAAACAACTATTTGGTCAAGTCATTCAAACTAGTGATCAGCACAGTAAAAATATTTGCCAAACTCATTGGCCAATTCAGTCTGAAAGGTGACCCAATGGACTGACTTGGAACCATTTTAAAGCATTTCTGAGCTTATCATTTTACAGAAGTGTTATTGTTTGTCTTTGGACTTCCTTCAGTAACACAACTCAATCTTCAAATTTTGATGGTTTATGTTCCAGAGATTATCCTTGAGTGACTTCCAAGTTTTGTAGCCTTCATAATTCTGCTAATTAAAATCAAACACTCAGCATTAGAAATGGTTTTCTTGAGCTTCTGTTGGTAATAATGTATGTGAACTTATAAAATATATTGAATTTCATCCAGGCTGGTAATCCCAAGAGCTTTTTCTCGTTATTTATAATTTTTGAAAATCCTCTCTGATCTAATTTCATAGAATAGTGGCTTTATTAAACTGTAGATGTTAGATCTCAAATACTCGAATCTTCCATCCTATCAAAGGTTTTTCTTCTGTGCAACTGGAGATAAAAATAAGATCTTTACTAAGAGGATTCATCTCAACATACTAGCATATGGACCCCCAGTGATATAGTTAATCTTTCACCTCTAGTAGGAGTCTCAAAGTTTGGAATGAAGACCCCTGCCTATGGGTTTCTAAGACTCTTTCAGATGGTCTGCATTATTCTTTCTCTTTCAACTACATACCTGTGCAAGGCTGGATTTTCTTCATCTCTTTCAGCAAAGACAACATATCTGGCAGGTTGAATGCAGAAGCGTATATGAAAATTCATTTGTCTTCTATTAAGAAGAACATTAAAGGGATTTGCAAAAATGTAAAACAATGCCACTTTTCAGTAATTATTTTGTTTGGAAAATATAATTATTTTTCATAAAATACCTCATATGATTGTACACTGTGTTTATTCTTATTTAAATAAAATGATATATACTTTGAAATTGTCTCAGTTTTAATTTCTAATGTGATAAATATCGATAGCTATAACCCACATAAAGCAAAACTCAATAATTATAAGAGTGTAAAGAAGTCTGAAATAAAAATGTTTGAAAAACACTGGCTTATATAAAAAGGGAAAGATTTATGAAAATGTAGCATGTTTGGTAGCATTCAGTTCATTTGAGAAATTTAATTTTAACTTATTATTTCTTTAATCAAATTCCCTAAACTTCAGTTCTAAAGACTATATCCAGTGTAAAGACAAAAAAAAATTTTTTTTCAACAGTAGCAGTAGCTAGTGAAAATAGAAGTTAATCAAAAAAAGTCCCAACCCTTAAATTTTTTTTTATTTCCTCACAGGAAATGTGTGTGTGTGTGTGTGTGTGTGTGTGTGTGTGTGTGTGTGTGTATGTGTATGCAGGACAGAGAGATGAAAGTCTGGAAGAGTTGGGATAGGGAAAATTAGATTTCCCCAGTTTCATACCAAATGGATATTTTATTGCTCTACATGGCCATATCAGGCTATGCGCCTTCCTGCCCCATGCTCTTGTAAAATCTTTTCCAATATTGCTTCAGATTGTCTTGTAGAATTTCTTCTAAAAGAGAATTTCTGTTTATAGTGATTTTAAAATGATACTTTGGCATATGTACATATTTTCTTTCCATTAAACTTTTATTTTATTTTCTGATCAAATTTCTAATTTCTTAATATTCCTTTTCGTCATTTCTCAGCTTTCATTAGAGTTTGCTTTTCAATTTAAATGTGCAGGTTTAGCTAATACATTATTGTTTACTCTCTCCTGCAGATCATTAATGAAGACGCTAAATTAGACCAGACAAAACACCAGGCCATCAAGCTCTGCACTAAAAAAAATCTCCCTTCCCCGTGATCTATTGTCTTTTATTGTTGCCCTGTTCCATATATTATTACATTTCAATACATGCAGCAGTTCTCATATCCAAGCCAATTTGAATTAAATTTGCAAGTAAGATTTTGTGAAGCCTTACATAAAATGATTCACTAAAATCAAGATAGATCACCTGCATCTTTCTAGGGAAATCTGTTTCTTTGCTTGTGGTATAACTCTTCTGCTTCCCAGACCCCTAAGCCCCCTGCACATCGGCTTCTGCCACCCCTACCCCAAGCCCTCCTGTTGGTGACAATGATCTGTCTAGCTTGCTTGCTATTGTTGACCGTCATGTCATCCTCAAGTTGTTTGTATATGGGTTCCTTTTCATGCCTGCAAACCTAAGCTTTCTGACCCCAAAACTTGTCTGTTCATGCTAGAGGCCTGAGGCTTATTTCTCTCATTTTCTTTTCATATATGTATCCAGAACTTTGGGGTTATGTCCACTCACTTTGAGACTATTCTCTGGTACTTAAATGGTACCTTTGATTAAAATCCTGTTCCCTCCGCACCTTACTCACTACCATTTTCAGACTTATTCTGTGGTTGTGGGCCTTTCTTTTTTGTTAATTTATTTTTTAATTATAGTTGACGTACAATATTATGATCCTGGTGTACAAAATAGTGATTAGACATTGCTATACCTTACAAAGTGATCACCACAAGTCTCATAACCATCTGACACCATACATAGGTATTACGATATTATTGACTGTATTCAGTGAATAATATGCTGTACTTTACATCCCCATGGCTGTTTTTATAACTGGCAGTTTATACTCCTTAGTCCACTTCACTTTTTCTGACCACCGTCCCACTCCACCCCCACTCTGACAACCATTAGTTTTTTCTCTGTATCTATGGGTTTGCTTCTGTTTTATTTAATTTGTTCCTTTGTTTTGTTCTTTAGATTCCACATCTAAGTGAAATCATATAGTATTTTTCTTTCTCTGCCTTACTTATTTCACTTAGCACAGTACCCTCTAGGCCAGCCATTGGCAAACTACGGCCCTCGGGCCGGATCCGGCCCGTTCGGCTGTTCTATCCGGCCCATGGAGCCGAAAGAGCGGAGGGTTCTCTTGCTCTCCCCTCCGCTCCTTTACTTTGAATTTATATTAGTTCACACAAACACTCCATCCATGCTTTTGTTCCGGCCCTCCGGTCCAGTTTAAGAACCCATTGTGGCCTTCAAGTCAAAAAGTTTGCCCACCCCTGCTCTAGGCCCATCCATGTTGCAAGTGGTAAAATTTCATTCCTCTTTATGGTTGAGTAATATTCCATTGTAGGTATATGTGTATGCTTGTATGCAGGGTCATCTGGTAGTTCTACTTTTAATTTTTTCAGGAATCTCCATACCGTTTTCTTGATAGTATAGTGTTCTCTGGCAGAAATTGCCACATAGAGATATCTGACATTAGGAACAATTTAAGATTCACACCATAGTCTTAATTACTTAACTTGAGAGTATAAATCTTCAAACTAGGTCCTGTCTTGTTATGAAATGAGGGAATAAGTTAGGTAAATAATTGTGGAGAAATAGAAATTACTCTCAGTTGATAGAGCAGGAAAGCCACTTCCCTGTGCCCAAACTCTGCCACAGGAGAGGGAAGAAGGTGATAGTGTAGCAGAATTAGGGCACAGTCAGGGGCCAGCTTTCAAATAAATGCCATGCTTCTTTTGAAAACTTGGCAATAGCATATTTTAGGTAAATATTGGCATTATCTTTTAAAATGAAAAAAAAATCCCTTAAAATGGGTATAATAATAGATTGACTAGAGGTTATTATAAATGAGTGCCCTGCCTCCCTTAAAGTATCTGAATACCAAAGGAATAGGGAAAACAAATGAGCAAATAAAAAGCTGAATGGGTGAAATGTGGGAAGAGGGAGATTGGAAGTTGGGGTTCAAGAGACAGTTGTGCAAGAGCCAGTGTCTAAGCAGTAACACCCTAAGGTGTCTTTCGGAAGAGAAGGTGTCTTATTTTGGGAAAGTTGAATAGCTTGAAAAAAATGAACGAGGATTTGGATGATGAAACAAACTGATCCTCAGTGCTAGTAACAGAATATTATCAGGGATAAGGATATGTCACTCACTTCTTCACTCATTCATCATTTATCTCTCCATCCACCCAACACTTTAAAGCACATATTAGGCACCAGGTGCAATGCTAAAGGCAGGAAAGAATATAAAGTTGATACAAATAAATCAGACTTTGTCCTTAAGTAGTTCACAGTATAATAGCTCTGTTTCCAGTAATTTGAGCAGAGAGATTGGATTTCAGGATATGGAAGCAGTTTCAGGAAAATCTTCAAAGAGAATCAAGCAATAACCTAGGGGTCTAGAGAATTGAGCACTCTGTCTATTCTGTGCAGGGGATGGGGAGGAGGAGGGAAGAGCATCAGTGAAAGTGTTGCCTCATGAAAACTTTGCCTATTGGCCTGACATGTGAAATCCAACCACTCTGCTCCATGGTAGTAATCCAACTCTGCTTCAGGTATTAGTTGAGCAAGAACAAAAGGAACAATGTGTTCTTTAATTCTCTTTTGTTATTCTAGAGTCTTAGTTGGAAGAGGGGAAAGGGGAAGCAGTTGCAAAGCAAAATCAGAATCTAGTTATGCTGATGCTAAATTGGTTTTAGTTTTTTGGCACTGTATTCAGAGGCTATAGTGGATTCTGTGATTGTCTGTCCAGGGATGCTTTTTGACAGGTAACATGCTTGCCCTACCTGCAGGACAAGGAAAGAAAGTTAATATCCATAAAAGCAGTCCTTCAACCAATGCCAGGAAGTTGGTAAGAAAAAAAAAAGTCCCAGCTTCTTGTCACTTTAGTTAGAATAACTGAGGGATGTCCTATATTGTCAACCAGTTTTCTGGACAGCCTGACCTCCAGTTGCTGTCAGGTTAACTGACTTGATACTGCACTTTCATTGGCTTCCTTCCCTTCTCTGATTCCTTTCCCCACAGTCCTACCAGATTTCCTGGGTCCACCTTTCAAAGAAAACACTCATACTTGAAGGCCTGTCTTAGGATCTGCTTCTAGGGGAACCAAACACACAGAGCCCATGTCTTAAAGTTTTGTATCCATATTTGTCAATCATGTTTTAAAAGACTAGCCTCAATGTAACCTCTTTGAATCTTTCTTCAACCTGTCCACAGTCAAACAACCAGTCAGCCTTCTTGTTCCAACAATATTGCACTTCGTTATGGCGATTATTGTTATTTAATTAATTGGTGGCGCAGTTGTAGTGTTCCTGTGCCTTAACCTCTTCACAGGACTGATTCAAAGACCCACTCCTTAGGCAGAAGAAAGGCCAATGGAATTTTATGGTATTTGACTCCAGGTTCAAGTGAATGCTGAATTCTTATCCCCTACTCTGCAGTTTGTGGCTGTTCCTTTATCACCACCCTGGCCTTCATCCACACCTGAAACTCAGCCTTCTTTGTGATTTCTATCAGAATGGAGGGGGGGGGACCACCAATTTCCTTCCTTCCTTCCTTCCTTCCTTCCTTCCTTCCTTCCTTCCTTCCTTCCTTCCTCCTTCCTTCCTTCCTTCCTTCCTTCCTTCCTTCCTTCCTTCCTTCTTTCCTTCCTTCCTCCTTCCTTCCAGATAATATTTCTTAAGCATAAATGCTCTTCCATACATCATTCTAGGCTCTGGAGAAAATGAGTATGACAGACAAGGTCCCCATTTACTATTGTCAGACCTATTTTAAAGTCCATGTCTTACCTCTGTTGGAACAGGTCTATAACTGACCTAAACTATCACTTTTCCCATTTATTACTGATTCATTCATCAAGCATTTGTAAATATGTACTATGTGCTAGGCACATATTCTGGAGCCAAAGGGATGAACAGTCCCCACCATCAAATAATTACTGATGCCCAACAGATATGAAGTCATCATCAGAAAAATCTAGATGGGGAAGTTTCCTCATTTTTCATCCTCTGATGTTTACAGATTATAGGCCCAGCACAAGTTGGTGGATAGCAAATAAGAGGGGTAAGAATCCAGGCTACTGAAATATGGCTAAAGAAGGCCAGTGGGTTCAGGACCAGGAATAGGGCTGTAGATGTCACCCAGGTAGCAATGGTGTCGACACTAAAGGCTGGAAGATTGGGAAATAGGAGGATAGTCTGAGGATGGGTGGGTGGATGGCAAGACAAAGCCAACCCAAATAAAACTCACACAGTCCTCTGGGGGCAGGTGCCAGAGCAGAATGTTGAGTGACCTAACAGCGGTGACCTGGTGGCTCTAATTTCCCAGTCTTTGTTATGAGTATATTCAGCCCATCATTTTTGTTTTCAAAAGCTTGATTAAGACAACTGATTATGGTATCATCAATGCCAATAGAACTGCTACAAGGAACTTATTGGCAATCCAGCTAATTGGGTAATTTGGAATATACTTGAATAGGTCAAACCTGAGATATCCTGATTAGTGGTTTGTGGCTTTCCTATTCAAGTTGCAATCATTCTCCTCACTCAAAAGAATGAATGTCCTTGTGTATAATAATGAGCCAGTTGATTTTCTCTTAATTGAGCTCATAGTGTAACTGGACCCCTCATTCGCTTGGAGTTGGCACAGCTCCTCTTTCATTTGGATAGGAGACACCAGTACTTTAGCAAGAATTGTAGTGTTCTTTTATGCTTCATGAATCGTGCTATCTCTTTGATACTGTATAAATTCACTGAAGAAACTTGAGATGGCTACAGTAGGTATTAATCTTAAACTATGTTGGGGTTGTATCTTAGCAAGTTTAACTTATTTTTCTTGTTAACCCTCCCCCCCTCTATTTATGTCTGTCTGTACTCTACTTTAGGACACAACACACTCATCAGTGGTTAGATCCCCCTTTCCTCTCTTGCAGAAGATTCATACCTACTATTTCTCCCTTCATTTATCCTCCATTTCTCCATTTCATTTCTCTTTTCCACTAGTAAATTAACCTCAGTATGAAGGTAAATACTTAAATTACACATGTTAATTTTAAGAAACTGTTATTCAGTGTTTATGTTTATTTTTTAAGTGTTTGGTTTCTTCTTAGGCTATAAATCCATGGAGACTACAGATAATGACACTGTGTAAAATAAACAAACAAAACAAAAAATAAAACTTTCAGTGATTCCTGTTCTTTTATAGTTGTTTAAAAATTAATTTCCAGTAACTTATCAAACTAATAAAAGATATTTATATGGGAATATATGATACGTTAAGGAAAATAATATACTAATTTCATTCAAATTTTAGTAAGTATAAGGATCATGGGATAGCTTGTTAAAAATGCAACCCCCTAGCTCTTGCCACAGAAATACTAATTTAGTAGGTCTGGGTGACCACAAGTCTGAGTTTTTTTTAAAAAAGTTGCCCAGGTAACTCTCAGATGATAAACTTTGAACATCAGTGCTCTAATTTGTGGAAATAAATACATTGTTTTATAACTCCAAAATTTAAAGGCTTAAACAATAAACAAAGTATGTGACTCACTTGGGTAATTCTGGTCTGGGTTGTCTCAGCTGGAATTGAATGACCTAGGATGGCCTTACTCACATGTCTTGTGGTTTTCTTGAAATCAACTGGGACAACAGGGATGATTTGGGTACATTTCTCTTGCTATATAGTAGGCAAGCCAAAGTTTCTTCACATGTCAGGTTCAGGATTCCAAAGTGCAGCAAGAACGGGCAAGGCTCCACTGGACAAACATTATTTAATTCCGTAATGTTTACTATTGTGCCATTGACCAAAGGAAGTCATATGGCTAAGTCCAAAATCCAGGTGGGAGGAAACTACCCAAGTGTATTGATTCAGAAAGGTGAATTATTTAAGCTATTTTTGTGATGATATAATTCCCATGCTCAGTTGAAAATGCAATTGACTTCTGAGTATTGGTATAGTAGAAAAAAAATGGATCTTGGAGACCAAAGACCTGAGCTAAACCAGCATTCCACTTAATAACTCAACATTTCACTTTCTTCATCCACCTTTCTGTGGATGTACCTACCATGAATCTTACAGCTGGAAACTACAACGCATATATATATTAAATTAGAGGCCCGGTGCACAAAAATTCGTGCATGGGGGAGGGGGTCCCTCAGCCCAGCCTGCCCCCACTCACAGATCGGGAGCCCTCAAGGGATGTCCTACTGATGGAGGCATGTCCTTTGCCGGAGACGACTGGCCGATCAGGTATATAGATACTTTCTGGAGGCAGCACGGACTCCTTCCTTATCTCTTTCCTCTGTGGATGGAGGACAGGGGACTAAAAGGTGGAGACAGAACTGTGGCCGGGCCTGGGGCTTTTGTAGGCAGCGGAAAGAGGGAGAGGGCTGGGGAAAGTCTAGACACGTTTCCTTCTATTGTCCTCCCTTCCTCCGGGCCCCTCCCTCCGTTTTTTCCTTCTGGTAGTGGACACTCGACCCTCGGACCGACTGGAGCCCAGCGAGGGTGGTGTTCAGCTCCCTCACTTCTCAGCTGACCATACAGCCACCTCACATTCCAAGCAGGGCTGTTTTCAAGTGACTAAAGCGCTGGGAATCCACAGCTCCTGGCCACTCCCCTCTCGATTTCCTCCTTGGGTCAGTTGCAAAGTTCACGGAGACACCCAAGCAGCTCTGCACTGCAGGGAGGACACATGCAGCGCCATGTCCCAGGTCAGGGACACAGGCAGGCAGCGTCACGTCCCAGGTCAGGGATACAGGCAGGCACTGTCACGTCCCAGGTCAGGGACACAGGCAGGCAGTGTCACGTCCCCAGTCAGGGACACAGGCAGACAGCATCACGTCCCAGGTCAGGGACGCAGGCAGGCAGTGTCACGTCCCAGGTCAGGGATGCAGGCAGGCAGCGTCACGTCCCTGGCCAGGGATGCAGGCAGAGTCACGTCCCAGGTCAGGGATGCAGGCAGGCAGCTTCACCTCAGCGCTGGGCAAGACGTTAGCTCTGGGCAGGCCTGCACGTGCCTCCCCTGGGGGTGGAAGTCCCCGCCCCCGTCCCCGTCCCCCAGCTCCAACGCATTAACTGGTCCTGACTCGGACACTATAACGGACAAATTAGCATATTACCTCTTTATTTTTTAGGATAACTAAATATGTGACATATGGGTTTTTCACCCAGTTTTGTCTGACAAAACAAAGGCAATAAAGGCCCTCTTCTGCTCTTTTAACTCTACCACAACATAATTTGGCAACACACAAGTTTACGTTTCATTTCCAAAGGCTCACATCCAAGGAAGCTAAAGCTATAGCTATGATTTGGAGACTAGTAAAGGTTTACACTTACCTAGTTTGACTATGAATCTATGACCTTAATACCAATAAAAGATAGTAAGAGGTTGTAAATCAATTTGAAATAAGCATCTAGGCACAAAATCATGTGTTGGTGGTATTATATTAATAGATATTTTGCCTCCCAAGTTTCTAGTTTATCCAGTGTTTTACAGTAAATATTATATAAGAATATAAGGGTTGCTTCAAACAAACAAAAAAGAAACACTATACAATTTAAGTTCCTCTGCTTGAACTTGTAAGTTTAAGATTTTATTTCCCTTCTGGGCAAGAAGAAAAATTTTGTTTTCATTTTTACTAAAAATAATAATTATGGATAAAATAATATACTTTAAAAGAATTGGCTCTTATTTCATCTTTGGAATTTCCCACTCCAGAAATCCTTTCTCTCTTGGCAAAATATGACATAATGATTTGAAAGAAAGAAAAAAAATACTTAAGTGTTTGAGGCCAGAAGTTAATTGAATAAGACCCTGGATTCTGATGAGTTTGTGTTTTATGGTTGATTAACTTGTTTTAATACCAAAAACTGCTTAGGAAACCCAATTATCATGCCACTTAATCTGACTTATTGGCTGATTTTTGCTAGTTTCTAGATGTCTTATTGACCAAGTTATATTTCCTACTATGATGTACAAGAGAAACTGAGCTTCAGTTTCAAAAGAAAAATTTAGGTTCAACATATAAATAATCACCCCAAATAAGAAATATTAAAACTCTTAGATTCTCAGACCCTAAGACCTGCATTAGTAATTTCCAGTTACCAATTTCCTCCTGCCCCTAAGAATAGGAAGAGAGTGTGAGAAAATTAAGGTCCTAATATTTTTCTATAATTTACCTGTTTTCTCCTCGTATGGCTTCTACCACTTCATTGTTGTCTTTTTACTTTGTTTAAAATAAAGACATCAAAGCCAGCTGTATGGTTATAAATAAAGAAAGTACAGAGATAATAACTTAAATCGTAATAACACTCTGGAACCTGCTGACCACACTGTTTTAAAAAATAACTCATCATTGGTATGTATATGTTACTGGTTCTGTTCTACCCAAAATAAAATAAAACAAAACAAAAAAACCTACTTGTATGTTAGACAGCCATCTTTCTTCAGTTGCCAGAAGGAAATAAGAGAGTTGACTACACAAAAGCCTTGTAAAAGACTATTGGAGGAAATTAAGAACGAATACTGTGAAGTTTTTCAAACTTCTAGGCATAAATATTTTCCTGGAACATCAGGGAATCATGAGGGCCAATAGAATAACAGGCAAAGCAGGGGAAGAATGAACCATAACTAGATGCTTAGTGCAAGTGGAGGCAACATGAACCCATACCTTTCAAGCACAGAATTGTAGGAAACTGAGTTGGCAAGACTACCTGGGAGTGAACACAACTCTCCTAATCCCCAGATTTGCCATTCCCAAATGAGTCATGCAGAACCTTAGGTAGGGTGTTTCTTCTCTGGGTAGTATCACATATTCAGGAGCAGAGCAGTGAAACCACTGAGCTACTTTGATCTGTGGGTTTAACCTGATTTGTATTTTGTAAAGATAGTTAATTGAATAACTGCTATATGCAAGGCGTAACGTCAGACATGAAAGATATGGTAGAAAACTAAACATAAATTAAAAGAATAAGTATGCCTTCATTCAGCTAAATTTGTAGAGGTATTAGGATGCAATGAAAACTCTTTGAGCTGTTTTGTTAATCACAAATTCTCCCAAAGCCACAGAATTTTAGAACTAGGAGAACACTTGATGAGTGACTATGTCAGTTCTCTTATTTTATAAAACAGAACTAAAAGTCTTGCTTAGGGTCATTGAATTGGGACTGAATCTTAAGTTTTCCTTCATCTAGCTCAGTGGTCAGCAAACTCATTAGTCAATAGTGCCAAATATCAACAGTACAACAATTGAAATTTCTTTTGAGAGCCAAATTTTTAAAACTTAAACTTCTTCTAACGCCACTTCTTCAAAATAGACTCGCCCAGGCCGTGGTATTTTGTGGAAGAGCCACACTCAAGGGGCCAAAGAGCCACATGTGGCTCGCGAGCTGCAGTTTGCCGACCACGGATCTAGCTCATTCATTTTTCTACTGTTTTAGGTTGTGATTCGATAACCTGTTTATATTCCCTTTTATTTGTAGAATCAAACCATTTCAGAAACCCCTGCAGCCTCCCAAATACCTAGATTCCAACCTAAAATCCCTAGAATTGCTTCCTCCTGCTCCACTTACCAAAAAGAAAGATAATTCAGATTTAATTGTTAAGTATACAGGATGGCAAAAAAAATGGGACTGACCAATTCCAAAATGAAAATAATTTCAACATGTACATCCAGCCTTTCCTCATAAACAGAAGCATCCCTGGCTCTTTCAAATCACAGTCTTAACTGGTCCACTCCCTCATGATGTCATATACAGTTTGACGTTGTCTGGGCTACTCAGTAAACATACAGCTACCTCCATTGTTTAATTCCCTTTCCTGAGTAAGATCCTTAGGCAACCAGGCTTCATTAGTTCAGGTGCTAGCCTCAGGGAACTACTTGTTTTAATTAGAGGGATGAAATGGCATTTTAATTGTGCACAATGATTAATAAACATGCTGAGCTGCTGCATAATGATCTGCTGCTTGAAGAGCTTGCTCCCGTAGTCCTGATATCTACATCCATTAACTGATTGTTATCCAAGTTGAGAGCTATTGAGCTCTTCCTCCAACCAAATTGTATGTTGTCTGTCCTCCAGTTTTTCTGCTAATATTATTATTAGCAGGAAATCTCCTTTCTTGTGTGTGTGTGTATGTGTGTGTGTGTATGTGTATGTGTAGTAACAGAGAGACAAGGTGAGAATGGAGAGAGCTTGCAGAGTGCTGTACTGTCTGTGTGATTTATTTCACTGAACTTCTTTGTGAAAGGGAGAAAGTTATGGGACCAACCTGACAGGGTTTTGCAAAGATTAAATGAGACAATGCATTGCAAAGCACTTAGCTGAGTGCTTGGCCCAGAGTAGACACTCTGAAAATGTTAGCTGCCATTATCGTTAGCGGTATTATTGTCATCAATATCATCATTAACTTCTTCATCCTTATCACCAACTTCATCATCACTATTATCAAGACCATCATCTTGGCCAAGATTAGACACTTAGATTAGATTTAGATTAGACTCTCAGAGGTCATAATGTCCACTATATGACATCTAATTCAGGAATAATATCCTAAAGGGTGGAGGTTGACTAGAGGATTTCCCAATTTCCCCTTTATGCTATATAAGAGTAGATTGGAATGACTTATGGAAAATGTGCACAAAGAAAGTATCATAAAGACTGAATCTCAGCTCCTCAGTAGTTGAATAAAATACTAGCTGTGTAATATTACCTTCAATAAAAACAGAAACCAGAAAACTGGATTAAAAAGTGATGTTCCATGAGGGCATGAGTGGAGGGTTGCGGGGGGAGGTCAGTGGGGGGATAAGAACACATATGTAATACCTTAATCAATAAAGAAAAAAAAAGTGATGTTCCCTATAAAGCTGCATGTGCTAGGGATTTGTAATAGTTTTACTGGCCACTATTATGATTTGGTGAGTCCTTACAAGATTATAGCTACTTTCTTAATGGTGACACTAGTAAATTGTTTTCCATTGTTTCTCCTGGAAATTATTTCTCAAGATTATATACCTATCTTCAAGTCTTTTACTTGATTTGGGAGGAATGATTTTTTATGAAACCCAGGAGAGCTGCCATTATTCACTTTTTGTAAATGTCTACTGTGATGTTGGATTTTATGCAACTAATTCTGTTCCTTAGCTTGAATATTAATGACAGCATTTTTTAAAATTTGGCCAGGTGACCTACTGATCTCCTTATCCTTATATTTTGATATGTTACCATAGCAATACAATAATACAATTCACTATATGCCCAAGAAAGGAAGCGTAGGTATGATTGAGTAGACTAGAAGCTAAATATAAGAACGTCTTTCTATCCCCCCAAATGATAAGGACTTCATGGAAACAAGTCTGCCTCACTGAAGATGTTTTCCTGTCCACAAAGTCATTATAATTCAGTGAAGCAGATATGATTAATTACGTGGGCCAAATTTTATGTTGCCTCCAAGGCACACCTAATTCTTCTTTGTTCTTTAAGGACACACAACTGTGTGCAAGAGTCAAAGGGGAAAGGTGAATGAACTCCTTTGACCATTGTAGAGCGGGGCAGGGGGGAAGGTTTTTGAGTAGGTGTTCAACCTAAAATGTCTAGGACAGGGCAGGAAAAAAAAATAGAAGACTAAACATTTTTTATCATCTGCCCATTTCACTTTAAAATCACTTCCTTGAAGTTCCACTGCAATATAACTGCATCACAATTAAAATGGCTAACACTAAAAATACTGACCATACAAAGTGTTGTTGAAAATATGAGAAACTGAAACTCTCATACACTGCTGATGGTACATTACATTTGCCTATGTAAAATAGTACATCTTTGGAAAAGAGTTCTGCAGGTTTTTAAAAAGTTAAGCATGCAACTGGTAAACATCCAGTATTCCACTCATAAACTTTAACCTGAGGAATAAAAGGATCTACACTAATAAAAGAGAAAGATGCCAATTGACCGTACCTTCGCGACACCCACCAGCCAATCAGGAGTGAGTATGCAAATTAACCCAACAAAGATGGCTGGTTACTTTGCATACACAGGTGCCAAGCGGCTGGGGGCAGGGCGGGATGCTTGCGTCATTGCCATGGTGACGACACAGGCATTCGGCACTGCCCCAGCCGCTCAGGGCCTCAGGGCAGCGTGGGAAGGCGGGGCCAGAGCGGAAAGGCGGTGTCAGCAGCCAGGGAAAGAAAGGCCCATTCTTGCACAAATCTTCATGCATTGGGCTTCTAGTATTCTCTATACAAAGACATTTAAACAAATATTCATACAAGTTTATTAGCAATAGTAGAAAATTGGAAATTAAAATGTCTCTTAACAGGAATGCCCTGGCCGGTGTGGCTCAGTTGGTTGAGCGTCATCCCTGGT
This sequence comes from Plecotus auritus, assembly GCF_963455305.1. NCBI lineage: Eukaryota > Metazoa > Chordata > Mammalia > Chiroptera > Vespertilionidae > Plecotus > Plecotus auritus. Next base: position 134,090,513 of record NC_137782.1, on the reverse strand, counting down.
TTGATTCTAAGTCAGAGCACATGTCCAGGTTACTGGTTTGATTCCTAGTAGGGGTGTGTGTGGGAGGCAACTGATCAATGTTTCTCTCTCACCTGTATGGTTCTCTCTCTCACCCTCTCCCTTCCTCTTTCTCTAAATCAATAAAAATATATTTTTAAAATAATAAGTAAACAAAATGCCCTTAACAGGAAAATATAAACAAATTATTATGCACCTTGCTTACAATGAATACAAGGAAGAAGAATGAACTTTTGACACATGCAGTAACAAAGACAAATCTCAAAATAATCATGCTAAGGCAAAGAAGCCAGACAATTATAATCTACGCAGGGGTCCTCAAACTTTTTAAACAGGGGGCCAGTTCACTGTCCCTCAGACCGTTGGAGGGCCGGACTATAGTTTAAAAAAAAAAAACTATGAACAAATTCCTATGCGCACTGCGGGCCCAGGACGAGTCGGCTACTAAGCAGGACAGGCAGTGGCGCCCAGCGAGCTGAATAAATGTCCTCGGCGGGCCGCATGTGGCCCGCGGGCCGTAGTTTGAGGACCCCTGATCTACAGTGACAAAAAACAGTGTTTGCTACAGAGAAGTGTGGTGAGAAGACATATTAAAAAAGACATGAGGAAATTTGGGGAGGGGGTGATGCATGTGCTCATTTTTTTGATTGTGGGGATGATTTCAGCTAAAGCTTATCAAATTGCAAAATTTAAATATATACAATTTTTTGAATGTCAATTATACCACAATGACACTGAAATAAATAAAATCACCTAGCTGAAATATTTGAGCATAGTATCTATCCTAATGGGACTACTGGTTGGGAGAGATTTTACTCTATAATAGTAACAATAGTATATTTATATCTCGTAAGTGTATATATCTCTTTTTTCTATTAAAGGCTTTCTATTCTTACATAGAGAAATGGGTTGAAAAAACAGTGCCCTTATGTTCATATAGATACAATTAAATATATTGAGAAGTCATCTAATAACCATCGTAATAGAAATATAGCTGTGCACTTATGTTTATGGTAAGCTCTTAATTATTTAAGATCTTTTAAATAGCCAGCTAGTAATGTCATGCTAAATTAAGGACTTAGATTATTTTTCTGGAGAATCCAACTTTAATACCTTACCTATCATCCCAGCCCAATGTCTTAGCATCCAAGAGTCAGTCAATTCCTGTCTGATCTCAGTGAGTCAACCCATTAATGAATCCTTACAACCAGTGGATCCTTCCTTCACACAATTTACCTTTTACTTTCTCAGTTTCTCCTGACCTTTTCCCCAAATTTTCTGTAGATTTTACTGAGGTATTGGAGAGAAGGTGTGTGGAGGGATTGAGCAAAAAAGAAAAAATGAGAAAGAACTCATGGACACAGACAAGTATGATGATTGCAGGGGGGAGTAGAGTGGATGGAGGTGGAAGAGGGTAAAAAAAAGAAAAGAAAAGAATATTCATTTAAAACATGCCTACATGTTTAAAGCACCTTTTTCTCTTTTTTTCCCCCCCTCAAAGGAAATAGGATTTTTATTTATTTATTATCATTTTTTTATTTTTTATTGATTAAGGTATTACATGTGGACATATCTTCCCATTGACCCTTTTTCTTTCAAAATAACCCATGCTTTAAAAACTTGGTCTATAATAAAATCGTTTTTTTTAAAAAAGATGGTTCCTAAGAAACGTACTGACTTGGGGAAAAAATGTCTATTTAAACATAATGTAGACATATATATTCATATAACTGTCAAATCAGATGCACATATATTACTACTAATTTCATATTATCCATCAATGTTCTTTAATTATCAAGAACTAAGTAAATTATAATAATTTAGATTTGTCTGTCCATATTGATTGATTAGTTTAATGGCATTCTCTCTTTGTTGGGAACTCAATACAGGTATTGAGTGCTTATACAGTAAAAAGTCTCAGAACAATAGCTCAAAATTGTCCCATTGATAAGAAAGAAAAAAAGAGAGAGAGAGGGGGAGGGAGAGAGGGAGGAAGGAAGGAAGGAAGGAAGGAAGGAAGGAAGGAAGGAAGGAAGGAAGGAAGGAAGGAAGGAAGGGAAAGATTAGGAGAAAGGAAGGAAGAAAGATCAGGCAGAAGGAAGGAGGAAGGGAGGAAGAAAAGAAAGAGAAGAAATAGAGAACAGAAAGAGGAAAAAGTCTTATCTGTATATACTTTTTCACTTTGTTAATCATAACATGCACTATATAGATTAGATTTTCTTTTTTAGTTCTCAATCTTAGTTGCATATTTAAGGGTCACTTGGAAATTTCAAAATTTTTTTTTAATGTCTGGGTTACGCTGTTGACCAACTGAAAAGAATTTCTTGGACTGGTGACTTTAACACAAAGAGGGATTTGAAAACCCTGTCTTAAAAGGATAGGGCTAGCCGAAACCAGTTTGGCTCAGTGGATAGAGCGTCAGCCTGCGGACTGAAGGGTCCTGGGTTCGATTCCAGTCAAGGGCATGTACCTTGGTTGCGGGCACATCCCCAGTGGGGGGTGTGCAGGAGGCAGCTGATCAATGTTTCTCTCACATCGATGTTTCTAGCTCTCTATCCCTCTCCCTTCCTCGCTGTAAAAAATAAATAAAATATATTTAAAAAAAAAAAAAGGATAGGGCTAGGAAATTAAATGTGCAAATTGATAATAGAAGTGCCAGGCAGCCCTAATCTTACCACACCTTGATGTAACCTTAATGTCTGCTGTCCTCTCATTCTCTGGCCATTTTGTCTACCACATCGACCATGACTCACCTTTTGGCATCCCTCTGGTTCTCCTTCCACCCCACACCACACCCCCAAATAAAGCCAATAGGAAAATGAAATCATAGCCATGGAGACTTTGCTGAAGACTGTTAAGGGGACTCAGCTAGGACACTAGACAACATACTCCACCACCACATGACTTGCCTTCCTCTAAAGCCCTGTCTCTCTTATTGCAACTGAGATTTTTTTTTCTACTTTTCTTCCATAAGGCTCTCTCCATCCTCAGAGAACATTTTCATCACCATGTTATTATTTGAGCTTGCCTTTGCAAACTTCTGCATTTCAGGTGGCTTATGAAACGCTTCTCCCAAACATGCTCAGTGATCTCCACAAGAGGAGCCTTTATACCATCTGCTAAAGATACTAACATAGTGTTCATATCATTTTCTTGACATATGCTCATGCTGACCAAAAATTAACAAAAGGTAAATAGTATTCATAAGCTGAGTAAAGCAAACTCAGAGCTGAAAGAAAAGAGAACTGGAAAGGGATTGAACAAATAAGTACAGCTGACAAAATATGAGATTAGGGAGTCATGATCAAAAAGACAAAATAGAAACAACTGGTGGCAATCTTGTAGTTGATAATCATTAGTTTTATACATCCAGTGTAGATCTGTGTTTGTGAAACTTCAGTAAGGTTCAAATTTGAATGAGTTATCATCCCCAGGGACAATAATTTGGTAGGTTTGAAATTGGGCCCAAAATTGACACTTTTACCAGCAGATTCTGATGCAGATCAGCTATAGATGTGTTTTTGAAATCATACTGTAAAGTGCATAAGAATTATCTGATGATCTTGCTGAAATGCAGATTCTGATTCTGTAGGGAAGAGATCAAAGTTTTTAACAAGCTTTTCTAACAAGCTCCAGGATACTGCCCATGACATGACCCACATGCCACACCTTTGAGGTATGGTAGTGGGAATTTGAAAATTGAATTTGGAGTTAAATGACACATGACTTGTATGGTTGTCCATAAAAGGTAAATTTATGGGGAAAAATCATGTACATTCCTTGCTTTGACCAGTGCATCTTCTTCCTGGCCTGACCCAGTTGCTCAGCTGTTTGCCATTATAGAGTTAGCTAAGCTATCATTAACCATTTCGGATTCAATAAGTCCTCTTTCTTTGTTTAGATTACATTTGGATACCATCTATATTAGGGATTGGTAAACCACTACTGGCAGGTCAAATCTGGCTGGTGTCTGTTTTTGTAAAGTATCATGTGTTTGTGTATTGCCAATGGCTGTTTTCCTGTTGCAACAGCAGAGGTGAGTAGTTGCCATAGAAACCATATAGCCCACAAAGCCTAAAATATTTACTATATGGGACTATACGGAAATACTGATGATCCTTGACCTATGACATAGCTTCCCAAACTTTATTTTCTACAATTGGCCTTCAAGTATTTTCATCATAAGGTGTAGTAAATGAAAAGGAGAAAAACCCTTTATTAATTCTGAGATTTTCCACAGAGCTCAGGAATTTCAGTTTCTCTTCTTCTACAACTTGATGTACCTCATTCTTTATTTTATTCATTCATACATTTGTTTTATTCTTCTATTCAATGAACAGGTTTTTTTACAAAGACCCATTAAGCCCCCGAGGAGTGATACAGATGATAAGAGGCAGGAAAAATCATTTTATCGTGAGAAAGTCTTCATAGAGAAGTTGAAATTTAAATTTGATATATTTTTTAAAGTAGACATTTAACTGCAAAGACACAAAGGGAAGCAGAAGGAATGAATAAATACCAAAATCAAAGTCAAAACACTCAAAAGGTATTGGGTAACTGAGCACATAGCCTATACACCTAGATTAAGGTTTTCATATCAGCCAGTGGAAGACAGGATTAGACTTCAAAATACTTTGAAAGCCAGTCTAAGAACATGACATAGTTCTTCAGTCCTTGCTACTCTGAGAGTGGTCTCCAGGCCAGTAGTAGGATGTCCTGGAACCTTTTTAGAAACACAGATTTTTCTGCCCAATCCCAGACCTGAATCAGATTCTACATTTTAACAAGTTCCCCAAATCGTTTGCATACAAGTTAAAGTTTGAGATGCACAGGTGTAGGAAAGGAGACCCACCTGAGTGGCGCAGAAAGTAATGGATTAGGGTTCCTGCACTGTCATTCCCAAACTCAGTGTCCTCAGGTAAGTCACTTCAAATCCCTGAGTTTCAGCTTACTCATATATAAAATGATGGTTTTTGAGCCTTTCACCTCTATTCTCTCATTCCAGGGGGATGAACTAACAGGAGATTGAGATGTGAGAAGTGAGATAATCAGTTTTTCTCTAGGAAGACCAACCTAAGGACAATTTGAACATGAATTGGAGATGGGGGGGGGAGAAAAAAAAACTGGAATATTAGTAAAAAGTATAATGTGGTATTTTAAACATGAAGTCACAAATAAACATACTGTATGGGTAAAATTATTTACTAATGTAGATATCACCTTAGTATTAGCATTATTTTCCATTTTATGCATTTTTCTTAAATACATTTTTATTAATGCATTAAACTCAAAGACACAGGTCATACCAAAAGAGAGTGAAAATGAGAGAGAGAGAGAGAGAGAGAGAGAGAGAGAGAGAGAGAGAGAGAGAGAGAGAGAAGAGAGAGAGAGAGAGAGAGAGAAAGAAAGAAACTGGGGGGAAAAAAATCTTCCAAAATCCAGTAGTTGCAAAAAAATTCAAGCAATCACAATGAAATGTGTTAAAAATTAAAAACTGAATTGTTTTTTAAATTGTCACTCTTTTGATGGCTGGCATCTTTCTGATTAGAATATTGTAGCAAAAGTCATAGGGCCCCAGAAAGAAAAGTCCTCATTCCTTATTCTAAACTAGATGCAACATTAGCATTACTAAAGGCATAAAGTTATTTTTTACTTATTTTTATTTTTTTATTAAATTTATTGGAGTGACATTGGTCAACATGATCATATAGGTTTCAGGTACAGATTTCAATATTACAAAATCTGTATATTTACACCATGTGAAGGGCATGAACAAGCTGACAAAATAGGTCTTCTTACTCCCAAAGAAAACCTTCACTTTAATATGTTGTCTAGTGACCAACTTGAAAGGTACAGGTATTTCTAACTTGTCTTTATTTATTTTTCAAAACATTTCTTCATTATAAAATTTTCTTCCGGTCCACAGTACATATCTTTAGCCATCATTTCTAGATAAATACAGAGCATCTATTTGAATGGATTGAATTAAACAGATCCACTTCATGATCTTTTATTTATGTCCAACAACATTTAAAATAAATAAGGTAATACCCATAGAACAAGGTTGTATGGGTCTTAGATCTATTCTTTTCATCACACCTCTTTTGTTCCATCTTGCTTAGCAAATCAGATGCTAGATATATTTTGATTAGTTTGTACTTTAATGGATCATGTATCGAGGGTCCACCTTTCACATTGGGGCCATTAATTTTTCTTGAGTCTGATGGAAAAAACAGGTAGAGCTTTTTTTGTGTGTGCTGATTGAAAAGTGATGGATTATTTTCATGTGGTAAGAAACACAATGTTTTCTTTAGCACAGCAGGATATAATGTTTGCAAGGTCTAACAGTGAAATATTATGCATATCTGCCTCTGGCCAGCTGCCAGAAATGGAACAGCGAAATCAGAGGAGATTTTGAATTTGAATCTTAAAACCAGGGCAGCCTACAAAGAAACTAATGAGCCATTCCAGGCAGAAAAAGCATTTGTACTAATAGATGGTTCCTGCCACACACTCTAGCATTGAACAAAATGGTAAATAATTATTCATTTAAATGTTACCTTGAACTTTATTTCAAGGGGAAAGAAAAGATACTTATTTCAAGTAATTTCCGATAGGCACCACTGCAATTTTTTTTTTCTGTCCCCAACTCAGAGGCCCTTGAGATTCCTTTCCCTGTGCAAGTAGAGTCATTTTCCATACAGTTTTTCTCCTTGTGTGGCTGAAAAAATGGACTCACAGAAAATTTTATCACACCTTTCTTTCGTTTTTAAAACTGGTATTTTCAAATCAGTACACAGCATCCTGAAAAGGTTTGAAGTGTTAGAAAAAATAAACACATAAGCACAAGTTGTAGAGGTGGGGGAGGGCAAGTTTTGAGTTTTCTGAATGTCTGGAGCTCCTTTGTTTCCAAAGTCGAGGACCTGACAGTGAGAATGCATTCTACGCTTAGCTTTTTTTCTTACTGTTTTGGGAAGCTATTGTTATAGGAAGGGAAACACAATCCGTATGTTCATTTACATCTAATTGATCAGGATATCGTTTTCTGAAAAATATTTGGTGTCTTATTAAGTTGGAGACTACTTTTTCCTGAGTTTTTAAACTTGTTTCATCTTATTTTAGGGCCAGGAAATGTCCTTTATTGGGCATTAAAAGATAGTTGGGTCTTGGAGAGCTCTTGCTTAGTTTTAATGGAGAAGCAACACAATCTTACGGAAAACACACTTGATATTACAATCCCCCTGGTGAAGAGAGAAATCTAATGGGCGGAGACATTGGCTACCTCTTGATGCCTTAGGTATTTCGTGTTGCTGTATTTCAGTCCCCGTTTTAAAGGTGGAATTATGACTTTAAACGATGGGCTTTCACTTTGAAGACCATAATAAACTTTTAGCATTGGGACACTGCAGGGAGGGTGCTTCACCTCCGAGAAGCACAGGGTGGAGGAGAAGAGAGGGAAGAACCGCTGCAGTGTCGCATCTCGCTGTTTAAAAAACACAAGTGAGACATGCTTGTGACACGTTCCATCAGGCCATCCTCCTGCCTGAGTTACTGGCCAGGTGTTCCGTTTTCCTGGAAGCTGCATTAACTCTTCTGGGCCCCTAGGGTCCTGCAGAGGAATTTACTGCTATGTCGCCCCAAATGGTGCTCCTGTGGCCCAAAGCCTGGTCTATCTCCAAATCGACACAAAACCTCAAAGACCTATTAGGAGTGGCTTATAAATTAGGAGAATATGGTTTATCTTCTACTTACTATTTTTTCAATGTCATGTATCACATAGTGATTTTTGATTTGTTTAGTAGATATAAACAATACGTTATTTTAAAGAACTTAGAAATCACATAGCCTGTGTATTAACCTACCAACAAGCCCCCAAGATCTTAATTTAAATTTTTAAAAAATGAAGTCCCATAAAGTGTGCAAAAATTGTGTAACTGTAAATTTAAATGTTTCTTTTAAAATTTGCTGTGCAATAGTCACACATGTTAGGAAATGCACTCTTGATATATTTTTTAAAAAATCAATTCTATAAGGGCTCCCCTTATATTTAAATTGTGTGAATAAATCTGCTTTGTCCAGATGGTTAAAAACTCATTAATAATTAGGAATAAAGAAGATCAGAGAACCTTAAAGAACGTATTAGTAGAATGCTTGGGTACATATATTTCTAAGCAGATTATATCAATTCCAGAAAGACCTAAACTTTAGAGAAATGTCTGAGTGGTGCTCATTTCCTCTAAAGCTAACAGACGGTGTTTAGGCTGCCCTAAAAATACAAGATAATATTCTGAACTTAGAGGTGCGAGGGGAAATGATCCTGACTATGTTTTCTTTTCATTTGGAAATGAAAAAAAAAGCTACACCAGTACTGTTGAAATGTTAAGTAACAATATGATGATCCCATCATAGTTAAATGAAGATTACACAGCCTACTGGTTCAAGACAACTAAAAAGAACATAAACTACATAGTATATATTTGCATATGTATAATTATTGTATCTGTAATGTATAAGTTACTATAAGAATGAAAAACTATAATTTTTGTTTTTACAGTTTATGTTCTATTTTCCCCCAGCTTTCCTCCTGGTAGCAATCATGTTCCTATTCAGGGGTGGGCAAGTAGGTTTACAGCTGTGAGTAGGCAAAACACACGAGTTCACACTTGTATTATTATTTATTGATTAATTATTATTTATTTGTTTGTATTATTTATCTCCTTGTTGTTATTATTTAGTATCCTTACTTATGATTCATTTTTTAGGTGATGATAGCTGGTAATCTACCTACTTTTGCCCACCCCTGTATTTTGTTTTTGATTATATTATTTCCTGATTACCATGTCCTTCAGGTTCATCTCAGCCTATAAATTCTAAGTGGTGCCACTTGAGTTGCACTCTGTCCTGCTTTGTCCTTGGTCTTCACTTTAACCTCTGAAAGTGCCTCAGTAGAGTTCATTTATTAAAGAAAAATAACTGCCTTCCTATGTGTTTATGTTTAAGGGAATAATGATTCAACATCAGGGCACAATAAACATACAAATTATCTAATGGTGTTATTAAAATATTTGATTGAAATTTAACATGCACTTTAGGACCTTTTCAATTTTCCCAACATTTTATGATATATTTATCCTGAGCAGCTAAAGCTCAAGGATGAAAAAGGATTCACTGGTACAAACTTTGCATTGTAGAGCTCCACTGAACATTGCCCAAACTTGTAAAGTGAAAAGCACAGTGGTTGATTAGCCATATACATATTTTTAATAATCGCACCTCAAACATATTTTTCTGCTGCATAATCAGATGCCTTAGGTGTGCCAAATATACTTACTCTGTAAGACTAAATGAAGAATTTGCAAGTAAGAAAAACAATTGCAGTTTCATTACATGCCTGTGATTATAAAACACTAAGACAAGTCAGAGTTCTTTTTCTAATATCAGATTTGAACTTAACCATATTTTCTCAGGAGCAATTTTCTATTACAAACCACAGTTACCCATCAGAAATAGTACTGGAGGATGTTCTCGGAGTAGTGTTCAAGTTTTCTTTAAAACGTTCTTGGAGTGTTCACTTTGACTGAGTCATTTCTATAATTTATAGACACTGAATCCATTTTTCAGATAGTCACTCCCTTCCTATAGATGCAAGAAACTCCATGCTTTTGTAAGAGTTTTCAATTCATACATATTTTAACAAACAAAAGCCAATTTAACCTTTGAAAATCTTAAAAGTGACGGACTCCTATTGTACCCTCATAAAGCAAAGCAGGAAGAAATTTTAACAGATAAATCTTAAAACACTTTCTCTTTTAAGAATTGTAGAGTTGCAAATGTTTAGATACTTAAAACCAACCGACAGATCTTTTATGAATATTTGGAAAATCATCCTTAGCCCAGAAAAGATGCAAAAAGATCATAATATGCGTTTTGGAAAGCTGTGTGGTGATAGAAAAGACTCCCATGCTAAGAGCAGAAGGAAAATGGTAGTTATTATTAATTTAGAAAAACAAAGGAGCAGCCCAGCATTTCAGTAATGTGGCAAGTCGTGTGCTCTTGAAGGAGAGGGGGGGCGTTGTAATTGGATTTTAGAGTAATTTAGAAGACGAGATAAGATGTAATGGTTGTGTATTAGAGGTTAGAACTACAACAGAAACCCATAACGCAAGGGTTCATTGCAGTGGGAGAAAACAGAACAAAGAAAAGCAGCGGCGACCGAAAATGGCCTGAGTGGGAAGCAACAAGGTGAAGCAGGCTGGGGAGACCGACCAGGGCTGGAATGATCTCGGTTGGCGCCTGCTGTATTGTAGGCTCAAGCTCCTCCAACAGAGACAGTTAGGATCTCGGGCTTCCTTTAAAACATGTTTTCTTTAGTGACTTGGTCACCTCCCACCTCTCTCTCCTCCCTACCAGCGACTTCAGCTGGGCCTTTCTTTCCCCCAGCAGCCCACCAGTTCATCAGGGATGCTCGGGCCCTTAGCCAGCCCTCCTGGGGGATCCCCTACTGGATCCCCGGTTGCCTCAGGGGAGGTGGTGGGGGTTCTGTCTGCAGGCTCCCCCCTGACACCGCAAGCGCGCACGCGCGCGCGCACACACACACACACACACACACACACACACACACACACACACGTGCTCGCACATTCACATACATGCAGAATCAGCCGGCTGTCCTGACTTATTGGTCTCTCCTTCTCCGGGGAACTCTGGGCTTCTGCCCACTGGGAGAGAAGGAAAAAGAGTCAGAAAAAATAATAAAACTTGCCTCACAGCCCACCAATTTTCATTCATTCCAAGCCTTGGGCAGGTAAATGCACTCTTCCACCCCTTTACCAGAATCCCTTTCAAAGAATCTATTACATAGGCCTGAGCTCTCGGGTGAAGGCCTCAGGTGAGTGGCTTCTTTTGGGGTAAATCATCTAAGTGCCGGCAAGGAACTCCAGCAGAATCTGAGAGCTGAGCTGCTGGCGCGGAGAGAATGGATCCTGGAGTCAAATTCCATCCCAGTTACCGGAGCTTGGCTACCCCCTGCTGGGCGGGAAGCTCTCAGGCCTTACACATCCAGATCCAGGGTCAAATCTCCTCCCAGAGCCTGGGATGGGATTCTCTTGTTTCCTGTCCAATTGTTATCACAAGTCCCAACATGAAGCTGGAGTGTGACATTACCTTCCAATCCCCCAGAGGTGTTAGAGATGTTTTTTTCCTCCAGCCCTTTGTGTGCCAGTTTAAGCAGAACAAATCTATTTATTTTTTGGAGGGTTGGTTTATTAAAAGCACACACATAACTCAAATTATATAGTGAAATGACGTTAGGCTTTGTTGAGCATGAAAAGTGCACTTGCTCAAGCCCCATTTCCAGCTTTTTAGTGCATTATTTTCTTCTGAAGCAGAACATAGGTTACGCAAAGAAGACCTGGGCCCAGAGGCCTAAAATCGAGCCTAATCCCCAAGCTTTCTCTAGCCCTCTGCTCCCCACAACCCCCTTTGTTCACCTCTCCAGGAAACCCCAGCCACATGAAGTAGGAAACTTTGGCAAATATGTGTAGATGGGAAATCAATTCTTAACCGGATCAAGTTTTCAAACACAGATTAACACATTTTAATTGTCCTCCAAACTATTCTTGAAGTCACTCCTAACAGAATCCAGATTGGAGGAAATTCACTGCCGTCACTCTAATGTGTATACACTATTAAGACAGTTATGAAACCTCGGACACATTTGGAAGACGTGGCTTAAAAGTGCCTTTAATACATAATAAAATAAAGTAAAATATAAATAAAAGGAGATTAGTTGTTATAAGCTGTAACACAGCTGCAGTGACAGAAACTGCAGAAACATGTAAACAGAGGGTGCTTTTAGTCACTCCGTGACCCAAATGTCTTTCTCAGGCCCACACAATTCTAATTCCACACACTTTCTCATTTCATTTATTTTGCATACCAAGCAGAAAAGAGACGGACATTCAGATTAAGTAAACAGAGGCTTTATAATATACAGCCTCTAGGCTGCCAGATAGACAACTTCTGTTTACATGGAGCGCAAGAGTAAAGAAACAATGTCAAAATGGTATCCCTTCCTGCTTTACTGGTGTGAAGTGAAAACCCAAATATACTCACCAACGAATTAATAAGGGACGTATGGGCTTCTAGCCTTGCATGGTGTGTTAACGTGTCAGAACTCTTGAACTCCACATCTTTTCACAGCCTTAGAAATAAACACAAATGTTTCTCTCTGTCAGAAGCGGGTAAACAAATTAGGGTTTTGCTAACTCCTCCAGTTGTTTTGGTTCCATGTTGTGGCCTCGAGAATCAGCCCTACACGATTTCCAGCTGAAGTAGGCTGGGCTGGATGCCTTAGCGATTGAGAGAAGTGAAGGGCAGGCCCCGAAGGAAGAGACTGACTTGAGATTTTTACATTCCTGTGGAGCAGCAGAGTAGCCAGAGACTGAGAATACAGACTACAACTTACCGTTTTAGCACAAGCCTCACTCAACTCCTATTGTTTTTCCTGATGAATCCTGTGTCAGCTACTGTACTCAGGCCCCAATCTTGCAATAATTCGGAGAGTTTACTGAAGTAGGGTTGGGCAGGGGGACCCCAAGCAAAGAAATAAGCTTTATCTGCAATGCAGGAGGTTTAATGTAAATTCAAGTAACACTGGCTCCTCACGCAGTTGGAGAAGCAGGTCAGCCTTTCCACCAAGCTCTGTCAGTTGGCATTTGGTTGTTCAATCTTTGATTCTGCTCAAGAAACGGAGTAATTCCAACCCTTGCTTTCTGATGACTCCAAACCCTTTCTAATATCAGCCTTTTTTTATTTTCTCTTCCCATTTTTCTTGTACATTCAAGCCATACCAGCCTTATTTGTGCTGAAGTACTCCCTTCCAATGAATTAATCAAACACTCAGACACTTGAGGATCTTTCTTGTGTTTAATGTTGTACACTGAGCTGCGAGGGTACAAAGTAAATGAAAGATAGTGCCCTTGAACTAAAGTTTATTAAAATACAACAGGAGAAACTATATTAAACTAATAATAGCAATGGGATATAAGCAAAAGTAAGATAATGATTGTCCAAGATGAAGGACTTCAAGGAAGAGAAATATCAATGGGTCCAGAAAACATTTATGCAACTTCAGTAAGAAGATAAAACCTGGAGGAGAAACCAAGATGGCGGCATAGGTAAACACCTAAACTGCTGCCTCGCACAACAATTTCAAAACTACAACTAAAAGACAGAACGGACACCATCCAAAACCACAGGAAAGCTGGCTGAGTGAAAATTCTACAACTAGAAGGAAATAGAAAAGCTCACATAGAATTGGAGGTACGGCAAAGGGTCTTTGTGCGCGCAGAGAGGAAGGGCGGCTGAGAGCCTGGCTGACTTTCTCTGGCGGAAGGGGGAAAGAAGCCCCTGACCGCACTGAACCCCAGTTCTGACCGCACTGAACCCCAGTTCCGGGCGAACCCCTGGGGACCCACGCTCTTACGGGGGGAGTCTGGACTCTCGGGCGGAGACTCGGGAGCCGGGGAAGGCGGAGGACTGAAAGCGCGCACGCGCCAGTGCGCACAAAGGCTGCGGAGGTTGCCACAGGCTTTCCCTAGTGGAAGAGAGCCAGAGGCTCCTGAATGCACTGAGCCCCAGTTCTGACTGCAGTGAACCCCAGTTCCAGGCAAGGCCCTGGGGACCCACGCTCTTGTGGGGGGAGTCTGGACTCTCAGGCGGAGACTCGGGAGCCGGGGAAGGCAGAGGACTGAAAGCGCGCGCGCGCCAGTGCGCACAAAGGCTGCGGAGGTTGCCACAGGCTTTCCCTAGTGGAAGGGAGCCAGAGGCTCCTGAATGCACTGAGCCCCAGTTCTGACTGCAATGAACCCCAGTTCCAGGCGAGCCCCTAGGGACCCACGCTCTTGTGGGGGGAGTCTGGACTCTCGGGCGGAGACTCGGGAGCCGGGAAGGCAGAGGTCTGAAGGCACGCACGTGCGCGCAAGGGCAAGGCTGACGAGAAGCCAAGACTGAGACTCCACCCCACCCAAGCTGAGCACAGAGGCTATTGCAATTTGGCAAGTCTAATCCTATAAGGCTGTCTCCAGCACCGAACTTCTCCCAGCATAGACACAGCTGATCCTTACAGCCAACTGGCCTGGAGGTCAATAATTACCAGTGATACCAACAACAATAAAGACTTAATTACAACAAGGCTGTACACACAGTCCACAAAGGGGTGCACCAAGAGTGTCCACCTCAGGTTAACTGGGGAGGCAGACCCACTGGGCCATATAGGAAACCTAGCACACAAATCTACCTTACCAACTCAGGGAAGCAGTGAAAATGCGGCGTCGAAGAATCAGATCACAAAAGAAAGAAATGGAGGAAAACAAACGACTGGATATAGAATTCAAAACCACGGTTATAAGGCTTTTTAAGAATATCCTAGAAAAGGCCGATAAATATAACGAGACCCTCGAAGATATGAAAAAGGACCAACTAGAAATTAAACATACACTGACTGAAATAAAAAATATTATACAGAGACCCAAAAACAGACAAGAGGAACACAAAAATCAAGTCAAAGAATTGAATTACAAAGAAGCAAAAAACACTCAACCGAAAAAGCAAAAAGCAAAAAAAAAAATCCAAAAAGTTGAAGATAATGTAAGAAGACTCTGGGACAACTTCAAGCGTACCAACATCAGAATTATGGGGGTGCCAGAAGAAGAGAGAGAGCAAGATACTGAAAACCTATTTGAAGAAATAATGACTGAAAACTTCCCCCACCTGGTGAAAGAAATAGACTTACAAGTCCAGGAAGCACACAGAACCCCAAACAAAAGGAATCCAAAGAGGACCACACCAAGACACATCATAATTAAAATGCCAAGAGCAAAAGACAAAGAGAGACTATTAAAAGCAGCAAGAGAAAAACAGTTAGTTACCTACAAGGGAGCACCCATACGACTGTCAGCTGACTTTTCAACAGAAACTATGCAGGCCAGACGGGAGTGGCAAGAAATTTTCAATGTGATGAATAGCAAGAACCTACAACCAAGATTACTCTACCCAGCAAAGCTATCATTCAGAATTGAAGGGCAGATAAAGAGTTTCACAGACAAGAAAAAGCTAAAGGAGTTCATCACCACCAAACCAGTATTATATGAAATGCTGAAAGGTATTCTTAAAGAAGAGGAAGAAGAAAAAAGTAAAGATAAAAATTATGAACAACAAATACATATCTATCAACAAGTGAACCTAAAAATCAAGTGAATTAAAAACCTGAGGGACAGAATAATCTGGTGAATATAATAGAATCAGGGGCATACAAAGGGAGTGGACTGATAACTCTCAGGGGGAAAGGGGTATGGGGGTTTCATGAAGAGACTGGACAAAAATCATACACCTATGGATGAGGACAGTGGGGGGGAGGTAAGGGCAGAAGGTGGGGTGGGAAATGGGTGGAGGGGAGCTATGGGGGGAAAAAGGAGAAATAATTGTAATAATCTGAATAAAGATTTATTTAAAAAAAAAAAGAAGATAAAACCTGAATGAACTATTACCTTGATTGTGGTGATGATATCACAGGTGTGTGCATATGTTCAATTCATCAAAATGGATACATTACATATGTACAACTTTTTGTATATCACTATACCTCAGTAAAACTCTTTAAAAACCTGAATGGGTAGTGAAGGCCTGGGGCAAGGGGCAGGGGTAGGCTAGAAGAGGTCAATGGGGGATAGGGGGGGTATATGTAATGCTTTCAATAATAAAGATTTAAAATATTTTTAATTTTCAAAACCAGAATTAATTAAACAATAGAAAACAGTGTTTGAGTGATCATTCTGTATCAGACACCACCCTAAATACTATCATGTGCATTATCTTCTTTAATCCTCTTACTAACCCTTAGAGGAAATAATAATTTACTTGTATTTTAGAGGTGAAAAAATTAAGGCCTGGAAAAGTTAGAATCAGAAAGCTTATAAGTGGTAGGACTGAGATGTGACTGCTAACCCAGGACTTGTAAAACTATACTGTAATAAAATGAGAGAACAGGTTAAAAAAAAAAAATCCAGATCATTGCAAATCAGCCTTCCCTTTTCAAATGGGTGGCTTTCATTGTCCTGCTCTGGAGTCACATTTGCAAACATTGTTAACCAAAAGAATCTGAGACTGCTCCACACCCCCAAAGAGTTCAGTACTGCATAGTCCAATATACATAGTAAAGGCCTTAAGAACCCCCAAACTGCATATGAAAAAAAAACATGTGTGGCCAATGAAAGAGATTCAAATAACATTGGAAAGAAATGCATGCAGCTGCAAAAGAACCAGCAAGAAAAAGTTAAAAAAAAAAAAAGTTCCTTGATCCTTTTGTCATTTGGAGTTTTGCTCAGAGTGATCTAGATGAGGGGTAGGGTAGTTACAAATTTAGATGCCTCCCTTCTAACAATTTCGGCACCTGCCACAAAACCAAACGGTGGCCCACAGATTGTATGCCTTTATTTTTAAAAATATAACCAAGCTGACAAACTCGTAAAGTAAAATGTGTTTTATCTTCCTACATGAACTAACCACCTGGAAGGCCAATAGTGAATTTAGAATTCTTGGACTACTTGGAATTCTGTGTTAGAATGTGGTCATGTGGGGAGAGTTAACTCACAGCCCTGATCCCAACACCAGAATCCATCCTGTGGTCCCATTTCTCGATTAACCTCTGTCTCTGTCCTGCAGCTCAAGGGCCTCACACATCTAGCTATGTGCACAGAGCCCCACTCTAAGCACCCCATTTTCCACCCCTCAGTCCTCAGAGTGTCACAGTGTGTCTTTAGGAGGAAAGACCCAAGTGTGGGGGCTAAAAAATGACTTAATATTTTCCCCCAACATCAAGTTGTAATACATGTGCATGGAGAATTCACATAAGCATGAAAATTGCAAAGACACTGAGGCAACATTGGGCACATCAGACATTTTTGACAAAGGAGAAAAGGCGGTGAACAGGGTATTAGATTTCAGAAGTGAGCATGGGTAATTCACAGGTAATTGAGGGAGAGCAGAACACAAGTGGCAGGGCAAATTCTTGCTAAGTGACTCAGGAACAATGGGATGCAGCAGGTACCTAGCTAACAGGCTGCTGTGGAGCCCTCTGTTCACCATACTTAACTCAAATTAGACTAAGGGAACATCCTAAAATCTTCCTGAAGGAGGTTTCTCTGTCTGAATCTCTTGGGCAGGAGAGGAGGAGGTCAAAGGCTTCCTCTGCATCTTATCTTACATAATGAAGATGTAATATGCAAATTGACCCTCATGCCCTCACAAGATGGCTGCTTACAACCAGGCCGGCAGGGGGGTTAGTGAGGGATGACCAAACACTGAACAGCAGGCTGTGTGGGGCAACCAGGTAGGCAGTGGGGCTGTGAGGGGCGACCAGGCCGGCAGGGGGGGGAGTTGGGGGCAAGCAGGCTGGCAGGCAGGTGAGTGATTAGGAGCCAGTGGCCCAGGATTGTGAGAGGGATGTCCCAGATTGGAGATGGTGCAGGCTGGAAGGGCTGCCTCAGTGTCTTTGGAATTTTCATGCTTATGTGAATTCTCCATGCACATGTATTACAACTTGAGGAAAATATTAAGTCATTTTTTTAGCCCCCACACTTGGGTCTTTCCTCCTAAAGACACACTGTGACACTCTGAGGACTGAGGGGTGGAAAATGGGGTGCTTAGAGTGGGGCTCTGTGCACATAGCTAGATGTGTGAAGCCCTTGAGCTGCAGGACAGAGACAGAGGTTAATTGAGAAATGGGACCACAGGATGGATTCTGGTGTTGGGATCAGGGCTGTGAGTTAACTCTCCCCACATGACCACATTCTAACACAGAATTCCAAGTAGTCCAAGAATTCTAAATTCACTATTGGCCTTCCAGGTGGTTAGTTCATGTAGGAAGATAAAACACATTTTACTTTACGAGTTTGTCAGCTTGGTTATATTTTTAAAAATAAAGGCACGAATTTCATGCACTAGGCCTCTAGTTTCTCAATAAACACCTTAAAATCAATATCCCAAAAGGCAGCTTTAGAATGGCAAAACTTGGGTTCCCTTTGCAAGGAAAGGGCCAGGCAGGCTTGGTGTCGTTAGCTCCGGGAATTCCAGGAGCCTGGGTACCTAGAACATAATGTAGATCCTTGCTACTCAGAGCACTGGGAGATTTTTAGAATGTGTGGAGTCCCAGATACACTTCAAAAATACTGAATTAGAATCTCATTTAAGAAGAGCCTCTGGTATGTCATAAGCACTTTAAATTTAGGAAAGCAGAGGGTTAAAGGGAAAGGTGCCCACTTATCCCAAGAACTCATCCCCCTGTAGGGAAAGGTGTGGCTGAACAGGGCAAAGATGGAGCCCTTCTTGCTCAGGTCTGAAGGTTGACAAAAGGCCAGGCAGATTACAAAAGTGCTGTGGTAGGTCTAGTGTAAAAGACACATGCCACAGTCCATGAGGGGGATGTTGAAAGTGTCAGCCATGTCAAAAAGGATTAGCCAGTGATCAGCTACAACTCATTGGGGTCTTGCAGATTTGCTGGTCATCGGGGGAGGTCATATTGTAGACAGGCATAATTAATATACTAGACTAGTAGCTCTCATGGTTGGGGAGGTTCAAGAGAATGAGTAGCAGAATCTTCTGGAAAGGCATTAAAAATATTTATGTTCTTACCTCCACCCCAGAGAAAGTATCTAACATTTTGATTAAAGAAGACATATACATTTTTTATATTAAACAATAAACTTAGGTTATATTGATAGTCTGAATCCTCCCTACCTTCTGTTGAAAATTGTTTTGGATAACAAAATACACTTAGTTATTTCCATTGATTGTCATAATATGGACTGGAGGAGGCTGATGATCTGCCTGATTCTTTTTTGGTCATTATCTTGTCTCAAGTATACATGTGAAGGAAGGTCCACTCTCCATCCCTCATAGAAGGTGAAAGACAAAAAAAAGTTGGATAAACCAAAAGGAAGGTAGTATAATTATTCAAGAATCCCAAGACCATCACTTCCTTTTCTTTATCCACATTTCTATATATGTATTATTGCACAAATAATATTCAAGTCATAATTCAAAAATCATTTATTTTTGACACTGGAATGCAATGCTACTGTTCTTTTTTAAGAAATATTTATGGAGAGCACACTACATACTAGGCACTTTCACATATGTTATTTCATTTAATCCTTACAATAAGTCTCTGAAGGAGGCCTATAAGCAGTCAAAGTCACAAAGAGGATGAATGACCTGCCCAGCTCATTTATCAGCAAGCTAGTGGGAGAGTATCTCCAACTCTTTCCACAACGATGCTTCTTTTACTTAGTTACCTGGAGCTGCTGGAAACAGGACATCCAAAAGTATGATTGCTTATTATAGAAATTTAGATCTTGCCTGCGTAACTAAGTCTAAAACTCTAAACATTTTGGAGAAACACCTTTTAATATTTCTTGTCTATTTTCTTGCCTTCTAAATAAAGGGTAGTGAATGTACATTAGCTAACCTTCTGCTTATAATTCAGAGCCATCATCATGAAAATTTTTATTGTGCTGTGTAGAAGTATGAGGTTCATATTTTCTATTTTCTTAATTTTCTGTCCCTTTCCCACTCCTCTCTTATATGTCAAAATAAGCGTTAGGAAGGAGAGCCCAAGGGGTAAAATGCATGGAATCAGTGTAAGGGCTTTGTGACTATTTCATGGGCTGGGAGACCCTTTTGATTTCCAAATTTGGGGATAAAGTTGTTGGTGAACTAACTTTTAGATAAGTTAAGAAGTAACATTTGAAGTCTTGGGGCAAATGAATCATTTACCTAAGTCAGTCTCACTTAAATTCCTGAACCACACAAATAATGCAGCATAGATCCCACCACTTATTGAATAATGAAATGAGAGCAGAGTGTGAGTTAAGAGCATGGACTCTAAAACTAGATAGTCTGTCTTTGTCCTTCACTGGCAGTGTGACCTTCAGCAAGTTATAGTGCTTTTCTGTGCACCACTTTTCTCACCTGTTCTTATGAGGATAAAATAGGTTATTTATATTTGTAGAGCTCTTCAAATAGAGACTGGCATGTGAGAATTGTTTTTAGCTCGTAAAATAATATAGACAGAAGCCTAATTCTGATGGGGGGAAAAAGTCACAGATAATCCTGAAAGTGTATAATCAAGGATCAACTACATAACTAGAAGGACTCTACATTTGAAACTCCCCCCTCCCTGCCATTCTGTATGTGATGCCTATTAAAAGGGCCCCTCAGAAGTAAGTTGGTCATTGCTAGTGAACTCCATGGCTTGTGGTAACATGATCCATCATGAGATGCTGCAACAGGCTGACATTTTCCACATGTAAATCCTGCACTTTGTAATGTAAGAGCAATTACTTTTATGAACAAAATCTTTTCAATCCACCATTTCGAATCCTGTTCTTGCCATGTCATAGTCAAAACATCTGTCCATTAAAGCCAATGTAAAAGTATATTAAACTGAGTGTGTTTGGTTTGGAACATCTGCTTCTTTCTACTGGAATGAGAACTATTCTAAATTCAATGGGTTCAGTCTGTAGGGCTTTCATGAAAACTTTTCAGTCATATTCATGGGGATTATCAAATAGCCCACAGTTTTGATTACTGTTTCAGGTTCAAATAGAATTCAGAGTTCAACAAGGGACTCAATCAAAATAATGACAATAATAACAGCTATAATGCAAAGCATAAAAATCTTTGTGTGACACTTTTACCTAGAGAGTTTCACATATTGCTGTTAAGTATTATATAAACATGATATAATGGCTTGTACTATAATGAGTACTCTATATTTTTTTAAATACCAATATTTTTTCCTTGTTCTTCATTGTGCATTCTTGTTGAAAGTAGTCATAGTTTTCATTCCAAACTTGAAGGAGGAAAAAAATGAATAGAGGTTGAATTCAGGAGAGCATGATTGGCATAGATTTCTGATCATGCCTGACTCAACTCCAATAGCTTTACTTGTTTTCTCTATAGCCTTCCTAGTTGAAGCTGAAACTATGTGAAAGTGTGAATATATTTCCAAGAAACCATTTACTAATAAATATATGTCTAAAGCTCAGTTGTAAAATCACCCCAGATGCAATTAAAATTTGAAGAAAGATAGCTAAGAAATATAGTCAAGAAAATATCATTCTTTTGTTGTTTTCAAACATTTGGCTCATAAACAAAGAATTGCAGTTTTCTAAAATAACAAAACTATGTATGTCTTCCCAGCCATGGCATTTTCACTGATCACTTTCCATATTTAATTTTCTTTCCAATCTATCAGCAGTAATTTATAGTAGAATGAATAGAGAACTTCAATTCAAAAAATAACTCTGCTTAAGCTCTAATATTATCACTCATTGACTTTGGGCAACTAACACAACAATTCTCTTTCCTTTCTTCAATTCACAGAGGTAATATACGTTGCCTTATCTAGTAAGGTTCAATGTTGGTGAAATTCGCAACATGTAAGAAGTTACACATTTATCAAGTGCCTACTATGTGCCAGGCTTTATGAGAGAGATGGTTCATGGTTTAAAATGATCCCCAATGAATCAAGCCTCTCTGGGTCTATGCCTATGCAAAGTGACTTTGCTGTTCCTACCATCCAGAGGTGGAATCTGTTTCCCCATCCCTTGAATCTGGATTAGGCTGGTAACTTGCTTTGACCAATAGAATGCAGCAGAAATGGTAACTTGCTTTGACCAATAGAATGCAGCAGAAATGGCTTTTGGGGACTTCTTTCACTTTTACCCAGATCTTCTTTCACTCGTGGAATTCCACCACGATGTTAAGAAGGCAAACCTATCCCCCTAGACAGAGAGGCCACATGAGGAGAGAAAGACCTTGGAGGATGAGAAACCACATGGAGGGAAAGGGAGGGCACATGGACGAAGACTGAGCCACTAGCTCTGGCCAACACCACATAGAAAAGAGATAAACAGACCTCTATGACTCCTGCCCAGTTCCTGACCCATAAGATCATGAACAATATTGTGGCGGTTGTGTGAGGTCACTGAGGTTTGGCCTGATTTGTTACTATATAAGTAATATACAAGGTGATTTCCACTATATCGTCAATCTGCAGAACAACACTCTGAAGTAGGTATTGTGAATCAGAATGGACAGATATTGAATGTAAAGACTACTCCACAAACCTTTGAACTGACAAGGCAGTTGTTACTGACAACAAAATCATGAAACTCTCCTGGTCAAGGAATACACTGAAGAGAAACGTTCTGCATCACAGTATTGCTCTGCTTCATGCAATGATTCAGAAAGCCCCAAATGTTCCCAATAAATCTCTGTCATTTCCCAATAGGCTAAAAGCCTATTGCTGGGTCTTGGAGACTGCAGACTCCAGCCTAATGTAAGTTCTGGGAAGATCA
Source organism: Plecotus auritus (assembly GCF_963455305.1). Classification (NCBI taxonomy): domain Eukaryota; kingdom Metazoa; phylum Chordata; class Mammalia; order Chiroptera; family Vespertilionidae; genus Plecotus; species Plecotus auritus. Next base: position 134,068,074 of record NC_137782.1, on the reverse strand, counting down.
AAACCATTTTTATTATAACAAAATTTTCAGTTTCTCACATTAATGGAAACAAGACTCAAGTTTATATTAAGCATTATGCAGTAGCCTTTTGATGAAGTTTGGCTGGCACATAGAATTTTAGAGCTAAAAGGAAGCTCGGAGGGCATCTGGTCCAAGCCTCAAATATCATGGCTAAAGAGCTCAGATGCAAGAAACTTGCTCAACTCCACCCAGTCAGTTCACAGCAGCAGGGCCAAGTCCGGTACCTGATTCCCAGCCACTGAGCACTTGCTGTGGGCACCTAGGGTAGGATTACCCATGCCTGGAATCTTGGAAAGGAAAATTAATTGTATGTCTCCTTACATCATAGCTCCTTCTGTTTTCATTAAATTGCATTACGTTACCATTCAAGGCTAGATCTGAAGCCTTTCACACAAGGGAGAGTCTACTTATTTTTAAAAAACAAAACCAGGATGACTTTTAAAGTAGCATAAAGAAAAGTGCAGAAAAAGGCCTAAATGGCATTTGATCATATGAAAAAAAACCCCATACTATTTAATTGGGCAATAAGAGCTCGATTCTGAATTCATTATTTCTGATGCTTGTTGGCATTTGAAGTGAGTCACTGTTACCTTCTTAGCATAAAACAAGTGACTGGGAGGACATACCATGCAAGCAGCAGAACACCCTCTGGATGTATGAGGTGGTAGCAGAAAACAATTACAGCATCCCATCAGAAACCCGTTTTATTTCCATGAGGCTCACTTGGCTTCTTTTGTGCAGCTCTTAGCACAAGTTGAAGTGTATTATCCTGTTCTTAGGTGAAGGACTCCTGAGAAATGAAAAGCAAACAGACAACAACAAAAACAGCTTTGTTGGCTCAAGGACTGGGGTTGGTCCACGGAAGACAACTGGAGTTATTTATCCTAGTCCTGTGGCCCACAAATAGCTTCCTCCACAATGCCTACCAAACTCTATACTTCAAGAAGGAGAAAATTTGCTAAAAGAATACCGTGATGTTTAAAGCACGTTGCTCGCTTTCCCAGGGTCGTCATTTTATGCTGTATTGACTGAAGCCCTTCTCTCAAGAAGAAAAATGAAAAGCAAGATACAAACTCAAGTTAGAGAATCTGGAATTAGAATGTAACCAGCCCCAGTAGTCTCTGCACTTTTACAAAGAGCAATCAATGTTAGGCATGGAGGCACCTGTAATCTACAAAGGACTTGAGGGACAATAGATGTACACGTTATAAATTTGGGGAGGATGGTATCACCATAGTGTAGTCATACTTTGTGATACGAGTAGAGAAGGAAACCTTTGTAGGTTGGGAGCAGAGAGGCAGCACTGCATTGAAGTCTCGAATTACAAGGTAACCTTCAATTTGCATCATGGGTACTCCTGAATCTGCCACAGATCCCTGACTACCCCTACGTGACCCAGGAAAGAGGAAGGGGGGGGGGAGGAGAGGCGTCTACCTGAATTAGCTAAATAATGCAAACAAAGTTCACAAATGGGTCTTTCTTTCCCTCCTTTGGGGTGTGCCAGGAATGCCTCCTGTCCGCCTCTGTCATTTTTTTTTTTTCAAGTTAGATATTTGCTCTTCTCCCAGAAAGCCTTTCTATTGACAGAGTAACAGAAGAGCAAATTTTAACTTGAAGTTTTTCCACAAAGCAGATGTCTTTTCTTGTGAGAATTGGCATATTTTTACCCTCAGAATGATCTCTGCTTTCATATGCCTAATTAAATTTTAGAGGTCCCCTGCTTAAATAAAGATTTATTAGCTGTTAAAGTTGTAGCATAATTCTTCTGCCACCTACATGCTATCCTTGAACATATTTACAAGCAGACTAGCTTATCCACTATAAAAATAAGGGTGATTTAATGCTGTTATGTTATTGGTGTCAATTACCCAAATTCAGCTTTACAATAGAGCTTTCTGAAGATACTGTTATTTGACTTGCAGACTGTCACTGTGCTTGAAGAAAAAGAGTCTGAATTTCAGCTATTCGGTGTTTGAACTAGTTAATCTAATGGAGGTAATCAGCCTATCTGGAACATGTTCCCCGTATGAACATGATCACGTCACTCAAAAAGCCTTCTTCATGTGGGTAAGTGCTTGGGTACTGACATCCATGTGTTCAGTGAGATATGCAAAACTCATAGAAAGATTGACTGTGATGTTTTGTTTGTTTTTTTTTAAAAAAAAAAAAACACTTCTGCAAAACAACAGCCTTGACATCTTTTTGTTTTCTGGGATTTCTCGCTATAATTGTGCCAACCCTAAGTTTTGGCAACACTCTTAAATTTTTCAGGATTAAATTAAATTTGGCAACATTTGCAAGCTTCTGAAGTCCTATTTTAATGAGGACATTTCTAAGCATAGATTGCATTGTGCTTATTTCTCCGTGGAATTACTCAATCTAATCAAACCTTCAGATTCAATGCCATCAAGCCAGTGAAAATCCTCACTGACCTCAAGTTGAAATATCCCTCGCACACAAAATCAGAACAAGCCGAGTCTGAGTGGGGACACTGGGTAGAAACAAAGTGTGTGTTTAGTTATTTAATAAACTGGAATATTTTGAAAGACATGACTTCTATTTTCTAATTTACAGGAAAGAAGAGACTTTTTCATTTCTTAAATCATCAAGCATCATCAGATGCTTCCCAGGCAAGATCAAAATGTATAGATGCTTCTCTGTGGAAGTTGAAGGTCAGTGGCTTGGCATTCTAATTTTTAAAAGGAAAAATAAAAAAAGAAAGAAAGATAACAGAATTTGAGAGTTAGAATTAAAATGGTCTTTATGATCCTGTGGTACTATACTCCAAATAATTTTTATAAAAATACCTTCACACATCACAGCCAGTTTCACTTCAGCCTGCAGGCTGAAGGGCCCCGGGTTCAATTCTAGCCAAGGGCACATGCCAGGGTTGTGAGCTCAATCCTCAGTAGGAGGCATGCAGGAGGCAGCTCTCTCTCATCATTGATGTTTCTGTCCCCTGCCTCTCTGAAATCAATAAAAATATATTTTAATAAATAAATAAATAAATAAATAAACCTCCACATGTATTTCCATCATAAAAGATTCTAGTTTTGAATAGTAATTTTATGTTACCTTGTAACTTTACTGTAGGTTTAATAAATACAACTTCTTGCACCTTTGGGGTTCACATAAAATTAGAGGTTTTGTCTCATTGTGTTTATCTACTTACAAACACACATAAAAACAAACATTTGTGTGTATTTCCCTTAGCCAGTGGGGGACACAAATACTTTTTTTTTTTTCAGAGTGACAGCAATACACATATCATTTTCATCTTTACTGATTCATTTGTGGGCCTAAATTTTCACATGGAAATTATGGGCTAACACATTAGCCCTTAAAAAAAAATAAGTAAAACTATTAAGAAGGAATAAACATGGTTTTTTTCTTTCTTGTCTGTCATGGCAACTTGCATTGACCTGATGTTCCATGTAACAAACAGGTGTCAGCATTTTCAAGAATAGAAAGAAAGGTAAGGCGAGGTCAACCCAGCTCTCATGAACCTGCTGGGAACTTATGAGCTGTCTGTCCCTATTGAGATGTTAGCATGTGTCTTTCTTTACATATCATTTAAGAATCTAAATAAAAAGCAGCATCTATTAAATAAACACACATACTTGTTTGTGTATCTTTGATTTGTATGGCCAACTGGGTTTTAAATGACCATAAATGCCACAGAGAAAGGGAGAGGGAAACCAGACTGAGACACAGCATGATCTTATAATCTATCAAGATGTGACTTATTAAGGAAAAAAAAAAACAAAACACACAATTGTGTGAACATGTGTGTGCATATAAATACTTTTTAAAACTGTTTAATCATTTTATCTCTATCCTAGAGGCCCGGTGGATGAAAATTCATGCACTAGAGGGCGGGTCCTTCAGCCTGGCGTGCCCCCTCTCACAGTCTGGGAAGCTGTCAGGGGCGGGAGGCGACCCAGTGATCAGGGGAAGGTGACGCCCCCATCACACCTCTGCTGCTGCCACTGCTGGCAGTGCAAGCCTCGGCCGGCCCTCGTTACCTGAGCTTCAGATGGCCCTGGGCTGCTGGGCAGCCACCATCAGAGGCTTGCCTATACCTCGGGCTGGCCCTAGGTAGCTGGGCAGCTCACATCTGAGGCTTGCCTATACCTCGGGCCAGCCCTAGGCGGCTGGGCAGCTGACATCCAAGGCTTCCCTGTGCCTCAGGCTGGCCCTGGGTGGCTGAGGGGCTGAGGGGACTGGGGGACTCCAGAGGCAGGTGTGCAAGCAGCTGGACTTGCCTGGGGCAGGCCCAGCCATGCCATGCCTGCTGCCCAGGCGGGGCTGAGGGGACTGGGCGCTGCCATCTTGTGGCTGTGGGTGTTGCCATCTTTGAGGGCGTGTCCATCAATTAGCATATTTCCTCCATATTGGCTGTGGGTGCCGCCATCTTTGTGAGGGTGTGATGGTCAATTAGCATATTCCCTCTTTATTAGATAGGATATAAAAGCCTAAGCAACCCGCTGACCAGCCGGCCAGTAGCTATGATGCACACTGACCACCAGGGGCAGATGCTCAATGCAGGAGCTGCTGAACTGCAGTGACTTGACAGCTGCAGTTCTTGGGTGACGCACCCAGAACCAGAGAGGAGAGAGCCCGATTCCAGAGTGAGTCACCCAAGAATCACCCTCTCGCAATCCAAGACCCCTCAAAGGATGTTGGAGAGCCAGTTTTGGCCCGGTCCCCCCAAGCCAGGCCGAGGGACCCCACTGGTGCATGAATCCATGCACCAGGCCTCTACATGTAATATATTTTGAGTCATAACAAAATAGCTATGTAATATCTTATTCAGCAGTGAACACTTTATTTGGATAGTCTTCAAGAAATAAACATCTGACTGTCTGGCATGGCTTAGTGGTTAAGTGTTGACCTATGAACCAGGAGGTCACAGTTCCATTCCTGGTCAAGTCACATGCCTGGGTTGCCAGCTGGATCCACAGTATGGGGCGTGCAAGAGGCAGCCGATCAATGATTCTCTCTCATCATTGATGTTTCTATCTCTCTCTCCCTCTCCCTTCCTCTCTGAAATCAATCAAAAGAAAAAAGAAATAAACATCTAGATGTTTGAATTTGGTGAATATAGTTACCACGGAGAGCTTGATTCTATAATTTTTAACACTGGTATGTATAATAAATTACCACATTCTATTTGGAACCACTTGACTTACTTAATGTGCTTGATTAATAATAGGAATAGACAATAGAAAAATAATATAATACTATAAGACTCATGATTAAATCTATATTTAATAGTCTAATAATTTATTATATTCTGTATGATTTCTTTAAAATATAGAGCACTGATTACATGGAATTATTTCATGTGAGCTATTAAAATCAAAGTGCATTTAAAATGTGCAATATGGGAGGGAAACCAAGATGGCGGCATAGGTAAACACCCAAACTGCTACCTTGCACAACTATTTCAAAACTACAACTAAAAGACAAAACGGACATCATCCAGAACCACAGGAAGGCTGGCTGAGTGGAAATTCTACAATGAGAAGGAAAGAGAAAAGCACACTGAGACTCACAGGAGCTGCGGAAGGCAGAGGAGAGGGCGGGCAACTGAGTACATGGCTGGCTTTCTCAAGCAGGAGGGAGACAAAAGCTCCAGACTGCACTGAACTCCAGTTCTGGGCGAGACTGGGGACCCAGACTCATTCGGGGAGAAACTGCACTGTCTGGCAGCGGGCGGAACTCAAGGGGGGCTTTTTCTCAGAGGTGCTTGCAGTGATCACCCCGGGACACTGAGACACAGGGGCCTATTAGGGCAGGGCTGACGGGAAACCAATGCTGTCTGCTCCACCCTGAGACTCCGCCCCATCCAAGCTGAGCACAGAGGCTTTTGCAATTTTGCAAGTCTGATCCTATAAGGCTGTCTCCAGCACCAAACTTCTCCCAGCGTAGACACAGCTGATCCTCACAGCCAACTGGCCTACAGGTCAATTCCTCCCAGTGATAACAACAACAATCAAGACTTAACTACAACAAGGGTGTACAAACAGTCCACAAAGGGGTGCACCAAGAGTGTCCACCTCAGGTTAACTGGGGAGGCCAACCCACTGGGCCATATAGGAAACCTAGCACACAAAGCTACCCTACCAACTCAGGGAAACAATGAAAATGCAGAGACAAAGAAACAGATCACAAATGAAAGAAATGGAGGAAAACAAACAACTGGATATAGAATTCAAAACCACGGTTATAAGATTTTTCAAGAATATCCTAGAAAAGGCCAATAAATTTAACAAGACCCTTGAGGATATGAAAAAGGACCAACTAGAAATTAAACATACACTGACTGAAATAAAAAATATTATACAGAGACCCAACAGCAGACTAGAGGAACGCAAGAATCAAGTCAAAGATTTGAAATACAAAGAAGCAAAAAACACTCTACCGGAAAAGCAAAAAGAATCCAAAAATATGAAGATAGTGTAAGGAGCCTCTGGGACAACTTCAAGCATAACAACATCAGAATTATGGGGGTACCAGAAGAAGAGAGAGAGCAAGATACTGAAAACCTATTTGAAGAAATAGTGACTGAAAACTTCCCCCACCTGGTGAAAGAAATAGACTTACAAGTCCAGGAAGCGCAGCAAACCCCAAACAAAAGGAATCCAAAGAGGTCCACACCAAGACACATCATAATTAAAATGCCAAGAGCAAAAGACAAAGAGAGAATATTAAAAGCAGCAAGAGAAAAACAGTTAATTACCTACAAGGGAGCACCCATACAATTGTCAGCTGATTTCTCAACAGAAACTATGCAGGCCAATGGCAAGAAATATTGAAAGTGATGAATAGCAAGAACCTACAACCAAAATTACTCCACCAGGCAAAGTTATCATTCAGAATGGAAGGTCAGATAAAGAGCTTCACAGATAAGAAAAAGCTAAAGGAGTTCATCACTACCAAACCAGTGTTATATGAAATGCTGAAAGGTATTCTTTAAGAAGAGGAAGAAGAAAAAAGTAAAGATAACAATTATGAACAACAAATACATATCTATCAACAAGTGAATCTAAAAATCAAGTGAATAAAAAAATCTGATGAACAGAATAAACTGGTGAATATAATAGAATCAGGGGCATAGAAAGGGAGTGGACTGACAATTCTCGGGGGGAAAGGGGTGTGGGGGGTGCGGGAAGAGACTGGACAAAAATCGTACACCTATGGATGAGGACAGTGGGTGGGGTGCGGTAAGGGCATGGGGTGGGGTGGGAACTGGGTGGAGGGGAGCCATGGGGGAAAAAAGAGGAACAGTTGTAATAATCTGAACAATAAAGATTTATTAAATTAAAAATAAATAAGTAAATAAAAATAAAATGTGCAATATGTCTTTCTTAAACTCTTACAAGTATAATCTGGGTTTTCCTTACTAGGTCAATCTGTTAAAATCAAGTTAAAAAATATAGCAAAATGGGTATGTGGGCTCTGTCCCCACCCAGAAGTGAAAGAAATCCAGATTGATATTAAAGTCACATTTTTTATCCACTGCCTCCCTGCCACACACACAACTGTGGGAAGATTCATGAGGATGTATCTCATGAGCTCCTGCTGACCATCTGGCATCCAGCATTTTCTCTTCTCCTGTTCTGGTTCTTCCTGAAAATGTCTCCTTGAGCTGCTAAGCCTCCACGATTAGTGCCCATCAAAGGCCTCAGTGACACAAGATAATGCCACTGATGCCCTCCAAATGTGCCCTGTCTTTGTTGCTGCCTGAGACACCAATGATGCTTGAGGGCCTCCCCACTTGTCTTTATTTGAAATGCAGGTTAGTCCACTATTGCTGGAGCCCTGGTATTTGCACTTGAATGTGCTTCTAGCCCTCCTATTACACCCGCTTGCCTAAGCTGTATTTCCATAGATTACCAAAGAACAGATCCTTATGAATTTATTTTTGTTTTGCTCACCTCTGGCTAGAACTTAAGCATAAGTTTATGTGGGCTATCCTTAAGGCTGTCTTTTCTGGTGTCATTGGATAGAGCTTCTATGCCTTGGAGGTCTCTCTTCTTACCATTCAGTTTTTCCTAAGAGACGCCACTATCCCTTATGCACAAACTCCACGTCTCCTACAAATATGCCCAGAAAATTTTTCACCTCCAGTGAAGATGTATGAAGTCCACATAAGATCTCCTTTTTTTTTTTTTATAATTTTTTTTAATATTTTTTTATTGATATTTTACAGAGAGGAAGGGAGAAGGATAGAGAGCTAGAAACATCGATGAGAGAGAAACATCAATCAGCTGCCTTCTGCACACCCCCCACTGGGGATGTGCCCGCAACCAAGGTACATGCCTTTGACCGGAATCGAACCCGGGACCCTTCAGTCCGCAGGCCGACGCTCTATCCACTGAGCCAAACCGGTTTCGGCAAGATCTCCTTTTGACATGTAAACAATCCTCTAGTTGTTATTTTTAAAATTGGATATTTTATTGGTTTTGAATTATTAGTTTTTTGAACTTCATGAATGACATCATCTTATACCCCAAAATACCCTAGCTTTCTGTATAATACAATGTCAAGGCATAGGAAGAACCCCCAATATAATAGTTTACATTTTGTTTGGCTTCAAAATAATATGTTTTGGGGGATATGTTTTTTTTTCTCCCTTTTTTCTCTTACATTTTAACACTTCTAAAATCAAGACATTTCTTACAAACAATGTGTGCATTTCATGTTTGAAATTTTACCGACCCCACCCCCCTTGAAAACACTAGAGTATATATGTAGCTTACATATTATAACTTTGAATTAAGGAAATACAATATATCAGATTTTGACTATTTTTTGTTTATTTTTGCTTGGTAACTATATTTGGCCTGACATGTCTCAAAAAAAAATGTGTTAATACATAGTAATGCACTGTGGTTCAACTGAATAATTAAAGAGGTTACCTTTGACCCAGGTTTCAATGAACATGCCTGAAGAAACCTAATCAATTTGGCATGAAGATGTGACATGTGTAACTACAAAATAATTTTTCAGATCTTTTATATATATGTGTGTTATTTTCATGTGAGTCTACATGGACCATATATTACCCTGAGAATGAGACAACTAATAGCCCCCTCCTTGGGCTAGAGACACTCACATGAACCAAATTCACCGTCATTGTCATTCTCAATTTCCAACTTAAAGCAACATTTGCTTCATGGGGGCAGCAAATAAATTTCCACTACACATGGGGCCTGGAAGTTAAATAGGCAGATGCCAAAGACCCATCACTTAGGAGCCAGTCTGGTCTGAAAGAAACCACCACCAAGACCATCTGATGTTTTATTAGCCGCATTTTGCTCAGCCTCTGGTTAAAAAGCAGTTCTTTGCAGCAACCCTAGTTTAGCTGTCCCCAGGGCTCTGGCTCAAAACAAAGTTTGACATTCTTTTCTTTCTAAGCCAAAAGGGCACTCCTAGCATATTAGTATCAGACAAGACACCTGGCCAGGAGCACCGTATCTCATTTATTTCTCTCTGAACAAGTTATTACCCTCTCCTTTTGTGCCTGAATCGCTGTCCCCAGATGCCATTCCCATGGGCGACCTTTACCATCACAACACTCTGCTCCTGGTGCCCATCGGTCCATGTGCCAAGCAGCCTGAGGAGAAGCATATCCTGGGAGGCAATTTCTCTCCTCGGTGAAAGGCAGGCTCCCATCGAGCCCAGCTAGGTCTCCTTACTTCTCTATGTAACGGCAACACTCTGTTATTGATCATATTGTGTGTAATGGTACATTGGCTGAGGAGAATGGTGATTATGCTGTGAAGAGAGAACAGTGTTCTATCCGATTTAGCGATGCTCTGGAGTCTGCCTCAAATAAATGCATGGGATGCATTCTGAAAGAATTGTGATAGGAGTGAAACCAGTTCCTGAGATTGAGACCATCTCCACTCTAAGCCAGGACCACTCCGTTTCAAAGTCTGGCCCAAAGAATTTAACGTTAGAGGTCTTTCTAGTCTCTAAGTGGATTCTCAGTAATTCTGACATGGGACAGTGCACCTTTCTGCATTTTCTGTATTTTCAGGTTTTCTCATTTCCATTTTATTTGGTACGGGGTAAGGTTGAGCATTTTGGTACTTTCTTGATTTGTTCTTTATACTGAACATGCATGGGACTGTAATCTTTTGTAATTCATGGGTATTTATTCTGAAAACTGACAATTGTTTTGATTATAATCTTCTATATTCTACTTCATGTACTATTACCAATACCTCCTTGCCAACACCTGTTTCATATTTAACTCAGTCATGATAACGAAGGACTTCATTTACTTATTTTATAAATTATTGAACTGAAGATGGGAGGATCATTGAATTAGTCAGGCTACAATCAGGAGATTAGAAACCACATCATAATTTGAATAAGGAAAGTTTAATAAAAAAGAGTATTAACAAAAAAGGGGGGATTTCCTACTAGGTGTAGGTAACTCTTACTTACTAGGAGGTAAGATTACAAAAATAGCAGGAATAGGGAGGAGCCACTACCTCTGGGGCTGAGGCAGGGGCCCCAATGAAGCCCTTTCTCCTTCAAGAAAGGAGAGGCCCAGTCCCCCATGGAGAGTACATGATTGTGGCCCACTGCATGGTGAAGTTTGCTGCACCAGTGGAACTCTGCAAAGCTTCCCTGAGGGATGCTGGGAGGCTAATGATGAAACCTGCTTGTGCTGAACACCACTCATGGATGCCCTATGAGCTCCTCACCAGCTTATACTGTGGGAGCAAGCAGAGAACATACTGGGACTGGGAAGAAAAGCCCTGGCCTCTTCTAGTGTCCCTGTAGTGCCCTCTACTAAAAACTTTAACATTTTACAAGCTGTTAAGAGGAAAATAATCCATGATTAAAAGCAGGGCAATGAAGGGTAGATTTGGAGCTGAGAGGCAATAGTCTAATAACTGGCACAGTCTACTCCTTTAGGGTAGACCAAACTTCTTTACAGCAACAAATCAATTCTATGTTTCCGCCTAACAATATATAGCTATCCTTTAAACAAGTATAGAAATCCTCATCCTTTCTCTAAAATGAAGAGACACATAGTCTCAACAGTCATGTTACCCATCACTAGGTATATTAATTACTCCTCAAATTCAGGTATAATCTCACTGAATATTCTATTACTTAAGGACTAAATATCTTGACAAGTAGCACAGCTGTCAAGAAAATGGAGCCCAATGTGTTACGAAGGTATCTCCTCCAAACCCTACAGTACAAATCCCCCTTACCATAGTATTTCCATGACCATTAATCCTCTTCCTCCCAAGCACTAACCTATGTCTCCTGCCCAATTGGAGCTAAGATGATCCAGTGATGTTCAACACCCTCTACAGCTTCTTCTGCCACTTCCTGCCCATCGTTGTTGTGTTTTAGTACCCAGAACCTCCTAGATAATGCCTTAAGATGCAAAAGCAGGAAGACATGAATAGTATGGAACTTACACAATGAAGAACATCACACAGGTAATTGCAAAATTTTATTTTGGCCAATAATTCCAATCTCGTTGCCCAAGTAGGAAAATTGATCAATTTCAGTTGAACTCATGTCCCTCCCATCTGTACCCTGTTAATGAGAACTGAGTGGCCTGAAGAGAGAGATAAAGAGAAGCAGATTGGATCATTATCCCATGAAAAGCTAAGAATTACCTATACAATGTGCCTTTTCTTTAGTCTAGTGTTTTTCTGCAATTGTTGCAAATCTGTGATTTGTTACATGTGAACCAGTGGAAGTCCTGCAAGTCACACTGACCTATTAATAGAAGCTCAGCCCCCTAACAACCAAGAACCAGAGCTCGCGCCTGCTTTGTTTCTCCACATGCACCTCAACAGCAGCAGTGACCTTTGTCTGTCATACACCAACAGTGTGGAGGACCCCATATTTCCACTGACATCTCTGCTTGGAGTGTAAAGTTATTTCCAAAAAGCTTCATTTATTTAATCTTCCAGCTGTCTAAAAATCTTTATGGGTGACCATTTTTAACTTGCCCTTTACCCTTTGCTTTATGAACCCAGCCAGGTCCTTGCTGGGGGCTCCCAACAGTCTAAAGATTGGTAGGAAAAGTAAAAGGAAACAGTATGTCTAATGACATAGAAGTCAGCTGGCAAATTCCATAAAATTACATTGGGAAAGAAGCTGGTAAGGGAGATGCCACTGTGCTTTTATTTCTACTACCACAACACAAAAGAATTAATGGGTAAAAAGTACTTTTTAATAATTGCTGTTCTTCATTAGTGTGAACCAAGGGCATAGTCTACCTAAGACAATAACATCTGTACCCCATATTTCATTATCACCATACTTCACATTTCACACAAAAGCATTGCTAGCACAGCCTTACAGCTTTAATTAGTTTCTGCCATAGCTGTGAAGGTCAGCCAATTATTGTGTGTGAAATTTCAATATGAAGTGGCTGAATTGAAGACAGCATTGCAACAGTGTGGGGTTCTGCAGCGCAATAAATCTAGTCTTTTGGAACCATTTTTTAAAACACAAGATAATATAAAATAATCATCAGGTATGTATGATTTCAAGGCTTACTGGTTAAGTTAAGCTTTGTTGGAGGGAAAACCACATAATTTCTGATTGTTTCTTAAATTTCCTCTTATTACATTGTCATTATCTATTACACAATTGTTGAGGCTGATCTGTGTTTTTGTGAATAACTTCTTTTAACTCACTTAGAACTCCACTGGAACATTTGATCTAGGAATAGAGCTTGGTTTTACCAAATTTTACATGATGTAAAATTAAAAATACACAGACATACTCATAATCATATATATGTATGTTTATATATATATATATGCATATGTCTCTTATAAATATATACATACATATGTTTAAACACCATATTTGACCCATAAAATGTAGAGGCTTAATAATTGATTAGGTCAACTTAAGAATGTCTTTCTACTTAAATATCTGCTGAACTAAAAAATGTTTTTACCAGAATGAATTTTATGAGTTTTCTATTTAGGATCATAGACATTTGAAGTTGGAGCTAATCTTAATGTTCACCTGCTCTTGTGCCCTTTATTTTACAGATAAGGAAATATACCCAAGCTTGATTCAGGATTTAGTGAGGTCACCCAGCGCCTTAGCAGTAGTGTCAGCAGCTAAATTCAAGTTCTGACTCCAACTCATCACAGTTTTCCACATGCCTGTTTTACCATCACAGAACTAGTTAGATAAAATTTACCACACGATACAGAAAAGTTCCAAATTTTTCTCAAGGATTTGCCGTGAGGTTTGAATGCTGTTTATTTGTTTTGTTTCGCACATAGACATAGATGTAGTTTAACACTGATTAAAGCAAACAAATATTTATAGAGACATCCTCCAAGGTACTGCAGGTGTCTAGAATGATTAAAATGCTCTTGGTAAGTTCACAAACCATAAGGGTAGATAAGAAAAAGAAAAGAGGAGGAAGGAGAATGCAGAATTCATGGAAACAGATCTGTCAGATTGGAGGAAGATAAAGACAAGGCAGAGCCAAGGAAGGAGTCCGAAGGATGAGCAGGAAGGAAGAAAACTGTAGGATGCTTAACAGAATCCCTGGCCTCTAGCCACTAGATACTTGTAGTGCCTCCCACCCCCTGTCCTCTACTGCAATCATGGCAATAAAAGTTGTCTCCAGATTTTGCCAAATGTCCCCAGGCTGGGATGGAGGGTAGCAAATTCACTTGAGAGCCACTGGTCAAGATTCTAGACCACAGAGGACTTCTCAATTCCAAATAGCCAATCTACTTCAGCCTCATTGGGATGCAGGATCCCTTGAGGCATTTCCTGAGCTACCAGCTGGGATGGTAACATCACTCACTGCAGAGAGGCTTGAGAAAATAATGGTTGGACTGGAGTCACATGATTTGATGATTTGATGACTAATGGAAAGAGTTAGATTGCAGTGGATTAAGGAATTCATAAGTGTTACTGAGCCATAACATAAGCAAGCAGAGCAGCGTGATTCTTCTAATAAGTTAAAAAGTAAAGGATCAGAAGTGATGTAGTATCTCCAGAGAATTGTAGGGTTAAGCACTCTCAGCCTCAGCAACTGTTGATATCTGGAGCAAGATAAGTCTTTGTTGGGGGTGAGAGGGAAATGTCCTGTAATTTTTTAGGATGTCTTCCAGCACCCTAGTGTTCCTACCCGCTAGCTACCAGTAGCACCCTTCCTTTCAGTTGTAACAACCAAAATATCTCTGGACATTGTCAAATGTCCAGTAGGGGTTAAATCTCTCCTGATTGAGAACCAGTGGAATAGGGAGAGGAATTTTTGTTTTTTAATTTAAGGTGGAGAAAACTAAGCAAGTTTTCAAGAACAGAAGAAAAGATCAGTAGAATGGGGTAGATTGAAGATGCAAGTGAAAGTAAGGAAACTTGGAACAGGGACCATAATGTAAAGAAGGTAATGAGGAAGAAGAACAAGAGTGCCTTGGGTTGGAGAATGGACTTTGCTTCAGAGCACATTTTAAAAAGCAAAGATCCCTAAAGAGGAGACAGATGTTAGGAGCAATCAAACCAGAGTCTTGATATTTTAAGCAAAGTTGTAGGTGAGATTTAACCTGATGATGGGATCTGAGAGTGAAACGTCATTAGAAAGTTGAGAAACAAGCTGCAGATCACTGCTCAGCTGAACTTGTAACGGAACCAGGAAGAAGTCTATCTAAGATGCCATATTTGTTGCTTATTCAACTGACCTTTACCTAATTGGAGCAGAAGTAGAGAGTGTGTACTTCCTAAGACTAGGACTTTTTAAGAGAGAAACAGCAGAAGGGCAGGTGCTCAAGGGAGGTGGAATGGTGTAGGAACTCTGAGGCACAGACCAGGGTAAGAGGTTAAGTATGGTTCTTAAAGGGGCTGTAACTTGGAAATAAGGGAAGGCTTAAGGGTTCATGCATCCCAGTGAGGTTGAAGCAGACTATCTAGTTTGGAATTGGGAAGACTTTCTAAGACCTGTAATTCCTATCTGGATCAGTGGTTCTCAGATGAATTTACTAGCCCCCACACCTGCCTGGGGACATTTGGAGACAATTTTTATTTAAATGATTGGGGTGGAGGGGTGCTACTGGCATCTAGTGCATAGATGCTGCTAAACAGCCCACATTGTACAGCCCTCATAATAAAGAATTATCTGGCCCATAATGTTTATAGTGTCCCTGCTCAGAAACCCTACTCTAGATTAAAACTAAATATCTAGTAAGTTATTTAATGGAAACTCTCACGAGATTTTTAAAGAAAATTAACCTGCTAAAAGTTCTTTTTACAATCCTATTATACCTTGCATCAATTTTTATAGTCTCTTGGAAAGAAAGAAGCTCCAATCGCTTTTGTTCATTCATTTATTATTTCATTCAAAAGAAGTTAATGAGTTTTATTACAGGGACATAGACAAGCATTAACTCAGAGAAGTATTGCTATAGACTAAATGTGCCCCCCTCCCCAAATTCATATGTTGAAGCCCCTGAGCCCCAATGTGACTGTATTTGAAGATAAGGACTATAAGGAGGTAATAAAGGTTAAATAAGGTCACAAAGGTCCCAATAGATTTTGCGTCTTTATAGGAAGAGACACCAGGGAGCTTGCTTCCTCCCTCTCTCTCGCCCTCTCTATCCCTTTCTCTCACTGTCCCTCTTTCTTCCTCTCTCTCCTCATTGCTCACAGGTCATATGAGAATACAGAGAGATTGCAACCACTTGCAAGCCAGGAAGAGAGGCCTCACCAGAAACAAATTATGCTGGCACTCTGAACTCAGACTTCCAGCTTCCAGCACTGTGAGGAAATAAATGTCTGCTGTAAACAAATAATAGCCACCTAGTCTACAGTATTTTGTTATGGCAGCTCAAGCAGACTAAAATAAGGGTATTCTCCTATTTGTCTGTCTGTTTTTATCCCCAAACTTGTCCTAAGCAAATGCCAGGTTTGCCTTAGGAGCCTTCCCACTCCAACCTAACCCCTTTTTTTTATTCTCCACTCTTCCCCTACCTTGGGCAGTATGGGAAAGAGATTGGACTTTAAAATTAGACAAACCTGATTCTAAATTCTAGCACCTGACCATAGAAACACTAAAGATTAGGACTTAAGTCCTCTGAGCCACAATATCCTCATTTATTAAAATGGACTTAACCACATTTACTGGCAGGGATGCTATATGACTTAAATGAAATATCAGGTGGGAATGCCTAATAGTGTTCTAACACATGGCCGTCTCTCAATAGATAACAATTTCCATATCCCCTCTTGGATCACAATTGCATTTGAAGGCTTATTTCAGGGATGATTTAGTTTGTTCTTCCAAACTGTCTTATTAGATGTTGGTTTAAAGATGCTAAAGTTTTCTCTCTTCCAAAGCACACCCAAAAGAATTTTGAAAACTGGAAAATTCCAATTCTCTAACAATGGAAAGTACAGTGTGATGACTTTCTGGCTCCATAACAAGTGGAGGAAACAATGGTATTTTGAGGTGCATGTGACTAGTATCATAAAATGAAATAAATGTGTAGTTTATACTTTAAAAAAATCAAACAAATAAAACCTCAGTATGTGCACTTCCAGCATACTAAATCAGTTAAGCACTTCTGTGATATCAAATGGCACAGGAATGTAGGTACAACCCACATACCTATCGATTCCTACGATTTTCTACATGCTCATTATGTGCCAAGTACTGTGCTAAGCTGTCTACACCTGCTAACTCACTTAATGCTCACAGAAGGCCTTGCTTCACAGCACATGTAGCTGAGTAATGAAATGAGGGACATGAACCTCCATCGGGTATTTATGACCAGTCTTCGTGTGACAAGTGAAGCTGCAGAATGCTGACTTCTCTCAGGAGGATGAGCAGAGCTGTTGTGGCTCCTGGGGGTGCTGGGGAATCCAAGAATTCAGGCCAGTTTCATTTGGCAAAAGATCACAAGTTTCAGATCAATTTTTCAGGAGATTTCTTCAAACCATGTCTAGAGCCATCTTATCTTTGCCCTCTCAGAATATCAACAAAAAAGACAAAGTCTCCTTTCATGAGGAATTTTTCATACTCTGCAGCTGTTGAAAATACAAGTGGTCTCTCTGGTTCATCATTTGTAACCACATAGAGCCCTGTGGCTGGCGGCAGGGGGGCAGTGTTCAGTGCCCTCCCCTAACCAACAGGAAATGTGGCTCCTATTGCTACATGACCTGGTTAGAAGGACACTCAATCTGCCCCCCTAACAGAGATTAGAAAAGAGACTGTGGGACCAAAGAGTTGAGTGATAGGTACCCACTAAAGGTACCCACTACCTTTTGCCTTTTAGACTCCAGCCTCTATAGGTAAACTTTCTCGTGTTCAACAACACTAATTAAAAGCTAAATCCTGCCTCCTTGATCAGGCAGGGACCTTCCGTATCTTTTCCTAAGACATCTGTCATCATCAGCTTTCCAAGACAGCAGGAGCCTTCCTGGCCGAGGATCACAGTGTCTCCCCAGACTTTCCTGGACCCATCGTTTCCTCTCTGGGTTCACTGATACAAGCTTCATGAGGGCAGGGACCTGGTCTGTCTTCATCACCACTGTATTACCACTCCCAGAAATGTGCTTTTTCAACATTATAGACACTCAGGAAATTATTGTTACAGAAGGAAGGAAAGGAGGAAGGGAGGGACGGAGAAAGGAGGGGTGCTATCATAGATCCTGAGCAACATGGGGAAACCCCAGTCATGTAGTCCACTAGAACTGCTCTTGGTATCAAAATTGAATAGTAAAATTAGAAGGAATCTCATAAATATCACTGAGCTCAGCCCCTCATTCACTGAGGTTCAGAGGGTTAAGTGGCTTACCATGGTCACACTCCAGTGTGCAGCAGAAGTCTCCTGGCCCTTGGTCCAGCAGCCTCTCCCTTACACAGTGCGGCCTCTCTGGTGAGTGCTTCTGGCCCTTGTGTCAACATTCTCTATGTCTTTAAAAAGTAAAGTGTGTTTAACATAGAGCCATTAAGAAATAGATGGTGTACTTATTTGTTCACGTATTTAATGTAATAGATTGACATAATCAGTTTTATTTTTTAAAGTGGAGCATCCCCTGTTTCGGGTATGTGTGCACATGTGTTTGTGTGTATGTATATGTATTTTCTTTTGCAGTTTAAAGAACAGAGCAAGATATGATGCTTATAGGGGTTTCCTCATCAAAGGAGAATGATTTGAAAGGAACTGGAAGACTCAAGTTCTCAGCAGTGTCCTCTTAAGGGAAATACCTCAAAATTTGGAAATTGATGCAGCGGTGACATTTGGTAAAATGTTCTTGAGATTTCAAATCCTGGAATGTGCTGTGTGCACAGTGACTATTGTGACTTGAAAGACATCATCTAGTAATTCCCAAGTTCAATATCATGCCTGTGAATTCAGAAGTTAAGCCAATCAGGGTTTCTCAGGAGACAGCGAGTGGACAATGCTAACCCAGGAAAGGTGAGCTACTGAGGCCTGATGCCAAAAGCAAGAAGGAAGACGTCAGCTGTGAGGAGGACCCACCTTCAAACATGGAACAAAAGAGCCCACAGCCAGCCTTCCACAGTCACCCCTCCATAGCCTCACCTTGCCCCTGGGTCAGAGCTGAGAGCCGCTTCAGGACTAGTTTCCAGAGTATCATATCAAGAATTTCAAACTTAAAATGTTATGTTACAGTTACACAGTGCTTTAAACATCTATAAAGGACTGCCCTTCTCTATTGATTAGTGGAATGCCCTCCTTCCCAGCACAAGGACTAGAATCCACTATTGTGTGTCTATCTTACCTAATAAAAGAGAAACATGCAAATTAGCCATCACTCTGCTACGCCCACAGCCAATCAGAGTGAGTATGCAAATTAACCCAACAAAGATGGAGGTTAATTTGCATATGCAGGTGCAGAGCGGAGTAAAGCCTGCTATGAGGGGAAGGGGGGCAGCGGAGGGAGCTACTGTAGTAGTGCAGCAGACAGAAGTGAGGACTTGCCGGTTCCAGGTGGCCAGGGAGCGAGGAGGTGCCGGCTCCCAGGCGGTCCGGGAGTGGGGACTTGCCGGCTTCGGGCGGCCCGGGAGTGAAGACAGGGGAAGGAAGGCCTATTCTTGCACCAATATCGTGCATCAGGCCTCTAGTTTTTTACATAAGGAAGCCAAGAATTGAGAGGTTAGATGATCCCTGAGCCAAGAGTAGAAGTCCACTTCCTGGCAACCAGTCCCATGATCTTTCTGTTTCACCTAGTGAGAACTTTTTCTGGGGAGGAGGGGTGGGAGGGTGAGGGGGGGACAGTGATTAAGCTAAAAATTAAAAGAAAGAAGCATAAAATAATAGGAGAAATGAAAAACTGTATATTTGGTGACTTTCTCTTGCTTCCCTACCACTGTAAATATGGAGGACAGAGAATAAATAAAATGCATGTGTATAGGAGACCACTATGTTAGAAAGATGAGGCCACTCTCTCAGAACGCTGTTTAAAAGTTATTTAAAGCTATTAAAGCTAACATGCTGTTAATTTTTAGCTAATTTGAGTTTGATGTCTTCTGTCGTCCTTAGCAATCCTTTGGATGGCAGTTTTCTAGGATGTGGTAAAATGGACACAGATCAAAGAGGACTGTATAACGTATGGAGTTGGAATCATTGGCCCCCAGGTACTGGAGAGCTGATTGTCCTGTGATCTGGCAAACGGGTTCCTTCCACCAAGTAATAAACAACTTTCTGGAAACCATTTTTCCATCGCTTGGAAGAACATTTTTCAAAGTGTTCTAGCCGCTGGGATTCAATATGTCAAGAAATACCTTTAAGCCAACTAAACCTCTAGAGATTTTTCTGTTTTCGCTCAACTCTTGTTTCAGTTCCAATATTTCTAGGAACACACTGATTGATTTACTGTGGTAAATTACGAGATGTTTTTAACGTTGGATGCAATATATCTGACTTGTGATCTCCAGGCCTCCAATGTTTTATAGCAGAAGTTAAATATGTGCACCATACCCTGGCACAAGCAGGCTCACCTGTAAGCCCATAAAAGCCTCTACCTGATGTGTTACTTCTTTTCTCACACCTTCTGACTCCCCTCTCCCTGATTTAGTTGTGATCCACATCAATAACTTAGTGATGCATGATTTCAAACGGCTGATTTCAGACTAGTCGTGAAGCAATCTATGTGTCATGCTGAAACATACAGATGCCAGGGGCTTGATGGAGGCTGCTTATATGCGATGGCAGGCATCATCATAGAAGCAGAAAGGTATGCTTGATGTGTCTGAAAAAAAGAAAAAAGGGTAAACTTCAAGGCTTAATAGCTGCCTCTTGGGTTGTCTTTTCTGACAAACTGTAAGATCTGTGAGATATGTGTCTGCCCCACTAACCATGACACGTCCGCTACCCAGCTCCGTGCTCAGCACATGGGAGCACACAGTACATATTTGTGGAAGGGATGAATTAGAGAATGACGAAATGCATCATGAAGGGGGGAAAAGCACAAGTTTGATTGCAGTTATCAAAGTTGAAAGCTGTGTTTCTCAACTGCGTTCCTCTTTCCTTTGTAATATTGTTTGCAAATTTCTGTCAAACGTATTGTCAGTTTTTAGACAGTTAGACACAATCACCAACTGTTGCCAATGGACTCAGTTTCTAAAGACAATAGTGCTTGATTTTGACTAAGCTCCATGTGGCTCAGTTAACGCCCTTCTGCTCTGTGGCCAGAGAACCAATTATAACTGTGTTAACCCCCTTGCTGGCTGTTAATGGCTGTTAATGTTGGGTTTAGTAGCTCTGCACTGAATTCCTGTGGCTCAAAGAAAAAGAATTTACTAATCTGTAATCCTAATCCTCCTGCCACAGTTTGAACCCATCCCTGTTCTTCCTTGCACAACTGTTCACTAACTTTAATGTCCCTCTCTGGATTCCTCTCTGGATCAGCTAGCTTTTGCTGTGTAACAAACCACCATACTTAGCTCATAGTTCTGTGTATGATCACTTGGGTTCAGCCAGGTGATTCTTCTGGACTGATCTGAGTTTACCTGTAACTTGACTGGGATCATGCACATAGCTGAGGGGTTCCAACAGATAGCTGATACCTCACTCTGCAAGGTGTCTCATTCTCCAGGAGACTAAGCTGGCCCTGTTCCTGTGGTGGAAGAGGGTCCCAGGCTGTAAAGCCTCTGAATCTTACCTCAGAACTCATATTAATTTCTGTCACATTCTACTGGTCAAAGCTAGTCACTAGGCAAGCCCAGATTTAAAGAGTAGGGAAACCGATTTCTCTTCCCATGAGGAAGGACACAGTGATTTGTGAAAATTTGACAACCAACCACACCCCCTTAGGTTCCCTTGAGTTTCTTTAGCTTCATTCTTTCCTTACATTTTCCAAAATAAGTTCTACTTCTATTTATCTTATAATCAACTTCCAGACTCCATGTGTCTCTTATTCATTCATTCCAAAAAATAATTATTGAGCATATTTATAAATGTGCTGGGTTCAAAGTCATAGTTATTACCTTTAAGAAGCTTAAGGCTAGTGCATAAGGCACATAATTAAGAGCTAGGTGGTAAGGGACAGAATTCAGTATCTGAGGAACCACGGGAGCTTTGCACAGGGCCATTAAATTTAATCCAAAATGGTGAGTCAGAAGATTCCTGGGAAAGGTGGTGATGAATGAGCAGAAGTCTTTTAACTCAGTGCTGCACAAAGTCAGTGGGCTAGTGGCAGTCTTTAAATGTTCTGTTATTGGTCTGATTCAAAATAAGAGTAGAGTTTGGAAATTTTTATAGCAATTTGGCATTGCTTCAAAATCCAAGCATGCAATTTTGAAAAAGTTATCAGTCTGCAAGAAATTGAGATTTATTTTTTTAAAAAAAGTTTGTTTCATCAGAGATAATCTGAAAAGCACTAACTGGGTGACAAATGGTGGAAGAGGGTCTTAGGTATGTGTGTGATAGATTAATAATGCCCCCCCCAAATATATCCAGAACCTGTAAATATTACTCTACATGGAAAAGGGGTTTTTTGTAGATGTGATTAAATTAAGGATTATACTAGATTGTTTGTGTGATGCTAAATACAATCACAAATGTCCTTGTGAAGGGCAGACAGAGGGAGACTTGACAGAAGAAGAGAGAGCAATGTGACCACAGAGGCAGAGATTAGAATAATGTAGTCATAAGCCAAGGAATGCTGGCAGCCACAAGAAATTGGTGGGGCATGGATGGGATTCTCCCTTAGAGCGTCTGGAGGCAGAAGGAATCTGCTGACCCTAAATTTTGGACTTCTGGTCTCCTAAACTCAGTGAGAATAAATTTCTACTGTTTAAGCCACAGTTGCATGTTGTTTGTGTTTACAGTGTCCATAGAGAAATATTACAATATGTGAAGGCAAGCTGGCATAAAGCAACATGATACAGTCAGGTATCCATAAGAAGCTAGAGAATGATTGGAGTAAAATATATATGTAGGGAGTAGTAGTAGAGATCAGAAGAAAGAGGGAGGCAGGGACTGGGAAAACCAAGGATCCCAACTTCATCCCATACTGATGTTTGAATAACAAGATTTTGGAAACCATTCACTTCTTAATGCTGACATGACTAAACCATAGAAGAATACTGTTCTTTGAACTAAATTCCAGAAAAAAAAAGAGTCCATCTTGCATGAGTCTAAATTCAAAATAAGTTATGGTGGTTGAAGTGTACCCTAAGCGCAGCTTTCTCAAGAGAGGAGGACTTTTTGATGAGAAAAGTGAGAAATTCAGATTATTTACCTGGCTCATACGAAGTGGATACTATAAACAAGCTACTGAGCTAGTAAAAACAAATCCCCCAGCCTGAAACATGTCTGCATACACATGAAAACACACACACACACACACACACACACACACACACACACATACACACATGCACACTGCAAACCCAGCCTACCACACTAACCCAAAGGAATGGGAAAACTGTTAAGGGAAGAGTGGTGAGAGACTGAAAACTGGCAATTGTTAGTGACATGTTTACTAAATATGCTTTAAAACATTAAACATAACATTGGAAAGCAGAGGAGCCAAGTGGTTGGAGAAGCCACAATTCAGGTTTGGTCTCTGATCTGTTTTCTCGGCACTTGGCTTCACAACAGGAGCTCAGCCAAAGGAATCTGCATCTCCAGATCTCCAGGCAACTCCCACTTTGGCATTTCTGACACAGGAGAGCCAGCCAGGAAACCCCTTTTGGAGGGGAACCATTGGCCAGACTCACTCTATCAACATCCAGACATTGTAGTTAATTACAAACACACAGGACCAACCTGACAGCCAGCTCCGCAAGTAGCAGACACCAGCCTTCCCCAGGGAACTGGCTGGGCTCCAGTGGGTAGTCCCAGTGACAAGAACCCTTTTAAGCAAGACACTCCAAGGGCTCACCAGATTGTGACAGGTTTTGTGTTGCAATGTGACGACATTCTCTCCTACCACCTCCGCTTCCTCAGAAACACCAGCTTTCTAGTCAGAGACAGTAAGTGGAAATCCCTGGCAGTAAGATTATCCAATATTTTAAAAAAATACAAATGAGTTGCTAATCACATCTCTAATTCCCACCCATCTGGCACTAAACTATTTTTACATAAGAGACTAGAAAAAATCTTGAAAAGGAAATTGGTAAAACTCTTGACCCATGACTCAGGTGTGTGGGAGGAAATAGTTTGACTCAGAAGCCTCTGCTGTCTCCCCTTTTTTGACATTTTCCAACAAGAACTTATTGGGAAGACTGGAAATTTGGCCACAAATGTTAAGATGTAGGCAATGAATTAGTCGAATGCTCTTATGGAGAACCCATTTGTACTTGACATTAACCTGGGTTGTCTGATGGAAAACCAGACTTCTTGAAAGAGTTGGGACCAGGAGAATGGAGTGCTATGCAACTGGACACGAGTTGACTAAAACAACTTGAGAAATGCACCCTGTTTCACCCCCATCCATCAGTTCGATCCTGGCACTTGTACATGTGACAGGAGTTGTTTTGACTAGTAAGTGGCAGTATTAATCACATTACTCCAATAGCCCACCAGCAAGTGGCGATGCATCAACAGCCACCACGTGGCCAAAGTCACTTGACTCAACTGAACCAGAGCATTAAGCCTAAGTTCTACGTGGAGATTTTATACCCCTAAGACAATTCTACTATCGTGCAGCTTACCAGCGCAATGTGGAGCTTGGCTCTTTCGAAGAGTTTACTGAAGCTGATGTTTCCCCCATTGCTTGGGCACATTTGCTTTGCATCTCTTCAACAACTTATTGTGCCACATTCAACTAGGTAAGAGCTGTATGCTTTCATCCAGGTTAGATGGTGGGAAACTTGCCTCAGTTATTCTTCCTCGGATGAAACCATGTGTGGGCTTCTAACTTACTTTCTCTGATGAAGAAATGTGTATTTCCGTATAAGAGAAAGATGCTTTATCCAGAAACCACAACACCATCCCATTCCAGTAATCCTGGGTGTCTCTTAACTTTGAAAGATTTCTCAAGTAACATTTTCCCATTTGTATTCCATTGTCCTTTTACATGCTGCCCCTTTGAAGCTTAGATTCTTAAACTGGGTGCACATCTGTCACGCATAACCCTTCCCCTTAAGCATTCCAAAGGTCTGAGGCAGAATACCAAGTCCTTCTTCCCTAGTCCAAGAGGAAATCTGTGCCCAGAAAGAGAATAGCCCTAATAGAATGACCTTTACTGAGGCTTGACATCTGCTACCTTGTAAGCTCCTTACACACTCAGCTTAATCCACCTGGAGGCTTTTCTGCTTGATGGAAGGTGATAAAAAAGCTGTTAGGCTGTAAGCCTCGTCTTAGATTCAAAGCATGTAGGCTGCTTGAGATTCTGAGGCTTAGGGCAGACAGAGGGGGAAATATTTCTTAGTTCAGGTGCAATTCTCTAGATGCTTATTAGGATGAACTCCAGTCAAAGAACAACTTTATTGGTATGAAAGTCAAAGCAAGATTTCCTAATGGGAAGGACGCTCCCAGCTTCCCAACATTTCATAGGAGTAATGTAATGGTGATCATAAAACTTGCCTTGCTGGCAAGCACCAAGACGCCCAACTCTAGAAATTTACAATCCACAGAGGATCAACAGCTTGTATTCTGGATATCTTAAAGGTGAATGCTCTCAAACACTCAACCGTCCGTGGTGATGAAAACCTGAACACCCATAGTTATAAATAATCCAGTCTGTTTCTTCCAGCAACTAAGGCTAAGGACTAAATTCCAAACTGAACTGGCTTCTTGATTTATACTCCTGGCCAAGAGAAGGAAGCTCAGAGACCGAGCTTCTGAGAATAACAGAGGCCCACCACCCAGGAGAGAGGGAGACTTTGTGATAAGTTATTGACGAGCTGCTCCCTCCAATAATAGAATAATTGCTTCTCAGAATCACAAGGTGAAATGAAAATATGAACTCCATTGGAAGAACTAAAAGGGATGAAAATGCTATTGTATTATGGAAGAATTTTTCTCCCAAAACCAGAAGTGAGATTCCTGATGCTCAGTAAACTCACTCTGAACAGAATTATTTATATATAGTATGCATTGAAAGAAAAGTTTGCTCCATTTTAATAAATGAAAGATATCTGTCCTTTGATAAACTGATTACATTTTCTCTCTCATATAGTCCCGATTAGATTATAGAAATATAGAACTATATATATAACATATGTATATACATACACATACATATCTCACAACTGATTTTATAGTAGGTATGAGATGAATAGGTGTCATGATTGCTGACACCACCAATTCTGTGCCCTTCTGATATATAACCTTTGAATCTTAGAACACCTGAAAAAACCTGTCCTTAAGGGAAAGGAGTGGGTGATATACGTGACACCCTCAAAACAATAATAAAACCTTCATCAATATTCACCACAGATAAGGGATTATTAGTAGTAGAATAAAATGTGAGAAGATGAAGTGACTTGCACAAGGTCACACAGCTACGGAGGACTGGAACTGGTATTCCAGCTTCCTAACCAGTGCTTTCTCTAGTACAACATGTTCCCTTTAGTCTGAACCCTAAATGGACTACCTTTCAGAAAAGCTAACAGCCTCTATAAATGCCATTATGGGAAGTGATGTATTTTACATAATCTTTATTCTTCCTGAAAGAGATGTCTGTATTTGCCAGGAGCTAAAACAGTGGTCGTTCTGCCCACCTAGCAGGAACATGGCTCCCCTGAGTTGCTAAGTTTAGGCATATCAAATAAAGTGGAAGGAGGTAAAGTCACACTGATTTTATATATCCCCATTGAGATAATGCTACTCAGAACCACTCAGTTTGAATAAATTGAACAAGTGCACTTTTGATTAATTTCAAAGGATAAAGAAGTATAATATATTTTTCCCCTGAATCAAAAGATAAAATGGATTGAAGCAAAATGAAAATTCTATTCTAAGAGGTACTCATTTTATATTTATCTGCTGAACTGCAATAATAAATATGGAGAATATTGTGAGAAATCTATGCACGTGAATGTTCCTTGTACTGGAAAGATTCATAGGTAAAACTCCTAAGCAAACAGAACTATTTAAAACATACATTCACATGAATGCAAATTAGTGTATCCTAATAGCTTTGGCCAACATTTTCCCAGCGTTACCATGTGCCAGGCCTTGTGCTCAACAGGCATTATTTCATTTAATTTTCACAACATCCCTATCCGGAAAGAATTAGCGTTATCTCCATTAACAGACTGAATTTAGAAACTGAAGTCTCTGAAGCGGCTTAAGACGCCTGAGGTCAGAAGGGCAGAGCCTACCTGCTCTTTACATTTTGACAGATATATACTCTATTCATATATACTAACTTGATAGTTTCTACAAGTTTTTTTAAACAATTAGCTAACAATGAATTATGTAACTAATTTTGATAATCACCAGTATAATCCTTACCCATGATCAGCAAGACCAGTCCCAATATAGGGGTCCAGGACCTCAACTCTCTACCCTCCTCCTAGCCCTTGCCTCCTCTCAACTCTAACCCCACTTACCTCGCCCCAGGCCCAGACGGAAGGAGGCCACGTGTGCAGCCTGAGATGTTAGAACATGAGGTGGAGTGAAGTCAGCCTGAAGAGAGGATGTCACTGTGAGGGCACTGAAAAGACACCAAACATCTACATAACTATCCCACCATGAGCACAGCAGACAAATCTGAGTTCCCTTCCCCAACAAGTTTTCTCCTCTAAGTCCCACCTAAATTATCTAAATGCAGGTGATATTTACCTACATTCTCTTTCAATCATTTATTCATATCTATATTTGGGTCTTAGGCACCATGCGAGATGCTAAGGATACAGAAATGAATGAGATGCCATCCCTTGTTGTCAAAGCCTTCACAGCCTAGGGAGAGTGACAGGATCAGAAAGTGCAGTGTGGACAGGCAGTGAGGAAGGAAGTTAGCAGAGAGAACTGTGAGAACACAGGGGACAGGGAGCAACCCAGCCTGGGTGGGGGGAGCTGGTCAGAGAACACCTTCTGGGGCAAGTGATTCATGAGCTCATTTGGGTTCTAAAAAGTATTACATTACTGAAGGAAAGATGGTAAGTGTGAGGATTGTGTTGTGTTTGAGGCAGAGTGGACCTCAAGATCCAGCAATAGCCTGGTGTGTCTAGGGAGTCACCATCTGCAATAAAAGCTCCAAAAGGGAAGCTATTTTAATTCCCAAGACCCCTGCAAAAATCAATAGATTAGATCTTAAGGGGAAGAAACTTTATGCTAACTCTCCCCTTTTCCATTCCTGGATTTATCCAAGTCACTCCATCACTTTTATCCAATTCTCTACTGTGGTTATGGCCACTCAGCAGTGGGCAGTACCAGATAATAAAGCAGTGCTTTGGTCCAAGTTACAGTCTTTAAAAATGAGCACAGGTGCCAGCTATGTGGCACTGATATGCATGTGCTGTGCCTCTGCTTCTTCCATTTGTTCCTGAAAGAGCAAAAAAGCCACAAAAATCCCAAAGAAGTTTGTGATTTCCAACTAATATAAGCCTGTCCTCTACCTTATAGAACAACAATAAAAATTCTAGCAACTATGATTTATTGAGGGCTTCCTATGGGCCCATAGCCATTCACTCCCACCTGGACACTCAGTGGCCTCCTAACAGATTACTTGTATTCTCGCTCATCCCCCTCTTATGCTTTCTCCATACAGCAGCCAGGGTGGGCTTTATGAAGGTCACTTATGAAATGGATTCTCTACCACTATGCCCCCTACCTTACACACCCAAGCCCTCTTACACACTATGCTCAATGGCTTCCCATTCTACTTAAGATGAAATAAAAACTCCTATCAGGTCCTTTGATGGCCTGTCTCATCTCTCTCCATCCTTTACTCACACCACATGTCCCCACATGCTACTCAAAATCAGAAGACCTTCTTTCATTTTCTTGAGCCTGCATGCTTTTTCTTCTGCCTGGACCATAGTTCCCACTCCTCTTCACCTAGTTAACTTCTAAACATCCCACAAATGGCTCAATTATCACCTCCTTAGGAAAGCCTTCCCGATCACCCTGACAATGTCAGAAGTCTCACAACCTCTCAAAGCAGCACACATCTTCATTCACTAACCAAAATAATGATTTTGCATTTATTGGGTGAATAGTTAGTCAATATTTGACATTATTAAGTAAAGGAGAAGCAACAATGAACATATGAGCATGGGAGCCCGGGATCCACTGAAGCTGCCATGTATGGCACCAGCAGAAAGCATATAACCTGATAGAACATTGGAATGGCCTATTAAATTTCCACTGAGGTGCCAACTCAGCTTTCACTATCTGCAGGGTCAGGGTGCTACACTCCAGGATATAGTATTAAAAAACAAAACAAAAACAAAAACAAAAACAAAAACAAAAAAACACCTGTACCTGATATATGACACTATGTCTTCAATAGCTAGAATACCCAGGCCCATAATCCCCCAATGACCCACCTATTGATTTTATGTGTCTCTCCTCCCCCGCACCCACCACGACCACTTGAGACTATTGAATTGGAAGTTCTGGGTCCCAGTATGGGCTGAGATTGGATGAGAAATGTTTCATGGGAGTGGAGGGGGTGGGTAAGGAGTTCTCTAAACCTGAAGCTATGATTACTGCCTGTTCATACAGCAACAAAAGGGGTTACCATAATGGCAGGAATAACTCATAGTCATGTACTGTCATGACTGGAAGAACCATGACCTGACAAAGATAAGGCAACCAAAGGCTAGACCCTTCAGAGAGGAAGATATGGGGGCAACTGACCACTTGGCTGAGAGTAAGGAAAACCTAGAATGAGCAGAAGAGGAGGGAAATAATGAATATCATTCATGAGCCTGGGACCAGCTACAGCAGAGGGGACTATAGATATCTATTAAGTCTTTCTGAAGAGTCAGGACAGAGTGGACTTCATGTGAGGTCTAACTGTCCCTGAGTGGGGCAGACTCACTTCAAATCTCAGCTGCAGCTCTGATGAGCACTTATTTCCACACACCTCAAGTCCCCCCCCCCCCCAACCCATCCTCCAGCATCTCCTTACTTTCCTGCCTCTAGAATTTTTCCTAAGCCATGGGCTAAATTTTGATATGAAATTTACTTATCATTTGATAAGTACAATTTGTTTAGTTTTTAAAAACATGATTTTGACTGAACTATTATATTTTGCAGTTGTAATTTTTTCCTTGGGTGCACATTTCTGTCATGTCAATAAAAGAAGGAATAGTGGTCTAATATTTATTGTTTCACTATGGATTACTGGCATTCTTGTCATTTAAAAATGGTGACTACGAAGAAATCCTGCTTAAAAAATACTTATTTTGTGCTTTGACAAACAAAAAGTATTCACATAAAATATAAAGCACCTATAGGCTGGATTATTTCTGAATACTTCAAAATCTTAGGTACTTTGAAACCAGTTGAGAGAATAATGTTTGGTCCTACGTCTGGGCTATCTAATATGGTAGCCACTAGCCATATGGGGCTATTGAGCACTCGAAATGTGGCTAATCCAAATTGAGACGTATTGTACACATTAGAGTTCTAAGATATAGTAGGGGGGAAAAAAGAATATAAAATATCCCATTAGTAACCTGGCTGGTGTGACTCAGTGGTTGAGTATTTGATTCCTGGTCAGGGCCATGCTCCGGTTATCCCATTAGTAGTCTTTTGTATGATTACATACAATGTTGAAATAACATTCTGGATATATTGGATTAAAGAAAATGTCTTTATTAAAATTATTTGCACTGTCTTCTTACTTGTTTTTTAAGTGACTACTAGAAAATTTAAAATTATCTGTATGACTTATGTTATCTCTTGGACAGTGCTGGCCTGGAACATTTACAAGACACCTTCCTTCTAATGGAGGAAGATATTTTCATAAAAATTCTTTATGAAGGCAAACTCTATCCAATAGGAAAACTGATTTACACTTATAGAAAAGGTACTATCATCATATACCTCTTCTGATGATATTCTACTGACTTCATACCCTAAATAAAAGGAATAGCTCAAAAGTCAACAATTGCCTATCAGAAAACTGAGTCATGTCTCATGATTAAAGGCCTAATCATTGACTATTTTTCCTTTTAAACATATTAATGTCCAACAAAGTTAGCAAAATAGTTGCTCTCTGACCTTATACAATCACACATCCAAAAAGTAATGTGGCTTGAAAAATACCTGTTGAACTAACAAAAATAATGAGAAATTGTAAACCAGAAACTACCATGCAAATAGTTGAGTTTGTCAAGAATCTACTCCATGTAATACAATATGACAAAAGGATAACATGGCCAGCCACAAAGAGACAGAACAATGGAGGAACCCAGCAGCTGCCCAGGGAAGGGCTTCTTCTTGACATTAACAAGCCAAGCCAGGAAGAAAGGAGTGAGAATTTGATCCCTAAGGTGTTAAATCCTCACACTGGTGCCCCACTCCAGTTCTAAAGCACCCACCTGTATTCAGAGATGGTCCTGAGCATAACAACTTGGGAGATCAGTTGTCTTTTCTATGAAATTGTCTTTAACTGTAAGTTAATTTGGCACCATTTTTCTGCATAAGTTGTCCTCTCAGAAAATGAGCAGACTCAGACTTGTAAAAATAGAAATTGATTTACCTTCTATTCTTCTTGAGCGCATCTATTTCAGGTCTGCTTCTTCTGGGATGTGCTAGGAGACCTCACTGCTTTCAAGTTGTGGAAATTACTTAAGAAAAAACAAAACTGAAGGAGATTGGAATGAGAATGCACCTGGCTAACGATATATCTCTTACTAAGAGAGGAGAATCAAGCCACTGTCTACTTGGCCAGGCATTGGTGGCCTTTTGAGTGACATAGGTATCTTCTCCCTTTCTCAGATGGATCCGCTTCATTGTATATATCTTGTTTAAGATAGGGCATATATTTTTTTTAATATTTCTATAAACAGTATCAAGCAGAAATGGTACAATTAGATGCTAAATTATAGTGATGCTTGCTCAAAGGTGAATTACAGAGCTTTGGCCTACTTTGAGGAAAATGTAATTAATGTTGCTGCCAATGTCTACTGGCAAGCCATCACCACAAACTAACCATTTGATTTCACAATAAAGCGCCATTGTGATCCACAAAAGCAACACTATCCCTTTAGGTGCTGGATTAGAATCCAGGCGAGTCCACAATACAGTCTTTACACATCATCAGCTTCCACACAGGACATAAATTGCACTAATATAGTAATATACTGAAATCTCAGACCAACTGTTTGTCATCGGATTAGAATGTGATGACACAAAATAAGGCTGTGAGACGGAATCTGTGCTGAGGTCTAAATTCACATTGGAAGTCTGGAAAGAAAAGACTGTTTATAAAATTATAGCCCAGGAATTGCTGCCAAAGTCAGCCTTCAGTGCAGCTGTAAGTCGGATGGAATCCACCTCCCTGACATCAGACCCACCCACTGGAATGTTGCTCCTCTGACTGGAGCTTCCCTGACTGGAAACTGCATGTCATGCTACACAGTCGGGGCTGTCAAGCCAATGCTGTTGGCCTGATTGATCCTTATGGTTGGTAGTAATTTACCCTCTCCCACCCACCCCAAGTGAGGCTCTCAGAGCAGTTGGGGTCTCAGCAGTCTCATGTGTCACCTCCAGGTTTTGAGTTGTGTTCAAAAATTGCCAGATTTCATGCAATCTTCACCTTGGATGATGAGGTGCCTGCTCTCGTTCCTTTGTCCTTTTTTTCATTCTTCAATTCCCGTCTTGTTCTTCATCTTCTGTTCCCAAGAAATGATGACTTCCTTGGTGCAGACCTGCTTCCATAGATGTGCTATCTCATTTACAAACCGGAAGGGTACGTTTTTGTTTTCTTTTGTTGAGAAACATTTGGGTCAGGTGTAAATGTGCTGTGAAATGGGTGTTTATGCAGAAAGTTTGTCTGCATCAGAGAATAAACGAAGTTTAATATAGTTAATTACTTATACATTTCAGAAGCTCCCAAATGACTATCTCAAAGGGTTTTTTTAAATATAATATTCTGAGTTACAGTCACAATATAAAAATACTTAAATGAGTTTTAAGTGATTTGGGGACAATGGGATGGTGAGGATGGTGGGCACAGATTTAACAAGATTTGCTAACTGCTTTCATATATGTCATGTAAGTTGATCCTCATAAAACCAATATTAGGCAGGAAGACTTGAGATTCATTCAATTTTATAAGTAAGGAAATCGGTGTTCAGAGATGTAGAATCCAAGTCTTCGACTCTTTTTTAAAAATATGTTTTTACTGATTTCAGAGAGGGAGAGAGATATAGAAACATTAATGATGAGAGAGAATCATTGATCTGCTGCCTCCTGTAAGCCCCCTACAGGGGGTGGAGCCTGCAACCTGGACATGTGCCCTGACTGGGATTCCTGGTTCCTGGGTCAATACTCAAACACTAAGCCACATCAGCCAGGCATAAGTCTTCTGACTCTTAATCCAAAATTCTTCCTCCAAAAACTCATTTGATACTTGGTTGCAATCAAAGAAATTCATAGATTCAGAGCAGTGGATTAGAATCAACTAATCTTTCTCAGCTATGGTTCATATGCAAAACTGCTTTGCCAGTCCCAACTACATCTTTAAAAGTTAGCAAAGGTGCCTTTTCCATATGACACAAACTCCTGCCTGCCTCAGGCAGTTAGCAGCTAATAGTCATGAATCAGCTTGTTAATATTTATTCACAATAATTATTTGAGCACTTGCTATGTGCCTGGTTCTTTGCTAACTTGTGAGTTATTAATATAGTACTAAATACTTTGTACTGAAGCATCACCCCAAATGCTCTAAAATAAACTGATCGTTCTAGGTATCAAAAGTTTGTTTTTCTAATTAGTTCTTGGTTCTTCGTCCTAAACCTTAAAGAATCCACTATTTGTGATAAGGGTGGGGACCACAGTGGGTATCCCTTTATGATATCAGTGTTGAAATGGAGTAGCAAAATCAAAAATGGGGGACAAAAAAGCATGCAGATGCTAAGAAGATGCCCTCAAATCACCAGGCTAGAATACAAGAGTATAGGAATCAAGAGACATTGACTCTGTGAGTTTGCAGAGCAATTTAAAATTAAGGACAGCAGGAATTCTTAAGAAGGCAAAACCAATGCAGACAATCCACTCAAGGTCACAGCAAATTTTCAGCCTTTGGGCCTCTTTTTAAGACTCTTCAGGCAAGTAATTCTTGCTGGTTTCAAAAACACTGTATCATGAGCCCAAGTCTGATTTTCAGATATTTCTTTTGAAGGATGATCTTAAGTAAAAGAAAAGTTCTGCTGCATAAATTATTATAACAAAAATTGCCATGATGACCTTTAGTTTTGTTTTTTTTTCTCCTGGAATTAACCATGGGCTCAAGTCCTTTCTCAAGATGCTATTGCCCCATAAATTCTCTTCTTCCTAAGCTTTAGACGTTCTTCTGCTATAACAAATGTACGGTGATTTGTAGATTTGGAAAAATCCAGAACAGTTATTGCAGTAACATGTGCCTTTCTAAATATTTCTCTTCAAACAAATAACTATCCCTTGCATCGTATTTTTGTCCCAGTTCTTTCCAAGATTATTACTCAGAAATCTAAAGGGTTGCAATTATGATGTCTGTCTCCTTAAAAGCAACAGAGCTATAATAATTTTCTGTTTTGATGCCCCAGTAGATTACTAGACCAAAGTCTTTAGCTAATCTGATCACTGTTGAGAATCAAATTAGATGATTCATCAGAAAATAATTATCTGTATGTATTTTGTCTATATGGCATTCTGAGAAGTTGATCAGTAATCTGGATAATTTAATCAATGTGCACAATTCACAACCATTAATCAAGCTTAGTATTGGACCAAGGCTTAAATATCCCAATTTCAGAATTTATTTTTCAAACATGCCTTCTTTGACTCTAGCTCATAAAATAAAAATGATGGACCTAAGAAGTATAAAAATAAATCTGACAAGTTCTATTCATCCAATGACACACTTTCTCTCAACCCAAGAAAATGTGCTTTTGAGAAACTGTTTTATCGTATATGAGAGAAGAGGATTATAGGGGGAGTGCACCATATTGAGAAGGCAAAGGTACTCAAGCCAGGGAGCTTTTGAGGGGAACATTGGTACCCAAAAAGCCAAAACATTTCTATATCTGTGTTACAGGAAACAGCTGTGTCCCTGAGTCTCTTGTCCATGCCCCCCTTATCTCACTTCCACTGTTTGCTGTACAATAAACTACCCCAAATTTAATGGCTTTATATTACAACCATTTTATTTGTTCACAGTTCTTTCAGCCAGAAATGTGGGCTGTGGGCGGTGCTCAGTAGGGTAGTTCTGTTCCATAGAGCAAGAGAGAGAGTTGGA
This sequence comes from Plecotus auritus, assembly GCF_963455305.1. Classification (NCBI taxonomy): domain Eukaryota; kingdom Metazoa; phylum Chordata; class Mammalia; order Chiroptera; family Vespertilionidae; genus Plecotus; species Plecotus auritus. Next base: position 134,033,205 of record NC_137782.1, on the reverse strand, counting down.
ATGTCCAGGGTGGCTTCTATGTGGCTGCATCTCAGCAGCGGAGATGGGCTGGAAGTTTCAAAAATGCTTCCCTTAAATGTCTGGTGCCTCAGTGCACTTCTGGGTGGGTACCCTTTCTTTCTCCACATAGATAGCATGGGCTTTCTCAAAGCATGGTAAACCCACATTTCACCAGGTGGCTAGTTTCCACAAAGAGTAAAAAGAGAAGATCCAGATATATTGAGCCCCATCTATAAAGTTACACAGCATCACTTCATTCTATTAGTCAAAACCAGTGACAGACTAGGATAGCCCAGATTCCTGGGTTTGATGAAACAGATTTCTCCTCGAGGCAAGAAGAGAGGTGAAAATAATCCAGGGCCATGTTTTGCTTTCTTCCATACTCACCAACCAAGGGTGTCACTATTCATCAGGTCAAACCCTTAGCAACCAAGTTGAACTCCCCTTCTTAACTTTGAACCATCTTATCTGCCTTCCAAGATCCCGGAAACCTGAAATCCAAACAGTTTAATGATAGCAAATGTTTCAAATTAGTGTGTCTTGTTGTTGCCAGTAGTTGGGGAGAAGATCAATATTAATGAAGAGAGAAGCTGTAAACATTGCTAATGAGGACGAAGCAAGAGGGACTCTGCTACCGTGGATATGTGCTTCAGCATGCAGTGAGTAAAAGGACACTGGATATGAAAGCCTGAATCTTTAATGCACCCAACAAAACAACACCACCAACGTTAGCACTGTGGATACATTTTAATAGATGTCTTACAAAAAGCTCTTTGCTTGAAATTTAACCCAAAGACTAAATTAGAGTCAAAGCCCCAGTCAGGTAACTGTGCTATAACATGTGAAGAATTGATTTTCTTATTTTCAGCTGTCAGTCCTGCTACAAAGAATGAGTTTTAATTCTGGGGATGTTATTAAACTCCTTGCTTAACTGGCAGAAAAATGGAACTGCTAGCCGGGTGACGGTGGAGCTGCTGTCGGATTGAATGACACCTGTCAGAGTATGATGAATGACCCTCTCTTCCCCACAATCCCCTGTTCTGTCACTCAGGTGAGGCCCATTAATCTTCATCCTGGGCCTGTCAGGCCAGGCACCCATGATGACAAAATGTCTTGAAGCATTTACCCCCAAGATGCACTGAACAATACGATCTTCTCATTGTCAGAGACACATAAAATTAGCATAATTTATTATGATTCCCCTCCCCCTCACTCCCTACCTCTATCACCAGCCCCCAAAAAGCAAGTGGGGGCTAGATGGGATTAGACAGATGGAGTGTAGGACCAGACTGCCAACTACAGAGCCCCCTGCAGTGCTTGATGAGGGGGGAGCATCTCTACAAACCAATCAAAAAGCTGGCAGTTCAATTACAGAGTAATAAAGGGACATTCATCATTCAATTAGGCACCTGTCATGGTTTCACAAAAGGGAAAACTTCTAACCTGAGACTCTGGGGAGAAGATGCTACAACCAGAAGACAGAGAAATAAATGAAAAAAGGGACAAAGTCAATTACTGGCCAACCAGACAAAAGGATATCTTAAAAATAAGGGGAAAGTTTTCCCTAGGCAAAAATCAGGAAAGTTCAATGACCTTACGTAGATTAAAAGGGGCTAATATTAAAAGTAGCATGGTGCCCTCTTCTACAGTACATTTCATGATTGAATTTCCCCCTTAGAAGCTACCCAGGAAACTGAATTTTGTAAGAAAAAAAACGAGGAGGATAGAGTAACTTTGTTACTCAAAAGCATTGTTCTTTAAATGACTAAGACATGAGGGCTAAGAGAGGAAAACCTAGGCAGACATCCAACTTTGATGCATCACCATATCGAGAGGGTATGATTACAAGTGGCATTTTGAAAATATGATGCCCTGCTAATGATTGGAAATAAGAGGTGACAAATCTGATTTCTTAGCAAGTGCATGTGCTGGTAACTGAGGCTGGAAAAAAATTAATTTCATAATAAATAACACATTTCTTTAACTAACACTCATTCTTACGATCTAATGGCTATTTCCTACCTCATTCATGCTAAAGCTTCCGGAGGTCTTATGATGCAAGATAAGCACATGAAACACTGAATGTTAAAGCTTAGAAATAATAATAGCAATGATTTAGCCAGCCCTCTCACAGTTAAGAGACACAAAGCCAGGACCATCCACCTTGGGCAATGGTTCTATAAATTACCTCCTATAAATTCCTGTTAGGGATTGGACATCACACCTCACCTCTACTCCCATGCTCACTCCATGGCTCAGCACTGCTTCCCATATGCTTTAAATGATTAAAGATATTTTAAACAATAAGAAAATTTTTAAAGGAAAATATTAGCAAAGCTTCTCATGTTATGCAATAGTCACAAGTAGAGACAAAAATAAGGTATTTCTAGTTTGAAGTTTTCATATAATCATTTTTTCAGAATTGATTATTCACTCTAATAACCTTTCTCTGTAGATTGTCAGGAGGAAGATTTGTAATATATATATTGTTCCTTTTGATAGTGAGTCAGGCCATAGGTTTCATGCAACATTCATCATGTCACTGTCCAGGCACCACCAGGTTCTCAGATGTGGTTTTTTAAGGCCCAAAGGGTATGATATCACACCCCTTCTATTTAATTCTAGGGAAGAAAGCTTCTTCTTTTTCCTTCTTATCTCCTTTGTTTATTTTCTTTTTAAGGTTTTTTGCACTTTCCTTTTCTTATTAAAAAAAAAAATCCTAGACCCTTGAAAAAATTCTAGATAAACTACACAACCAAATGAAGTTAATTTTTGAAACAACTCCAAAAAAAAAAAACGCAAGGTCCTATATAGAGAAGAGAGATGCTTAACTCAGAGTTTTGTGAGGATCACAGAAAATGGTCTTCGTTTTAGACTTTAAGATTCTTATGAGGGAATAAAAATCTGTAAAATAATATGAGGGAATATTAAATTAATAGGTTTGTATGTCTGTGAATGTATGCATACATGTTAAATCAGGATCGACCTCATTTTGTTGTATGCTAAGATATATTGACAAGCCCTCTCTGATGTTTTTCAAAAGCCCTTAAATGTCATATCCCCAAACCAGTAGGATAGGTCATTCCATCCAGACTGTGTTTATTGGGTTAATAAGCCTCTGTAAAATATATTGTCAATTCCATTGGAGTAAGTAGAGTAGGGAGGAGAGGAATTGCCTTTTGGTTAGAGTCCTGTTGATGCATTTTTTTAATCTAAGAGAGGCTGGAGCATTTTTCCAGGTTTACATTTTTCAGTGGGAATATAGAAACAAGATTAGAGGTGGAGGGCAAAAATCACCAAGGTTAGAATCACTTACAAGGAAAAACTTCTGAGACAGAGTCTTCTTTTAAGCCCAGGATTAAGTCCCTAACCAGTAACAACATCTGAATAAATGTTCACTGATACTAATAGAACAAAGATTTAGGAGAATTGAATCTAATAAAGTTTTTATACATAACCAAAATACACAAAAAGTTCTACATTTGCTTATGTGCAAATTTACCTTGTGAGACCTATGTGTCTGATGGTGGCAGGACACCCCACCAGGGTCAGAAGTCCTGGATACTGCCATGTATCAGCTATGAGATCCTAGGTGGCCACTTCACCTGAACTTCAGATGACTCATTTGTAAAATATAAGAACTGAACTAAATAAACTCAAGGTCCTCTCTACATATAATTATTTTATTTCCCAATTCTTACCCTAAAGTTGTACTTTCAGAATGACCTACTTTGTTTTGGTGAAGAGGCCAATGATGTTGGAAGCCAGCCTCCAACGACATCTCAAAAAAAAAAGAAGGCTGTATCTTTTTTTAATCACATGCAGTGAGTGTGGAGTATGTAAGACAAATATCACAAAAAATACAGAAAGAACTTGTTGCCTCTCACCTTCTGAGTGCTCTCACTGCTCCTAATGGGAATGACCATGCTGGCCCCATGTGCCCATTGCTCATGTAAACTGCCTGAGTTTAATCTGCTTTGAGGACTCAAGTTCGATTCCATCTTTAGCATGCAAAGCTAAACTGAAGTTAATATGCAACAAAGAATAAGTTAATTCACATTTGCTCTTTTTAAATACAATCAACACTTTAATTCTAATAATTTTCAAGTTGAACAGAAATTATTTCTCTACTGGAAAGCTGGAATAAGTGAAAAATCCAGGAGCTTAAAGACATATTTCTCAATGGTTCACATCATGGCATACACAGAAAATAGGAGGTAAAAATCTCACCACTGAAAGAAACACCATCATTTTAAATAACACTAAGGAAGGAAAATATAACTTCTCCCACCTTTCATCACAGAGCTTGGCATCTAATAGTTTTCATCTATTGAGAGGACTCTTCCTTTCTTGGACTTATAAAGCATTTGATTGTTCACCCCTTCTATGACGTCTTTGCTTCATCAATATTATGCTTACATCCACTTCTCTATTTTCATGCTCTCTGTGCACACAGTACTTCAATGCTGAATCATAATGTATTTTACCTTTTTCATTTTTTATTTTTATTGATTATTTCATGTGTACATATCTTCCCATTGCCCCCACCACCCCACTCCCATACATGTCCTCACCCCTCAGTGTCTTACGTCCATTGGTTATGCTTATACGCATGCATACAAGTCCTTCGATTGATCTCTTATCTCCCCCAACCCTCCCCAACCTTCCCGCTGTAATTTGACAGTCTGTTTGATGCTTTACTGCCTCTGTATCTATCTTTTTGTTCATAAGTTTGTAATGTTCTTTATTATCCATAAATGAGTGAGATCATGTGGTATTTTTCTTTCATTGACTGACTTAATTTCACTTAGCATAATGCTCTCCAGTTCCATCCAGGCTGCTGCAAATGGTAAGAATTCCTTCTTTTTTATAGCAGCATAGTATTCCATTGTGTAGATGTACCATAGTTTTCTGATCCAGTCATCTGCTGACGGGCACCTAGGCTGTTTCCAAATCTTAGCTATTGTAAATTGTGCTGCTATGAACATAGGGGTGCATATATCCTTTCTGATTGGTGTTTCTAGTTTCTTAGGATATATTCCTAGAAGTGGGATTACTGGGTCAAATGGGAGTTCCATTTTTAGTTTTTTGAGGAAACTCCATACTGTTCTTCACAGTGGCTGCACCAGTCTGCATTCCCACCAGCAGTGCACGAGGGTTCCTTTTTCTCCGCATCCTCACCAGCACTTGTCATTTGTTGATTTGTTGATGATAGCCATTCCGACAGGTGTGAGATGGTACCACATTGTCATTTTGATTTGCATCTCTCGGATAATTAGTGATTTGAGCATGTTTTCATATGTCTCTTGGCCTGCCTTCTGTCTTCTTTCGAAAAGTTTCGATTTAGGTCCATTGCCCATTTTTTTATTGGGTCGTTTATCTTCCTTTTTTTGAGTTGTAAATGTTGGAGATTAAACCTTTATCAGTGATAACATTTGCAAATATGCTCTCCCATACAGTGGACTTTCTTGTTGTTTTGTTGATGGTTTCTTTTGCTGTGCAAAAGCTGTTTATTTTTATGTAGTCCCATTTGTTTATTTTCTCTTTAGTTTCCATTGCCCTAGGAATGGTATCAGTGAAGAAATTGCTTCAGCATATGTCTGAGATTTCTCTATCTGTGGATTCTTCTAGTATTTTTATGGTTTCCCATCTTATGTTTAAGTCCTTTATCCATTTTGAGTTTATTTTTGTGCATGGTGTAAGTTGGTTGTCTAGTTTCATTTTTTTTTTGCATGTATCTGTCCAATTTTCCCAACACCATTTATTGAAGAGACTGTCTTGACTCCATTGTATGTTCATGCCTCCTTTGTCAAATATTAATTGAGCATAGTGGTTTGGATTGAAATCTGGGTTCTCTATTCTATTCCATTGGTCTATATGCCTGTTCTTGTGCCAGTACCAAGCTGTTTTAAGAACAGTGGCTTTGTAATACAGCTTGAAATCTAGTATTGAGATCCCTCCTACTTTGTTCTTCTTTCTCAGGATTGCTGTGGCTATTTTAGGTCTTTTTTCATTCCTGATGAATTTTTGGAGAGTTCTTTCTAGGTCTGTGAAATATGCCGTTGGTATTTTAATGGGGAGTGCATTGAATCTATAGATTGCTTTGGGTAGTATGGACATTTTAATGATGTTGATTCTACCAATCCATGAACATGGTATGCTCTTCCATCTATTTATGTCTTCCTCTATCTCTTTTTTCAATGTCCTATAGTTTTCTGAGTACAGGTCTTATACCTCCTTAGTTAAGTTTATTCCTAAGTATCTTAATTTTTTTGTTGCAATGGTAAATGGATTGTTTTCTTAGTCTCTCTTTCTGTAAGTTCACTGTTGGTGTATAGAAATGCCATAGATTTCTTGGCATTAATTTTGTATCCTGCTACATTGCCAAATTCATTTACTAAGTCTAATAATTTTTTATGGAGTCTTTAGGGTTTTCTATGTACAGTATCATGTCATCTGCAAATAAGGACAGTTTTACTTCTTCTTTTCCAATTTGGATGCCTTTTATTTATTCTTCTTGTCTGATCACAACAACTAGTACTTCCAGTACTATGTTGAACAGGAGTGGTGAGAGTGGGCATCCCTGTCTTATTCCTGTTCTTAGGGGAAATGGTTTTAGTTTTTGTCCATTGAGTATGATGTTGGCTGTGGGTTTGTCATATGTGGCTTTTATTATGTTGAGGTATGATCCTTCTATTCCCACCTTGCTGAGAGTTTTTATCAAGAAGGGGTGTTGGATTTTGTCAAAAGCTTTTTCTGTGTCAATTGATATGATTATGTGATTTTTATCTCTCAATTTGTTTATGTGATGTATCACGTTTATTGATTTGCAGATATTGTACCATCCTTGCATCCCTGGAATAAATCCTACTTGATCATGGTGTATGATCTTTCTGATGTACTGCTGGATCCGATTTGCTAGAATTTTGTTGAGGATTTTGGCATCTATGTTCATGAGGAATATTGTCCTGTAATTCTCTTTCATTATGTTGTCTTTATCTGGTTTTGGTATTAGGATGATGCTGGCTTCATAGAATGAGATTGGAAGTGTTCCTTCCTCTTGAATTTTTTAGAATAGTCTGAGGAGGATAGGTTTTAGTTCTTCTTTGAATGTTTGGTAAAACTCCCCTGTGAAGCTGTCTGGCCCCAGGCTTTTGTTTGCTAGAAGCTTTTTAATGACTGCTTTAATTTCTTCCATAGTTATTGGCCTATTGAGATGTTTAGATTCTTCCTGATTGAGTTTTGGAAGGTTGTATTTTTCTAGGAATATGTCCATTTCCTCCAGGTTGTCCAGTTTGTTGGAATAGAGTTGTTCATAATATTTTTTAACAATCCTTTGTATTTCTGTGGGGTCTGTTGTTATTTCTCCTCTTTCATTTCTGATATTGTTTATTTGGGTCCTCTCTCTTTGCTTCTTGGTGAGCCTGGTGAGAGGTTTATCAATCTTGCTTCTCCTTTCAAAGAACCAACACTTGGTTTTGTTGATCTTTTGTATTGTTTTTTTGGTCTCAATGTTGTTTATCTCCACTCTGATCTTTATTATTTCCTTCCTTCTGCTTACACTGAGCTTTTCTTGTTGCTCTCTTTCTAACTCTTTGAGTTGTAGGGTTAGATAATTTATTGCCATTGTTTCTTGTTTTTTTGCAGTAGGCTTGTAGAGCTATGAACTTCCCTCTCAAGATTGCTTTCGCTGTGTCCCATAGATTTTGGATTGTTGTGTTTTCATTGTCATTTGTTGCCATGATGTTTTTTTTATTTCTTCTTTGATCTCTCTGTTAACCCAGTCATTGTTTAATAGCATGCTATTTAGTCTCCAAGTGTTTGATTTTTTTTTGGTTTGTTTTTATTGTAGTTCATTTCCAGTTTTATGCCATTGTGATCTGAGAAGATGTTTGATATGATTTCTAACTTCTTGAATTTGAAGAGACTTTGCCTGTGTCCTAATATGTGGTCTATCCTTGAAAATGTTCCGTGTGCACCGGAGAAGAATGTATATTCTGTAGCTTTGGGGTGAAATGTTCTAAAGATTTAGACTAGAAGAGGCTGAGGACTGCATGATGTCAATTAATTCCATCTGATCTAGTGTGTCATTTAGGATTGCTGTTTCTTTGCTGACTTTTTTTAGTTGATTTACCCAGTGGTGTCAGTGGGGTATTAAAGTCCCCTACTATGACTGTATTGCTATCAATCTCTCCCTTGATATCTTCCAGAAGTTGTTTCATGTATTTGGGTGCTCCTGTATTGGGTACGTATATGTTTACCAGAGTTATATCTTCTTGTTGAATTACTCCCTTTAGTATTATGTAGTGGCCTTCCTTATCTCTTGTTATGGCCTTTACTTTGAGGTCTATTTTATCAGAGATAAGTATCGCAACCCCAGCTTTTTTCTCATTTCCATTTGCCTGAAAATGTTTTTCCATCCCTTCACTCTCAGTCTGTGTGAACCCTTTGCTCTGAGGTGGGTCTCTTGCAGACAGCAAATATATGGGTCATGTTTTCTTATCCATTCAGCTACCCTATGTCTTTTGATTGGTGCATTTAATCCATTTACATTTAATGTTATTATTGACAAGTACATGTTTGTTGTCATATTTTTCCTTAATGTTTGTATTTCTTCTTGCCTTTTTGTTTCTTCTTTTTATAGCAGTCCCTTTAGCATTTCTTGCATTGCTGGCTTGGTAGTGATAAACTCTCTTAGCCCTTTTTTTGTCTGTGAAGCTCATGATTCCACCTTCAATTTTGAATGATAGCCTTGCTGGGTATAGTATTCTTGGGTTCAGTCCCTTGTTTTGCATCACTTTGTAAATTTCATTCCATTCCCTTCTGGCCTGGAGTGTTTCCTGTTGAGAAATCCATTGATATTCTAATAGGAGAACCCTTGTAGGTAACTTCCTGTCTCTCTCTGGCAGCCTTTAAGATTCTTACTTTGTCGTTGGTATTTGCCAATTTAATTATGATGTGTCTTGGTGTCGGTCTTTTAGGTTTCATCTTGTTTGGGACTCTATATGCTTCTTGGACTTGCATGGTTTTTTTCTTGCCAATATCAGGGAAGTTTTCTGTCATTATTTCTTCAAACAGGTTTTCTATTCCTTGCTTCTCTTCGTCTCCTTCTGGTACCCCTATTACACGAATATTGTTTCGTTTTGTGTTGTCCCAAAGCTCCCTTAGGCTCTCCTCTTGCTTTTTAAGTCTTCTTTCCAGTTGCTGCTGTGTTTGTGTGTTTTTTCCTACCTTGTCTTCTAATTCGCTGATGCAGTCCTCAGCCTCTTCTAGTCTACAGTTTAAGCCTTCCATTGTGTTCTTTATTGCAGCTATGTCGTTCTTAATCTCCTCTTGGTTCCTTTTCATGTTGGCGACATTCTCATTCAGCTCCTTATAATTCTCATTGAGTTGTGTGTATTTGTCATCCAGCTGTTTAAACACCCTTATAACCATTACTCTGAATTCTTTCTCTGATAAGCTGCTGGCCTCAATGTCATTTAACTCCCTTTCTGGTGATTCCTCTTCTTCTTTCCTTTTGGGATTGCTTTTTTGTCTTCCCATGTTTTCCTGTAATGTTTTAATCATAGATCCAATTGCTTTGCTACCCAGATTCTTTTGGGGATGGTGCTACTGGTGTAATCTCTCAGTTCTCCTGGGCTTGATAATCTAGTGTAGCTCCCTACTTGAGCTATTTGGGTTCTCTTGATGTAGGCCTGCAAGCTTGAGAGGTGCAACTGTGGTGTCTAGAAGTCAGCAGCCATGGAGGGGAGTGTCCCAATTTTTTTTGTCTTGCACCCTTAATTGAAATCACGCATGCCCAGTGGGGACTCACAGTGGCACCCACTCACAGTGGCATCTGTTGGGGTGATGGGGCTCAGGGGGGCTGCACTCTGGAAAGGCATGACTGTGGTGTCCAGAGTTCTGTAGTTGTGGGGTGGGCAGACTCAGCTTTTCCTGCTGCACCTGTGGTGGATAGGCACTCACTCCCAGTGGCAGCTCACAGGGTCACCCATGGTAAGTTTGCCTGCGAGGCACACTGAAGCACTCTGAAGGGCCGTGGCAGTGTAGCCACATAATTGAGGCACCTGTGGACAGGTATCCAGGATGAGTGAATTCAGAATTTCTACTGCTGGGGGGAGTGCACCCTGTTTATCCAAGATCACACCCAGGGGGAGCTCACAGTAGCTCCCACGAGCACCCTGTGGGCAGATGGGTTCAGGGTGCCTGCCTGTTGTAAATTCGCATCTGTGTACGTGTGTTTGCTGGTGCAGAGCTCTGACACACTCTGAGGGGTCCTGGCACTGAGGGTGAGCAGCTGGGGTGGATGTGGGTAGTTATTCAGGAAGAGGGAATTCAGGATTTCTACTGTGGGGCAGCGCGCCCTTGTCTGTGCAGAATCACACCCAGCAGAGTCTCACAGCTGCTCCCCGAGCACACTGTGGATAGATGGGCTCAGGGGTCCTGCTCCTTGGAAATGCACGAGTGTGGAGGTGCCTTTGCCTGCGCAGAGCTCTGACGCACTCTGAGGGGCCCTGGCACTGAAGTTGCACAGCTGGGGTGTCCGTGGGCAGTTATTCAGGAAGAGGGAATTCAGAATTTCTACTGCAGGGCCGCGCACCCTTGTCTGTACAAAATCACACCCACAGGGGCTCCCATTGGCTCCCAGGTGCTGCCTATGGAATGGTGTGCCCTGGATGTCTGCGTGTGCTGGAAATGCATGAATGTTTTGTCTGGAGTTCTGCAGCTGGGGAAGAGGAGGTTGCACTTACTGCTGCCCAGCA